>NC_081259.1:11988928-12612857 GCF_030490865.1 Poecile atricapillus
GGTTCTAGAAAGCTGGGCCACCTTCCCACAAGCCTTCCTGCTGCACAGGTGTGCCAGGTAAGCTGGGGGGAGGCTCCTGGGTGGGATTACAGGGGTAACTCCTGTGGGTTACAGGACGAGGTGAGCACACAGGCAGGTACCGCTGCAGACACTGAAGTCATGCTCCAGAAAGTATGTTGTTATTCTGACTTGCAATTTACTGCCATGGTGTGACTGTGACCAGGATTTTGCTTCTCTTTTATTTTAGTAGCTGAACAAACATGTTTCTCTGACGAGAATGTACTGCACTAGGCAGAAAGGAGTTACCTCTTTGGAGCGATACCAATCTGGGCACTGCCAGTTTTCAATGTCATGGCAAAGGGTCTTGAGTAAGATGGAACATGCTACCTTCTCTGTCATCAAGATCAGCAGTAAATGCAGCATCCCCCAGGGACTGAGAGTCCTGGGATTCGTTCTGGGAAAAGCAGTGATGCTGTGGGGCCGGGCTGGTCACACACAGGTAACGTAACCCATCTGGAGTAAGGGGAAACTGCCTGCAACGCGAGAAGGTCATGTTGTGCTGCTTCTCTGGTTTCCCAAGCTAAGGCCCACTCTGTCCCTGAAAGACCTAGGTAAAGCTAAAATTAAGTCAGCCAGATAAATATTTATAGTAAAAATGTTGGAATATAATCCTCGAGGGGTCTGATTGCTCTCTCTGTACTCTGAAATGTACTAAAGGGGAAATAATAGTGCTATAAATACTGTCGTGTTTAGCTGGGTCATTACCTTGGGGTGTTGCTGGTCCTTCTCTGGGGACTGGAGTTGCAGCAGTGAAAAAATTAGCAGGGAATGGAAAAAGCAGGAGAGGGTGATCCCTTTGCCAATGATGCTTCGTTTGCAAGGCCTCCTCAGTTATGCAATGATTCGTCATTACTGTAGCAATCAGGTTTAAAGTCCTTGCATGTGCAAGTCATGGCAGCAACTCGGGCAGCCCTTGTACAGGCTGCTCAGACCATTTTGTTGCAGATTTCTTTGAGAAGCCCCACCCATCAGATCTCTTTGGGTTGTTTGTGGTGGGGTTTTTCTAGTTTCTTATTGCCTTGTATTAGAAAACAGAGCAGTGCACAAGATTTGAGGATTCAAAAAAAAGTAATAAAATTATTATTGTATTTTTGAAGTTCCAGTTTCCCACACCAATTTAGAGAAACGTCCTCCAAAATATTTAATACCTATACACAGACAAAGTGCAACTTTCTGTAGTAGAAGAGTTTGATTTGGTTTTGGTCTTTATAGGAGCAAGACTTGGTGCTGCTGAGCATGTGTTGCTCCTGGACCAGGCTGCTCCAGTTTCAGTAATAAGTGGGTAGAGTTTGCAAGAATTAAAACCAGCTTGCACAGAACGTGAAAGGACCAAGCTTTGATTGATAAACCCAGCATCCCCAGCTTCTGTTGGAAAGACTTCAAAGTTAGTGTGCTGCTCCTTGGACCATGAAGCTCCAGCTATAAGCAAGCCTTGCTGGGAAATGTTTATTGTTCTGTTTGGTCTGAGATCCCCCCACGGAGGGGAGGCTGGCTCCCTGTGTTGGGAATGTGGGGGTGTGCCTGCTGCCCGGGGCTGCACGAGCCTTTCTGCTTGCGTCTTGGGAAGCAGCTCCAGGAGAGGCAGGAGGGAGCTGTGTGAAATGGTCCCTGCCTTATTTTCCAAGGGGAAAGCCAGCATACGTGCAGGGACTCTGTCCATCCTTTTTTCTGCCTGGTAACTGGATCCCAGGTTATCTCCTTAATGTCCTTTCATTTGTACTTGTTAGCCCTGAGCAGCCTTGCTGCTCTACCTCCTGTTGCTCTGTAGTTAACTCTGACACTGGGCTTGTGCAGCACAGCAGCCTGTGCAGGAGTGCAGCCCTTTGGGATAAGCAGGTGTTGGTTACCCTGCACATGACACCAGCACTGCCATAAATCTGTCTGGCTGGTGCACGCAGAGTGTTCCACTCCCTGCAGACAGTGCGTGGGGTGTATTTAGGGTCATGACTATGTTTAGTGCATGGTTCTGAAATATCTGACAGCCAGAAGGTCTGGGCTGTGGGTGCTTTGGTGCTTGAGCACCAACACTGAGCTGGAACTTTCTCCTCTGTCATCAGTGTTTAGGCTATGCAACCAGCAAAGAGTTGGTTCTGCTTGAATTTATGTCATCACTCTGATGCTGATTTTCAGCTTCTCTGTGACAATAGAGATACTCTGAAAGAGAAGGAGTAAAATCCCTTTCCTTTGCCAAATGTAGCAGCAATGATGTGCACAAAGTAAGAGGACAAAGTGTGCTGTGAGGGGCGCTCTGGCCTGGGGCTCTTGGCATCAACCACTGGTCCCAGGGTACCTGAGTGTGTGTAAGACCTCTGAGTGTCAGCATGATGGAGGAGATCCTCCAGCAGAAAGAGAATTCCATTTCTCTACTGTAAATCATGTTTGGCATGAGTTTCATCTATTGTCATCATTCATCTTCACATCTACCTTTCTGCACTCTTGTTCCCTTGACTGCTGGTTCAGATCTTTTTCTTGTGGTTGTGTATTGTTCCATGGAATGGGTGGCTGCAGTCACTCCCCAAACACCTGCTGAGCTCTGGAAATTTTATCACACATCAGTCAGCATCACATGGTAGGACTAGATTATACTGAGACAAAATCCTCTTTTTTCTTTCTCTTTTTTCTTTTTCTTTTTCTTTTTCTTTTTCTTTTTCTTTTTCTTTTTCTTTTTCTTTTTCTTTTTCTTTTTCTTTTTCTTTTTCTTTTTCTTTTTCTTTTTCTTTTTCTTTTTCTTTTTCTTTTTCTTTTTCTTTATGAGGTTTTTCCCCCAGGTGGATAGCTGAAAATAGCCCTGTTCAAAACAGACCTCCCACAGAAGTCTGTATGAGTCTGGCAGACACTAGAGCTTTAAAAGTGCTTCATGAGTTCATTTTGACTTCATAATTTGTATCAGCATTTGGGGGAAAAAAAATAACACTGTCTCTTCTTCACTGAAGAGTTTTCAGCTTTGTGTTTGACAAGTGCATTTATCTGATCATGTACAAGAAGACTTATTTTCAGGTGATTTCCTTCTGATGTCGAGCCATAAAGCAGCCTGGAGTCTGATCCCAGAGGACCTTACCCAGCACTGGCTGCTGGCTGCAGCAAACAGTCATTTCTTGCAAATAATTAAACCCCTGTGGAGCATCAACAGCTGGGTTGCTGATACTGCATTTAAATAAGAAGGAGAAACTGTAGGTGATGCAGGAGAGTTACTTTGAAGTATTTGTTCTCTCTCTAAAGTACTTTCTAACTGAAAGCAGATGTCTATCAAATCTTCCTCTTGCCAATTAAATTGCTGCTTCTGTGGAGTTTCAGGAGGTCCAGCCCTCACAAGCACATCAGCTTGTTGCTCCAGCTGTGCTGTGGACTGGTGCAGGCTAAGGCTGTGATCAGACAAGTCCCACAGCAGCCCAGACCTGGCATGCCCTGCCCACTCCTGCTGCCCTGTGCTGCAGGTAGCAGGGCAAGAACTGGAATCAAACCTTTCCTGGCAGGTGCAGCCTGTTCCAGTCCCTGCTCAGGGCAGCCCAGAGCCCATGGCCACCCTTGGAACAGGTTTTCTCTTGCACTTGCCCCTCACACCAGGAGTTTGAAGCTCACTGACTGCATCTGGAGCCTCCTGCCAGAGCCAGGGTGTGTACCCTGCCTCCCCTCATCCAGCTGCTGCTTCGGAGGAGCTGAGCACTCACAGCTTCTGCTGCAGCTAATGGGAGCTGCAGCAAAAGCTCAGCAATCATGAAAATCCAGCCTTCAACTGCACTCCTGGGAATGAAGATATCTTTTCCTGTCATGAACGTTAAAAGCCCTGGTAGTGCAGTGGAAGTGGTTTGTAATAGCGGGAATTCATTTGTTAATAAATTTCCCCTTGCTTGCCCTGACACTAATTCAGTGGGCTTCAGCTGCAGGGTGGCTGGTGCTTACACCAGGGAAAAGAAGGCAGCTCAGGGTTCCAGGGATCTTGGTGAGAAAAGTGTCCTCCTGGCTCATTTCATGGTACAGATGAGGTCACACACAGTTTGCTCAGCCTCTGGTTGCCTTCTGGAATATAAGCTGTACATAAAGAAGAGCAACTGTGATAATTTTATGAGAGTAATTTTAAAAAAAATACATAAGAAAGAGGGGTTGACTATAAAAAACACTAACAGGAGGTAGTCTTGCAGTGGTAGGGAGAAGAAAGATGTTTTAATAGGCTTCTTGATTACCACTACTGACTCAATAGAACCTTCAACTCTCCCTAGTGAGAACAGGTGAACTCTCCTGACTTCAGCAGTGACCTACCCATGACATCTTTTCTTGAGGCTGGAGCCAGGCTGGTGTTCCTGGAAGAGGTAGGAGGACTGTTATTTATGGCTAAGTCTTTTTGAAAGAAATTAAATGGTACTGCATCAGAATAACTCATTGCTTCTCACCTGGTATTTATCCTGTCCTGAAAATAAAAAGTTAAATATGTAATCAGAAATTTCAAAAGTAGTGTTTCCTTTGTTAGTTTGTTCTGAGTAAGCGTTGCTCTTAAAAACTAGAGAGAGGTAGGAGGCTGGTGGTTCTTAGGGTGGTTTGTTCATCTGCAGTCTGGAAAGGTGCTGCAGAGCCCCTGTGACAGGAAATTAATCCATCTGTGAAAGGATGGCAGAGCAAAGCCACTGGCAGTGTAAGTTTCAGCAGTGGAAAAACAAATGGAATTCTCTGCATGCCCTTATCATGCTCCACACCAAACGAGCCTTGTGGCCCTGGTTCCTTTAGGAGCTGAAGGGAGGTGGCCTCCCATGTCCCCTGTGGCTGGAGGGAAACACCGGAATGCTTTGTCCATGTGCTCACAGGAAACCTCGTGTTGGAGCAGATGTAAGAGCCCTTGTGCTTTATGCACAAGCCCGTCCTTGGAATGCTGTGCTGTTTCCTGATGCTCCTGGAAAACAGTTTCCTGCCACTCCTGGAAAACAATTTCTGCCCTGAGATAACCAGAGGCCGTTAACTTTCGCTAGGATTTGTGCACACATCCGATTTGCCAGTAGCACCCGCATGGGAGCTGTGGGAACTGAGGAGACTGTTGATGTGCCAAATTATTCCATGGGCCTCTTCCAGCAGGAGCAAGACAGGCAGTCTCTGCTTGGCTCACATTGTTCAAGGGAAGAGAGGAGGAAGAGGGGGAAAACAGAATACAAAGTCTGTCTTTTCTTTCCTTCATTTGCATGTATTTTCTGGATGGATTTTCCTGCTCTGACTCAACATCAGCAAGCCCTCAGTGCCCAGTGTGTGATTGTTCTCTGCTGATAGAGGAGGAAGGAGGCTGTCGTCATGTGCTGTTGGTGAAATGGCCTCTGACATTTCTCTTAACTTGTTTAAACAAATACATCTCAAAACCAGTTTTGTTTGAGAGGGCAGCACACAAAGGTTAACTCTGTGTGTGCTGTGAGTACCTTTATGTGATATTCTGCTTTTTCAAGAAGCCACAGGTATGTTTTCATAGAACTCGAGCTCCTAATTCTGGGTTGTTTAACAATATGTAGCTCCATTGCAAATAAGTTAATGTGAATGCATTTTCTGCTGGTTGTGGGGTTTATCTTGTTCTTTAGATTAACTATAATGAAAATATTCTGTTTGCCTATCCAGACTTGCAGGTATTTTCATTCCTGTTTGTGAAACTGGTAAGATTACATGATGATGTTTTCTGGGTTTTAAGACAGCTATGACATGACACTATTATGAATGGACAAAAATTACCAAAAAGCCTGTGACAGTGTTTAATAGCAATGTCTGTGCCTTTTATTACTGCAGGTTTGTAATCTGCTTTCTCCCAACAAATTCACAGCACACACTTTGGTCTCATGTTCATGAATGTCTTGGAGAGTAAAAGAAGTGTACCCTGTGAAGAAGCAGCTGGAAATCAGGAGAGATGTTATGAGTTGTTTTCATTTTTGTTTCACTGAGCAGTTCCAGTCTACCCAAGGGAGCTGCTGCCGCCTCTCTAGGACCTCACAAAGCCTGGATGTCAGGAGCAGCATGCTCCAACTGAAGCCCCCATTTTCCATGCCTCTGGAACAACACACTGAGTTTCCAGATGACAGGCAAAGGGTTTCAAAGTAAAATAATGCCCAGGCTTGTTCTGTTCCTGACATCAACCCCCTGAGCTCTCACTCTGCATCTCGGGTGTTTTGTGAAGCTCAGTAGCCTGTACTGTGCCCTGTGTGTGCAGCAGGTTTGCCAAGGGCTCTTGGAAAGTCCCTGACAAAGACCTTCCTTGGTGTGCTGAGATAGAGAAGTCTTTTAAGGATTGGAGTTAGCTAAATTGCGATAAGCTGCCGGAAGAGATTTTTGGGTTGCATTGAGCTCAAGGGAAAAACTTTAATCCACAAATCATACCCTGCTGAAGGAGGTTTTGTTTTGCATAGCTGGTCAAATAGCAGTTTGTCTATGTTTTCATTTCTGTTTAGAGCTTAGGAAAAACACTGACCTATTTGAAAGGGTTGTGCAGAGTCTTCCAAAAGGAAAGACCTTCTCCCTCTCACTGGAGTTGGTGCTGAATTTTGTAAAGGGCAAAATGAATTGGCACCTGGAGAACAGAGCAGTGCAGAGAGCTGCCGGTGATGGATGGTGGTCCAAGAAAACATTCCAGTCTATGTTTATTCTTGCCTTTGGACTAAGAGTGCTACTAATCACAGAAATTTACATCTTTCCTCTGAAGTTCCTCCCCTCAGCCTCCTCTACCCTCAGCAGGAGCCCAGAGAGGTGTGTGTTGCAGCTGTAGATTTCTCAGTGTTTGAGGAGATGCTTCAGGGAATAGCTCTCCTGAAGCACATCAGGCAGGGCAGGTGTCCTTAACCTGTCACCTCTCTGCTGAGGCTGTCAGCACAAAGCCAGTCTGTGAGCCCAGCCTGGCAGGGGCTGTGTGACTCGCTGGGTAGGTCAGCCCGTGGGCCATAGCTTGTATTTTTGCAAATGTTCTGCATTCAGTAGCTGTGTTTGTGCCCATAGGATCAATTTCTGTAATGTGCTGGCATGCTTTGCTCCTGTAGGAATCTGTCTCTTGACACCTCTCCAGTGCCCACTGGCATGACAGGAGAACATTTCTCCTTGTGTTACCATTATTTTTAGCGCTGAATTGCACCTTCTTCTCTGCCAGGTCAGCAATCCTTCCTGCAATGCATCCTCATTCTTGCCTCTTTCTTTTCCCAGGCAAACATGACCTGCAGGCTTTCTAGCTAACAGACTTAAATCCTGTGGCTTCAGATGACCTTGACATCAGCAACAACTGCTCGTGTTGTTGATTGTCTTGCACATATGTGCTTGACACAGGTATTCAGATGTTTGAGATTAGAAGAAATCCTGGCAGTGGAGGCAGACGGAGTCTGGATGAGTTCAGGGAGCTGCCTGGGGAGCAGAGCACACCTGCAGAGACCTCTGCACCCTCTGTGGTGCCCTGAGCTGCAGGGCAGAGGCCACGGTGCTGTGCCAGCCTGTGCCTGCACCGTGTCACACAGCCCTGGCTGCCTCGGGGAGCTGCTCCCGAGGAGGTGCAGGCTGGACCCCAAGGGCTGCTTGGCAGCTCTTGATAGCAGAAATAAAGCAGCAGAGATTCATGGACTAGAGTACCACCCTCCAAGTGAGAGCAGTGAGTTAATGCCAGTTTTCTGGCTCTCCCAGTGAAACTACACTTTAGGAATATTTTTTTCTGAGGCTTGACCCGCAGACAGCTTTGCACCAGTGTAGCTGAAGAAGTGTTTTTAAACCAATAGAGCACCAATCCTCTCTGGTTGCTCATCTATTGAGAAGTGGTATACTTGTGTTTGGCTTGTCCTGGGAGGGGCTTGGACAAATGCCTTCTTCCAGCTCCTGCCTTCATAGCAGAACCATCTGTGTTTCCAGAGGCTCTCTCAGATCTGCCACTGCAGCTGCACAACCTGCTCCAGTCAAAATGAATTGGTTTTGGAGCTACTGTTTATATCATTATACCTATAACTTCTATGTGCAGCTGGACTCGCAAAGCTTGCAGCAGCTGTTTTGCTATAAATGTTGCTTGCAAGCTTTTCTAACAAAGACCAGCCCTTGACAAGTGTTTCACAGCCCCCTAATCATATCACAGCTTGGAGAGCCACATGTTGGAGGCCTCTCCTGTGGGAACAGGTTTTGTAATCTGTGCTTGAATGCCTTGTTTCTGGCTGCTGGAGTGAGGTTTCCTGCTCAGTGCCACTGGAACAATCAGAACTTGTGTCTGACCCACGGTTCAAAGCCAGCCTTGTGCCCCAAGCCCTGCTGGTGCTGCTCAGGAGTCCAGCCCTGCTGCAGCCATCTGCAGGGGAGCATCCTCAGGGACAATGCAGAGGGGTGAGGCTTTCTGACAATACATTTGTTGAGGGAGTTGTCCAGTCGGAGAGGAGGGCTGTCAGCATGGCTTTTCCTGTCTTTGGGACTCAGCGTGTGCTGGGAGCTCCACTCCTGCCAGGAGAGCAGCCACTGGTTTCAGCGGATGGCCTTGGGGAAGAGACCTTATGACTCCATGTTCTGGTTTCCCTTTCTCTAAAATATGGTTCGTGGTGCCTCCCTCGCTGTCGCACTGAATCCATCTGGGAAGGAATGACACACTCCGAGGCAGCAGCGAGCACAGACTGGCACTGTGGGATGGAGTCACATGAAGCTCTTCAGAAAAATTGAAAGAAAAGGAAAATCACTTCATCTCTGACTCCTCCATTGTGAACAGTCTTTTTAGATAATATATGAGGCAAGGAGTTTTGCACTGAGATTACAGAGTAGTCTTTGCTCCCAGGTACTACTCAAGTTCTTCCTTCTGCTGTTAAAAACCCATCTGAAGTGGTATGAAATGCAGCAAGTCACTTCAAACATGTCTGAGCAGGCAAAAGGGAAAAAAAGGACTGGTATTCTGGGAAGCCAGCAGATGCAAAGCCTGGCAGGTAGGTATGTCAGGCATAGCTGAGCTGTGTGCTGGTTAGTGCAGGTAAGCCAGCATCCCGGTTCATCAGGGCAACACAGCCCACAGGAGCTGGAGAAATGGACACACACACTTAGCCCATGGTAAGACCTTACATTGCTGCAGGTGAATTTCTGCTGTGACCCCAGCAGCTGTGCTTCACTGAGAGGTGACAGACGTGTAAGTGAGCTCTACTGCATCATGACCTGCAAAACATTGCTATTTTGAGATTGCTGCTCTTGCACCTGTCTTTGCATCCAGTTAAATTGGTGCCTGAAAATATACTCTAACAACTCTGATTCATTCACAATGGGTTCTTTTCTGGTAGATGTTTTACTTTTTTTCTTCTTATTTTAACTGTGTTTAAGTAGAAGACTTAGATGAGCAGTGCCATTTAGACACTGTGAGAGGTAAAAGTACAAAATGAGGCAGTTTGTTATTCCTGTCCTAGCTAGCCAAGCAGTAGCCTGCTCAGTCAGCCCTCCCAGCCACAGCTGGATGCTGCCCAAGGCTCCTACCCCACACCGCCATTCCGGACATCCACACTGTTCCCAGCTACTTGCTTTCTCCTGTACAGAAGCTGATTTCCTTTGAACTGCAGCACAATGTGACACCAGGCATCACGTTGCCTTCCCCCCTCTCCTGTGGCCTTAGCAACCTGATACAGCTGTGACCAAGATAAATGCCCATGGCTGTTAAAGCCAATACAGCTTTCCAGGGTTTTATGAGAGAATTGAAGAGAGAAGTGCTGATGTGATGTGGTCTCACATGAGCCTTCACGGTTCTCTGAACTAACTAAACTGGTCTTCCTTCCTGCTTTCAGGCAAGCTAAGCTGTATTAATCACCTTATAAAGAAATAACACAGTGCAATGGGGTAAGATTTCTGTAGGCTCAGAAACATGTGAGAAAAAAAGCAGCCTAAATCTTAGTTTAAAACCAAGCCTTAGCTTTATCTGGGCTCTAGCTGGGCTGACTGGTTTCTGCTGTAGGCAGCTTGTTTCAGTTCTCTGCCTTGCCCCTGTACCCTTAACTCCCAGGGTGTGTTTCTCCTCTGGTTCCCTGTGCAGATGGGAATGGCCACTCAGTGGTGAGGATCTCTCTGGACTTTCAACTCTTAACATCTCCAAGTCATCCTTGAACAACTCTTCCTTCTGCCTGCTTTCACTGCCCTTCTTGCTTGGCTGCAGCGTGTCAGGATGTAAATTACTATCCCATTGTCCTTGGGCTTGGTGCTGCATTTGCCATGTGAAAGCAGCTGGAGCATTCTGAGTTCCTCCCAGCAGAAGCTTTACCCCACCATGGTACTGTGCTGTGCCCTGTCTGTGTCCCAGCCTGCTCTGGCATGCACAGGTGAGATTAGAGCCTTTTCACTGCAGGTCTGAGCCTGGTGGGGAATTGGGTTTGTTTTGAAGGAATATTGGAGAAATAACTGTTATTACATGATTGTACTGTGAGTTGTTCTTCTCCCCAGAGGAGCAAATGCTGCTGCGAGTCATTTCCTCCACAGGGTACCTTGAATATGGGCCCACAGTCCTTCAGGACTCATTTGCATCTCACAGCTCACAGATATGCACCAGTAGCTGATATTTGTTCCATGAAAGAGGGAGTATTTCTTCCTAGCTCCGTGACTTTCCTGGGTCTCTATGCAAATCCATGACTCTGCCCTCCAGTAGAATAAATTATGGGGATTCCCTGATCTGCACAGCAAATTTTTCAATTTGGTATTGCTTTGCTTTTAGGCTGGGGCTATGGGGCATTTCCTGTTTCTTTTTAAAAGAAGAAATAAATTTGCCCCATTTCACATGAAATGCGAGTAGCAATGCAAATCCCTTACATAAGAAACTTGTTCCAGCTTCTTCCTAATAAGGATTCATTTGGATACCCAGAATAACATTTCAGCACTTGGGTAGGGAGTGATTGGATAATATTCTCAGTAAATACGAGTACCAAGCATCCTTAACCTTGTGAATGAAATTGAAAAAGCAAGAAGAAACCTGTGTGTCTATAGCACCACCAGCCTTCTCCCAGGCAGTTCTGGGACATCAGGTCTGGGCAGCACTTTCCTCCCCAACCTCAACAAGATGAGCTTCAGCTCCATGGCTTCAGCTCTACACTCTCTAAGGCTGACTCAATGGAAGCTCTCACTCAGCTGTGTGCTGCCTGCCCAGCTGCATGTGTCCAGTTCTAAGTGATGCTGAGCTAGGGTTTGGTGTTTGTTATTGGTGCTTTCAAATACCAACAGATAACTCATTCTGTATCCTGGTGCATACTTCAGGATTTGCACCATATTAAATTAGTCTCATCAGGAATTATAGCCAAGTGCTTCAAAATCTCACATGAAAATTGATTTGAAAGCAACAACGAATTAATATTTTCAGAAGGATGGAAATTAGGGCAAGCAACATGATGGTTAAAGTATTTACCAAGGAACCAAGTCACAAAGGTGCTGGCCCTGTTTGAAGACAATTTGTTGCATCACTTTATCTAAATTGAGATTCTGTTATCTCTGCTTCCTTCTGTTAATGCTGGGACAGTTATTGCTGTGGTTCCAGAGAAGCCCTGCTGGGCTGGGTGGCACTGTCCAGGGAGAAGGTTGTCAGAAGCAGTACCCTGGCAGACATCACCACACAAAAATTGGGGCATGTTGGTGGGAAGGGTTTGTTGGGTCCCGTTGCTGTGTGCATTGTGTGTGCTCGGTGGTGACAGAGCAGCAGAGACTCTGCACTTTCACGGGGCTGTGTCACCTCCCAGACTGCCAGCTCAAGTTTGGTTCTGGATCGTGCATGGTCAGGGCTGAAATGAGAATGTTTTCCCCCAGTGCTGCTGCAGTGAACAACTCCCCTAAAGGGAATTACCTTGGGGTAAATGCTATTACCCATAGCTGGCATTGTGTTCCCTCAGCAAAGCCTTGGCCACGGGACAAAGGGAGTTGGAAATGGTGGATGGGATCAGGAGCAATGGCTGGCAGTGGAGGGGCTGCTCCTGCCTGGTGGCTGTGTGGGAGGACAGTGAAGTGGTGTCAAACTGAAAGCTGCTTTTGATCCCTTATAATGAGTTTTTGTGATGTCAGGTATTTAGTGGTTTTCTTTTTTTTCCAGCTTTGAAATATCATAGTGTTTTAATGTTCTGCTATGTAACTGGGTATATACAACAGTGATTAGTTTGGGAATTTCCTCAGATCTTTAGGGATGCCACGCTTTCTTACTTGACAATATAATAATATATGAGAGTCCATCTTGGCTGCAGACTGTGGTAATTAGCTAGTTTTGCTATAAAGTTGCTGGAGCAGTGCTTTGAAGCCCTGCCAGCTGACAGAGCCCTTCAGCTCAGCCAGGGCCACACGAGATGCTGGGAGCTGCAGGTTGCTGCTCTTGATGTGGGGCTCTCAAACGATGGATGGCAAATGTCACAGACAGCACACTTCCAGCTGGATCCCCTGCCTTCAAAGACTGTATCAGGAAGCCCTATGTAAACACTGCATTCTTTAAAAATATTCCAGATTAGTCTTCTTCCAGAAGGCAATATGAGTCAATAACTAGGCAACAATGGTCTGTATAAAAAAGTGATAAAACTCATCTGTGCAGTGTATGTGAGCCTGGATCTCACTTCAATCAGACATCGGTAGGCTCTGTTTTTATTTTATTTTGACTATAACTTGTCCTGTGGTGATCAAAAAAGATGGATTATCTTCAAATCATAGATCTTTCAGAGACTTTGAATGAGTACCTGAAGTTTATTTTTAGAGAATACAGAAGGAGGCTGCTCAGAAAGACATTTCACATAGAAAATACAGTTGCAAAAGGCAGTGAAGAGGAGGTTAGGAGCCAAATACAAGGAAAGAGTCAGAGAATAAGATTCCTGAATGGCTTGTCCATGTGCATACTTCTGGGAGCCTTTCAGAAATTACTTCAAATTTAAGCCCTTTTTCTTGTAGTGCTGAAAGTCTTTGCTAACATTTCAGCTCTATTTCCTTTATTTATTATTTGTAACACATGGCTGCCTCTACTATGTGTGCTCTCTCCTCTTAAGTAAGTAACACCTCATAAGTATTCAAGATGATATCTTTAAAAGAAAGTATAAAGTCCCGAAGAACAAACATAGTACAGCATAACCTTTACCTCACTGGGTTTGAGACAACAAAGCTGTGAAAGAGCTCTGGTGCTCAACAGTAACTACAGTGGAACACAAGTAGTTTTTAAAATGCTTTCTTTTATTTTCATAGAATCATAGAATGGTTTGGGTTGTAAGGCACCTTAGTGATCACCCAGTTCCAACTCCTTGCTGTGGGGGCTGCCATTAATGACTGCTTATCTTTTTTTTATGTTATGTTTCTTTTTAAAAGTTTGACTTTAATAGTCAGCATATATCCCTTCAAAATGTTGTAAAGGTACCTACCAGCTCCTTCTCACACCAATGACTCTAGAAGTTTACTTTTTAGCATCTCCATCAGTCAGTAGCTGAACTGGCATGGACATCTTCGCCCAAATGCCAGTAGGATCACAGTGGGAGACTTCTGTGGCTGTTTTTCATCATATTTAACCACATCACCACCCCTGTGAGGTTACAGCTTGCATGTGATCTGTTTATGGAGGAAAACCAGATGTCATGACAGCTAAAGAGCATTTTTGGGGACAGAAAAAAGCACTCTGAAGAGTCTGTGGAGTCCTTGGTTGAAAGTAGAAAACTGTAATTGTCCAATTCAGTCTGCAATTTAGAAGTACTTTTCCAGTTCACAGTGTTCCTAAGCTTTCTCACAATAGCACCCACTTGCCACTTTTCCCTATACCTCAGATTGGCTTAAAGTCTTTTGTCATATCATCATTTTGTCAAAACGTTTCCATAAAAGGGCTCTGAGGTGATATTGTTCAATGTCTGCCAGGCATTTTTCAGTCAGGTCTAACAGCACGATTCCATCCTGAAGTAGATGACCTCGCTCTAGATGTGTCCTTTCTTCCACCTACAGTCTCATCCAAGGGGAAGCTGGACATTTTGTACATTTGTTGGGAATCCAGAATGTCTGGAAATCCAGGATGTGTGAGGGCTCACTAAGGTTTCAGGGTTTCAGGGGATGAGGACAGTGAGCTGCAGGGACCTTGCTGTCTGTCAGAGAGAACATTGGATATAGGCAAAGTGGAAATGGAGGATTTGACATGGCAGCAGAGAGAGTCCTGTCGTGTACCTTCATCTGTGGTCCAGTCCTGGTCTTCTCTAGCATCTCCAAGGGAATGAAGAAAGATGCCACTGATTTCCTCCTGATTTCACCCTCTCCTGCTCTTTGCTTGCTGTCCTGTATTGGCCCGTGGCAGGGACAGGGCTGGGTTAGATTGTCTGATCCAGCCTGACCCACAGGGGTGGTTCCCCTTACAGGGTTGTGAAGGCGGTAGCTTTTGCTCTTGTGCTGGGAGTCCTTGCTCCTCAGTATTGCAACACTTGAGAGCTGGAAGGCTTTGAGGTTGTTTTTTGTTGTTTTTTCTTTAACGTGAACCTAACCCTGCAGGAACTGAAGGCTGCAAGCGGCCCCAGGGAGTGAGCAGAGGTGTGGGGGCTGCGGGGAGGAGAAGGCAGCAGGCACAGGAGCTGTGCTGTAAGAGCAGGCCCCAGAGCCTGCTGCTGGAGGCTACACACTTACACACTTTTACACTCTACTACTGCCTCTGAGCTTTGGGGGAAAACGTGATTCTCTCAACACCTTTCTGTTACACTTCTCCTACTGCC
This sequence comes from Poecile atricapillus, assembly GCF_030490865.1. NCBI lineage: Eukaryota > Metazoa > Chordata > Aves > Passeriformes > Paridae > Poecile > Poecile atricapillus. The sequence goes on from NC_081259.1 coordinate 12,003,604, forward strand.
TCCTGTCAAGAAAAACCCATCCAGCCGCTGCTGGGCAGGCTCTGCCATTCCAGCTTTCCCATTCCTGCTGCTTCAGTGGAAGCATTCTCTAACTTGCTCTGTCCTGTGGGTTTTGCACAGAGCTTCAGGGCTGTTTGCTGGCTCTTGACCTGCTTCACAGTGGAAAATTCTTCCACAAGCGTTACTTACAGGAAGCAAATGAATATCTCCTCTAAATGGTCTGGCTGAGGAAATGGGTCATTTAGTGAAGTACACTGTTTACTGGATAGTCAGTGGCCCATCTCCAAGATATATACTTAGTCTGAAGGAAGAAAAATATCTGAGATTATTCACTTTTTGTGTCAGTGTTTAAATGTTATGTAGTTCATAGCTAAAATTAAAAATGTGCGTTTTCATGTGGGCTAAAAACTTCCTATCCTGTTCCAGAAAATTGGTAAAACCAAGTTTTAAATTTCAGTAAAAAATGCTGGGTGTGTATGACTTGTCGAGGTTTTCTGTGTTTTTTTTTTTAAACTGTGTCATGGTCCTCCACATACTGTAACACTTTATAGCCTTGTTATAATGGCTTGTGGCAGGGCTAATATCTCCCAGTGATAAGTTGGTAAATTTTGTACTTGCTTTATTCAGTAATTCTAAATGCAGCAGCCAGCTTGAGCCTGGAGCATGATCTCGGTTTTATGCAGGGCTGGTTTTGTGATGTCTTCATTTATAATTGCAGTTTCTGCCCGCGCCCCTTTGGTATTTTTGGTCCAGCCTCAGGCTGAAGGGAAAGTGCCTCATTCCCTAACCAAGGAGACATGAATAAGCATGTTGACATGGATCGGTGCAAGATTGGCACTGCTCTGGCTTCAGATTATCTAGATCAGACACTATTCTGTAATGTGATACTATCCACATTCAAAACAGCATAATCTGGCAAAAACAAAATGCACCCAAACACAGTATTTAATTTTTTGCTCTGGCATGGGTAATGCACAGCTGCCAGGGAAGGCAACAACACCCGAGCACACGAGCAGAAGTGCAGCATCAGGGCAGTGCTGGTGCTCTCAGGGAACGGTGGTAGCAGTACAGAAATGCCTGTAGCATTTGTCACTTGGGTGCTTTTGGTAACTTTCAAATGTGAAAGAAAACAGGAAAAAAAAAAGCAGCAGGAATCTGTAGGTGTGGGGGCTGAGCCCCATGAAAGTGAGAGGGGCATTTTGGGCTGCTCTAAAGGTTAGTAGCTGGCCCAACACCCAAGGGTCATCCCAAGCTTCATGGTTAACATTTGAACCTGTGTCAGAGCACAGAAAGAACCCTGCATGTGTCTCTGGATGAGCTCTGTGGTCTCTATCAGATTTGGCATTATCAGTTACACGACTCCTCATGTTTCCAGCAAGTAGGTGTTTGCACAGGGCAGAAGAGCCTTCGTTTTCAATCCAAAACCATTCATCAGTCTGCTTCAGAGGTCAGATCCTCAAACACTTTGGTAATTTTACCGTCATCATCCTCATGTGATTCCAGTGCAATCTGGTAACGACTTTTAAGTATGAGTATGTCCAGGGCCCTGGCAAACTCCTCTGAGCAGTTTTGTTAAGCAAACTCCCATATCTCTAGACTTTGCTTAACAATTGCAAAATGGTTACCCAGTTAATGTTTATCCTATTGTTACTAAAACTCACAATTCAGTGTGCCTCACTTTGGGGAGCAGTATATACGTCAGTAGTAATCATGAGTCAAAGCCTCCCAAGCTAAATTAAAAGCAAGTGTGGCTTGAGCTAAATGACTGAAGGACACATTTCCAAAGGCAGCCAGCCCATGAAAGGTGCAGTTCTATATAGTTCCTATCACCTATCCTTTTGGATGAGAATTTAATTCCTAATTTACTTTGTGGTCTTTGAATTCCTAGGGATATGTACCCCCCTTAAAAAAATACATTCTTTTCTTATAAAGTCCTTCTTGAAATCTCCCAGCTGATGACTGTTTCTGTCTAGCATCTTCTGTGGGTGACACAGATGCAGAATGGCACAAACCACATCCTGGCTGGAGACTACATCACTTCATGGACAGCAAAAGGCTCAGCAGTCATCAAGGAGAAAAGCAGTTTCAGAGCTGATCCACTAGCTGTGGATTTTACAAGCATTTGAAATTTTTTTAGTACTATGACTTAGTGTGTCTCAAAAGGACAAGATTTGTATGAAGTTGCCTGTGAGGCAATGTAAGCCCAAGCCATGACACAGAAGGGGAAAAGTTGAGTTAATGTGTCTGCCCTGGCTCTGGAGTATGATGGTGTGCAGGAACTGGCTGCCTCCTTCCCACTCCTCAGGAGCTGTGCTGCCCCTTGGACCCCGCAGAGCCCCACAGCTGCCTCTGTTGTTTTCCAGACAATGTCTGGAGCCTGCCAGCCGGGGATGTTAAGAGACTCCCTCCTTCTGGCACCAGGCAGGTCTCCATCGGCTCTAAAAGGCAGCAGCATGCTCTGGAGAGGGCTACTAGGGGGTGGAACTGGATTGCCAGGGTGACTTCAGTGTCCAGTTGGCTGGAAGTCCTTGTCATAAGGACTTGTTTTCACAAGGACTTGATTCCTAGAGTAGAAGGAGCAACTTTGGTCCAGTTTGGGGTAAGTTGGCTGCCGGCAGCCTGGCTGGGAGAGCTGATTCAGCGTGGCCAGCCACTGCCTGGGAAGCCTTATCTGACCATGTGGTTCCTGTGCTGAACAACTGGAAAAAATTACTTGCTTAATGGGATGCAGGCTCACGAGCTGAATCAGCCTCGGCAGGGTTTTTGTTGTTTCAACTGTTTTTTGTATTGAAAACCCCTCTCCATGGCCATCTGTGGAGGCTGGCAGTGTACCAGTGGTGTTGATTGGGGAGAGCAACCCCTGCCCCTGGGCAGCGATGGGAGGCGGAGAGGGGCAGGTTGAACCTCACCCCTTTGCTCTGGGGTGGCTCAGACCTGGAGAGGGAAGGAGGGAAGGTACAGCCACCAGCACATCTCCTCTGCCCTCACAGCAAAGCACAAACTGTGTGCTTCTGGGGACAGCAGAGAGACAGCGAGAGGGTGGCAGCTGTGTCAACCCACGCTGTGTGCTTGGTCTATTAGGGTTTTGTCTGTCAAATGCATGCAGGTTCTGCTGCCTCCAATCATTGTGTGCAGCCACAGCCATTGCTGCTCTTTGTCTGGTGCAGGCAGCTCTGCTGGGGCTTGGCTTGCTGGGGCGCTTTCAGGTCACTGTGACTTACAAAGGGAAATTCTTCTCAAACCTCCTCTTCCCCTGCCATGTAGAAACAGACACAGAGATAAACGGGGCTATAGTCAGGGAGTGCTCCTTGCACTTGCCTTCCTGAGCTCCCGCCTGCCTTTGCTCTGCCTGGATGCAGTGAAACTGTACATTCACCTCACCTGGCAGGGGACTGTGTGAGGGCCCTGTCACCCAGGCTGCCCTGAAACCAGTAAGAGCTGGCCAAACAGTCCTCTGACCGTGTTCAGCACAGGTGCAGCTACAGCTGAAATGCTACAGTAGAAATGGATCTGTGCTTTGTATACAGTAGTTGAGGAAAGTGGTGGATCACACTACAGAAGAGCAGCAGAAATAATAATGGCAAACCCATGCAAAAATAACAGCAGCATTCCTCCTCCCACACCATATTCTGCATGGAACAGCTGAAATAAGGGCTGTCCAGCCTAAACTACAGCGGGCTAAAGAAGCAGAGAACAGGCTTCAAGTATGAAGTCAGGGTCTGTCCCCCAGGCCCGTGGGGGACCACACATCAAGAATGGGCCAAGACTGCAGCAAGAAGGACTGGCATGAGGGAGGAGGAGCCAGGGCTGTACTGCTGCCTTTCTGCCTCAGGGAATCTGGGCTTCATAGCACGTGCAACACACTGACTTCCTTTACCCAAGAAATGGGGATAAGAAATGATGGCTGGTTACTTTTATCCCAGCAATCTTCTTGTTTCTGAAGCACTCCAGTGCCTTAGAGGTGGCAGGGAGCCCAGCCAAGTGTTACACTTGAGCAGCAGCTTGTGTTTATGGTGTGAGGCTGTAGCTGGTGAGTGTGTGTGTGTGTGCCCGAGCTGATGGCACTCCCAGCACACAGCAGATGCTCCCTGCTCGTACAGCCACACAAGCTGGTGGCTGCTTCCTTGAGCAAACGGAGAGCAGCCGGTGTTTTGTCTTGTGGCTCTGTCAGTGTGGCTGCTGGCATCTCATCATCTTTAAAGCGTGGCAGAGGGTTGGTGCTGTACACAAGAAGAATTTGATTTTGCTGTCAGTCAGCCCCTGCACGGAGCTCCTCGGGTCCATGAGAATTTATGCAGCCAATATTGTCCCTTGTGCGAGTCTTGTGGATTGTAGAAATAGGGCCCAAAGCAGGAATGTGACTTGCCTTTCATCTCCCAGAGCTTCCTCAGCCACATGCACAGTTTTATCAGCTCTTGAGACTCTATAGTGACTCTCAAGATACTTGGTCGCTTGGCAAAGCCACTGCTCTTTGACGCACAATATTTCTGGGAAATCTAAGTGTTTTTTGTAAAAGGAGATGAGGAAAGAAGGGATGTCTCCAGCTCCCGTGCTTGCAGAAAGAGACTTCAAATGTGAAGGGGTGGTAATCTCCTTGTCATACTGAGCCTTGCTTTTAAGTTCAGATCTGTGCAAAGTTTCATACTGCCATGATTGTCTCTGACTCCCAGAAAAGCCCCTGAAGTCTTTCCAGGGCAGCTGGATTGAGTACTTCTACTGCTCCCTTCAGGAAAGGGTCTGAGCACCTTGGGCCCGAGGGAGCACTGAGGTTTAATCATTACACCAGTTCTTCCAGTTTGTATTTCTGTGGCATTTTATAAATAGCAGGAAATATGGTCTTTCCAGTGTGCTGTTCTAAACCCCTGATTACCCTGCAGCATAGCATCTTCTACAGCTAAGGTTGTCTCTAATTTTTAGCCTTGACAACCTTGACCATGACCTGGCTGGAATCAGACTTCTCTAAGCACTGCAGGGCATCTTGGAAGGATGCTTCAGCTCAGATCTGCTTCTGCCTGGATCTGATGGCAGAGGAGCTGAAAGTTCTCCACACAGATTGCTCATTGAAATGCAAACCTCATCCCCACAAAGCTTCTGTCTGCCAGCATACCCTTTGACAAACTGATAATCTATGATAATAGAGAATTTTATCTCCATTCTTAAACATCATCAAGCATGATTATTAATGTCTTCCTATTGCACAATAAACAACACAGAACCCTCAGCTTTCCTGAAAGTGGAAGGCAGGCAAATTACATCTGCACTGTGGGTGAGCTGTGCATTTGCTGCTTCTGCAATCAGCCAACAAACCCTTCCAGATTTCCGAGGCCAGACTATTGCTCCTGGCAGCTTATCTCCTTACTCAACAGCAGAGCAGGCTCTCAGGGTGAAAAGCTGGGCCTGTTGAAATAGTGGCAAAGTCCTGCTCATTTTCCTTGAGTCAGGATTTCTCACTTAATCTCTTCATTTCTGAGTGGGAAAAGGAAAAAAATCCTTTCTTTTTTGAGTGCTTTCTTGGAGGGCTGCCTGTGTGATGTTCTGCTTTTATCAGTGCAGAAGGTACACAAGGTGTTGGTCCTGCAGTCTGCCCTGCCCCAAGTGTCCTGTGCTGGGAGGGCAGGAGCAGGTGGACAGGATCTGTCTGTGCTCCCAGGCAGGGCACATGGCATTCCAACCTGAACTCTGCACTTGGTGTTCATCCTGTTGGGACTGAAACACATCTCAACAACACACCCTGTAGATACCCTGCTATAGGCAAGGAATTTGTCTTTCTGGATCCTCTGGTAACTTGGGTGAACCCTTCATGTGATTAGGCAACCAGGTTCTGTAGTGCTGCTAGAATCAAATTCATAATTCTCTTTGCCAAGCATGAACTTCCCTATGGGCAGCCTTCACTTACCTGTAGGTAGGTAAGCAAAATGCTGCTCTTGTGTGTAATGGAAGTTCCACCTTGTGCCACCTTCCTGGTGGCTGCAGCAGTGACACAGCTGAGAGCTCCACAAGAGCCTAGGAGAAATCCAGTGAGTGCAACCCAACCATACATGTGCTTATGGCCAGTTTTGAATAAGAAGAATCTCTAGAACTGGCAGCTGAAAGATGATTTCTGACCAAGCACAGCTCGAACAGCCCCTGTGCTAGATCTAACAGGAGCAGAAACTTGTGTAACTCTAATCTCTGTTGCTCATACTGACGCACTAATGGGATGGGCATTGCAAGGGGCCATGGCAGGAATCCTGCTGCTTTCCAGAGAATACTCTGACCTGCCAACTGGCTGTCTCCAGCTTCGGTGAACTGATCAAAGTCACGGGAGCCAACTGCCCCAGAGGCCAATGACCCTGTGCCTCGTCTCTCACGCACTGCAGCACAACTGGCTTTTCTTTTGTAGCTCCTGAAACCTGCCCTGGTTTGCTGTCTAGAGAGCAATTACACAAGCCTTTCTCTCATTGCCTATATTTTGCCAAAGACCTCAAATGCACCTCAGGAGTGGAGGTTGTTGGTATTTTTTCTCCCTTTTATCTCCTAAAGACTTCGATGCGCCTGGCCCCTTTTCCTTAGGACACCACCTTGACCACAGAGCACTTTAGAGATAATTCTAGCTGTGTTGTTTTAAGGCATTTCCACTTTCTTTTTCTCTTTTTATGGTAAACATTGGTAGAGCTCTGCTGAAACATTACCTGAACTTCTAGCCCAGTATTAGTCTTTGCTTTTAGAGCAAACCTTCTAAAGACGTCTTGGCTCCGGAGTATCCATAAAAAATCTCAATTAAATGGAGGCAGAAGGAATGTGCTGTGAGTAACTGTGATTTCAGTGATGCGGAGTTGGCTGGTTCTGACCTGACAGCCCCAGTGCCTACACGCCTGTGCTGCACCTCTGTAGGGCTGATGTGGACCTGAGTCACCACTCAAGGCTGCTTCTGGCACAGCCTGTGTGAAACTTGATCAAATGAGGGCACCACGAATGGTGAAGGGCCTCAAGGAGAAGCCATGTGAGGGGTGGCTGAGGTCAGTTGGTGTGTTCAGCCTGGGGGAGACTGAGGGGACACCTCACTGCAGGTACAGCTCCCTTGGAAGGGGAAGAGGAGGGGCAGGCTCTGATCTCTGCTCTCTGGTGACAGTGACAGGACACAAGGGAATGGCCTGAAGCTGGGTCAGAGGGGTTTAGGCTGAGTATTAGAAAAAGGTTCTTCACCCAGAGAGTGGCTGGGCACTGGACCAGCTCCCCAGGGCAGTGGTCACAGCACCAAGCCTGACAGAGCTCCAGAAGTGTTTGGACAATGCTCTCATAGTGTGACTCTTAAGGATGGTCCTGTGCAGGACCAGGGGCTGTACTTGATGACCCTTGTGGGTCCCTTCCATTCCAGCATATTCTGTGATAAAGAGATGTAGAGGACAAAGACTGGCTTCTCTGCAGCACAGACAATGCCAGATTCAGACTCTGACTTCCAAGGGGGAATTTGGCAGCCCTGCTCACCAGTGCCACAGAACAGGGCACTGCTGCTCCAGGTTTTCTGCCTTCACTTTTACACTGATAAAATTAGCAGAACCGCTGTGAAGATGACTCAGTTTGCAAAGGTGGCAGGAGGATTCCCACTTCTGCTCTCCATCCTGTGAAGGCCTGGTCTGTTCACCCTTATCCAGCTGCTGCCAGAGGCTGGGCAGGGATCCTTGGGAGCTCACCACACAAACCTGGGCCTTTTTGTGCCTCCTCTTGGGAATGGGCCTGGCTGTTGTGCTGGCTGCTGGCAGCAGGCTCACAATGCAGGTGGGATCACAGCCATGAGTCGGAAGGCAAAAAGGAGTGAATTATAAGCAAAATACTTACAGCTCCTCTGTAGCACAGCCTGTATAGCAACTGAAACAGCAAGGTCTGGTCTCTTGTCTTCAACCTCCCTGCACAGGACAGACAACATGTTCTATTCCTGCTCCTGGCGGCAGGCATGGATCTTCTCTGGCAGGGCAGGGATGCATTTTATTGAAAGCTGCTCCAGGCTTGTCTCAACCCCAAGAGGTTGATCAGCCTCCTTGGGCTCTACATGGAGCCAACACAATATCATACAGAGAGTAGTCCTCACCCTGGGTCATTGTCAGAGTCTGGGCCTGGTGCCCTGGCAGGCTTTGGTGACAAGAAGGTGATACCTGGGATCCCAAGACACCTAGAGGAAAAAGATCTGGAAATAAGCGCAGCTGAAGGCCTCCTTTTGACACTTTTAATTTTTGTTTCTTAGCAAAACTGGTATCGGAAGCTATGGGACATAGCAGCTCTCTGTCACTTGTGGCTTAATGCACTTCACACAGACTCACCTGGTCTGTGAAGCCCAGTGAAGCTTCTCCCTGTTCCCAGCAGTGATTGCACACCTCACCTCTCTGGGATTCACAGCAATATGTGACCAGCAGTGAGAAATCCAAGTAACTGTTTGCAGGAAAATCTTGGAGGTATTTCATTTCTGTGGGAAATGTGGAGATGTGTGCTTCCCTGTCCTCTCACCTTTCACAATGGCCTGAGTTCAGCTGCTGCCTGCCCTAAGGAACAGGGCAGGACAAGGCTCCAGAGATTCTGTTCCTGCTGCTCCTCACTTAGCTGGAGGCACTGGCATTGAGTAACCCTGGGCACACCTTCACCCTAACCCCAAAACACTGCCTGGGCACGTGTCAGCACCTGGCCATGGCAGAGTCCAGCCATGAGTGCCACCAGCCATGTGTGCCACCAGCCCGCGGTGTCCCCAGCCCGCACTGTCCCCAGCCCGCGGTGTCCCCAGCCCCTGGTGTCCCCAGCCCATGGTGTCCCATGGCCCTGCTCTCAGGACAAGCCGTGGTGCTGAGCCCCTGCCTGCCTTGCAGACCTGGTCACGAACATCCAGCAGCTGCTGCAACTCAGCCCTGAGCCCTGGGGCTGCATCCAGTGCCAAGTGCCTGCTGAAGTGGTGCTGGGCACAGGGTCACCAGGAAGCAGGAGCTCCCTTTGCAGAGAAATGTGTGTATTCATGTGTGTCTGTGTGTGCATTTGCATGCCCAAGACACCAAATGGGTTCATTTATATTTTCATGCATTTAAACATTGCCAGCTGTGCTAATGATGGCTGCAGCACATCAACCACTTCTGTTTTCTCCCAGGCTTGTTATTTTCCCACTGATTGTTCTATCTATTCTGTGTGAGTGCTAAAGTGGTGTTTCTCTCACATAGTCTCAGGTAGGAAATTGCAGTGTAGCCTGTATATTTTAAATATTACTTAATTTGGACTGGCAAGACCGTGGGTTTGTTAGAGCAGAAAGAGACCTCATAGCTGAGATCAGTTAGCTACAGAGGCTGAGGCAGACTGAAAAAAAAGAGAGTATATTGTCATGTTTGGGAGATTTAAAAAACATATGCCCTCCCTCCAATATTTCAGGCTATTGAGCTTTATCAGTTTTACTGCAAACTACAAATGCTTTTTGTGTAATGACAGCTCTTTAATTAGAACTTGGAAGAAATAGCATCTGCTGATTATAGCATGGTCCAGCATGTTCTTATTTCTCAGTTTTTATTTCCAGCTCTGCAATTAAATTGTTGCATGCCTCAAGGCAAGTGACTTCACCCCTCAGTGTCTGTACTTCCCCAGATGGAATTAAAACCTCCACTGGAGATCTCTGGACAGAACCTGCTCAAATGGCACAGTCTTAGGTTACTTTTCCATCCCGTGCATGTTTGTCAACTCATGTATCAGTCCAGTGAATGGGGATTTGGGGTTTACCTTGTGCAGGCATAGTCCATGATACATTCCAGGTATGAACAATGGAAATTTTATAGGCTTCAGTTATAACTGGCTGGGCAAGAAACAACAGCTTCACAGTAATGAGTCCTCACTTGCATGGAATGCCATTTAGTGTCTGATCTCTCCTCACCACAGTGAGATATTAAAATCTGTCTATCCAGGGTGCATTTCTGGAGGGATGAAAAAGGGGCAAAATCCTTTCAGTTTGAAGCGATCCTCAGTTGTGTATGGAAAAGGTTTTGTTTCCCAAGAGGGATATTATATACCAGTGACTATGGAAAAGATTAAGCAATGCAGTTGAGAGAGAGACAGAACAGCTGGTTCTGCTGTCTGCAGTCCTTCCCCCCACACTGACTGAGACACTGGTGGAGATGAAGGAAAATGACAGTGTTTGTTGTGATGACCCTCTTTAAACCTTTAGCTTTGTGATTGCCAGTCTGAATAGGAATAAGTAATTTGCCCTTACAGCCAAAGGTAGCAGGATGCTGCACAGTCTGAAAGTCACTGCAGTCCCTTCATTGGAGATTTCAAATGCAGCCAACAGAAGATTTTTTTAAGTAGTCCCAATCACTGGAGCCAAGTGGGGCAAAGTCAGAAGGGATGTACACAAGGGAAGGAGGTTGAGTAACACTGAGCACTGGCAGAAAGGACAGTACATCGGTGTTATGTGTCCTTACAGGCAAACACTGGTGTAAAGCACAACAAGCACTTTTTTTCCAGTCTTACTTAAAAATGTTCCCAAAAATCTGTGAGTACAGCATCACAGAACGCCTGATATTTTGTAATGCCACAAACACTGACCTTAACAGACACCAGAAATCCCACTGGGAGTTTCATCCATTTGCAGTGGAAACATGATGTCTTTAATAGTAAGGATGTTTCAATAACTTTCCGGGATTTTTTTCCACTTTGGCACAGCTGTTCTCTGACAGATTGCAAAAGAGAGGAATTCAGTAGTAACAGCTCGATTCTGAAGGATGCTAAAGCCTTTCTGTCCAGGACTGTGTGTTCTTAGCCCCTATCCAGAGCAGCTAAGTCACACAGGATTACTCAGCATTTTGCAGCCTGGAGCCATTCTCACCCACTTGGCCTTACCACCAACATTTCTATTTCTATTTCTGTTATTTCTATTTCTATTTCCATTAATATTGCTGTGGTAAGGAGCTGAAACAGGTGCCTTTCTCTGAAGGAACTCAGCCTGTCTAGGAAAGGGCTTGGTGTTGTAGTAGGAAAGCTGTGGAGCAATAACATGTCATGAAAATTGATGCCTCGATTTCTCCCTCTTAGAAAAGCAGCACCTTGATGCCAGATTTAGTAACAATGGCAGCATTACTGAATTGTTTATTATGTTGTGTTACGGTTATGTAGAGGAAATGTCAAGGGAAATGGCTTCCTCCCTGTTTCTAAACTAAGTGTAGACTCCAAACAGGTGTTTATTCTGATAGAATTTAACAGTTCGAGAATGGGTGGAGGTTTTTGTTGATTAAACAGAAAAAAAAATATGGTATCTTTGCTATGGTTGGCATGATCAACCTTTATTAAACTTCTTGTTTGGACATAAGATATCCATTATTGCATAAACAGTGCCTGGGCTTTCCCCATACAGCACTAATAGTCAATGGTAAAGTTCTTGTCAGCTTCAGGAGGCCAAAGGGGCTTCACACTGTTCTGGCCTTTCCTTGTATTTGCTGCCTCACAGATCAGTGTATTGCAGAAGCCTCTGTTGTTCAGAAGAAGGCAGAAAACACATGTTCCCTCTCTTTGCCATGGCTTTTCCTTGTCAGAACAAGGGAGAAGAGCAGGAGGCTGAAGCCAAACAAACAAGAGCAGGGCAGGATGGTGTTTGTTTACTTTGGGGCTGAGTGAGCAGCAGTGAGGTGCTCACTGTTCTACTACAGCTGTGGCAGTCTGTGAGGGAGAGAGAGACCCCCAGCTCCCAGCAGGACCCTCAGGCTGTTGGCCCTGGACTGGGAAGGGCTGTGCCCTGTGCAGGGGATGCCTGATTCCCCAGAAACAGGCCCAGACTGGGCTGTGCCTGCCAATGGTGACTGACCTTTAGCTGGCCCAGCACCCCCAGCCCCACCTCTCTGAGCACAGCTTTGGCACTGATGCCACATTCCCTGCTGCCAGAGCAGAAAGCCAGCCCGTGCCCTATCCAGTTTTGGAAGTCCCATATCTCAGGCTGCCAAGGTCCCTGGAAGAGCCCTGCTGCAGGGGCAGCGCTGGCTCCCTCGGCAAGGATGCGTGAACTGGAGCTGTTTGTGCTCCTGGTGCACAGTCAGACAGGACAGAGCCACTCACCTGCTGCAGCAGCTTTAAACTCATCCAGGTGGGACTTTTCAGCCTGTGGAGTGATGATATTTTTAACTTTCCCAACTTGACTGCATACAGCAATCTGCCCTTCAAGGAGAAAATGCAAGGAAGGGTGTTTTAACACTGAGGTCAACCTCTTCTAATTGCTCTTCCAAGGCCTGGTTTGCAAACTTCTCATTTGATCACTGCTGAAACTCAGACCAGCATTTATCTGAATGGAGGCTGCTTTTGCTGCCCTTCACTAATCTCCTGGTTATTAACTATAGAAATCAATGTGGACTTTCAGCTCATACATATATAAAAAACAGATTCACAGCACCCTGCTGGATTTCAGACCACTGCAGCATGTGTGTAACTGAGGGGGTCAGATCCTACAGTACTATCAATCCTGTGATGATTTTTAAAACATAAAGCCACGTGGAAGCAACTTCAAATCCCAGCCTTGCTTTGGTTTGTTTGTGGTTGGTTTGGTCTGGGATTTATCCCTTAATAAAACCTTTTCAGAAGTGCCCCACAAAGGCTGGGTCTGAGGCTGTTGGTCTGATGGGACAGACGTGGCACCGATGGAGCTGGTGTGGGGCTGGGAGCAGCCAGACCTGGCTGGGGTGCTCCAAGGACCTGCCATCCCTGCTGTCAGCCTTCCTGCTCCGCCAGCACTCATTTCCTGCCCCCAAGGAGCAGAGCCTGTCCTCTCCCTCCTCCCCACAGCAGCGTGTCGTTGTGTGTTTATTTTGAAAAGCCGTCTGCAAAACTCTTTAGGGTTGTTCTCTATTGTAAGGGGGAAAACTAAAATTAAATGAAAAGTGTCCTCTCTGAAAAACACCAAAGCAAGTGCCTTAGCTTTGTGTGGCAGAGTGCACTGGCTTCTGTATCTGCAAAGGCTAATGGTTACAGATTTTTCCAGCATAAAGTGACTTACAGCTTAAATTTGTCCCCCAGGTTTTTAAGGCCAGGCCCACTTTACAAGCTTATGATAATGAAATGCTTGTTAAAGAACAAAAAAAAGCCATTTCTGTATCATTAAAGTACAATTGTAGGTGGATAATTAAATCAACGTGATCTCTTTCCTGTTTATGTTCTTTAACTTACTGAACTTGGAATTCCTTTGCCAGCAAAAATACCTTTAGTAAAAAAGTTTGACATTTTTACTGCATTGAGAAAACATTACATTAGAGACAGGGCTGTTATATTACAGTTCTTCTTTAGGTTTTTTTGTGTCTTCAGAGCAGAGACTTAGGAGTATTTTGAATAGCAGTTATTTGCCAGGCTGCCTTTAGCAGTCTGACTCCTGGGGACCAAAGCCCATTGCCTGTCAGTGTCACTTCAGACAAGGTGACGGCCTGTTTGTACTACCCAGCAGTGCCAGGCTTGCCAAAGACGAGTGAATTCTGTTAGAGATAGGATATGCAGTTTTTCCTACAGAAATATCAGCATCAAAAGCATGGGAGGAAAAAAAAAAAAGTCTTTTATTTATATGCACTGTTTAAGTGAATTGCATAACTGAGGTATCAAAGCAACTTTTGAGTGGAGAATCTGAGTACTCTTTTGATTCTGATTCAGCAAACTGCTTAGGCATATGCTTATCTCTGCTATAGATCTGCCTGTTTGAAAATTAAAAGAGAATTGAAGTGTAGTAGCCAAATCTCCAATGCTGATTAAAGGCTTTTCTTCCTTCTGTGGTTTTCTTCTGTCTGTGGCTTATGAGGGGAAAAAAAAACCCAAGGAAAGAGCAGCTTCTGGCAGCCCTGAGTGCTCAACAGCCTTTTATCCAGGGTGAAGAGCAACAGATCCAACTCACAGAAGGGAAGAGTTGTTCCCACATTCTCCAAGGCTTGCAATGGTGTTTGTCAAGCAAGGTTTGTCAAGCTGCAGTCCTGCTCAAGGAGCCAGGGAAGCTATTCCTGACATCAGGTGTCCCATCCCAGTGCTGTTGTGTCCTATGTTCTTCTCATTGCTGAGTTTACAAGAGATAAGGAGAATAGGCTGCTCAAATGAGTAAGTGGAGTAGGCTTCCAGCTTGGAATACAACAGAGAGGGAAGGTACAAGGTCATGGCTGGAGCATGGGCAGAGTGGCCACAAAGCAGGGGGAACGGAGAGCTCAAAAAACACCCATGCAAGTGTTGGAAAAGTTTACAGTCCTTATTCCCATTGGGCAGCAAACAGATGTGGTAATTAAGGCAAAGAACCTCTTTGTCATGGAGAGGGACTGAGTTCAGAAATGCTGACAGCTCAGGAACAGGTGTGGTGGTTCCAGGGTAGGTGTGCAGAGCTGCTGGGCTCTGGCTCTTGCTCTGGCAAGTGGGGCTGGGCTCCTGGCTTTCCTGTTCTCTCTCTGCCTTAGTCCTTCCCCTGGAGCCCCCAGCTGCTCTTCTCCTCCCCAGCCCACAACCTGGCTACAGGAGAGATTTGGATTTTTAGTAAACCTGAGCTAAGGTAGTTATTTTGAGCAGAGTTTCTGTAAAAGTCTGTTTCCAGCAGTTTTGCTTTGAGTTTTGGTTGGAAACCTGCACTATAAGTGAGGTTCACATCCTGCAAAAGAACCAGGCAGAAATGTTTGCCCATTCTTCTGAAAGTTTGTGTTTCATATTTGTCCAGCCCCAGAACACCCTTTTTTCAGTTGTCAGGGTGCTGAAGTGTAAAGGTGTCTCTCAGCATCAGTGGAGCTGGTGTGAGACTTTCTGCTTGTCACCCTTCTCCCTCTCAGGAGGTTTTATCTGAGGGATCACTAGCTGGTGACTGACTGGGTCATTTTCCCAGCATCCCAACTTTGTCTGCTGAAGTGGCAGTGAGGCTGCAGCACAGACTTCTTGGCTGTCTGGGAATGCCTTGGCCATCAGCTTTCTCAAGATGAGGGGATAGAAGAGATGGGACCTGCTTCTCAGCCTCTGGAGGGGTGGGAGAGAGGCAGGAGAGAGAGGAGGTGATCTCTCTGTGGGAAATCGAATCTGAGGTCCTGCTGAAGACCAGGGGAATGGCATGGTTGGGTGCTTTAGTGGCAAAAGGGTGGGAGTCTGGAACTTCAGTCCCAAATTTCCCTCTGACTGAGAGCTGTGACCAGTAAAGGCAGACATCTGAGAAACACAGGAATAGTCAACCATCTTTAGTGGGATGATGATGCAGAGGGGTAGCAGGGCCTGAGGCAGTCCTGCTGCTTGTCTGTACAGTCCTGCAGACATTTTGGCCCTTTTGGTTGTTTGTATTGAATAAAGTGGTTGAGCCTTAGGGACTCTTGACCTGCTTCACTTTGGCCTGGGCCTGTTGCTGGTTCCCAGGTAGTTACTGGTCCTGCTGCGTGGGTAGAGCCTGGACTTCTATCAAGGCCAGATTTAGAGAGGGCTGTATAATCTTGGAGCTCAATCTTTATTTCAGTGCTAATCCACTGGCAGGTCACAGATGTAGTTTTCTTTCCTGTTCCTTGTCCTGTAGCCCTAGCTGGATGCCTTGGCTGCATGCTGGAGGGTTTCTCCCTGTCCTGTGAAAGATGAGGTTGTGGCTGTGCCCTTTATTCTATGACAAGTTCAGTATATTTTGGAAGTGCCTGGTTTGAGATTTGTGAGTAAGGAAAGAAGGGACCCAAGTGCAAATGGTAGGCTTCCAGACCTTTCTCTCCTTCATGCCACCCCAGCCCCAAGGGAGAAGTACTGCTCTTAGGACTGATATCTGAATTCATTAAATAGCTCTGTCCTGTAATGAGTTACATAAAAATCCAACTATTAATACTGCAGAGCATTGTGGAAGCCTGTCTGATTTGAGATCCAAATGTGTGGCATGTTTTTATGTGTCATTGTGTGTATTCATCCCTAAAGCCACCCCCACTCCAAATACACAAATGGACCATCTAGAAGAAAGGAGCTCTGTGACTTCTCAAGTTAAGGACAAACACTGCTCCATTTGTCCTCCTCCACTGTGCTCTCCATGCAGGAGCTGAAAGTCATTAACTGGCATGTTTCCACCTACTTTGCACTCTGATCTAAGCTTATTATGGCAGAATTTCCTCTTTGGGTCTGTGCAGTGCTGGTTTCATTGCTGCTCTGATGAAAGAATAACTGTTTGGTGGCTTGAACACTACCTCTTTGCTCCCACTATGCCCTTGTGACCTGCTCAGAAGATATGGGCTTGATAATGCAGGGTCATGGGTACTTATGGTCCCACCTGCACGGTGGGAAGGAAGTCTGTGCCTGTTTAAATGGGAAGCTGTCTGGGATACAGGAAATCTGCCCTGGAACAGGCTGGAAGGCCCTGGCAGTATATCTGAGCCATATGTAACCTGGAGCATTATAAAGCATGTTTCTTGTCCCATGGGACAAAATGAGGAAATGAGCCCCATTCATATTTGCAATCAGTGAGATTTTGTCTGAGTAAGTGGGGTAGGACTCAAGATGTTGACTAACCTTCTGTCAAAAGCAGGGATTGAAATAAAAAAGAGTAATACTGCACCAACTTTGCCTGTAGTGAACTCAGGAGACAGGGACAAAAGCTTTTAAAGTAGGAAATAAATAAAAAATCTGTGACTAGGTGGTCCTGGAGAGATTTAATTGAGGGATATCTAAACTGTTTATCTGTTCCCAGTGGTAAGGAGAGTCATGAATAACCTATGAGTGCTTTGATGGACAGTTAGTGACTCATGCAGTTCTGTCTGTTATCTCACCATGAAAAATAGTTATGGAACAAAGCCTTTTCCAGCCTGAGTGTATAAATGTATTAAACAGTTTCCACTTGAACTTGATATACTGATCTGAAGTACTTTGTAAGGATACAGGTTGATAGGATACAGGATAAGGATACCACGAGTGAGAGCAATTGGTTCAGAAAAGAAAAAAATATCCATTCAGGCTGTTGCTAAAATGACTGAGGGTGGCTGCAGTTTCCCTGAGAAGAGCTGCTATTTCATTTTACTGCAAGAATATTTGTATAAAGGATTTTATGGCACTTTAAGCTGACTGATCCTCAAACACAATATAACCTGCATTGAATTTTCTTCCCTCCTTCTCTCCTCTTCCCCCATTCACCTTCCCTACACTTTTGTTTGTTCCACAGTTTGAGCTCCTGACAGAGGTTTTTCTACCTTTGCCAGCTTTAGGTTTTGTTCATTTACAGGGTCAAGACTAAGCCAGCTACAGTGAGGATGTGGCAGAAATATTTCCATGTTTGGTGTGGTGTATTTGTTGTGAATGTCTTCTAGTCTCTGAACATACACTTCCAAACCTCTTGGGTCAGGTCAGTAGACAGCAGGGTGAATTACTCCTTATGGATTTGCCCTTGATGGGACAAGGGAAAATGGCTTTAAACTGAAAGAGAGTAGATTTAGATTAGATATGAAGAATAAATTCTTCACTATGAAGATGGTGAAGCACTGGAACAGGTTGCCCAGAGAAGGTGTGGATTCCACATCTCTGGAAGTGTTCAGGGTCGGGTTGGCTGGGGCTTTGAGTAATGTGGTCTAGTGGAAGATGTCCCTGCCCATGGGAGGGAGTTGGAACTGGATGATCTTTAAGGTCCCTTCCAACTCAAACCATTCTGTGATTCTACAATTCTATGAATTTGTAGGACTGCATAAAGATGGCTGTGTCTGTGCTGCCGTTACAACTTCCTCCCAACTGTGACCTAAAGGCTAAATGTTTTACCATCCAAGTTGCTGAAATTACTTTACCCTGGCCAAGGGAGGGCTGTAAGGGAGGCTGAGCAGGTAAAGCAGGTAGAGCAGAGTTCTAGGTTTCTCAATCCTGCTTGAGCATCTCTGTTGAAGTATGAGAATTGCTGGTGCTGAAAGCAAAATAACAAGAGTTTGACCACAAGCTCTGGAGGGAGATGCCAGACAAGAGAGTATCCCAGAGACAGCTCCACAGACAGCTCCTTCATGCTGAGCCAGCAGAAGGCCAGGATGTGTTGGGTGGCCAGCACAGAGCAGGCAGAGCAGCCAATGCAGGCAGCAGCACCAAGGCCCTGGTGACAAATCTCTGGTGTGACCAGTCTGGGTGGCCTGGCAGGGGCAGCTCTCACAAGTACAACTGCTAACTGGAAATGCACACAGCTGAGTGCCATACAGCTTTTCTCTTTGATTTCCTCCTGCTGAGCCCTGCAGGTTGGTACTGAACGCCTCTTCCTGAGTGTGCAATGGGCAGCCCAAAGCCTGAGTCTCACATCCAGGAGCATGGGGAAGCTTAGCGCCCTTTGTAACCTTTTGCCTGGCAAAGCCTGGTCACAACACTGCCTGTACTTTGTTCCCTGCATCCCTCGGATCTGCTCGGGGCCCCTGGGAGCACAAGCTCCAAAGAGAAGCTCGGGCAGAAGGCAGAGAGAGGGAGCTGCCTGTGCCGGACTCGGCCGGCCCCGCTGGCAGCGTGGGGCCCTCCCGGAGCTGAGGCCTCTGTGCTGTGAGAGCTTGTTCCACACATTGCCCTAATCTCTCCTCAGCTGTCCTGGCTCTGCTGAGGCTGCTGTGTACAGGTTGCAGGACTGACTTCTGAGTAAGAGTGGATTTTTTGTTTGTTTGGTTTGGCTTTTTTCTTTCTCTCAGGGCAGCACTGTCAGGCCCGGGCTGGTGAGCAGGGCTGTAGCAGCCATTCTACAGGAGCCTGGGCGCTCTGCTGACACCGACGGAAAAGTGGGCTTTGGTCTGGTTTGGCTTTTAATGAAAAGAAAAACCTTTCCTTTCCTTTTTGGACCAGTGCTCCTTGTGAAATAAACTGCCTTATTCTTCTCTACCCAGCCTTTCCACAAAACACTCTTCTGTACATGTCTCTTAACAACTTGTCTTGTTTGAGTGAAGCATCCTAATTATAAAATAGCTCTGGGCTGCTGGCACAGGCTTGGCAAAGTCACACAGCCCTCCTGAGATGGATCCCTGTGCAAGGCAATGCCGTGGTGAGAAAAAGTCCTCTGGAGACATGGCTGGAAGGAAGGTCTGGTGTTGTGTGTGGCTGGTACCGCACGAGCAGGTGCCTGAGCAAGGCTTCCCTTTCTGGGCCTGCTAACAGCCATGAAGAGAGTGTCGTGGGCTTGCCAGCACAGCCAGGGTGCATATTATGACAGGTGAAGGGAATTGTGGGTGTGGAACAGTGTGGGTGTAGAGAAACTTACTCGGTGGAGGGGTGAGGTTGGAAGGAGTGGATAGGGAAGAGCCAGAGGCACGGGTGTCAATCAGGATAGTGGTGAGATGGCTCCTGTCCATGTGCTGCTCTGGCATCACCCATGATCTTCTGGGCACACCCTCTCTTGATGGGGCTGTTGGAGTGTGAGGGGTCTCCCAATGCTTCTCACCCTCTGACACCCTCAGGAATTTATCACAAGGTCCTGGAGCTCCATGGAATGACAGTGTCATCTCCAGTGTCATGGTTCCCATCCAGCAGCCACAGGAACAAATTTGTGTCCCAGATGAGGAACAGTGGTTCTGGCACTCTCTCACTGTATATAATGCTCAGTAGAGACAAAGAAGAAATGAAAGTTGCTGTTTCTCATCTGCTTCTTTAAATATATGTGCCAACTCAATCCCAAACCTCAAGGAGGTGCACTGAAAATCTGGGAGTTCATGGTGAGGTCAGTCATGGGTCACAAAGCAGCAAAACAGTCTCTGCCACCACGGGACAGGGAAGGAGGTTAAAGTTTCACAGTACACTTAGCTGAGCAGCATAGCTCTGTCTGTGTTTCACTGGGTAGAAATTATTCATTGACAAGAAGGGTTTCCAGACTGTCCCAAGGAAAATTCTTTGTGAAACTGTATTTCTTTTGAGTTAAGCTATTAGGAACATGAGTTGAAAACTGACCCAGGGATGCATACTCCTGTCAATCAGTTACATTTAGGAAAGGAAAGATTAAAAAACTCTGAGGCAGGGCCAAGCACTTAAAAGGGTGAATTCTTTGCACTGATTTCTGTGGTAAAATGCCAAGACAAGCCTCGTGATTTCCTGGACCAAGTGTAGAGAAATGAAATGAAAAATATGAATAGGCCAAATACTGAGATCCTCATTACAGAAAAGGGCCACTCAAGGGTACCTAAGATCTCCCTCTCATCAGGGAGAGAAAATAATTGAGAGAGCTCTGGTTGCAGCTCAGCTATAGCCTTGTGTTCGGCATCCTCAGCAACCTTTTTTTTCCTCATCTGCCAGCTTGCTGTTCTCATTCCAATTAAGGAAAAAAAAAAAAAGAGCCGAAACTACCTGCTCTATTTTTAATCCTATTTGTCTGTAGATAAACTGCATGTTAGATGATTAATAGATCTTTATCACTTCTAAAGTTTAGACTATAAAAAGCCTACCCCTCTCTTTTGACTGTTAAATAACTATGTAAGCCTTGCTGCTGTTATTTGGAATTTAAATTAGACACAGCACTTCTGAGAGCATTTGTTAATATCTCAAGTGGACCACGTGGACTTGGCAGAGCCAGAGGGGAGTTTGTCCCCTTGTGTGGCCTCAGGGAAGCTCGACTGCCTGGTTTCAACTAGGAAGACCAAGCCATGGAGGCTTGGTTAAGGAAAAATTGAGCACAGATATAGGCTGTGTTTGACCATGCCAGGGCTGTACTCAGCCATTTGCATCTGGTGTTTGCACCTTTAAGACATGCTAATTCAATTAGAATTTGCACATGATGAGGGTTTGGGAACTGTGGTGCCAGCAGGGTGCTTCACAGTGACCCCTCTGTTCCCAGGCCAATTTGAATTTGCCTTTGTTTTTTTTTCCCTTTTTACCTAAGAGCATAGGCTGGAATGGTGTGGCATTTAAGCAGGCATTACACAAAGCCTGAAAAAACCCTAACCTCAAATGTACTCATCAACAGAGGCTGTAGCCTCTTCTTAATCAAGACCATGGATCTGGATTAAACTGGAAACTTCTGTCACTGAAAGAAGAGCA
This sequence comes from Poecile atricapillus, assembly GCF_030490865.1. Classification (NCBI taxonomy): domain Eukaryota; kingdom Metazoa; phylum Chordata; class Aves; order Passeriformes; family Paridae; genus Poecile; species Poecile atricapillus. The sequence goes on from NC_081259.1 coordinate 12,024,508, forward strand.
AATCTGACCTGGGCTTCTGCACCTCCTCAGACATGGCACATTGATCTGGTAGCCACCAAGCCCAGATGGAAATTGATGGTTGCCTATAAAGACAGTTGTAAAAGCTGTTGCAGTCTGGTGTTTTATGGAAGCTATTAAATCTGTCATCTGGCTCAATCTGTACCTGAAAATGTTTATCTTCCATGACACATTTGCCTTCAATTAGTTATTTGGAGGTTGCAAAGACTTTTTAGCCTTTGTCCACCATTTTTCTTCTGATTTAAATTGATACATCAGCATAGATGCACTGGGTGGTTAATTCCAGCCTCATATATCTGTCCTACCCGTGAGGCAGGAGCAGTGGTGGAGGAAGGGCTCTGCCAGGGATTAAAACCAGTGTGGGTGGTCTCTTCCTCCAGCACTCCCAAAATCCAGGAAGGAAGAGCCTAATCCCTGCAAGCTAATGTGTTAGTGTAATTACTGAAACAGAGAAGAGGTATATTCCTGCAGATCCTTGTCATCTACTCTTTGAAAGCAGCCTAGATCAATACTCTTCGTTCCTCTAACATGTCCAGGGGCCTGATTCAGCTTTATGTAAAAACCTTTGAAGCAAGTCATGAGGACCAGTTTCAAATGTTAAATTGCTGGGACGTTGACAATGGATTTGGAAAAGATCTGATGAGTGGTGTTCTCTGCAATGTATTAATAACATTGTGTACAGGATACAGAAAATAAAACCTTTGTAACAGCTAAAAACCATATCAATGTTAACTCAGGTTGTTTGCAAACTTGTTCATAAAGGATTAGGCTAACAAAATGAAAGGAGGGAGGAATATCTTTGCTTGAACAGGAAAACACAGAAAATGTTTGATGAAGAATTTACCTTGGTGTGCTGAGAACTGATGTTACAGCATGAGTTTGGCATCTCCTAAAGTACTTTGTGTACCTTGTATTTTCATGCCAAGCACTAAACCAAATGCTTTTCTGTGGATTTGTTCTGCTACAAACTATTTGTTATTTAGCCTCATGGCCATTTCTGAAATCCATGTCTGTTTCTGGTGAAATGGTTGCTTATTACCTTTTTAGAGTTACACAGCCAACCAGGCGATGCTCAGCCAGGGCTTCCACAGTAACACTTCTGCTACATGTAACAGTATTCAAAAGTACAAAATTCAAGAGAAAATCCCAACCTCCCAAAACCCAGCATGTGAGAGGTGTGTTTATATTGAATTGTTGGATAAAGTTGTGCAACTCTATATGCAACCAAGCGTAGTCAGGCTGCCTCTCCTGCCAGGGATGCCACCCACATCTGTCTGGGTTATGCCTGCATCAGCTGTTTCCTCCAGCCCTCCACCTCCAGCTGAGCCTGCTGTTGCTGGGTGTTGCTGCTCTACCCTCCAGCAGCTCCCCCAGGCTCCCTGGGGCTCCCTGCTCCCCACAACACCCCCAGATACTCTTGTTCCTCCTCAGGTCCCCTGACCTGCCCTTCCAGAGGCCCCGGTGGGCCCAGGCAATGCAGCAAGCCTGGAGGGAAGCTAGCCCCCATAAAGAAATGCTTTCATAAATGTGTCTTTAGATAACTGGCAAAGTATAGCAGCAATTCAGCAATTCCCTGTGAGGGACTGCCAGGCGAGACTCCTGCAGGCAGCTCTTTGGAGGAAATGTAGAGGCTTGCTGGAAATACACTGAAATCCAAGAAACACCATGTGCAGACCTGGAGCACTGATTGCTGGATCCATTTGTTCATTAGGCAACGGCTTCTTCTGAGACTAGAAACAGAATTTGACTTGCTAGTAAAAAGCAAAATAATTTCTAGACTTCTTCAGGGACTAGTTTGCCCACTTTTACTCATGAGGTGATGAAAACAAACCTTCCCACTCTGCAGCTCCTAATGCTCTTTCTGTATTGGTGGCCTATTTTTCTGCTTGAGGACAGGGAGGGACCATTGAGTCACACACAATCTCGTGCCCTTCTCCTCCTCCTCTCATTTAAATATTAATATGATGAATTATTACTAGAGTAACAGCTGTGCACTACTCATATCACAGCAACATAACCTTCCCCTCCTCATCGGAGCACAGCTATTCCTGCCTCGTGTTTTCTGGTTGACCTTCTCACTTCTTCTGGATGACCTTTTAAAAACTACTTTGTTAGTTCTGGTGTGGTATCATTAGGATAATTGCTTGTTCTGTTCTTTTTGCTTAAATATTAATGATACTGAGGAATTCAAAAGATAGCTGCAGTAATGGTAAGTTAAATGTCTGTGTGTATTCTCCCATGGGATCTGTTTGTTTAGAGAGAAGGAAGTGAAAAGATTAATCTTTCTAACTAACACTTAGAAACACCTCCTTCTCTTTGAGAATTGCCTAAATAATAATAGATTGTCTTTAATAGAATTAAAATAGTTTCATATTAATCAGCTAGTGTCTCTAGATAATTCATAGGAATAGCTAACATTGCCCCTAGAAGTAGTAACGTTGTCCCTAGAAGCCCTATAGCATTGCATTCTCTGTAGATAAAGTATTTTAAGAAAGACTGCTAATAAAACCACGAGACAACCCTGTATAGACTGCTGAAAATAAATGTTTGGCATTGAATAAAGAAGGAGAGGGGGAAAAAAAACGCCATCAATTAGCTCAATACAATTGGGAACCGCAAGGTAAAGCATTCTTGGGCAGATTTGGAAATGCTAGTAGATGTTAAGTTTTGCAGGTAAAGGTCCTCTCTGCTGATCACCTTTTGCATGGCTCTTGTGTTTGTGCATGTGTATGTGTGGTTTACAGACCCACAGGTTTTCTCCTCCTTGAAAATGTCGCTCCTTGGATTACTCTGATGTTGCAGAGGAGTTTGCTGGTTTTTGCACCACTGTTGTGGAGAATGTAATGCCAGAAGGAGTGTAGAAATCAGGTTTACTGGATTGGCTTGTATTTAGCATGGGATGAAACCTTTTCTTCTTGTTGCTTAGGGTGAAAAAAAAATCTGAAATGCTCTTATAAAGACTTAAAAATTAAATGTCTATATTTTCATTTGAAAGTTTTCATTTGAAAATTTTGTTTTAGTAAATAGTTGTTCTTAAAGCCAAGCAAAATACTTTCAATTTTAATAAAATATTGTTTTATTGCTTTATTGGGGAGGGGAGGTGTTAAGAGCTCATAGATATAACAAGAAACCTAAATATCAATCCAAATTTATAAATGATGCATTTCTTTACCCACCTATGATGAAAACAGTAGAAACTTTTTTTCCCCAATCAGCCTTACCAGGGATAAGAGAAAGGGAGTCTCTGCTGCCAGAGAACTCTTCCCATTCAAAACCAGTGTCTAAATCCGTGCCTGTCTAGGGGCTGGGGAGAAGAAAGAATGAAAAGACAGCAAACTGTGTTTGTAAGTCACTGACTGTTCTAATATAATGCTGAAAGAAGTGCTGTAATTTCTGAATATTTTTTCTACTGTTTTTTTCTGAACAAGTACCTAGTGTGAACAAAGAGGCTCATCCTGACTGTTTGAAATTCCTACTGCAGTCAACAAAAGTAAAACCATGGACTGAGACATGCTCAGTATCATCTGTACACAAATATATTGTTGGGTTTTTTCCCTTTGTGTTCTGTACCTCCTAAAGTTTGTTAAAGATAGAAAAGCTTTTGTTCACTCAGTTTACCATCCTCATCGGGGATGTCTTAATTCTCAAGCATGTTACTGTACTGCAAATTATTTAGCAAAAATGCTGCTTTTATAAGAACCCTTGACAAACTTGTAGCATGTGCCCCAGATAAAATCTCCTTCCAAACAGTCCCTTCAGATGATTATCTGCAGTGATTGCAAATGAACCTTGTAGCAAGCTCATAACAACTGTCCTCGTGGACGGAAGAGAAACCTGCTGTCAGAACTACAAATAATTTACGTAACCCAATTTAAAGCTCTAACAAAATGTTCCCTGTTAAGAGGATTGTTATACTTAACGTGTGAGATGAAAATGCTTTCTGAAGGTCAGGAATGCACAGAAGATAGATTAGATCTCTTGAAAAGACAAAAAATAGGTTTTTACCAGAAGTTTTTCTTCTGTCAGACTTTCAACTTGGCATTCTCAGAAACTTACATAAGTGCAGCTTTATTCCTGCAAATGCTGTGTTTGCTCTGCAGAGGGAGAGGAGCCTCAGAGCTTCAAGAAAAATACAACTGAAGGTAGACTGGGGACTCAGGTTATTTTCTGTATACTTCAGATAGATTCTCAGGTATATTTCACCAGCAGCACCACAGATCAAAGCTTGTTTTAAATATCACAAGGGTGGCTTTGGGGAAGTATTTGCTGTATTGTGCCTGCCACGGCAGGCAGTGTGATGCTGGAGGGCGCCAGGTAGTCTGTGTTGCTCTGCAGGTGAGCCAGACAGGGGTCCAGGTGACAGTGGCGTGGCAGTGGTGGCCTCACGGATGTGCTGCAGCATTAACCCCTGCAGCAGGAGCTGTGGCAGGAGCTGGCTCTCCTCGAGCTCTCCTGCTCACACCTGCCTGCTGCTGAGTGACACAGCGGTGGGACAGACTCTGCTGAGGATGGACAGGCAGGCTCCCAGAAGCACATTGAACCCAGGCAAGGCACCTGGGCGAGGAGTCCTGCTCTCCTGGTGCTCAGTGACCTGGCTGCCTCTGCTCAGTTGGGAGTTAATGGAAAACTGTCAAACAGAGCCACAAAACCTGAATTTGACACACTGGAAAACAGCTTAACGAGGTCTAGTTTTATTTAATAGGATTTAGGGGGTGCGGCACGACTTGGAATGCTTTTCATATAGGATACAATGGAAAGAAAATGAAATTACAGCCTCTGTAACCATCAGACAGCCAGGCTATTGCTGACTTTCTCCTCATCCCCTGCAAACAGTCACATGTAGTTTCTGTCCATCTCTCTTTGGCTCCAATCAGCCAAAACCTGAGATTACAGAGAAGGTGGTGATGGAGATTGTTTAAACACTTAGCCTCTCATCTCCCTCAGTGTTGCATTCCCCTAATGGCTGTGTGTCTCCCTGTTACTCTGTCCCCTGCCTGCCCTGGTACTGGCTGTCCCACAGCCCTGCAGCAGAGGTGCAGGGAGGAGTGTGGGGTCTGCAGCAGGACACCAGGCAAGATGCAGGCTTTGGCTGGTGAGAGGGGCTGTGTGGCCACACGTTGGAGCAAAAGAACAGGAAAAATCTTTGTCCTGGAGAATGGGATATTTCTCACAGCCTTCTGCTTTGCTGAGGGACTTTTCCCAAAATAGGTGTGTGAAGGGGAAGAGAAGCTTGAATGGGAAAAATCCTCTGCATCACAGCAGTAGGCGCCCCTCACTCCCTGGCAACCTGTGCTCCCCCAACCTGTCACCCAGCCATGGGGTGGGCACTGACAGAGCCACTTCTTTTCCTCCTTAATACGTTCCTGTGCAGCAAGACTTCCACCACCACCATCCTTGACAGATAGAACACAAAGAACACGAGGAGGAGGTGCCCAGGAGAGGTGAGGCAGCCCCTGTTAGCTTTCTGTGCACCTTCTGCTGGGGGAGACCATGTGAGTGTGCCCGTTCCGTGCACGGCACAGCAGTGCCACAGCACTTTGGCACTTGCAGCCTCTTGGTGGCTTGGGTAAGGTTCTTTTGGTAGACCATGACTTTGCTGACAGCTAGTTCTTCAGATGGAAGCATTTTTGTGCCAGGTAGATTTCCAAATCTGAACTTTGCTGGAACGTTTAGTTTATTTTACAAGAACTGGAACAAAGGAGACCACTGATTTTGCCCTACTTAAAAACAAGCAAACAACAACAAAAAAAGCTTTTAAAAGACCCTTGCCTATTTCAGAAGAGGAGGGAATTCTTGAAATGCCGAATCAAAAATGCATGTTTTATCTTTCTTGGTGTTCACAAACTGCAGACTTCAGGTTTTGCAGACTGAGAGATCTGTTAGCAGATTAATTCCCATGCTGTGAGTCCTGGGTGTGCTCCAGCCCACACAACTCCTGAACAGAAATTTTCCTGTGACTGCATCCACAGGCTTCTACAGGCTATGTTGGGATTGGGCACCTTAATTGAATTTAAGTGGACTGTTCCTCCCATGTAGTGCTTTCAGTGGTTCCTGTTGGCTCCAGGAGCTGCCTGACTCATGTGGAAGAAAAAAGGATGAAATAGGTAGGGAACTTTTCAGAAATAGGTTGGGAGAGAAAGCTTGTAAAAATGAGATTTGAATTGAACAGGAGAAAAGAAAACAGAAACCAGGAAATGGGAAGAGACTTGGAGAACCTAGATGGGCTCTGAGAGAGAGTGGAGAGACTGGCACAGAGGGTGTGCAGACTCGGGATGTACAAGCTCAGCTAGTCGGGGGTTCTGGTGCTGGGCATGGACAAGAACTGCCTGGACAAAGCCTAGAATAACTTGTAAACTCAGAATTCAGAGCTCTGGGGATCTGTACTTGGTGCCAGGATCAAGGACTTTGAAAAGTGTATTGGAAAGTTGAATTGTGAAATAAAGTACAAAATCCTTGCAAATTTTAGTTCTAGTAATCTTAAATCTGCTATTAAGGGCTACATTGACCTTGTTCTTTTGTGACTCAGTTCAGAACAGTGGGAATGATAACATTCTGACATTCTTTCAGATTGTAGAAATTAATTTAATGGTTATTTGCAGAGCCCTTAAACGCTGATGGTTCTGTCCTCTAACTGGGGCAATATGTGATGAGCAGCTCATAAGGCAGTACACTGATTTTGGTTTTTCTCGGTATCCAGTTGCTGGTAATCAGATGAGCACTGAATGTGCAATGAATGAAGGAGAGCACTGAGCACTTGTGAGGAGAAAAGGGAATATCTGCTCCTGCACTAAAGCTGTATCAGAGCAGATAGAGCTTGTTCTGATTACTGTGATTGTCATGCCACATGGAGCTCCCTTCCAAGGTCAGAGAAGTTTACTAGCTGTCATGAAGGCCTATATTCCCATGTTCTCCTGCTATCTGAAACATTTCACCAATCAGAAAGACAAATCTTCTTGTTCCTCTGTGTGAAAAGATTCAAAAGTTTCCATTACTGCCCTGCTGCTTCCCTTGATTTCAGCAGTCCCCACAGGTTCTTTGTTGCTGTTTCTTAGCTGCCAGCAGCCTGCTCAGGCCCTGCCTCTGACTCCCTGCTGCCTAGCAATGATTACATTGCTATTGTTTACTAATAAACGTCTTTGGACCTGGGATGATGAACATGGGGTACAGGGCAGTACTTTGATCGCAAATTGTACATGTCGTCCTTGAAGCAATTTTACTACAAGCAAATGAGTTGCCTTAATTATTGAAATAGGGATATTATCACAAACCATAACAATCTCACTTTACTTTGTGCTTCGAGGAAGTATCTAGATAGTCCATGCAGTTGTGGAAATACCAGCTTGGGTAGTCTGCCAGGAGAAAATAAACAGCTGGCATCTTCAAACTTTGGTTGGCTTGAGGGGGAAATCACCACCTTGGTTTTGACAAATACTGTGCTGTTTTGTGAAGTCTTTGTCAAGCATCTCTGACAGACAGGCTTGGGAGTGCTGAGTCCTCTTTGGAGCTGCCCCTGGAGCAGGATGGCTTGGGCAGTGGTGATACAATTCCTAATGCAGCCCTGGCAGTATGGTTTAACTCTGAAGGCAAGGGCTGAGTTTTCTGTCTGTCCTTGATTTGGGGGATATACCTTCCCCAACACAGAAATCAAGGATAGACAGGCTGCCCTGGAAAAGTTAACAGCAAGAAAAAGGAGAGAGGTTTGTAAGCTGCAGTCTTACCCCTCTGGGCCACCATTTCAAGACAGAGGAAGAGTTTGCTCAGTCTTGTCTGATGGCTAAGCTGGTCCTTGATTGCTTTGGTGGCCAAGTAAGAACTGCAGCCTGGCCTTGTCACTCCCACTGCTGAACACGAGTGAAAGGGTTTGTGTACCTGACCTCTGCCATCGTGGGTGCAAGGGGGCACAAGAAGGTCTGTCAGCTGTTTTGTGAGCTGGGCACATCAGATTACACACAGGAACTGTGGAGCAGCTCTTGCTGTCACCCAGGGCACTGCTGGAGTAGGTCATGGAGCACACGTGAACACTATCATCGTGTCGGAGGCTGCAGAATTGCAGCAATCATGAGAACCGAGGATTGCAATCACAGCTGGTCCAAAGGTTGGAACTCATCTTCTTTGAGTCATCTTGATTGCTTTTGTTTTGGGAGTGTCCTGATTAAACAATAAGAAGAAATATGAGATAATGGTTAGCAACTTTTTGTGTTTACTAAAATAATTTTATCAGGAATTGGTTTTATTTTAATTGAGGCTTAAACAGTTCTCTTGTGTTTCATAAGACACAAAGAACGAGGGAGGAATATCTTTTTCTTTTCAAAGAATATAACTTTAGGGCCATGGGGTATCTCTTACATTTTCATTTAGCAGTTTTTGACTGTTGAAATTTGCAGTTGAAAACTGTTTAAATATATGCTGGAGATAAGAGAATGCTGATGCACTTATAAGCAGATTTCTCTACTTCTTTATCTTTCTTAATTCCAGTTCACTTGCAGGGTAAATCTTGCTATTTATATAATGAAAGAACCTCTAGGTGTAACCCTTCAATGAAATGTTTACCTCTATGAGATAACTTTCTGGGCTGAGGACTGCTTCTCAGTGCTTCCTCAGCACTGGGGTGTCCAGTGGAGGTATTTCTGAGAAGAATTAAAGTCATGAAGGACAGTTGCACCAGCTGGCACTGGAGCTCTCATTGAGCTCTGCAAAGGCTGACAGCCTTGCCCACCTTCTCTCCCGCTCTCCTCCTGCACACACTGTATGTGTATGTGTTAGTATCCACTCACAAGTGGATTTGTTTTTCTGTCTTGCAGTGTGTACATGGACAGATGTATTCCATTTGTCTATGCCTTAGCTAGAAAAAGTTTGGGATGACCCAGTTTCAGCACTGTTGTACCTGAAAGAGAGGTAATAAATCTTACATTTCCAGAATAGCAAAGATTCAGTCAGATTTTATGTCTCTACTGAAAAAAAAAAAAAAAAGAAAATAATTTGTTCTTCAGACATATAGAAGTGTAGATCATGGGTAAAATGAGTTACTCAGTACAAAAAATGTGTCATGTATTATTTATTCCTTTCCTAGGTAGAAGTGCTTCTAGGCTCTTCTGTCTGTCAAAAGAACAGATAACTCAAAAACCCTGCATAGAAACCATCCACTCCTGAAAGTGGGATGCCTCTGAGCTACAGTCATGAGAGGGATCAAATATGCCATTGTCTCTTGAAGTAAAACCTCAGCAGAAGTCCCAGGCAAGCCTGCTGATGCTGTCTCTGGGGAAGAAAGCACTGGGGGGGTTATGATGGTGTGAGATGAGCTGTGTGCCTGATGCTGACACTCTTCCAGTGCAGAACGGAGGCCAGTCCACACCTGCTTTGTGGGATGCTCACCTGCAACGTGGGAATGTTAAATGCATCCCTCTCTAGACTGACTAACTGAAAAAAAAACCTGCTGGGCAGGTACACTATATGTTTCTCACTAATTTAGTAGCCCTCCATGTGTAGCATGTTCTCCAGTCAGCCAGGGTGCCAAAGTGTGGCAGGGAGGTGCTTCCTGCTGTTAGGAAAAGGAGCCAGCTTGGTACTGGAGGTGAAGGTTGGAGTCACTGTGTTAAGGTTACAGCTGTTCAAAGTTCTGTCATAAACTTAAGACTGCTGAGAGTTTGCTCCTATTCCAAATACAACATTTATTGGGGGTTAAATTATTGTGCTTTATCCTCATGGGAGCTGATAGAAACAAAATGAGACCAGGAGTTAATGTTCCATTCTGTATTACTGCTGCAAAGAGTAACTGGGAGTTCTTTAGATAAGATGAGTAGACACAGCTTAGCCTTTAGGCATCTGCTACTGGAGCCCATTTAAAGCACTTTGACTTGGAAGAGACTTTGCTGAAGCTAGTGGGAAATGCCAGGGTAGGAAGATGATCCCAATGTTTGGCACCAGTCAGAGCCTGGAGAATTTCCAGTGTGTGTGTTGGCATTTGTAGCATTTAAGGAGAGTGTCTTTTCTCCCCAAGAGTAAAAGGCAAAGCGAGTTTAGACAATTCTGGTCAGTTTTTCCTCTTCAAAGGAAAAATTAATTTTCTTGTTTCTCAATGTAGCATAATTGCAAGCAAATACTTTTTGCTTGAGTTGTAATAAGAGGCCTTGTGTTTCATAAGCCTAATACACTTTGTAGTAGATGATGCTTCTGCGCATAAATTTTTCCCCCTGTGCTGTAGTCAATGGTGCAAGTCCTTCTTTCCTCAGCACTTCAAACAGTTGTCTTCTGTAGAGTGGCCTGAGATCTTGCATCATTTCCTGTCAGCTACCCAAAGCTATTTATAGTATGTCTGCTGATTCTGGCACATAAGCAAAACTCAGTTTTCATGAGAAAACAAATACTTTGGAAATGTAATCCCTCCCAGCAAGTGTCTCAAAACAGCTGAGAAAACCTGAAACAACCTTGAAAATCTTAATGAAGGCCAAGACATAAATGGTGTTGGGGAATGTGGGGAATAGTCCCATATGTTTTTAGTGGAAATCTTTAGAAATAGATGGTGCAAGATGTGCTGAGAAAAAGTTATAGATTACTAAAGGAGAGGAGGTGTTTCCAAAATGTATTTGTTAGTGAAATGAAAACTTTGGGCTTTGCTGTCTGACAATACAACAAAAGTTGTTGTCAAGGTAGCTTTTGAAAAGCTGAGTATTCGCCATGTAATTTGACGGTGGATGTTCTATAAAAAGTCCCTACTTTTTCACATTTCTTAGATTTTCCATCTCTTTAGCTTCAGGAGACTGACTGGGGTAAGAGTCTGGCAGGGACAGTTGCAGTCATTACGTGAAGCAGTGTGCTTCCAGTCAACCTGCTGCTTTTGATAAGTGCTATTTTGGGAACCCTGAAAAAGGGTGTTGGCCCCAGCCAAAACACACCCCGAGCAGCAGAACTCCTATCGGCCTCCTGCAGGCCTGCCCTGACCTGCTGGCACCCATGGCCCTTTATCTTCAGCCATCCAATATGCTGCTTTGCCTGTGAAACAGCTGCAGCCGTGAGCTGGGGCACGCTGGGGACCACTGTGTGTGGAGCAAATGGAATTTGAGGATGAGCAGTCACAAAGGCACACAGTTTCTTAAAGTGCCTCCCAAGGCAGCCTGTTTCATCCTCTTTTCACAATACCCACATATTTGTATTGAGCTTTGCCCCCTGTAAATGTATTTTAAGAGGATTCTGGTGTGGATGAAAATGTTAGTGAATGTTAGTCCAATTTTTTGTTCTCTGTAAATGACAAACTCTGCAGCACCAGCTGTATTTACAATCACACCAGAGGCTTTATCTCTGTAATGCAATAGGAATCAAAATGCTACACGTAGGAAGGTTTACAGTGCTGTAAGAATGAAGAAGAACAGTTCTGCATAGCAATATGTATATTTCTGCAATTAAATGCAATAGTTCTACAAAAACACAGAATTGTTCTATAGAAATCCACCATCAGGCCTTCATAACTTGCCCAAGAGCTGACATATTTTCCAGCAGGGATCCAAAATCAAATGTATTTTTTGCTGAGAGCACCCAGTCCTGCTTCCAGGGTATCTTTTCACCTTAGTGTAGTCAAGGTATTACAGATATTTAAATAATATCTGCTGCCTTTCAGCCCTAGCAGCACTTCAGCTGATGCAATAACCAGCACAGAGCCTCAGACAATTGTGCTCTGGTGCCACTTCAGTTGGCAGATGTGTTCTCCTAACCACTGCACTTGATGTTTTGGAGGTGAGGATGAGAATGGTGCCTTGCTGAAGGTCTGAATGGGGAAGAACCTTCACACACTGAATTTTCTTGCACCTGAAGTGCTGGGACAAAAACATTTGGTGTTTCTTGTTTACACTTCATCCCACGCTTTGCCTTATCCTCCTGTAGAGTATTTCTCAGCTGTAGATTCATCCATTGATTGGATCTACAGCCTGACTCCAGCACACCTCCAACATCCCATGCTGGGAAGTTTGAAGGAGCTTGGGTCACTTGGAGCATCCAAGTGTGAAAATGTTCTTACTAGTCATCCTTTAAAAAATTAAACTAACACACGTACAACCTTAATTGCTTACTTCAGTAAATTTTTCAGTATGTTTGCTATTCTGTGCAAGCTGTCTCTGTGCAAGATAAACTAATGAGGAAACGATGAAAGGCTGAGAACCTGGGAGAGCTCCAGCCTTACACACAGAGAGCTAATGCTTCCAGTGATGACCCAGCTACAAGCAAGTTTTCTAAGCTTTCCTGTTCTCTCTGTATTGACATGGCTTTGGCAACTCCTGCTCTGTCCCCTGCTCTGAGTGTTGTTTAAAACAGAAAAAGCAGGCAATGGAATTGCCTGACTTAAAACTGTGTGATTTTAAGCAGGGGGCCTGCAGGCAGCCTGCTGTACCAAAGTGTCCTAGATCACTGATGATCTACCAAGGGGGAAGAATGACTTGTTCTAAGTGTTTAATGACTTTTTGTCCTACAGAATTTCCAAAGTATGTCACGTAACCCATTTATTTCTAGCCTCAAAGTTGAACATCTTCTGCGACTTTCTTCTTCCACTTCCATTTGCCCTTTGTACTTTGCTGCCTCTGGTTTGAATTGGTCTCTGTTAATGGTCTGTTCTTTTCCAGTTTGTCTATTTTCTATTTCCTATTTCTGTTTTCTATTTCTATATTTCTAATTCCTGTTTCACACAGGAATACAGATCTTGAGGTATGTTTTTTTCCTTCATTCCAAGTCCTCATCATAGTTTTCTCTGCTGATAAGAATGTACATGGTACAAATCTTGCTCTAGCAAAGTCAGGTCCATCCAAGTGAGCCCAAATGAGGTTGTTGTCTGTGCATGTTGTCTGTGCCAGGCAGCTCTGCCTACCACCAAGTAAACTTTAACTAAAAAGGGATCTTGACACTAACATTTGTTAAAAGTTTCTAAGATGGCAGCTTCTGTGTGGTTACCTGGTAATAATGCTGATTGGAATTATATTTAAAGATTTATAGGGAAAATTTTAAAGTCTGCTAATCCAGAGAGTGAGTACTTGACAGAAAAATGCATTTGTGTTAAAAAGAACAAATAAGAAACCCCTGAGTCCACTATGGCAAGATAGTGTCTGACACTTCCAGGAAATGAAGGTGCCCAGGAAATGAAGCCATGAGAGCTACTGGGCTGCCAGTGAAACTCAAATTTATCTGGCCTGTTTGTGCTGAACATCAGCAATATGAAACTAAGCTGGAAGAGCAAGTGATCTGTAAAGGTTTTGCTTAACACACACAGAGAACTAGGCTGATTGGAGAAGGCAGCAGTTAAAGGAGACCCAAACTATTAAAAACTCTTGGATCTGTGCCGGGAAAACTAAATTGTATTTCAGGGCTCAGAGCACAGATAAGCAGGAATAAGCCAAGGAGGCCACAGAAACTGATTGTTTCTTGAACCTCTCCCCATCCCCTTTTAATAAGTAGATTTGTTCCTTTAAACTCATCCCTATTCACATGCAAAATTCACCTTAGACTTTGGTAAAAAATATGGTCAGTCCTTAAAAATGTATCCTAGGCTACATTTCCCTTCTTCTGGGAGGACGTGTAAATCAAGCAGTGAAACTGAGACAAAAGCCTGGAGCTGCCAAGTTACCTTGGGCAACCTTTTCAAACCGTCTCCAAATCTTTCTTCCCTTGCCAATCATAATGGGTGTGGACACTTAAAAAATACTTCGTTCCCTTTTATGCCACAAGTAACAATTCACACACAGGACTGAAATATTACACTGGAATTTACTGTTTGATCTTTTTGAACTTGGATATAATAAATGAATCATTGCTGCAGTTCTAATTATTTTTTAATTGCTGGTCTTTATGACCTTTGAAATCCAGTTCTCTTCTTGTTCTGCATTTCACTGACAGCTAATATCTGCCGGTGTTTTAGAATGGGTTGGCATCATCTAGCATATCATCTACATGCTGTGAAATTGCATTCTTGTGAAAAATGTGGAAAAAAATTGTTACCGTAATTTATAGCCTAATCAATAGGATATTAAAAATCTGAAAACAGATTAGCAATTTGCTGGATTATATAATTATAAATTGCCATGTCACATACAATTCTGAGCAATGTGTACTGTAATTCTACAAATAGTGAGGCTGAAGGCAACTAACATTCCTGCACCATGCTCTTCCTTGTTGCAAGACTTTCTTCTAGATTGAAGGATCCCATTCACTAAATCCTACCACAAACTACACTGTTGGAATGGGAGAAAAGAATTTGGAGGGGAAAAAAAAGAATGCAATTCATGACTTATGAATTAAGAACCCAGAAACCAGTGGCACTTCTGGGCTACGGGAGATTAATGAGTGACCGTGTGCTACCCAAGTGAGGAAGCTTGCTACTCACTGCAAACTTCCTCTGTGTTTGTTGAACTACTTTGCAAACAGTCTAGGCTGCTGCAGAGCAAACTCCATGGATGTGCAACTTCTCCAGCTGGCTGAATTGACACTGGGGATATTGGCAAGCTGTCCCAAATGGACACAGATTATGGGCTCTCCAGGTGCTGTTTCAAGGATGTAATATGAAATTTTTCTTACTTCAGCACTCCAGAATCTGAGGATCAGCTTGCTCTTTTGTTTCTCATAATGAAAATACTTTGTATGGATGGAGGGGTTCTTTAATTAACTAAATAGCTCTGGATTTAGACATACAACCACTGCTGCTCCCACTGCTGCTCCTGCCATTTTTTTTAAAGCCCCAAATCTCTTCCTTTAATTCAAGTAAAAACTCCTCTGTGGCTTGGCTCTGGTTGTCGTCCTAACATCACCTCTTCCAAATATGCACTCCTGCAGATTTTTCTGTATGGAGTGTATTTAAATACAGGCCTTCTGGAGCAGCAGAGCTGTAATCTTCCAACTCTGTTTTGCTGGGTGGGCAGAAGAACTGCAGCTTTGTTACTGACTTTTCTGTAGTGTTGGCAGCATGGTGAGCTGTGTGTCAATTAGCAAGCATTGTAATATAAAGTGTCTGTTTGGTTACTGACTTCTGTATGTGTGCTGTTAGTACAGTGCTGTGCTACCAAAGGCCCAGGTCACCTCTCCTGGTAGTGGGGTCAATATCAGAGCTAGCAGTGCATCTCACTAATTGAAACAGAAGCTGTTTGCTGCATAATTGAAGAGAGTTTAGAAGTTACTTTAAAAACTTCAGAAAAGCTGAGTAGGGAGATCTCTGGATGTTGATATATGACTTGTTTATTAAAAAAAAAAAAAAAAAAGATAAAGTTACATGATCTAAAGGTGCAAGGGTGAACTTGATATTTCTGTCCAAATGACAGCAGAGCAATAGAGCCCTATTTCGTGTAACTTCTGTCCTAGTACTAGCTATAAATAGTCTCTGTTTAACCAGGAAAAATTAGTATTAATTGTTTTATCTTTTTTTGAGTCATCCTGCACTGAAAAGGCATATCAGGGACTGGAGAAGGAAAACTGCACCCTGCCTTGACAGTTGTACTGAAACTGGGTTAGTAGAATCAGAAGGCTCTTCTGTTACCTGGAGGCTTGGTGTCCTCGTGCTTCCCTCTCCTTACTAAAGACTGCTGTATACAAGTCTCAGGGGGAAAAATGTAAAGTTTTCATTATTTTTCTTTATTTTGCTATATTAGTTGCGGTTTTGGGGAAAGGCAGACTCTTAGTGACTCTGTTAAGGGCGATGCTATAAGAAGCGAGAAATCCTTTGTGCTATCTAGAGGTGACAGCAATGGCAAAGGTTTGTTGATGCTTGTGGGGAGAAGACTCAGATCCGCCATGACACGAAGACCGCGGAACATGTGAGCCGAAGTGTCACCTTCGGAGAAAGGAACTGCCTCCGCTGCAGTTGCCTTCCAACTGTTTTTGTTTCTGTGCCGTGAGGAACGTTCCGTGACGGGCCAGTTGAACGGGGCGCACCCGGGCTCCTCCCCGCCTGTCGCTGCCGGAGCCCCGCACACCGCCAGCCCCGGGACAGCGCTGGTTCGGCGGGGCCCCCGCTGGGCCTCCCGCTCGGCCGCTCGGCTGCCGCAGGCGCCACCGGGGCGGGCAGGGCCGCGGCCGCGCTCCCTTCGGTGCCCAGCGCTCCGCCTGCCGCCTCTCCGTGCCGTGCTCCACTCAACCGTGCTTCCAGAGCGCTCAACCCCTCGGGCCAGCTGGGCACGGCGGGAGCGCCGTGTCTCAGGCCGACGGGCGCGGCGGGAGGTGAGCGAGCGGATGTCGTTTCTGTCTTTGCCGGGGACAAGCTCGGCCGGCCGCCGGACCGTATCCCGCACCGCCACGGGCGCTGCTCCCGTCCCGTCCCGCCCCCGTCCCCGAGGGCCGCCCGGGGCCGCCCCCGGCGGGCGGAGCCGCCGCCGCGCCGCCCCTCCCTGCCCTCCGCGCCGGGTTACATGGCGGCGGCTGCGGCAGCGGCAACTGCGGCGAGGCGGGCGGGCGCCGGGCGAGGGCCGGTGGCAGGGCCGCGGGGCTCGGCCGTGTGAGCAGCGCACCCCCGATGAGCCTGGGAAGGCCCGTGAGTGCGGGGCGGGGGGCGCGGGGGGTCTCGGCCGCCGCACGCGCGGGCCCGGCCCCGCCGCACAAAGGCGCTTTGTTCCCTCCATCCCGCCCGGCGGCGCCCCCGGCCCGTTCCGTTCCGCCCGGCTCCCTCCGCCCGGGCCCGGCCCGGCTCCTCCGCACTGCGGCGGCCGCGGGGCCGAGCGGGGCGAGCGGGCGCTGACCGGGCGGGCGGGGGCGGCCGCGCGGGGGGCGCTGCCGGCGGCTGCGGCGCCGGGCCCGGGGCCGCCTGTGCCGGGGGCGGCGGGCGCGGCCTGAAGGGCGTTTGAAGGTAGGGCTGCTCCGCGGCGGGGCCCGGGCCCGGGCTGGCCCCCCGGCACGGCGGAGCGGGTCCCTCGGCTCGGGCGGCCGGGGCAGCGGCGCAGGCGGGCGAAGCTGCTCGGCCCGGGGGCGGCGGGAGGAAGGATGTCCTTTGCCGGGGGGGCCCGGCCTCCACCGCCTGCGGAAGTTTTGCTGCTGCATTCAGCGCAGTCCTGCGAGCCGGCAGATAGGGCACAGGTACCGCTCGCTCCTGCTCCCGGGCGCCCGCAGGCTCCGGGAACCTTTTGTGGGAAAAGTGACTTAATGCTCTTAATAAGTAGCTTGAAACACCCGACGGAAATGGCTTGAAGAGAAACTGCCCGAGTTTGGAGATTTGGGGTACAGGTATCCTTGTCTGGGCAGGCAGGATGCTCTCGCTTGGTGTCTGTCGGATGTGTCTCTTTTTCTGGCTAATTCAGTGCCGTTTGGGATCAGCCTGACAATGGCTGGTAATTGTGTTGTGGAAAAAGAAACCGCGGTCTGCGTGTTGTCGTATGGCCAGTGCTGTTGCCAGCAAGCTTTGTATATACATATATGTGTGTATACAAAAATAACGTCGTCGCAGCATTATGTGTTTATAAACCAGTTACAAATTCCGGGAAGCTGTGGCTTAAAATAGAGGTGCGTTTTGGTTTGGCAATTGCGTTCAGAAAACGTGTGCTCTAAAGCTAAAATGGGAACTTTCAGCCCTTTGCTCAAGCTCAGTCCTTGTTTGTGTGGTTGTTATCTCGAATTCACTCTTGACTGGTTACCTGTTCAGTGGAACAGCAGATGGTAGCAGGTCTGCAGAGATGCAGAAGGCTGTGGTTAGCTGATGGTGGGCTTCTTCCAGAGACTTTTCATGATTATTATTATCTAAAGAAAGAGCCAAACCATTTTTAAACACGATACGAAAAAGTACACCGGGTTCTTGTGTGTTTCTACAGATCCTTCAGAAGATTTATAAACTAATAGTAACATTTGCTTACTGCCAGCACCGAGTTCCCTAAACAGTGTGGGGAGCAAGTAGGAGGCTTTAGAAAGCAGCAGTTTCGTGAGTTGGACGATGACTCACTCTGCCTACTGACTGCAACGTGGCTGATCTAAAAAAAAAGTTCTTCTGTGCCCCGTATTTTTTTAGTCGAAGGGATAGTACTTAGCAGGTTGTATAATGTCATTAGTCATTCTTGGTCTTTCTCCTGTGAGTAATAATTTGATCATTATATGGTCAGCATAATCAAATTAACTGGTATCTTTCAGTCTTATTTGTATTTCTGACAAAGTAAACATCTCATACCTGACTGTTTCGGTGTACATCCTGTTTCCTGAAAACTGTGATAAATCCACGTGCTGGAGTTGAGCGTGGTTTGAAGGGGCTGCTTGCGCAATGCCTGAAGCCGGTCAAGTGTGATGATCATCACTAGGGATGATTTTAAAGCCCTTCTGTGGGTCACTTCTGTTACCCTCTCCCAAGAACTGACCCATTTTAAAACCATAGTCGTAAACCACTTAAGAAGTGGGTATCTTTGTGTTTCCCTCTTTAAACTTTGTGTGAAGGAGTAAAAGTATCGCTTACAAAAATCCTGGTAGCCGTGGCACTGTGACAGCCTAGATGAAAATGTCAGTGCCTATGTTAGCGTGAATTGGGATGATAAACTCTCCTTTTTTACACAGTAGTCTGTTTTGCATTTCAAGTGGCTAGAACATGGACTTAAGTAATTTGTTCACAGATAGGAGGTTTGGAGCAGGATCAGGTCAAATGAAGGCTGCACCTTCAGGGTTGGTTGCTTATGTTGTCAGCATTTGTTTTCTTAGCTAAATCAGTCTGATTGTGGAGATCATGGCATGCTCTCTGAAAACACTAATTAGTGGACACCTTGTCAAAGGATAGCTCTAAACTGATGATTAAAAATGTATCATTTCAGAGATATAGAATGAAAATTTTAGGGCTCCTACTCCAGGAAGCCAAGTGAGCCATAGTTCCCTTTCTCCCTGAAGCAGTCCTTTCATTGCTGCATTCACTCATGGCAGTAGGGGGTAAGATCTGAGTTCTGGCAAGGAGGTGGTAGATCGTAATCTTTGCTGCTGATGGGCATCGGTTTGAATCTGTTCCTGGGCTGTTTAATGGAACTAGCTAAAAGAGAGGTTCCAGATGTGTCACGCAGCTGGTGCAAACAGTTTCAGTATTGCTGCATGTTGAAGACATCAGCAGTGTGAAACAATAAGCCTAATTATGAGGCAGAATACAAGTGGTTGTAGATGGTCCAAAGAATGTAAAATACAGCTTAATGCAGGGTAAGTGAACAGAGACCTTGGACCTTGAGTTAATGTGAAATTTGAAGTACTGGTACAAAAATTAATTTCTGTAACAACTGGGGGGGGGGTGTTGGAATAAAAGATGAATGGGGTGATTGTAAACTTGTTCAGGCAGCAGCTCAGAATGAGTGAACCTGAAAGTAGTACATGTGAGTGAGAAAATAGTTTCAAGTTTAAAAACGCTAAAAATCAAGAGCATCTGGGTTTTATAATTGTGAACACAGTTGGGTAGTCACTGATGCTGTCCTCTTTGGGATAAATTTTACTTCTTTAAGAAAATTCATGGGTACTTTAAAAGGGGTCCTCACTGTCTTAATATTGGTAAAAGTTCAAGATAATTTGGGGAAAAGTAGTAGTGTTATCTCATTTTGTTTGTACTGAGGTTATGATAACCCTTGTAAAACACTGCTTAAAATTAGGACTCTTGCCAATCCACAAAGAAAGGAATCTTAAGGCAATCTTAAGTTCCATGTGCTGAGTAGAAAAAGCTCTGAAGATCACCCTTGTGACAGGATATACCACATCAGTAGAGGGCAGCTCAATGCTTTTCAGTTCAGAAACATATTTGGTCATCTTTATTTAAGAATAAAAACTGAGCAGAGGAAATCATGTGTTTCATTCTTCCCTGTGTTCTGCCCACATTCCTGGGGGCAGGTGGTGTGTGGCAGGAGGGAGTGAGCAAGCCCAGGGCACTGGGGCTGTGTCTTGACAGTCAGGCTTGAGCCAAAGGAAGGGTAATATTTAAATGTGTTGAAACAGTCTTGTTTCTCACTGCCAGTGTGCCTTTCTTTCCTCTTTTTTCCCCTTTTTCTCTTTACAATTCTGATTACTTTAGTGAATTGAGGCCATTATTTACAATATGTTAATAACTTGTCAGCTGCTCTTGCTGCTCTGTTAGGACTGAGGAGACTTGTTTTGCTTGCTCCCAGTTGTCCCGCTGAAAGGCTAGCACTGTTTTTAAAGGAAAACATTCATATAATTAATTCTGAAGTGTTGGGATAGTGTGGAGACCTTTACATTTAGGTAGAGAGCTGAGGGAAGAGCTGAAATGTGTTAATCTAAGATTGAGCAGGAAGCACTTAGTGGTTTAATGTGACCTATACATGTTGGGGAAGAACATTCAAGTGACTTGTAGTGGAATTGCCCAAAGCTTACCACACTGTGTAGCATACACTTGTGACTCTTCCCTTTGTGGCATTTTTGAACTTTCGAAAGAAGTGAGGATGTTGTACAGAAATGCAGCATGTGGTCTTTATGACTGCATTCTGTTGTTGCTGACAGGAACTTACTGAGAAAATTGCCAGTTCAGTTTTTCATAAATAGTAGGTAAATTCACTACACTATTAAAAAATAATTACTCTTTTTTGACGTGGTCTGAAAGAGCCCATATGTTAGGGGAAATGGCTGTAGAACATATCAGTTACTCTGTAAAATGTATTTGCTGCTAGTTTTTCTTTGTAAGGTTGGATAAGTGTAGAAATAATTGATAAAGTAGTAATATTTGTCTGATGAATTACCCCTGTGATTCCTGTAACGATGAGTCTGTAGAGGCAGAGTTATTATTTGAAATGTTGGTAAACTTTATCCAAAATCACAAGGATTAAAGCTTTATAAGTGGCATTGGGTGTGTGCTGTATATTCAGTAAATATGGGGAGTGTACAAGCCTTACCCTTTTTGTGTGACCAGTACCTAGTTACCTCTTATTATGGTGAAATAGTAAAACCTGATTTTGTCTTCAAATAAAAGTTTAGTGAAAAGAATTATTCCAAAATTTGCTGACAGATGCTACGGATACTGTTGCTTCTGGCTTGTCTCTTAACATCTCTATTGGAGAATTACCAAGTTGGTTTTGTTAGTCTCTTTATTAAAACTCAGGAGGATTTTTTTTGTTGTGTACCATAAATCCAATAGATTACATCAAAAATGTTCACTATATATATTTTAGAAACAGTGGTTGGTCATTATTGTTTTTCTCCACAAATGTGAAAAGTACATATAAGTTCTAATTAGTTTAGGTTTTTTGATGGTTTGTAACTGGATAGTAAATAAGTTGTACATTTAGGACAACATAATCAGTTGGGGGAGGAGGAAGGCTTTTGTACGTGCTGGGGTACTGATGTGTTTTTCTCTGCTTTTCAGGTTGCCACGGAGTAAAATGGATGGTAGCTTTGACTGTGATTGTGGTGAGCTGGAGCCACCTGATCATTAACAGAAGGCATCTTTTGTAAATCAAGAGCTGCCAGTTTCCCATTTAACTAGACTGTAAACAAAGAAGAGAAAAAGGAGGAAGAAGGAAAAAAAAATAGTGCTTACCAGCACCATAGAATGACGCTGCTCAGGACCAGTCCAACACTGAATGTATCTGCACTGTGAGGAGGAGGATGTTAATAGAAGCCTATTATGTGCATATTTATTCACATTTTTGTTAAATGTTAACCAGATTAGCACAGTAGAGCTGAGTGCATAGTATGTCATTTCATTCCGTTTGAGTTTCTTGTGAGTATTTTCTTTGATGTCTGCAGAAATGCTGCACCTTTCTTGAACTATGAATGCTGCAATCTTTCTATCTTATGCTCGGTTTGAGTTCTAGAGCTTACGGGCTCTAAATTCAAGGGGACACAACAGGCCTGGCTGGCTCATAATGAAATGAGAGTGTCAAGAAACCATCTTGCAGTCAAAGCCAAGTGTTTCTTCTCCCTTTCTCTAAGACCTTTCCTTCAGATACCAGTGGAAGTGTCTCCGTGTGTTTACAGAAGCTTAGTAGTTTGAGGAAAAACGTAAAGAATTTTAAAATGGCAGAAAAATTTGAAAGTCTCATGAACATTCATGGTTTTGATCTGGGCTCTCGATATATGGACTTAAAACCACTGGGCTGTGGTGGAAACGGCTTAGTTTTTTCTGCTGTCGATAATGACTGTGACAAAAGAGTAGCTGTCAAGAAAATTGTCCTTACAGATCCCCAGAGTGTTAAACATGCTCTACGTGAGATCAAAATTATTAGAAGACTTGACCACGATAACATTGTCAAAGTATTTGAAATTCTTGGTCCCAGTGGAAGCCAGTTAACAGATGATGTGGGCTCCCTGACAGAATTGAACTGTGTTTACATTGTCCAGGAATACATGGAGACAGATCTGGCTAATTTGCTAGAGCAAGGCCCATTACTGGAAGATCATGCCAGACTTTTCATGTACCAGCTGCTACGTGGGCTCAAGTATATTCACTCTGCAAATGTTCTGCATAGAGATCTCAAACCAGCTAATCTTTTCATTAATACTGAAGACTTGGTGCTGAAGATTGGTGACTTTGGTCTTGCACGAATCATGGATCCTCATTATTCCCACAAGGTATGCAGAGAGTGGGAATATCTAAGTGATACATTGACAACTGTGCCTTCTTAAAATAGCATCTTTCTCCCTTTTATCACAGGAAGGCCTCTTTAGCATGGTTTGACTCAGATAGGACTACAGCAAGCTTCATATTGTTTTTTTTATTTTTTTAAATTTTTTTACTAAATGGGTTCAGAAAAGCAAAGGTTTTAACAGTGAACACGGAACCCAAGATTAAGAGCAACACTTAGTTACATTTATGTTATAGAAGCCTTATATAAGATTATAAGTAGTGTGTTCATAGTGGCTACTTTGAGGGATTGGTTTAGAGATACTGTCCTCCTGGTCTAGATGCTTCACAAGAGAGTTCAGTATCATCTCTGCATTTATTTGGCATCTGGGAATGAGAAAGTTTTGCTGCAGTACCTCATTTGACTAATAGTATCATGTTTCTATATTGCTGCTGTTCACTCACAAAGATATTTGTAAAGGTAGAAAGAGGGTTTAGTAGAATACACACAATATAATCCCTGGGACCTTGAGACTAAAAAAATCTTGTTAGTAGTGCATTAAAAAATAAGAAATTAAAAAAAAAACCTAAGTAGTAAAAATCTAATCAGTTTTTTTATTAATTTCATTAGGGCCATCTTTCTGAAGGATTGGTTACTAAATGGTACAGATCGCCCCGGCTTTTGCTTTCTCCTAACAACTACACTAAAGCCATTGACATGTGGGCTGCAGGTTGCATCTTTGCTGAAATGCTGACTGGGAAAACCCTCTTTGCAGGTGGGTAGAATAAAATCAGTGTGCATATTCATATTCAGTGCTTAATTATCTTCCTCAGGAAGGATTGGTTCTCCTGGCTAACATAACTAGTCCTTGACTATCAGGATATGCTATATTATTACACACTTCTATACACTATAAATTGATATATCTGTAAAGCAGAAGACATTTCAGTTTCATTACTTGTATTGGTGTGTATTTAGATAAATATCACAATTTAATGTAGAAGTCAGACACGGTAAATCTGTCATTATGTTAAGCTGAATTTATTGGTTGTCTAAGAAGTGTTCTGATACATGTGTGAATTGGTGTATCCAGGGAATATTTGAAGATTATGAATACCCTGAGCATCATATGCATAAAGATTAATTTTTTTTTGATGTAGTAAACCTAATCACTTCCTGCTTCTCTATATTTTAAATTACGAAGCCCCAGGGACATAGATTTAAAGGTGTAAAATTGCACTACAGCAAGCAAACCTTCAACTGTTTTAGGTGAGATAGGAAGCAATGCTCTGGTCTCATTGGGTGCATCTATATTAGAGCTTTGGTTAGGATCAGGAGCAAATTTTTGGAGCCAGTCTCTTGATGGCTGTTCTGCACTATGTTGCTGACCTGGCTCAGAGCACAAACTAGAGCATTTTAGATAAAGTGCAACTGTTGGTTGCACTATAGGAGATCACCACTTGCTGACAAGCACTCCTTCCATGGGAGCAGATGAGTAAACTGCTGAAATACCTCTGAAATCCTTATTTTTGTGCACCCTGGGGCCTCAGCAGCAGCTGTCTCATTCAGGTTCACTCTTGGATTTGCTCCTGTTGGCCTGAATTACAGGAATAATACAGATAAAACCTCTGAGACCTAAGCTTGCATTTCAAAGTTCACGTTCCTCTAGACACGTGTGCACTGAAAGCACACCTCTGCAGTCATTCTTAGCTTTGCATGAAAGGGCAATGGAATTGAGAGCTTCTTCCCATAAAGTAGTTAATAGAGAACTGTCACTTGAAGGCATTATTTGATATAAATCAGCAATTAATATGTGCAGAGGCTTCTCTTAACATGCAGTGAGTTTTTCACTCTTTGAGTTACTAACTACTGGGGTAATGTCCCCAGAGTACTATGTACATGCTTGGCTGATATAAGATTTATTAGGTTCCCATTGCATCAGGAACTTAAGCTGGCAATTAATGGGAGAAAGTCTGCAGATTTCATCCTTCAGCATAGATTGATCACAACTGCCAGCATTTTGGCTTTTTTTCCTTTGAGTAGCATTGGTATTTGTCACAATTTTTTATTGGCCCAATAGCTGTGCAGAGAGAATTCTGTTAAAAAACTTGGTCTTAGTCACCAAAATCCTAAGTTTGTAGGCTTGTTTATATGCCTTAATTGGATTGAGTAGATACTTAGAAAAATATTTTAGGTATAGATGTGCCCCTGTGAAAGTTTAGCACTGCCAAACTTTTAGTTTCCAAATCTAAAGAAAAGTGGATTTTTTTATGCCATGCATTTGGAAAAGGAAGATGGTTGGAGATATGATAGTTATTCTGCCCTGGGGCTCTGAATAAAGTTCTTTGCAGAGTTGTTTGGAGGGATTGATTTGGTTAATTGCAACTTCCTGTGTACTTCTGAACCATCCCTTAGGAATCCTGCTGTTCAGAAAGCTGATGAGAATGGGAGGGAAGAATGCAGATTAATACTGCAGAATACCTGGAACAAGTGAGGGTAGAGAAGTTGAGGCAGAAGAATTCAGTAGCTTTTCCAAACAACTTCTCTACTTCTTTGTTCTAAATCAATATTTTGCAATGGTTATTTCATTGATAGGGGACAGAAAGCTGATTATTTTTTAGGATGGTACTAATTACACAGTAAAATCTGTTTTCCAGCAAATTACAAGCAATACAACATCTGATAGATCATATTAAGTAATTTGTTGTAGTCTGAAGTAGAACAAAACAGCTCTCTCAATCCAGTAAAGAAGTTAACATGAGGCACTGATTCATTTGGGGAACTCTGTCAGATTTTCTGCAGTGACTTTGCCTCAGCTTTTGAAGTCACCTGGCAGGTGTGTGGTAGGATGTCCAGTGCAGACTGCTGTGCTGTGCAGGCAGTGAAGTGAACTGAGAGTGTGGAGGTTTGGAGATGGTACAGTCCCTTGCTGGCCCCATTTATTTTTATATTTATTGTCACATACATCAGCATTGCTTGTGATTGCCCAGAGCTGCTTGGTGAAGGAGGGAAACACTGGTGTGCAAATAATCCTATATAATTTCATCTGTTAGTTGAATCTCTGGGATCCTACATCCTTCTTGGAGCTGGACAACAAGCTGAAGTTGGCAAGTTATATTTCTGGGTACTCCAGTACTGAATGTAGATGCTGTTCATTATTCAGAATTGACCTGCTGTATAGGCCCTTATTGTTCTTATCCTGGGAAACTTCAGGTGGTGTTAAAAAGAGTATTATAATTACAATCATAATACAGTATTTTTTTCAAGAGTATCACTCTGTGTAACCAACAGGTGATTTTTGTCTTGCACTTGACAGTTAATGCAGGATTTCAGAGTAGAATAACAATACAAATGGTTATGGCCTGCAAAATGTCTTTCTGAGCTAAACTACTACTGTTCTTATTAATAAGGAACTTAAAATTCAAAATGAGGTCAAATACTGCATTTATTAGGTAGAAAGGGGAGGATTGCAGTATATAGAGTATAATAAAAAGGATATTGCTGTAGAATACCTCATCCATGGTGAAAACACCCTTACAAAATCTTAAGGTTAGGTCTCTTTATCTGTGAGTAGCAGCTCTGTAATTCTTCATATGCCACGGCATTTATTAAGAGCTCTTCAGATTTATTATCATTTAAATTCAGAACTTCAGCCTTTCTTCTGTTACAGGAGATTATAATCTTATACTGGAAATAGCTGCTTAGAGCACAAAATTTTGACATGCCTTTCATATGCAGGGATCAGAAATGTTTAAAGTGGAAATGGCAGCTTGTCTTTTCTTTTGGTGCTCAGGTGCACATGAACTTGAACAGATGCAGTTGATTCTAGAATCAATTCCTGTTGTACATGAGGAGGACCGTCAGGAGCTTCTCAATGTAATTCCAGTTTACATTAGAAACGATATGACTGAGCCACACAAACCTTTAACTCAGTTGCTTCCAGGCATCAGTCCTGAAGGTAAGTAATGAAAAAAAACTAAAAAAAACTTGATTCAATGTTTTGATGTTTCAAAATCATCAAATAGCAGCTTTGAGGTGCAGGTTTGTGATTGTTAAAAGCAAGTTTCAATTAGAAGAATCTGTGTTCTCTGAAGAAGGATTGTCTTCTGCTGTAATAAAAAAAAATCTAGTTCTATGATGGCTGCTTGGTTATCTTTAGTTAGATTAGATTTAGATCAGAATTTTGAGTCTATGCTGGACCTATATGCACTGGAATTGCTCTGTTTTGAGACACTGGCCTTTTAAATACAAGGGAACATTGGAATGGAGTTAGTATAGATGGACTGTCTTTCA
The DNA here is from genome assembly GCF_030490865.1 of Poecile atricapillus. Classification (NCBI taxonomy): domain Eukaryota; kingdom Metazoa; phylum Chordata; class Aves; order Passeriformes; family Paridae; genus Poecile; species Poecile atricapillus. The sequence goes on from NC_081259.1 coordinate 12,051,285, forward strand.
AATGTTTTTGAGAGTCCCCCCGCCAAAGTAACAGCAGTATTTCCTGGTAGCCATTGCTGGATACTGATTCAGCTTGAAGCTTTCTGTCTTGTGCTGGTTTTTTATGCTTTAAGTTAAATTATGGTTGATCTCAGATTTGACTTCTCTCTTTTTCTGATGGCTACAGGATGCGTATTTGGCACTGTACAGTCAGTAGCTGATACTTCACAGGCAGCTACTTTGAAACAACTAGAGGGCTCTAGAGCAAAGCACTGCACCTTAATGTTCTAAGTTCTAAATGTCAGAAATTTCCTATTTAATGGTAGCTTATATTCTACAGCACTGGACTTCCTGGAGCAAATTCTGACATTTAGTCCCATGGATCGATTGACAGCAGAAGAAGCTTTGTCCCATCCTTATATGAGCATTTATTCCTTTCCAACGGATGAGCCTATTTCAAGTCATCCTTTTCACATTGAAGATGAGGTTGATGATATTCTGCTAATGGATGAAAGTCACAGCCATATTTATAATTGGGAAAGGTAAATTTATCACTTACTGTGGTAACGTAACCTGGATGGTTTTGTGCTTGAAGTGACATTGCTTCATGGGCATTATTTCCCTTTCTGTTTGTTTCTTCTTCTTGAGTTGACATGAGAATAAAGTTTTCCCTTATAGCATTATCATTTGATTTATAATACATTAGATGTGACTTAGATATGCTGATGGATTCCTGAGTTGCACTCAGGACTCTAGAATCTATCTATTATTTTTTTTCTTCCCCAAAATACTTCTCTAAAAATAAATCATGTTTAAGGAGATTGTCTTAAATCTTGTTTAATTATGATTGTCTTGTCTAATGCTTAGTGCATATTATAGTAAAGAGATTTCACAGTAGTTATCTGAAGTCAATTAAACACACTTTAGGAAGAGTTCTGTAAATGGAGTGAGCTATTGTACATAATTCTGTTTCTTCATGCTAGATTAAATTAAAAACCTGGAAGAGGTACCCAGTTGGATTAAGGAAAAACTTTGTGTTGAATTGTCATTATTTTGTAAGGGAATTTCTAAACTTGAGTGTCTCTGTCTTGGGAGCTAGAAGACTGTTTTTAGCTGCTAACACTTAGGAAATTGTTTTACAGATACCATGAAAGTCAATTTTCAGACCATGACTGGCCTATTCATAATAACTATGAAGCTGATGAAGTTCAGCGTGATCCAAGGGCTCTCTCTGATGTTACTGATGAAGAAGAAGTGCAAGTAGATCCTCGCAAATATTTGGATGGAGACCGTGAAAAGTACCTGGAGGATCCTGCCTTTGACACCCACTTCTCTACTGAGCCTTGCTGGCAGTACTCAGATCACCATGAAAACAAGTATTGTGATCTGGAATGTAGTCACACTTGTAATTACAAAATGAGGTCATCTTCATACCTAGATAATTTAGTTTGGCGAGACAGTGAAGTTAACCATTACTATGAGCCCAAGCTTATTATAGATCTTTCAAACTGGAAGGAACAAAGCAAAGAAAAGTCTGACAAGAAAGGCAAGTCTAAATGTGAAAAGAATGGGTTGGTGAAAGCTCAGATAGCACTTGAGGAAGCATCACAGCAACTTGTTGAAAAAGAAAGGGAGAAGAATCAAGGGTTTGACTTTGATTCTTTTATAGCAGAAACCATCCAGCTTAGTTTACAACATGAGTCTACTGATGTTGATAAATTAAATGACTTGAATAGTTCAGTGTCTCAGATAGAGTTGAAAGGAATAATATCCAAGTCGGTGAGCAGAGAGAAGCAGGAGAAGGGAATGGCCAATTTGGCACAGTTAGAAGCTCTGTACCAAACTTCTTGGGACAGTCAGTTTGTCAGTGGTGGGGAGGGGTGCTTCCTCATAGACCAGTTCTGTTGCGAAGTAAGGAAAGATGAACAAGTTGAAAAAGAAAATACTTACACCAGTTATTTGGACAAATTTTTTAGTAAGAAAGAAGATGCTGAAATGCTAGAACCTGAGCCAGTAGAAGAGGGGAAGCTTGGGGAGAAGGAAAGAGAAGAGAGCTTTCTCAGTAACAGTGGGGAACTCCTCTTCAACAAGCAGCTTGAGGCTATAGGTATTCCTCAGTTTCACAGCCCTGTTGGTTCGCCTCTCAAGTCCATCCAGGCCACGCTAACGCCTTCTGCTATGAAATCATCTCCCCAGATTCCCCACAAAACCTACAGCAGCATTCTGAAACATCTAAACTAAAACACTCAGCAGACATTTCTTTTATATTCATGAGATGTGTTTGTCTTTTTTTATTACTAGTGTAAGTAATTTTTTTACTTGAATCAGATGGTGTAATTTTGGTATGGATTTCATTAGTTTTCTGTTTACCATTGTTTTTACAATCCAGAATTACTTTCTATACATGAGTTAGTTTTGTTTTTAAACTGGCATGTCGTTTGCACACAAAATTAAAGAATAGAGCAAAATAATGCAAAATGCAGGAGGTAACAAAAAAAAATGCACTAAACCAAGTAAAAAAAACATTCTCTCAGTAAAACAGTGTCCATGTTTTGCAGAAAAAGAACCTTGCCTTGAAATTTACACAGTGAGACTGTACATAATTGCATGAGAATATCTATTTTTCCCAAAACATTTTTTTCATTCATGCGTATTTTAGAGTTTTTCATACTCTACACATTTCTTAGACACATGATACCAGCAGCAACTGAAATGAATGCAGAATTTGGTACGCATGTGTTATCTACCTCAAGGTAACAGCAGTATGTGGCAAAAACATTAACCACCCATAGTGCTTCTCATTATGCACTTCTGTTTAGCCAGCATTATTGTAGTAGCTATTCCTATTGAAAATCATTCAATATTTATAAATGTTCTGGTATGCATTCTTTATAGTGAAGTGTTAATATGCAGCACTTTTATTTATTTTAGCAAATAAGTATATTTCTGTAATTATAGAAAGTCAATTTTTGAGTTCCTTTTCAGATAAAAGTTTTTGTTTAGCCACTACAGTTTTATTGCCTACATAGCTGGATATATATTAACATCGGCTTATTCTGAGGCTATCCAATACATTTTTATTTTTATTTTTTAGTTTTCATTTCAAGTAAAGCACTCACTGTGTATAGGAATTTGTAATTGGAGGTGCTTGATCTCTACAAAGAAATTAGGAATTGCTTTATTATCAAATGCTCCTAGAAGTCTTAATTGTGTTCATTTTTTTAAAATTTTGTAATGTTAGTTGTGTGCATGGAAATAATTAAGGTACAACATTACTGTAGGTTAAAGTTCTATATGGTGAGACATTTTGTTTTTACTGTATGTTTTTACTGAATGATTCCTGTCCCACTCCCAGCCCCCCTCAAAAGCAAGCATGAATAAAATTAGGTTAAATATAGCATGTAGCATCTCGGTCTTTTGAAAATTTGTTTTACCTTCTGGTTTTTTGAAATACTGGATGTATCATTGGCTCCCCTGTTCAAAACTAAAAACAAATAAAAACATGGCCAGCAAAAATGGCTGTTTGTGATGCTTTGTACACTCCCTGGCAAATGAAGAGCAGCTGCTGTGCTGCAGCTGGGGGAGGTGTGAGGGTCACTGCCTAACACAGGGTTCTCATGGAAGCAGGAGAAACTCTCCCTGGAAGTGCTGCTGCTGGGGATGCAGCATCCTGGAAGGAGATTCCCAGGAGTTCCCTTCTGTCCTGGTGCCTGCACCTGTAATCCCATGGAGTGGTGTGGCTGTGAAAGCACAAAGATGCAGCAGTGTCCATAACCATTTCTGTTCAAAACAGACTTTCAGAGTGTGACTGAAGTTCCTGTTCTATCGGTATTTTAGGCAGACAAGCGTTAATGGAAAAGCTGCTGCGAGCACTTCACGTTGCTGGCAGCCCGGCGTGCAGGTGAGCGTGCAGGTTCCTCAGGCAAGAGCCTGGCTGGAGCACTTCCATGAGGAGATTCTGGGAGCCCACAGGTAACTCCTGTGGGATGTTTCAAAATGTGCAGGTCAGGCCTCTGTTGCAGCAAGCCCTAGAACAGTATGTATTTCTCTTCCAGTTCCTCCCCTCACTGCTGTTCCAGAGGGAGCTAATTAATTGTCCAATAAAGCTACAGCTCCTGGCAAACTCCTACAGCTTTTCCTATGACAGGGTTTCAGTTCCTCCAGATTCTTCCATCCCTGCTCCTCTGGCAGGTGGCACAGCTGCACCTGGCCTAGCACAGGGCTCTGTCCCTGCAGTGAGGCACGGCTGGGCAGCTGCAGTGTCCCTGGGCATGGGCCCTGGGCATTGCTGCAGCTGCAGGGAGGTGTGGGCTGGAGGGAGGGGGATGACCAGCTGCCCTCTGGGCAAGGGACTGTTCTCAAGGGCTCTGGGGGTTTTTGTTGAGATTGGATGAAAGCAATGGGTGGGAAGCTTGGAAGAGCAGGAAACAAAATTCCTCTTAAAAGGCACATCTTGTACAAATGAAGTTATCTTTCTTGCTTTTTTTTTTGGTTTTTTGTTTTTGTTTTTTTTTAAACACATGTGAAACTTAACAGTACTTAGGAAGCCTGTAAGGTACAAAGGGACCATTTTTCACTAAAAGGAAGGGGAGAGTCGAGTGTTGAGCCTAAACCCAGCATGGTGCTTCATTACCTTTGTCTTCTACCTGTGCTGAGGAGGCAACACTGTACAGGCTGTGCTGCCAGCTTTGGTGCACACCCTGCTCTCACAACAGGCTCCATCCATGGGGCACTGTAGGGTACAGCTGGGCAGTCGGCATTATTAAGCAGAAGGAATTCCCTGTGTGGATACAAAAGTGTTTTGTACAGACCAAGCAAAGTGGAATCACTGCTAGGAAGTGAAGGTGCTCTGGGTGTGGTGCTGGGTTCTCCCTTGGCAAACTGGAGGAGTTTTGGAAGAACAGCCTGCAGAAAGTGCAGGGTGTCACAGGTTGTTCCCATGGGGTGGGAGATGGCTCCTGCCCTGTACTCATCAGCTGTGCCTATCCCTGCAGGAAAAAAATAGGTCTGTTACATGTGTAGCCCTTTGGCTGTGACCTAGCAACAGCATTGTCTTTAAAAACAAAATATGGAAGAGGCTTAAATTATGAACCAGATAAAGGGAACACTGTTTCACACTAAGGTGCTTGCCAAGTACAATGGAACACCCTAATTTAACAAAAAAGCAAATAAGAAATGAGAACATTAGCCATCTTTTGAAAGTACCCTTTCTTCTCCAAGTGGCCTTTGGTTAAAAGGCAGCATTTTAAAGTATATTTAATAAGAGCTTCAGCTAGAAGAGGTGATGTTTACAACAGACCAGGACAGAGCCTTTTACACGTCCTGTCATCACATGAGATCTAATAATTGCTGAACAGTTTGTTCTGATCAAGAGTTCTCAGCCATGGTCAGTTACCTTCCTCAGGGTTGTGTTTAATTTTAATTAAATCAGAGTTGCTATATATAATCTTAGCTATTTTTATAAGCCTTTGCCCACACTGCTGGTAGTGGTGTGACGACAGTGTGAGCAGCATAGCTTAGCTGGCCTTTGCTGTGAGCAGAGCTGCTCTGCTGGGGCTCTAGGCTGGATGTGGGGTTTTGTGAACCAGCACTGGGACAGGCCCTGCTGCTGCTGCCCCTCCCTGCCCTGCTCAGCAGAGCGCCTGTACCTGCAAAAGGGTTCACTGCCTACAGCTACATCTGTGCCTTGGTGTACTTCGTTTTTCTGTCACCTTGCTATTGCCTTTCCTGTGCTGCAGAAGCTCTTAGAGCCAAGCCTGCTGCATCCTGTTAAAGGTTTGCCAAGTTCCCACTTTGGTCCAGCTGATTGCCTGGAGGCACTGGTTTATGAACCAGGTTTTTAATGCCTTTTTTACAGGTGTTCACCAGAGAGGATTTTTGCCATATGGAACTAATGTTGCTGGTTTTTTTCTGTCCCCTTCTAACCTCTGTGATAGTCAGGGATGTCATTTTCCACATGTGGACTTTCATCCCCTACTCTACACATGTGTATAGTGCCAACCCCAGAGAACTAACTGTAGGCAGGGTCCCAAGGAATTCAGTGGCACATTGTGGTGCAATTATTGCTGGATATCAAGAAGAAAACCATCCTTGAGCTAAATCTGCTCCCACAAGTCTTTATTTATAGTCATGTTGCTTTCCTGCTGCTGAGATCTGGAAGTGCTTGTCAAGCCTTCAGCTGGGTTTTATACGTAATTAAACAGTAACCTGTCTTCATTCTTCCAAAGACGCAGCCCTGAGCAACAGCAGCCCTGAACCAATTTGTTCATTACTCCTTGAATTATTTCAGTTCTTACAAAATCCTGTAAATTCTTGTTTGCTGTTCTGCCACCGTTTGCGTCAGACTTGAGCTGAACAACCTGGGCAGTAATGCCAGGGGGTATTTAGTAACAAGCAAATAATCCAGATCCCTGCTGCACCCAGCACTCAGGCTTCCATTCCAGTGTCTATATTTAAAATGGTTATCTGCTTATGCTGAGTGCTATTGGAGAACTCCTTAAAACAGTGACTGTTGAAAAGTTCAGTGGCTGCTCCTGGCTGGGAAGTGGCATGGTTGCTGCAGGGATGGTGTGCAGCAGGCCATGTGCAGAGGGAGCTGTGCCCAGCAGCCCCTGGGGACGTGGTGATGGCCAGGTATGGCCACACTCTGCAAATAGCTGGGGCAGGAGCTGGCACAGCCACACGTGTCATTTGCTTTCCTCAGGAATCTGTCTGCTGCATCCTGACTGCTGAGCAGCCCTTCTATAGAGAACTCTGATAATAAAATACCTTTTGCAATCTCCGTGCTGGGCTACTGCAGCCAAAATTACTTTTAACCTTTATGTCACCCAGCCTGGATTGCTACGTGTGGTATGAAATACCAAAATGTGTGTTTGGCAGCTGGGGCTGGGACAGGGAACTTGTGACTTGTCCAGCATCAGAGCCAGCAATTCCATTGCCTTTCATGTCCCAGCTTTGGCTCCCTTGTTCCCAGCACAAAGGTGCTGGGAGATAATTCCCACAGCTCACACTGAGAAAGAGCATGGCTGTAGGAAAGGGAATCTGGAAGAGCTTTTCCATCTGTCCCTGGGGACTGGGGTTAATCTATGCTTACATCCAATCTGTGTTTCCAGAGCACAGAGTCATTGCTGAACTGGTGGCTGATGGTTTGATGGGTTTTCTTCCCTTTTAACACTGGTAGAAGGCTGATTCATTTTGTCTTAATTTGGTATTGTTCTGCATTACTTGTGTCTTAGTTTACACTTTTTCCATATTTCTTGTAACTTTTGGTTTAGGCTTATTATATTCTTCTAATATAACCATAGTAGTCATTCATGGTTGAATATAGGCCAAGGCAAGGGGGTGATCCCTTGCCTGCTTGGTTAAAGATCACTGACCACTCTCAGAATAGATGTGAGGCCTAATACAGGCTTTCCTTTATATCTGAATTTTGCCATCTTCCTCATGCCATATCCCAGGGCTCTGGTGCTGTGTAGTGTGGAAGCTTCATTGCCACACTAACCCCACTGTGGCTGGTGCACAAGTATAAACCTCATCATTTTTCTGTCATTTTCTCCACAGCATCTTCACAAAAAGCAAGTGCAGCCAGGGTAGAATTTCTGCTTTACAAGATTGTTGATCTTTTAGTTTGCAGCCCAGGCTTCAGCAATGGATGCTCCAAAATCAGACTCAGGCAGTGGAAGGACATATCTCATTCTTGTTCTTGGTGATGCCATTCAGACTGGATTAGAGTCTAAATCTTCAGTGCTAGAGGCTGTAGAGAAACAATGTTTCCATTTAATGTCTGTCTTGAATTTTATCATTTAGAAGGATTTAAAGTGAATGACACATTTGTTGTGACTTCTGTGTTTATTTGGATATAGATTTAGACAGTACAGCTCTTGAAATAGCTGGGTAACTAGCAGAAACATTCTTAAAGCCTATGATTAAGAAACTAGGCGGGTTTGGGTTTTGTTTTGTATCATATTTGTCTCAGATATTTTCTGCTATTGTTAGAGTCTTAGCAGATTTGATGTTGACACATATTGAAAGATTAAATTATTTCTAGTTGCTAAATTATCTTTTGGACCCTTACACGTGATATTTCACTAGTTTTCCATGATTCTTTATTTTCCTTTTACTTGCTTTTATACAGAGAGACCCTCAGTGACTCAGGTTTGAGTCTCTCAGTTTTACATCACACCAGCAAGGTGCCAGTCTGTTGGAGTTTAGAGTGGACAGGAATTTTGGGAAGTCCTTTGGGATTGCTGGCATTTGTATCTGTATTTCTATTGGCCTTGTAACTGCATCACCCAGAGTACAGCATCCACTTCCAGCAAGGCAAGGTAAAAAACCTGTGACAGGCTGAGGGACCTGCACAGGGCAAGGAGATCAATCATGCAGAGCAAATCCAGGAGAAAAGCAAACCCTGGAAGCCTAAGGGGAGCTCTGGCAAGCTGGGCAGCCATGGAGAGGCTCCCTGTTTGCAGCTGGAACGTGGAAGAGGCTGGCTGCCCGCACCTGTATGGCTCAGCTGATCACTACCTTGCAGCATTTCTCCTGACAAAACCATGATGGTGTCAGCAGTGGAGCAGGCACTTGGTTCTTCAGCCAACACTGAGGAAAATACGAAAGCACAGAGCTGCCTGAGCGATTCACTGGCCCAGTGGACTCAAAATGATGAGCTGTAAGCAGCTGGGTGGCCGTGCTGGCTCAGCAGTGGGTGCCAGCACCAGCAGCAGAGAGGAGCCAGGTGTGGCCAGGGCAGAGTCCAGCTCATCCTCCAGAGCGCTGGTGCAGCCCAAGGAGCAGGTTTCCATCCTGCCTGCCAGCAATCGCAGTCTGCCTTGGCATGGGCAGGAGGAAAAATATGATGGGAAACAGGAAGATTAAAATAATCCCAGTGAAAACAGGAAGTTGAGAAGCTGCTCACAGAGTGGGGCTGCAGGGCTGGCTGGCTGCAGGAGGCTGCTGGGAGCAGGGAGGCTCTCTCACAGGCTGTTTGGGGCAAAACACCCAGCTCTCACATGTGAGACACACACCAAAGCCTTGAGGCAGAGACAGCACAGCTCTGCTGGCAGCAGACTGGTATCTTGTGTTCCCCAAAATATGACTGATTATGGCTATTTACACCAATGTGTTCACTCATCTTCTCTCAACACCTGCCTGAATTCTCTTTTTGCTGGATGAAGGTCATAAACCGTTCCCTACAACACATCATCCTGGCATCACATTTATTTAACAGCTAGGACCTGGCAGGCAGCGGGATGGAGCTGTTCCAGAGCCCAGCTGCCAGCAGGGAGCTGGATATCCCCCAGCTGATCACAGCCTGCTCTCCGAGCCGCCATCCATGGCGCCCTTCCAGCTACGACAAAATAAAAACCAAACCGTGTTTGTCTCTCACTAAACTGCCTCTTCCTTCCAGGGGCTGACAGCAGCAGTCAGTGCTGTGGATTTACGGCAGGGGCAGGCCCTGGGGTGGCTGAGGGAGCTGGTTCCCATCCCCAGGGCCAGTTTGTGACCTGTCTCAGGCTGTTGCTGGGGCTGGAGAGGAGCTGCTGGCCAGGGCCCAAGCAGCTTCTCAGGTGCCTTGCACAGCCAGCACTGAGGTGTTTCTGCTCCTCTGGGAGCAGAGCAGCCGCAGTGCCAGACACTGGTCCCAGCCTGGAGAGCCTGGTGGGCTCATGAGAGGGCTCTGCATTGCAGTCCCAGGCTCCAGCACGTGTGGACTGTGCTCAGAAGCAAGTGTGAACTCAGTGCCCCCTAACTGATGAGGTCATTGAGCCGCTAGAAAATGCATACTAAAATCTCTGAGGCCAAATCAAACTGGGTTGTCCTTTAGGCAGAATGAAAATTGCTATTTTCCATGAGTCCAAGCTGCTATCCACTTATTTACTTTCCATGGCTAAACTGAATCTGAGATGTGCATTGCAAATTTCCAGTGTTTGTCAATGCAGTGCAGAGCCAGATGGATGCAGCCCTTGGATGATGACCATGTCCCCAGTTTTAATCAGCCAGTTAACACAGAGCAGTTCTTCCCACACATCAGGTCTTCCCCCAGTTAGGCATCCCAGCTGGCCAGGCATGGCTGTAAGGCTTGGAAGGAGAGCTCAGTAAAGGACAGGCTCTGCCCAGCACCACACTGCTCCTGCAGCAGGGGAATTGGCTTTCCCTGGTGTACCTGCAACTCGCTTTTCTCATCAGCATTCCAGATGATTTGGGTCCTGAGGATGCCAGTGTTTCCTATAACCTCAGTTTCTCTTCCTCCACTCTCAGAAAACGAGACAGGTTTGTTCTCCAAGTCCTTGAAATAGTCAAAGTCTTGTGCTCATCCATAGATGTTCACTACATCTCATGACTTTTACAATAAGTGATAAATAATAGGAAGAGATGGAGTATGTAAAGTGAAATAATTGACTGCCCCTGGAACTCAGGCCATTTTCTGGAGTAGTGGGATGCCCAGCTCCTTTAACAATCAGCCCCTGAACAATTTTTGTCCAAGACTAAATAAAGAGATGTATTTTCAATATGAACTTCTTCACTGTTGCGGGTTTTGACATCAATTTTGGTGTCTGTGGGCAGGGTCACAGGAGAGCGGGCTTCAAACTCAAGGAGTCAGATCTGGGGAGTTCCCTGCATGCCAGGGAGGGAGCGTGGGGAGCAACACCCCTGTGGCAGCCCAGAGACAGTTCAAACTCATGTTAGTTTTACATATTTGACACAAGAAATCTCTCCAGGCACCACTTCAATCCAATTTACAGCATCTGGCTGAAGTGAAGTATGAGAAGAATTTGCTTTAGCGATTTGAGTGTCGATGTGTGGGGAGCTGGGCGAGCAGGCAGGGCAGGCTGCACCAGCCCTGGGGATGGTGGGGCTGAGCAGCCAGGGGGGCTCAGGGAAGCTCCATCCCTCAGCACAGGCACCCTGCTCTCTGCCAGTGAGGCCAGTGGCAGCAGGTCAGCAACAGACCGACTTGGTCCTTCCCCCTTCTTCTTAAAATCCTCATGAAGCTGCTGTAAAAAACGAGTTGGAGGTGCTACTGCTTGTGTAGCAGGTGACATTCCAGCAGGGAATGTTGCCTCTGGGCACCAGGGCACTCTGTTTCCATCTCACTGCCCCATTGCACCCCAGCCCCAACACCCACACAGCTGAGCTCACAGAAATTTGGGAATGCTGTGGCTTTCAAAGAGTTTAAGATAGCTTCACTTCCTGCAGAGGGAAAGCAAGCCTCAAGAGGCTTTGCAGCATGCACAGATGTTAATTGCCTTCCTCCTGTGTGTTGTCTTCTTCACTATAGAGCAGGGAAAGTGAAAGATGGAGCAGTTAAACCTCACCTGCAAGAGCAGGGTGCTGACTGGGGTAGGACAAACCAGGCTCCCCCGATGCTGGAGTTTGAGTCACCTTAAGGGAGTTGGAGGATTAAGGTAAGGAGGAAAGTCATTTACAGCTTTAGCTCTTACTTTGTCCCTGAAATCTCTGCAGTGTCCTGGGCATTTATAGAAACTAATGAACCATGTCAGCTGAATGTGGAGCACTTACAGGGAGAACTGGAGCAGTGAGGGGGATTAAAGGTAGCGTCCAGATGAGAAAGCAGTGGGAAAGCCCAGCCCTGTTGGTTTGGGAGAGCAGTGTGTTTGCAGAGGTAGCACATGCCACCTGGACAGGGTACATCCCACCTGGAGATGGTGCCCTGGCCGTGCTGCCTTACAAAGCAAGTGAGGAGGAGTGATTCCTGACCTTACTTTTTAAAGAGAGGGAGAAAAAGACAGGAGGTTTGCTCTAGACTGACTGTAAAGGAGGGAAGGCCACTTGTACCTGCTGTTGCTGAAGCCGTGCTGCTCACCACAACAGCATTGATGGCTTGGGCCAACAGAGAGCTCTCACAGATGTCACCATCACTGCGGGGTGGGATCTTCCACCTGTCCATTTTTGGAGTCCCTCACACTGGGAAAGCAAGGTGGGAGCAGCATCCAAGTGCTGTGTAAGGACTTGTTGGCCACAGCAGCGCTGTGGTGGCCACCACAGCACCTCTGCCTGCAGGAGGAGGGGCTGCTGTCCCCAAGCTGTGCTGTGCTGCCGTGGGGAGGCTGTAACACGGCCCCCATGTGCACCATGGCCCAGCAGCCCAGTGCTGTGGGGTGGTGCAGCCTACCCCAGCCTGGTAGGGAGCAGCTTGCTCTGGCATATGGTGGGAACAGACATTTTCAGGGCCACAGCAGGGCCGTGTGAGCATCCAAAGGATCCAGCTGCCTTCAGTGCATTAGACATGGATCTGATGGCCATCGTCACCACCATTCCTGCCTCCCCCTTGTGGGAGGGCTCGACGAGTAATCCATTCATAAGGAAACATCGCTGCATGAATGACAACATAAGTACTTTTATAGTGCTAAATGGTCACTTCCAGTTAATGCATATTTTAATTTCTGAAATGGCTTGGCAGCCTCTCAGGTGGTGTCAGCAGGGTTCCACCCACTGTCACAGCCCGGGCACAAGGACACTGACCGGGCACTGCTGTCTCTCCTATGCTGGCAGCACATCCAGAGCATTTTAAATCAAAGTTTCCAAACACGAAGGCAGCACTGAGAAAGAGGAAAATTACCCTTCAGGGAAGTATTCTGCTATTGTCAGGGCAGCATGGAATGAAAGCAAAAAGGATTTTAAGACTGGGTTTTGGCTGCCAGTTGAGGCTGTGATTATAAACTGCAGCCTGAATGCACCATGCCCGAACCAACCCCTCCCCCTGCCCAAGCCTTAAGCCAAAGGATTTAAACAAGCTCTTATGTAATATGGTTTTAGTGTTTCCAGTAGAAATAGGTGTTCTAAATATAAATGATTTGCAGATAAAATAGGCTTATATAAAATGCTTTTACGTTTATATAACCCCATGTTGGCATTGCACCCAACACCTCCATCAGCTGTGAGCCCAGCTCTGGGGACAGTTTGGTGCCAGCATGCTGGGCCATGGCCAGCACTGCACTGGCCTCTGCACCCCAGACCAATCCCTGTCCTGTCCCCAGCCCACCAGGCAGTGCCCCTCCAGGGACAGTGTCTGCTGGGAGAGGTGCACTTGGGTTGGCATTTCTCCTGTGTAGTCCCCTCCCTTCTCCCTGCCGGGGGTCGCTCACAGCAGCAATTGCAGGACATTCCTGTGGTGTCCCCCTGTGTGGGTCCTGGGGCTGGGGACAGCCCTCGTTCCAGCAGCAGTGCCATGGCAGTGCTGACCATCCAGCTGGGCACTGCAGACACTGTCCCTCAGGGTCAGCTGCTTTGGTCCTTTAGGCAGAGCTGTTCTGAATGTCGAGAGACAGAATTCTCCTTCACCCCGATGTCCATGCAGGGATGTCTGTGTGTGTGTGCATATGTTTATATAACATACATATATTTGTATGCATATAATATATATGGATGTATATATCTATACATACACATATGACATAGTGAAAGACCTGACTGCCTCCAGCACGGGGCTGGCAGCATGGCCTGGGCTCTGGGCTCTTCCCAAGCAGTGGCCACAGTCCCTCTGAGCAGCCAGGGCAGCTCTTGTTCACAGTCAGGCCATGGCAGCACTTGAGGCTCCCAAGACAAACATCTCCCTCGCCACGAGTGTGCACCCACAGGGTGAGCCCTCACTTGCTGTGCCTCTTCTCCACAACCACCTTCATCCAGATTGTGGCTGTTCAAAGCTGCTGAGCCTCTTGCCCAGCCCAGCAGTGCATCAGGAGCCGTGACAGTGGCCGCTAAGGGCAGTAATAATTAGCTTGGAAACGGTGTTTTCTGAGTAGAAAAAAAATGGTTGCTACGTTACAACCTTTATGTATGGGAAAGGTACTCAGTCAAACCTGACACAACAGCCCTCAGTGCATCACACCAAACATTTGCTCTTAGGGGAAGGACTGTTTGCTAAGTGATTATAGCTACCATTATGTGTACGGAACATGCATAGAATCATACATAAATATATAGAGATATGAATAGATGTGATGTCTTGTTTGCACACACACACACACACGTATTTCCATTTCTATGAGAAACAAGAACATGTTTTTCAGCTACAGTCTGTTACTGCAACAGACCAGTATGATTTATAGCTCCTTGCCGTTAACATTTCCATTCAAATAATGCCTTATTTATGCCCATACCAGAGAAGCTCTTTTGACAACGTGGGAAGAGGCTTTTTATTGTGACGCCAGAACTGTCAACAGCCTCTATTATTTTTGGTGGGACTGTCAGTTCTCCAAGCAACATGACTTCATTTTTAATCCAGGTCTGATGGAAGACACTTGATCTGCCCTGCTTTTGTCAGTCACAGAGGCAAACTTGCCATAAAGAAATGGTATGTGTGACCTTTGAAAATGACTGTCGCCCTTTCCATCTTGCCTGTGCTATATTTTTCATAAAAGCCTGTTTTTGTGGTGCATTACAGGGAAATGAGCCATTCATCTTTGTCTCTACTGCCCTCACGACTGCTGGGGAGCCACTCCCTGCAGGCCCAAGGAGAATGCTGGGTCAAGCAGCACTTGGGCATCTTTTAGAGCTGGACCTGCCGTGATTCATCAGCCACTTCCCTTTGGAAATCAATACTTCTGTGTAGTACAAGTGCTTATGGCCCCTTATGTCATCTACAGATAAAAATTAACCAGTCAAACCAAAACAAACCCAAACAAACAGCTGTACCTTGGTCTAAATGTTTAGTGCTTGACCCAAGGGCTCTGCCAGCTCCCACCCACTGTGGCTCACAGTGAGGTACTGCAGCCCTTCTGCAAACATGGGGGAGCTGAAGGACAGGATAAAAACCCTGCAGAGAGGGCTACAAACCAGTCCCAGCCTTTGCGCCCCCTTAGGGGCATTTTGATCTCAATAACAAAAGTTATATTTTATATATATAATATATAAGATTGAACATGTGTGTATATATAAAATAGAGCAGTGTATTAAATGTAACAGAAGTACAGACATATGTATATATATGTTATATATGTATATATTCATGTATAATGTCTCTGTGTACATCCATGTCCATACATTTACATATACAACATGTCTGTGTATGAATATATGTGTGTAGAATATGTGTATACACACATGTAGGAGTATACAGACATACATACATATGTGTACATGTGTGTTTATGCACATCTACGTGTGCAAACTTCTCCACACCCACAGAGACACAGAGGGAGGCTCACCTTGTGCAGGGCACTGCCAGTCTGTCAGCAGGTGGCCCTGTCAGTGCCCAAGGTTCTCATCCTGCCAGTGCTTGCTCCTTTGGGAATTCAGCTGTGATGCCCAGCCCGGAGCCTTTGCAGTGGAAAAGTGATTCCCAGCACCTGAGTCAGCCTGAACCTGCCTTTGCACTAAAGACACTTCTCTCCCTCTGCAGGCAGACAGGCACCGAGGTGCTGTCAGCTGGGTGATGTTCAAACCGCGTTTGCCCTGCCCTACAAGGGAATTCGGTGTGTGCCCCACTCCACAGCCCTGTCTGCCCAGCGCCCAGCTCACGGCAGAACACCTCTGGCTGCTCCTGCAGAGGTAGCTGCCACTTTCATCTGGGCTTTGGATATGAGGTAAAAAGGCAGCCTGAAGTGACGTAGCAAGCTGTCTCCCTGCTTGGATTTGTGCTTACAATTCTTTAAGGAGACCATATTTCAGTTACAGTAATTGGTCCACAAAAACTGCCGTCACTAAAAACCCACCCCTTGCCCTCATACTGCTCTGCTGTATTTCTGAGATGACTAATGCACCACTTTATTTTTCCAGTAGCTATGAAAGAAAATGCTAATAAGACTTCTGGAAGAATTTTACTTATTTTTCCTGTTTGAAGCTGGGCACTCGTCATGAAGATGGGTGTAAGACCATGAGCCTCCCTCGTTAAAACTTGAGGCAACTTACGCAGCAGCTCCTGCAGCCATTGGCAAATCTTGGCCTTTGTGGCTTGGCACCATTTCTTTGGACATCTCAGAGACTCTGCCAGAAGCCTTTTGGCCACTGTGTGAGCCTGCCCTCCTCCCTGCTGATGCCCCAGGGACAGTCTGGTGCTGGAGGATCACACCCCTGCAGTGCACACAAGGGCAAGGGCCTCCTTCCTCCTCTGAACTTCATTTTCTCTGGGGAAAGCCCATATCCCCAGGTATCAGATTTCCTTTCCTAGGACAGGTCTTTTGCATAGCATGAATGTGTGTGTATATTATAGCTATACATACATATGTATGTGTTATGTGCATATACATATATATACACTTATGTCTGTATATTATATATATACATCTATACATATGTATATTTATGTATCTATATCTATATTTGTCTCCTCTGCAGTACTTGCACACAGATAGGAAGCACAGAGCTGATGACTAAACTCTGGGTTTAATGTCTAAAAATACAGATGGAAAAAAATAACTCATTTTACTGGCAAAAATATTCAGGCGAGTACTTTTGCAGGCACAAACCAAGCAGCTGCACAGTGGCCAGGTAAGCAAGTGGCTGGGAGAGGACTGAGTCTTGCAATGGAGGGTGCTGCTGAACCCATGCTCATGGGAAGCTGACAGCAACAATTCTGACCTAGACATTGCTACGGAGACGAAGGCAGCTGAGAACAGACCTGCCCCTTGTTCAGGGAATAAATCCTACCTGTTTTTGCAAGAGGCGTGACGTGCATACTTCTGCTAAAGTAACAGCATAAAGCACCAAGCACAACCACTGGAAAGTTGGCAACATCTGGTTTTC
Organism: Poecile atricapillus; assembly: GCF_030490865.1. Classification (NCBI taxonomy): domain Eukaryota; kingdom Metazoa; phylum Chordata; class Aves; order Passeriformes; family Paridae; genus Poecile; species Poecile atricapillus. The sequence continues at coordinate 12,067,965 of NC_081259.1, forward strand.
AGTGCTGAAAACATGCCAGCCTGCTTGGGCATTGTGGGACAGTTTTAGGAGATGAAAAACCAAAGAAGAAACGGAGCCACGCCCTGGTGTTTTGTGCCTGGTGGGAGAGAGGCTGGCCGTGGCCACCACGCTCCTGTGCCCTGCAGGCTGGCGGGCAGCCCGCTGCCATCCAGGCACTGGCCAGGCTTGGGACAAGTCCTGGCATCCCCAGCCTGGGAGCAGAGCCTGCAGGAGAGATGCTGCCTCCATGTGCAGCTGGGACGACCTCTCTCCCACTGAACAGCCCCTGGCCCATCAGCTCACCTTGCCAGCCCGCCCCAGCAGGGTGTCTGTGCTGCAGGATCCAGCTTTACCCACTGATCCCAGTTTGCCAGGTAGCAGCAATACAAACAGGTGAAAAATAAAACCAGCATCAACCTCAGCCCGTGCTTGATTCTGGCTCCTTCGTCAGCTTCTCCTTAAGGATGAGACGAGGGCTCCACTTTGCCTGGAGCAGATCCCTTGCTGACCCTCAGGAACATCAGCAGGACTCAAAGCCTCAGTCCTCTGCCAGCTTTGCCCTGGGGACACCTGGGGCTTGACCTCTGCTCACAGGAGCTCCAGTGTTACAGACAGGGCTGTGTTCACAGGCTTCCTCCACTATGTGACCTTCACCTCCCATTTTGTGAGGCTATACCTGCAGAATTTAAATTTAGGTTAATCCTTTGGCACCATCAGGTTCAAGACTTCCACCTTTGAAGACTAATGAGCTGCATTAAGATTAAATCCCATCAAGGAGAATACCAATGATTTTGCTCCTCAGTGCTCATTCAGATCCTTCCAAAACTTCTGTCATGGTGCTGCGGATCACACTAAGGGGCTCACTGCTGCTGAGCAGCCCAGTGGAACTGGACTCACACTGAGCAGGAGGGAGCGCCAGGTGGCCTCAGGAGACCTCTTTCAACCTATGTTTTCCTGTGATTCTGACATCAAAAGCCACCCCATGGAAATAACAAACTGAAAACTAGCCCCACCATAGATGCAGCTTCTGCCTGCTGCTGCTGTTTTTGTGTGTAATATGGTCACAAACAGCTTTTTCTTCTGTACCTGTCATATCAAGAATACAAGTAACAGAGAAAATGCACAAGAAAAGAGCAATTTTCATAAAGTCTTTGTCAAAAATGAAGAATTGTGACCCTCTCATCTCCTTACAGAAGTCCATGGGAACAGTAAGCCCAGCCATACTCACCACAGACCACATGGGCAGATACACCCAAAATCCATGACTATGTTTGAAACATCAGCTGCTCAGAAGCAGCTTTAAAAAGAAATGAAGACACAAACCTACACAATGTGCAGGCACCACACAGCTGAACCAGCCCCCTCCATCTGCCTCATGAAGATTGTCTTGGGATTTGGGCACAGATTTGTGCTTCTCAGCGCTCTCAAACATGCAGTTTAAACGCTCCAGTAATCTCCAGTCTCTCAGGGTTAATGATCAGACCTAACTTTGAAGCCGCTGAACTTGTGAACCAGGATGTGTTGGGAAAGGCTGAGGCATGTAAAGATTAGCCCTTTCTCAGGAGAGTGTTAGCTGGGGCGGCTGGGAGGGTTTATTTTTGGTGGGATTTTTCTGACAGGGGTGATGCCATGGCCCCACTCTCCCTCAACAGCCTCCGTGCTTCAGGGAGCCCCAGCAGCTTCTCCCCCTTTGCTCTCCCCACGCTCACGCAGCGCTGCGGAATCAGCATCGGCATAAACCCACGGCTGCTGCATTCTGCTCTGGGGGGTGGGAGGGTTTTAATTCGTTTCAGTTCAAATGAGATGAAACCCAGTCATTTATTACAACTTTCCCGCAAAGCAGCACTTCTGTGCCCCTGCGGCTACTCACCCACGCCAAGGTAACCATCACCTCTCTGGAGCTGCCGTGCTCAGCCAGCCCAAGGCTGGCAGGGGCTGGCAGGGGCAGCTCTCCGGGTGCCAGAGCCGCTCCTGCTGCCAGCCTGCCGTGTGCGGGGTCCCCTCCGCTACCTCGGGTTATCCTGCCCGCCACTCCTCCCAGGCACGGCAAACACTCCCCAGGTAACTTCAGCTCACAAGCTAGTAGGATATTACCTGCTAGGAGAACACAGGCAGAGCAATTCTAATGCACCCTGAGACGAGTGGAAACCCATTTCTAAGAGAAATACATTCGAACACTGCGCCGCTCTCCTGAAGGCGTTTTTTCCCCCCATTTCTCCGTTACATACTTACAGATTAATGGAGCGATATTTTTAATTGCTAAAACTTCGCAGAGCCGCTCGTGGCTCCGCGCATCCCCGAGCCAGCCGGGATCGCGCGGCCAACAGCGCCACCGGCTGGCCAGCAGCGGGATGGGCCCGCCGGGGACACCCGAGGGACACCCGGGGGACACCCGGGGGACACCCGGGGGACAGGGACACCCGCGAACACCCGAGGGACACCCGGGGGACACCCGGGGGACAGGGACACCCGCGGACACCCGAGGGACACACGGGGGACACCCGGGGGACAGGGACACCCGCGGACACCCGAGGGACACACGGGGGACACACGGGGGACACCCGAGGGACACCCGGGGGACAGGGGCACTCAGACGTGCCCTGTGTACAGGCGCAGGAACACCGTATGAGCACATCCAGATGTGTGTGTGAGTGTACGTGTGCACACGCTGGAGCATGGATAGTTTGGGTACATGTGCACTGTGTGTGTAAGCACACACGTACGGATTGATTTACACGTATATTTATACACATATAGCATTTATACGCGTTTATAAACCCGTAAGTGCTTATACACCCATACATGTCTATACATACATACATACACACATAAATTCATACAGAGACACGCCCATCACTATGTGAGCACACACGCACAGGGAGATACGTGTGTACCTAGCACACTCTGAGTGTGTGAATGTGTAAATCGCTCCTGTGGCAGCTGGCGCTGTTAGTTCCAGCTCCCCGGGAAAGGCAGGATGGCTCACGGCCCCAGCAGCTGCGCACCCTGCGGCCACCGCGGGGAGCCGGAGACCCACAGCAGCCCCGGGGGAAACGGGAGGGACCGAGGGAGGCAGGGATGGAGGGACGGAGGGAGGCAGGGATGGAGGGAGGGAGGGAGGCAGGGATGGAGGGACCGAGGGAGGCAGGGATGGAGGGAAGGAGGGAGGCAGGGATGGAGGGATGGAGGGAGGCAGGGATGGAGGGATGGAGGGAGGCTGGGATGGAGGGAGGGAGGGAGGCTGGGATGGAGGGAAGGAGGGAGGCTGGGATGGAGGGAGGGAGGGAGGCTGGGATGGAGGGAAGGAGGGAGGCTGGGATGGAGGGAGGGAGGGCCAGGCGGGGGCCAGCTGCTGGGGAGCCCGATCAGGGGGGGATGTGTCCCACCCCCGCAGGGCAGCTCTGCCAAGAGTGGAGGTGTTTGAAGCCTTGTAATTCCCTCACTCAGCTGCTGCTCCAGCTGCCGTGTAATACCAAAGTGCTCTCCTCATTTAGTTGCCCTCTGGTGTCCCCATAAGTGAGCTGACACAGGTGACAGGTGGGAATGGAAATATGAGCCGTGATGATCAGTCCAGCGCTCATTTGGAAGTGCTGATTGTCGGGGCAGTGGTGGTTTGTTCCTGCCCTGTGTGATGTGTCCCCTCACCACTAGTCCAGAGGCTGGAACACCCAAGCCACTGCAAAGCCCGGCTCAGGCAGGGGGGTGAAGCCAGGCTTTGGCAAGTCCAGCATCCCAGAAAGATTCTGCTGCATCCTGCAAACCTGTTTGGGCTCAAAGCAAGAATATCAGCCTGCCATGCCTGCTTGGATAGTGCCAAAGGCATGCAGTCAAGGCTCTAAGGGCCTTCAGAAAATTATCTTCCTGACAGTGGCTCTAATATCTTTGAGCCTGGGAAACAGGAAAAGGTGCAAAACTAAGAATGTGGGAGGGGGTGGGACCTGCACAATGACCTGAGTTGGAGTCAAGTCAGACAACCTCCTGGAGGCCTCCTGCTAGAGCAAGGTAAGCCTTTAAAGTTCAGCTTCTCCTCACCTGTCATGATAAAACATACTTTTAAGTACAAAGCACAGCAGAATATCAAGACTGGCCATTTGCAGTTGCTTTTCCTACAGCCAGCCTCCGACAATAGTAGGGCTCTGCTGTATGTCTTGTCTCTCTTGTCTGGAAAGACTAAAGGCTCCCCTCTGAAGTGTCTCATCTATTTTAGACACAGGAGATCCCTGTCCCCAATATAAAACACTTACAGTCCAGACAACCTTTAGCACTTCAAAACAGTTTTAGATCATCTGCACAATGTTAAACTTTTATGGAGTAAGGGAAGGAGAATTTTTTTCCTGACGTTTTGCCTTTAGCATTGCCAAAGAACTTTTATGCCCTGACATTTTGATTAGTGGCACAAGATGAACCATATGATCCCAGCATATGACATGGCACTCTAAGGCAGGGATCTGTGGCCCTGTGTCCCCAGCTGATGGCTCTGCAGACACCCTGCCACTGTGGTGGCAGTGGGCCTGATGGGGTAATTCTGCCCTGCTGCATTTCATGGGTGAAGGCAGAGCATGGCTCTAACTCAGGGCTGCAGTTCATTACAGCATCTTGTGACACCCCCACTTTTTGTGCCTATTACCCGAGCTCTTCCCAGCACCCATGGACTGCCCAGCCACACCCAGAGCATTGCCATCAGGCTCTGGAAGGGGCTGAGCTCCAGCTTGGCTCGCAGCCAAACCCACCTGGTAAGCTCTAGTGAAAGAAATTGGGAGTGCTCCCCAGCATTTTGTATGGGCTCCCAGCCACACCACAGCCCAGCAACAGACAGAAGTGGCCTGTCCTAAGGACTGGTGCTGCTAAGCTGTTCCCCACACAGGTTAAAGAGCCTCCAGCACTTGTAGTAATTGTTAAATATATTACTTTCACCAGCAGCTCTGCTCCTGGGAATGCCCAGAGTCTCTGAGAGTGTCTGCATGCTGCAGCCTCCCATTCAGCACACGGCTGTCCCTGCAGAGACAAGGGCGAGGTCAGGAGGTGCTGTTGGGGTGGAAGGAGCTGTCAGGTGGAACCTGGGTGCTGGCAGTGGGGAGACAGTGGGTGCCCTGCTCATTTTGCCCTGTCAGGACAGGGTGACCTGAGGGAGAGCTGCCCACCTGGCGGCAGCCCCCATGTTCTGCTCAGGAGGAGCCCAACAGAGACTCCCCAACACCTTCAGCTTTACTGCAGCCATCTGTGCTCGGAAAGGCCACATCAGCCCTCAGCAAAAGGCAGTGCTATGGCCAGTAACCGTGGCAGCAAGCACCCAGTGCTCACCAGCCATTTTCACAGGCCACGGAGTCTGCAGAGGAGAAAACATCTGAAAGCAGCAAATGAAAGCATGTCTGAGCAGTAGCTGTGTGCCTGCAGGAGCACGCAGAGGACCGGACATGCTGGAGACGTCGAGCAGAGCTGTGCTGGTTTCGCTCTGATCAGATGAGGATGAGGTTGTTTTTTGCAATCTGTGGTAACAGCGTTTTGCAAGCATGACAAAAATGTGTGGTAACCCCCGGGCGAACTGGGGCAGCCTGTGCACGCAGACCATGGATGTGAGGTTTGGCAGAGCCAGGCCAAGGGCTGTAACTGCCCCACGCCCGTCCCTGTGCTGCCAGGGCACAGGGAGAGCCCTGCCACCCACACCAGCCCTTGGCCACCTCCTGGGGCTGCTGGCCTTCCTCTGGGACCTGCTCCTGGGGTGCAGCAGTGCTGCCGTGGGGCGACCTGAACCGTGAGTGCCACGGGAGCACGGCTGGGGCTCGGCTGGGGGCAGAGCCCTGCAGCCAGGCCAGCAAGGAACCCCAGGGGCTGAGTGCTGGGAAGCAAAGAACACACTCAAGAGCCAGGGACAAGCCCTGCTGGCAGTGCCCAAAGCCTTGCAGTGGGTGAGCAAAACAGTAGAAAAAAATCAATTTGCTTTGACAGCCTGTCCTTACTGACTGTGAACTGGTTTGTATTAATGAAATTGCTACAGTGGAGTAGTGAAGTGTTCATTTGCCCCATTACTTTGCTTTGCTTGGGAGAACCTGACATTGAAGTACCCTTCACCTCCCCTTTTATTAACTCTAAGATACATGTTGCACTAACTGAGGACACCCCAATGGCATGGAGTGGATGTGTGTCCTGCCCTAGCTCCAGATGCCGGAGGACTCATCCAAAAGAAAGCTGAGAAGCCAGTATTTTGAAGGAGTAAACAGCACAATTGTAGAGGCAAATCACCACGACCCAGAGCCAAGGCATGCCTTGATTAACTTAGCTCTACTCCCTTAAACAGTTTATTTTGCTAATCAAGAAAGATTTGCATAAAATAGATCTTGTCACAGTAACTTGCTATGGTGCTGACACAGGATGCTCACATTTGGTACAGCTCTTACTCGGTATTGCATTTTGACTGGGAACCAGAATGACACAAAAGGTCACATAGCACATAAAAACAGTGGCAAAACCTGGCCAACTCATATCTCTGAAAACCATATCTAAGCCATGAACCAGCATCAGGGAGACACTTTGTCAGACAAGAACTTTTTCTTCTCTCTTTGAAATGTCACATTTTAAATCAATTAACTGGATGAAGCCACCATAATTAACACAGAATCCATGTCCTGACTCCAGAACAGGACGGGCAGTAAATGTTATGGGAAGACTAGTCAGACACAGACACTGAACTGAATTTTAAAGGAAATAATATGTTTGGAAGATCCTTTTTACAATTGCACATACTTTTCTAAATCATGGTGAGATGATTAGATGCTCTTCTCTCAAGTGAGAAGCCACAAACCCAGTGAAGTAAAAGGTACCTTGAAACCACCACCAGATCTATCAGCAAGCCCCTTGCCTGAAGGGGATCCATAGGCCCACAGCACACACACACCAAAAACACCCTTTGGTGGGACAAGTCAAACCCCACTGGCCAAGGCAGCCGGGCAGCTGAGCCATGGGCTGCAGCTCCCATGCAGCAATATTTTCCAGTAATTACCTAAAGCAGCTTTGAGACTTTACTCCTCAAAACAGCTTCAGCTATCCCAGAGCAGCAAGGGGGCAAGAAAGGTCAATCACTGCCTAAGCAAGATTAGGACACCTCTGGGCATCCTTTCCTTCTCTTTGTGACAAATAAGGATGACCAAAGCTGGGCAAGAAACCGGTGCTATTCCCCAGCAGACCTCAGAAATAGCTGCTCTTGAACTTCTTTTTTGTTTGGTAGTTATCTCCATGTTATCCCCTTGAGAAGTCTCTAGGACACTTCAGAGGCTTCAGATAAGATTATGGGCAATTATGAAGGGAAGAAAGAGTTCATCTCTTGGTATCTTTTTGGACAAACAATCCAAGGCAAATGAGGTTTAGCAACATCTCTGGGATCACAGGGTTTAAGATCCCCATAACACATCCTGATGCTGTAAACTCAAAACAGTTTCCTGGCATGGCAATGTCTTATCTGCTCTGACCTCTCACTCCTGCTGGCCAAGCCTGCCAGCCAACCTTTTCATGGCAACCTACCCAAAATTTGCTGTAGGGATAATACGATAATACGATAATTCTTCACCTTCCACCCTTTCTTTGAGACGTGAGCAGCTATCAGCTGGGCGTGCCAGGTGTCCCTGGAGCTCTGTGTGTCCCCAGCACAAGCAACACAAGCCCTGCCTGACCCTCTGTGACCCTCATGCTTTGCAGAACCCCAATACAGGTGCCCAGCAGCAGACCACCGAAGGAGTCAACTTCTCCAAGAGGAAACATCTCCTGCAGAGGAGCTGCTATTCCCAGCATCCCCTTTTATTTGCTTTACTGACACTACAGCCCACGCCACACACCTGGTAACACCAAGGCAGAAAAACGAAAGGAAGGTAAAATTTTTGTGCCCACACAACAAGACCTTTATATAGCCAAGGGGATGAGGTTTTTCACTCCCTTCCTATTTTCCACTTAGGGAGTAAACAGGAAAACCAACCTGGCCTGGTAGCTAACTTGGGAGCACGGTGTTTTTCTGTGTGCCTCCCCATGATGCTCCCCACCCTCTCCTGCTGTGCCATTGTCAGCAGGACAGTGCTGGGTCCAACACCCTGTGTCCCCTGAGTTTCCCTTGGAGGGAGCCAACCACCTACCTCACTCCTGAGTGGGAATGGGGGCACGTGGGGCTGCTCTGTGACTGTGCTGCTGTGGGCAAAGCAAAGGCAGGAGCAGAGCACTGTGCCACAGCCGCCTGCAGGGTGGGCGTTGTCACCTGCCTGTGCCACCAGGAACGTTCTCCTGTGCCCTTCCCTTAGGGCAGTGTGCCCCAGCAGGCTGGGACCTCACTCTGCCACAGCATGGAGGGCTGGGGTAGCTCTGGAGGTCAGCCTGGGAGCTGGAGGACACGGGCATAGGTCAATGTACACAGGAACAGACAACAAAATAACAAGAGAAAAAAAGATCACCAGCAGTGCCAACAACAAATGAATCCCTAACTGTGGCAAGTCCTCAGGCCCTAAGAGGTGCAGCAGGTCTCTGACCCACTCAGCAAGACAGCCCATGTGAAAGCAGTGAGCCCAACAGAATGAACTCTGGTAGAAATATGATGGCTTAAGTCATGGTCACAAAGCTGGGACAACCAGGAGGGGGAAGTTTCTTCAAATATCTAGAAGGAAAGTTGCATAACCACTGCCCAGATCCCTCAAGCTGGGCCTGATGTCCCCCTCCAAAATTAGGATGACTTCCCCTTGCATCAGTTTCCAGCTGAATGTGTGGCACAGAGCAAACTGGTTGCTCGGGGTGCACTGGGATGGAGGCTGTGCAAGGAGGATGTCCACCCTGCCACAGCTCAGCAGCCTCCAGGAAGTTGCACATGCTTGAGGAAGTGGAAAAGCAACTTGAAAACCATTGTCTGCAGCTTTGAAGCTCCTTCACTGAGCACACATGCTGGTGACCAGAGGGCCAAAGCTGGGAGATTGCCTCCTGTGGGTGCTCTGCTGCCTGGTGTGAGGCTGGGCAAGGAAGGCACTGTGCTTTACCTCTCCCAGGCCTCTCCTCTCAGGCCACCTGGGATAGCAGCAGCAAAGCTTCAAGAGGCTTTGTCAACAAAGCTACAGTGAGAGTTCAGGTCTGGCTATTTTCGGTCCCCTTTCAAAAGGGACAGCAAAAAGCAAGGCAAACAGAACTGAGGCACAGGCACGAGACTCACTGCGTACAAACAGGTGTTTGCCCAGTGCCCAGACGTCTGTGAGAGCAATGCTGCTACCCTGAAGCAGCTGGACACGGGCTTGATTATGGAATTAAAAGGCCACCCTGGTCAGCATTGCTCATTCCCAGGCACCGTTCATGTGCATGAATCACTGTCCTTCCCTTTGACTCATTAATCACTCCAAAATCAATAAAGGCCACATAAGTTTTTCATGTATCAGCCATTAGTGTGACCTTGTGTCTATCTCTGCAGAGGGTATGAAATAAAAGCAGTTGAGATCAAAGCAATCGGCACTGAATTTACGCAGCCTAGAGCCGCTGGAGCCCGCTGATTTACAGCCGCTGAGCTCATACCGCGGCTGGTTTGGTTCCCGAGAGCCCTGAGCGGTTACAAAGCCCTTGTTGTCCTCTAGGGACACGGCAGGCAGGAGGGGACTGCTCTGAAAGGATGTTCTTCAGGATTTGTTTATTTCCTTAAGGATGAGACTGGTTTCTTGTCCAGGAGCTAGTGTCTACCACGCCCTCAGGGCCGAGCAGATGCATCTCCTTCCTCAGGTGCTCACTCCAGTGGGATCACAGCTGGAGCTGCTGTGTCCCCTTCCCATGGCACCTGCCCTGCTGCCAGCCTTCACCTGAGCCTTCAGCACTCTCCTGCTGCAGAACAAACGCTTCACACAGCAAAACTTGCTGGGGAACCACCATCACTGGGTAGGGGGACCAGAAGAACCAAAGTCATTCATCAGGGATGGGGCATGTTAAACTCAGCCTTCCACAACCACTGGACCACAGGCTGAAACCTCCTGCAGCTGATAAGGCAGCCACGGGAGCCAGAACACCTACATGTTTTCTGAATGCTTTTATTTCTTTTGGGACTAAGCACCAAGAGGCAGGCAGTGCTGCTGGCCAATTACCATCACTATTGATCACTTCTGCATCCAGCTTTCTGGGTCAGGCCTGCTCTAATTTTCATAGAGACGGGCAAAAGGCCAGTGAACCAGGAAACCACAGTGCTCAGAAATGCCTCTGGGGCACAGTGACAGGTCAACCAGGTCTGGAAAATCCAAACGCTTTCCAAATGCCGTGTGCCACTGGCAGATATGCTGCTGACCCACATGGCCCACTGATGAGTCCACACCAAACCCCTCATCAGCCTGTCACAGCCTTCCTAATTATCTCTGGCTAATGCTGCAACAGAGGCCACAGAAATATTTGCCCGAAGAAAGAAAGCAGTTTACTTTTCAGAAAAAAACCTGTGTCTTTGAGCTAAGTGTGGACATGGGAGGGTAGGTTAGGACACTGCAATGTGGAGCCCCTGTAATAGCAGGAGAAACACAACTTGGACTTAAACAGTTTCAAGACTTCCCAAAACCTGAAATGAGAAATAACCGTGCCTACTGGAGACAGCCCTTAATTACAGATAGTCTGGGTTTTAATTTAAAATCACCTCCTCTTCACATTTGCTCAGCTTTGCATGCAAGGACCACATCCATTCCCAGCTATCCAAAGGCTCTCTCATGAATGCTGTGCTCCTGGCAAAGGCACAGGGGCCAACTGGGCCTTGCAGGGTGGTTTCATCCACCATTCAGCCATGCCCCCCACAACACTGAGATCTACCTGCCTGGCACAAACCACCCTTCACCACGCCAAAGGCACCCAGCAGGCACCCTCCCTTTGTGCCCTCCCTCTCAGGTGAGGTATCCTCCCTCCCTCCCCACCTGACAGCAGTGGGTGTTTTCACTGGAAACACAGCGGCACTCGGCCCCGTCACACCGGAATAGCTGTGGCCAGGCTGTGGCCAGGCTGTGGCTGGCTGCTGCTCTCATCATTCAGTCTGTGCTGGCTGCTTCTCCCCAGTGACATCCACCCCTTCTTGTTTTTCCAAGCAGTTCCTGCTTTCCAGGGCAGCTATGGTGCCATTCCTCACTCTGTGTCAGGCTGACACATCATGTGTCACACACAGGCACAGCCCTTTTGGCTTTGCCTGGAGCATCTCCTGTTCCACACTTTGGGGAAGACAGACAGAGAGTGCTGATCGCAGGCTGCCATTCCCAGAGCAATCCCACTCTACACACAGTTCAGGTTTGCTGCACATATGCAGCCTGTGGCAGATTTGGTACTCAATTGCACACACCTCTCCGGCTCAGCAAGCAAACAGCCCTGCCCCACTGCTTTGTCCTGCTCTCCCTGCAGGAGGAGCTCCCTCAAAGCCTTCAGCAGCCTGAAAGCAAATGTCCCAACAGCCCCTGAGGCACCATGATGTGGTTCTGGGGGATTTTGGTCCTTGATAGGCACCAGCTCACAGAAGTAAACATACACAAGCTGCACTAGCAAAAATTCCCCCAAGATTATATAGGGGATTTTATTCAAGGGTTATTCTGGTTTAATCTTGCAGCCGGGCTTGCTATAAACCTTTGGACTAGAGCACGTACGAGCAACTCCACCTGCCTGGCTGACTACATTAGGATATTGTTATAAAAAATGTCACTTTGACATTTATAATAAAACTTGCAAGTTGAATGCTGAAGGATGGCACAGGGCCAGTGCTGGGCAGCCATGGGGAGGACAGGCTTCCTCTGCCTGTGCCAGTGCAGGTCACCCTGGGACAGGCAGCCCCTGCCCACCTGTGCTGGCACACAGGTGTGGTGGCACTGGAGAGGAGGACACCCATGTGGCTGAACACACGAGCAGCTATTGCTCTGCCCACACTGACATGCTCCATTATGGCCACAACAGGCACAAGCACAGCCCATGGTGCTGCAGCCAAATTCCTGCCCTGTCCCAGCCACAAGCACAGCACCTACAGCAACACTAACCAAATGAGGATAGGGGGCCTGTGTTTTCCTCCCTTATGCTGCTTTTTGCTCTTTTCCTCTGCCTTTTGAAATTGCAGATGAGAAGAGTAAATATTGGAAGGTTATCCTTTGTATCTCATGATCAGATCACAAGCTAGCATGTGACTCGGGAGGGAAAAACAAGTCTTTCCAGCAGATGTCAAGGCAGCGAGCCGGCTCTGCTGACTGCTGTACCTTGCTGTCTGCAGCCAAAGTCAATTCCTGCTGCATCCTTGAGGTACAGAACCTCATGATTCATCAGCATTTTATTCTAATTAAAGAAAACCCAGACGACTTTCATTTTGGGCTTGCCTATTTAGCAACTCTGAATGCAATGTGTATGTAAGGATAAATAGCAGCTTTCAGCCACTGTTTTGTAAACAAGCTTCAGCCCAGGAAGAGCAAGAGCAGTTTGGAGCCACCCTGTAAGTCATGTGCTGAGGGACTAAGCAAAATCCTCCCACTGAGCAAAGGGACTGATCAAACAGGAGCCCAGGTCTGGCAGCCTGCAGAATGGCCTGTGATGTGCTCTGAAGGCCGGGGTGGGCATGAGGAAGCAGCTGCTCTGGGGGATCAGGGAAGCATCTCTCCATAAGGGATGGGCTCTGGTGGTACCTAAGCTCGCTGCCCTCCCTCTGACAGCACATGGGGTTTGCCCACTGCCAGAGGCTGGAGCTGGGTGCTGCCGGAGCCCCAGCACACACGGGACCAGGAGGAGCTGGGGGCCCTTCCTCACATGAGCATCAGGGTGAAAAGTGCCGATAGCACATCTTGTGGCAGCGGCCCCACCACGGCCCCATCACATGATGGGTCAGCAGTTCGTGGGAAGTCAAAGGCTGAAAGCTTAAAAAAAAAAAAAACAAGTTACTTTGCCAATTCCTTCCCCACAGGAAATAAAAATTGGAGCTGAGTTTTAGCAATTTGGGTTTGACCAGACTTATCTCGCCTGGGGTGAGTTTGTCTTGCTGAGCTCCTGACCAAGCATCCAGCCACAAAACCCAGCAGGGAAAGGACTAGGAGAAGGGCAGGAAGGATGGAGACATGCAGGTGGCTGTAGCTCTTGGAGCCCCACAGTTGTCAGGACAACTGTGCACGGAGAAGAAAGCCTCTCACAGACCTCCCCATCCCCATGAGGCTGACGCAAAGAGCCAGCACACCAGATATTCCCACGGTCGCTGTCCTCGTGCCCCAGCTCAGCCAGAAAAGCTGCTCCCAGGGTATGGGACGGGGCAGCGGAACAAGGAAAGGCTTTTGCCCTTCCTTTGCCCAGGCTCCATGGACAATCAGAAGCTATTTTAAATCTGGCTCTTTCTTTTCCCCTGCAGAGGCGCTTGAATGGCTTTCCCCTCGCACACGGAAGCGCAGGGAGCACGGACGTCGTCTCTCATTGTGATGGGAAAGGTTATCGGGTACGAAACAAAAGTGAAATCATCCGCTGGCATTCCTGGGACCAAAATAGCTGCCTGCTTCCAGCACTGACGTTATCACAGAGGAAGGAAGGCTCCGGATACAGGCTGTCCCGTTCCAGGGCTCACGTACTGACCCTGCAGCGAGCCAGCTCCAGGGCTGGCTGTGAGCAGAAGCGAAATGAGGCATTCTTGCCACGGCAGGTTGAAGAGAACTCAGTGCATGAGGTCCCAAAGCTGCCATCACTGCCAAGCAGCCCCAGAGCCTCACACAAGAAACACTCAGCGACAGCCCAGCAGAGCTCACTGCCTCACGTTAACGTTCAGGGCTAGAGCCCTCCTGGGGACAGCACGGCACAGGGAGAGCTGTGGCAGATGGACACCCCTAACAGGGGACTCTGTGAGCTGCTGGCCCTGCTGCTGGCAGCCTCGGGGCTGTGTTGCCCTGCCTGCAGAACTGGGTCTGAGCAGGGACATGGTCAGCAAAGACAAGGCTTGGCTGTCAGCTCACTAAAAGCATCTTTACTGTTCCACTTATCTGGGATTTTCTGTTACTGTTTTTTTTTCCTCTAGCACAGATAGATTCAATCCAAGAACCAGAATAGCCACAAAGCCAAGTGTATCTATCAGGCCTCTTACTACAGAGGCACTTAGGTGTTTCTCAACTGAGACTCGTCACAAAACAGTGGCTTTCTGAAAGCAGAGGTTGCTGTCAGTTCACAGGCCTCTGGCATGGGGCTACCCAGGGTCACCCTGAGCCAGCAGCATGTCCCTGTCTGGCTGCAGTGCTGCCCCTGTCCCCTCCTTACCTTCTGCCTTTTTGCAGCCACTCCCATCAAAACATCTGCAAGAAATGCCAGGAAAGCATCCAGGTCTGGGGGAACCCTGATGCCACTGCTTCCAGGAATCTCCTGTCCCTCATGCTACAGGAAACAGCCAGCTGGCAAGTCCTTGCTTCAATTTCTTTTCTCAGGGCAGGACTGTGCAGGCATGGCTCCAGGCTGGCCCATCTCTAGCAGCACTCTGTGGAGGGGAGCTGGAAGGGAGGATTGCAGGGAGACACCAACACCAGATGCTGCTCTCAGTCCTGCTCACCATCTGAAACTAAGCCAAAAGCCTGGGGAAGGGCTGCAGGGGCAGGCCAGGAGGGCTGTGGGTGCTTTGCAGATTGAGAAGGCAGGAGCACCCTAGAGATCCTGCAGAGCCCAGTGGAGATGGAAGTGGCTGACAAGTGGCACACTGTGGATGTATGACATCTGCCAGGATGTGGGGACAGCAGGATTTGGGGAGCACAGATGTGCTGAGCAACCGTCTGTGAAGTCCTTGGGACTTCCAGCCTGGAAGAGGAGCTCATGTACTGGGCAACTTGGCTAAGAGGTAAATCTCCTCCAAAGCTTTTTTACTTCCCTGAAAACACAGTAGAACATTTACCAAAATTGTCCAAGGTGTTTTCCCAATAAGCTGAGCACTCCACTGCCTGCCAAACCCAGATTCTTCTCAGAGATTTAAGACTCTTCCTCATTTGAATTGCAGTAATGAACTAATACTCTGAGTGCCTCCAGCTGCCAGCAGCTGCCTTACACTTAATTGCACCCAAAAGCCTTTCCCAGGAGCAGCAGAACTATCCAGCCCAGCCCAGGCAGCAGGAGCAGCCCATGGATGCTGCAGATGCTGGCTCATGCAGACCTAAGCAGGTCAGGAAACACAAGCCAGTGCTGTCCACATGGACTCTGGCCGGGATGGCAGAGCCACCAGCACAGGCTCCAGTGCAGCTTTCCTGGCTTTGTTGACGGGTAAAGCTTTATCACTGTTAAAACAGTGTTTGTTGCTGTGACTTTCCCCCCCCCTTCTTAAATGTCAACTTGAAAAGAAAAATTCGGGAAAGGTCACTTACCAGAGAGACTGGCACCGCTCCAGTCACTTGGATAAACACGTGTAGGGTCAGCTGCTGCAAGAGGGGTTTTAAACCACTTATTTACTTGGTTGAACAAGTGTTGTGTTTCTGCAGAAGAGCGAGACTTTATGTACCTTTCAGGAGGCAATCAATCTCCTCACCACCCATCTGTTGCTGCTGGAATTGTTAACCATTTGGGACACCCAGGTAGAGAAGATGCTTAGCTCAGGATGCCAAATTTCCTATTTAAGGGAGCACAAACACCCAGGAAAGCCCCAGGCTTACCCTGAAGGAACTGGGACACTGCTAGCCTGACGCTATGGAGCACTACTCAGCAGCAACCTCACTGGACCCCTTCCTGAGGTGAAACCTTCTTGGGCTGCTCTGGACCCCTGCATGGCATGGGGCTGGTCACCCTTGGTTCTTCAGGCCAGCTGAGCCATTAATTCTGGGCTGGAAGCAAAGTGCCGGAGACCCCATTAATGAGGAACAGCATTGTCCGTACATGGATGCATCTGGAGCAGATGTGGAGCAAGGGGCACTGGGTCCCATTCTTATGGCAGCATGAGACCTAGTGCTCCCTTCCCTCCTGTTTTGCCAGGTGGTAAAAAAGCGTGACAACAGCAGCCCTGAAAACTACAGCTCCATCAGAAAAATCCCCAGCTACCCAAAGGCACAGGTGAGCAGGGGCTGCTTTCACAAGGCAGTCAGCAGGTGTGCTGATAAGAAGCAGTCCCTACAGGCACAGCCCCGTGATGCCCTTTATCTGCTGCCTCTGCACCTCATCTCAGCAGGTACTTTTGCCTCTCACCTGGTGAGTTTCTACTCCACTGCTGAATGTGCTGACTGCAGCCAAGTCGAGGATTTGACTAAAATAACAAACCACTTGTCTTCCTGTCCCAGCCTTCCCTATGGCTTCTCAACAAGGGAAATTTCACAATTCTGTTGAACAAAGTCTGTTGATTTTCACCCTTGTTTAAAAGCAGTATGTTATTTACGACTTGCCCAGAGCGCTCCATAGCTCAGTGGTCCCCAAACCAGCACATGGACCAGAGCACTTCCCATGACTCCACCAGCCAGACAAATCTGCCGCAAACTGGGCTTCCAAACCACCACCAACTGAATGCACTTGGCTGATCAAGGTCCTGCCTAAGAGGGGCACCATCTCCACCTGCTCAGCATCCTCTCACTGCCCAGCATCCTTCCTGCACCCAACACTTCTGCAAGGGACGAGACCATCACCCTCACAAGCTGGAAAAGCTGGAGTCACTCCAGAGGACTGGCACAAACCCTGCAGCAGGCAGGGAATGGCTTTGCAAGTGCCTGCTTCATGGTCAACCCCTGTGGGCAGGCTTGCTGAGCAACTTCCCGGCAGCAGCCCCAGTTTCAGCGGGGAGGAGAGTGTGCTCCTGCCAGACCATCAGCAGCCCCAGCTCATTCTCCAGAGAGATCAAGCCACACTGCATGCCGGGCCAGACCAAGGGATTTGGCATAAGAACCCCTCCCACAGCAAAACAGGCACTCACTGTGATCAAGTTTAGCTCAGTGGACAGTGCTTACTCCCAAACAAAAGCTGAGCACACAGCCTTACTCGGGACAGCTCCTAGGCTGCGGGCACCTGAAGGCTTATGTTGACCTTGTAAGGAAACCAGTGCCAGCCAGGGACCCCATGTCAGCCCCCTCCCAAACACCCAGCTCTGCTGGGATGAACAGCTCATTACTGTGTGCAGTGCACAGCTCTGCGGCCTCCAGCAGCCGCGCCAAGGGGACGCGGCCGCAGCCGTGCAAGGTCAAAGGCGTGAGGGCTCTGCTCAGTGGGAAACCACCACCATGAGGCTTTCAGAAGTTCAGCTAGACAGAAGAACTGTCAGCAGGGGGAAAAGGGCAGCTGCTGGTCCTGCCAGTAAAAGCAAAAAAAAAAGGAGAAATCAGCCCACCACGGCTTCCGATCGGATGTGACAGCACTGTCTGAGGTCCTCAGCAAACCAAGTCTGTGTTGCAAGTGCAGCAGGAGACCCAGGAGCTCCCAAGTGAGGGGAAGTGGAGAGCTCCAGGGGTGTGGGGAGGGGAGCCACCTAAAGCACTCCTGAATCTGCACTAACCCACAGGCAGCGCTCCATGCCTGCTCACACACACCTTGGGAGGCAGCCCAGGTCCTGGTTACATGTGTGCCACAGCCCTGTCCATGCTCAGCCTGTCCTGGCAGCCTTCCCTGGCACCCCAACAAGGGGTGGGTTTTTCCAAGAAAACCAGAGACAGATTGTTCTGTATAGCTGGAGAAACTAGGAGCCTCTAGCAGCCCTGGGCTGGCCAGGGAAGATGGCTACAGGCAGCCTGTTCCCAAACTGAGCAAAGTGTTCCCACCAGGCCCCCCACACCCTTGGAATAATTCCGTTTTTGTGGAATCCAGTCACTTTAAAAAAAAAGCAAAAGCAACACAGAAAACCCTTCCCCAGGCCTGCAGCAATATTTTGTCTGTAAATAATCTAGAGAGCAAGGTCACATTCCCAAGTGAGCACAGGGGAGGGTGGGCAGGGGGCAGAGGGGGATGCGGAACAGGGAATGCACAACCCCCAGCCCTGGGCACAGCCAGGCTGGGGACTAGGGGAGAGCAGGAAAAAGGGGCTGGGGGAGGAGGCAGAGCAGAAAAGGGTGCTAGGGGTAAGAGGCAAGGTGATTTCACCTTTCTTTCACCAGCTGTCCCTGAAGCAGGGATAAACGCCACCTCCATCCTCCCACACGTCACCCCTGGCAGGATGGCGTGTGGCACAGAGCTGTGCGGGCCTGCTGAGGTGCCTGCTGAGCGGGGAGCATCCTGCACCGCTGAAGCATGGCTGTGATGATGGATCCACGAGCAGTCCCAGGGAAGCTGTGACCGTCCTGCCCAGTGCTCCCTGCAGGGATGGCACAGCTGTGCCAGCCCCGACACCCCTGGAACTCGCTGAGTTTGTGCCCAAGGCGCTGAAGGCTTTCCTGGATTGCTGCTGGAGCGGGCTCTCGGTGGCAGCTCCAGCATGGCCCCAGTAGTGCCCGCAGCTGCTGGCCTGGCCACAGCACCCAGCTTCAGCCTGCAAAGGGTGGTTCCCCAGGAGAGTGGGGATGGGGCTCTCGCCCAGCTCTGCCAGCCCGGGCAGCTCAAAGCCCTGTGCCAGGAAGGGGAGCAGGGGCACTCTGAGAAACCACCCACAGCCTGGATCGAGCATGGAGCAGATGGCAGAACAAACAGCGCCGGGATTTCTGTTTCACATAATCTTTTGCCCTGCTCACACCCACGCTTAACCTTTTCCTCCCATGGAGCAGGACTTCACTTGGAAAAAACGAGCAGGAAACCTGGAAGGGTTTCAGAGTGGCAGGTGTTCTGCTCTGAACATCACCAAGGACAATACACAAGACGCCAGATGATTTTTCTTTTCTTTAAAAACAGACAGAGGCAAGATTTGTGCTGTTTTGTGCTTTTTTCAAAAGAGTTTATGAGTAATTATTTTTCGTTTTTCTAGATGAGGGGAAGTGTGATGCTGCTGTGGCAGAGAGCTGCCTATAGGACTGGCAGTGAGAACACTTCAGGATGACAGGCTCTTCATGCCACAGCCGTGAGTGCCCTGTGCTGAGCAGCAGCCCTGGCAGGAGGGATGCTCGGGCTGGGACTGCCAGTCAGGCACGGCAGGTCTATGTCCTTCAAGGCATGTAGGTGTTTGGGGAAAAAAAGAAAAGAAGAAAAAAAAAAACCAAAATATTCAAGCCTTGCACATTTTACAGACTATTAAGAGCCAGAAAGCTCAGGGGTTTCTGTGGAATTTTGGAATGGAAACCACTTACTGACTGGCTGACCACAGGTCAAGGCTTCCACAGCAGGCAGTGGCTGTGCAAAAGCCCCACACCCCTGTCACAGGGACACTGTCACAGCCCAGTGGTGCTCCTTTGCATGAGGCTGTGTGAGGATCCAGCACAGCCTGGGCAGAAATCCAGCCCCTCCTCGCCAGCACTGGCACCTGCCTGGAAACATCACCAATCCAGCCTAGGTATGAAATGCTCAGGGAACCTCATCACTTGTAGGCTCCCAGTATAATTAGGTTCCACATTTAAATCTCTGCTGGATATCAGGAAACAAGCATTTGCCTTGCCTGTCAAGCACCATCAGCTCCCAGCTGCCACTGATCACGCCAGCACTGTTTTACAAGGTTATTTTACACACGACTGGTGGAATTTGTTCTCGCTCATGCATCAAAATCATTAGAGAGTCATCCAACCACCACCCAGCCAGTACAGCACCTGTATGGCCACTCCTGCACAGGCCTGTGCTTGGCACTAAGAGGCAGCCATGCCCATGCTGCCAGGGGCAGCACAGCACTGGGTACACCCAGCAGGGCCATGCTTCCAGCAGGCAGGAGCTCTGGGGGCACATCCTCTGCCTAAGGAGAGTGGGGAAAGCCCCAGGCTGGCAGGGACACAAAGCAGCCACATCCAGTCAGAGGAGCAGGAGGGTCCAGCCTGTGTGCCAGGAGGTTGGGTGATGAGAGAGCTTTTGCTGGCAGTTCCCAGACAGAGAGAGGAGTTATCAATGTCTGCCCTGAACCAACTCCTCACCAGAGCCACATGGCTCTGCCTGTATTTTAGGAGTTCCCAATGAGCTCATCATAGAGCTTCATAATTAACGTTTCAAAAATAATTACAACAGTCTGGGATTCTCCTGAAGACAATAATAGCTATAAGGAAGAAGCCAACCAGCCATTAGCAAGCACACTACAAACAGTGCTCTCTCCCCAGCCTTTGATGAAGCTAAATGGTTTTGCCTTTTACTATTATGCATTGCAAATTAAAAGTGCCAGCAAGAACTCCTGGCTTTGGTGTCAGGCTGCAGAGCAGGCTGCCTAGAGCGGACTCCAGATGCCATGTCCAGGCCCCCCGAGGTGCAATGCAGCACAGAAATCTCCCCTGTGCTTAGACTGAACCAGGCCACCCTTCCTCACACACCCTCTTAAGGGTATAAGCCACATTTGATAACAAAAAAAGACAGTACCAGATGCTGTGAGCAGGGTGTGGGGTTCCTGCTGTTACTCACCATGTGCTGAGCTGTTCAGAGACAAACAAAAGAGCGGGTTGGGTCAAACACAAGAACTCCCTCAAGTGAACTGTCAGAATCATTAGAGATTCAATCCAGCAAGCACTAACTTTCTGCAGTGTCTACAGTGGCTCTGCACACAGACACATTTCCAGTGCCCTGCACTGCAGTCTCTTACTACAGACCTCCACAGATTCACTCATCCCCATGGCCAGTGTGGCCCCAGCTGAATTAAAGCACTCATTTTAACAGGTTTAATTCTTAACTGAAATAAATGTGCAACACACACCAGCTTGGGTGAACATCCAGAAACCGTGGCAACTATCAGTTCCAGGCTGTAGTGCTAGAAACTTACCACAGGCTGGGCAGGAGCACATAGCCTGCTTGAAAAGATTCTGACAATGAAAGCCAGGTCCTCTCTTCCACCTCTCATTTGAATTAAACAAATAGACCAAGCCCAGGCAGAGAAAAAATCCAACAAAATGATCTCATTAGTTCAGAGAGAGTTGATTTTTAGACTTCCTGCATTTGACTTCAAGTAAATCAGGATTTTATGTTTTTATTTTTAACTCTGTTCTCATTTAAAAACTTCAGTTAGTGACAGGATAATTGTTAACAGTTTGAAGATAACATTTAGAAGTATTCCTAATAATGGCAGTATTTAAGAAGAAATTACAATGACACTTTTTAAACCTCAAAGCAAGTAATTTCCCAGCTGTGCCTGCTCTCCCCACACAGCATTTTGTCCTGGGAAGGACAACCCAGCTCGAGTCTGGTACGGAAAGCAGCCGGAGAAACAGAAGTGAAACCCAGAAGTTTGTTTTCATTATCTAAACAGAATGAGCACAAGAAGTGAAATTATGTGAATAAATGCTTTGCACTTGACCTTTTTTCTTTTCAGTGATTCTCTGGGGGGCTTTTTGGCCATCCAATTGCTAAGTCACTTGTAACAGGGCTCTTCTGTCCTGCCCAGGCTTGGGTACCACCCTGCAGTGTGCATGGGCAGAAAAGGACACAGCACCAGCACCAATTCCTCCAGCGAGACGTGCCAGACCAGATTTTTTGCATACCACAGCAAAGCAGCTCACCAACTGCCATGCAACCATCCTGCAACTCACGTTTTCTGAGCTCTAACAGTGCCTCATTTTTTCCAAGTCAAAGAGAAACCCACTGGCCAGTTCAGTGCTCATAAGAAGACTGATGGGGAAATTGCTTTTTCCTTTAATGAGCAGCTGGGCTGCTGCAACAGCACTGCAGCCTTGGCCCGTGGTTCCAGTGGATGCCCCTTCAGAAGGGAACTGCGTAGGGAGCAGGTGCAGTGCCAGCAGATAACACTGACAGCTCCAGTGAGAACACTATGAGCACCTCTATGGACTGGGAACACCGAATTCCCCATCCCTCAGCCCTGCAAAGGTCTTCATACACAGCACAGCAGGGAAGACTCCAAACACAAGTATGAGCAGCCAGGTGATGGAAGAGCCCTGCCAGCACCCTCTCTCCTCTCATTTTCCCTCAAATGCAAGATCCTGCCAGCACTCAGTGGGGCCCCTGCAGCAATTACCATGTGCTAATCTTCAGACAGGATGAGCCTGCTGCATCCACCACAGGCCCAGGAAGTACAACAGTGCCAGAGAGCCAAAAGCTGCCGTGAGGATTAGACACAGCCTTGTACTGAAACACCACCTACTCCCCTTCTGCATTTAAAGGAAGGAACAGCAGCCTCTTGCTTCCCCTTTTGAGGGAGTAAAGCGGATGAGCAGCAGTGTGTTTCAATTGAGAAACACATTACTTCATTGAGACAAACTGTCAGGCTGAAACCGAAATAAATTTTTTTAAAAACATCAGAAGTCATGCAAATGTAAGCTAGTCTGAACTGCCCTGAAATCAATGGGGCTCCAGTGATGTAAGTCCTGCTCTTCAACCCTACATTCCCAGGTCAGCAGAGAGCAGCTCAGGGAGCATGGCTCTGGCTAGGAGGGGTAGTTACCCCTTGTGCCAGGTTCCACAGCCTGGGCTGTGCCCCCTGCTCTCAGGGGACTGAGCACAGGCTCCCAGCAGGCACCAGAACAGCCTGGCTCCAGGCAGTATTGTCACCCACTGCAGAGCTGCACTGCAGCCTTCTGACTCAGCCTTGCAGCTTTCCTGGCTCTTAGAAAGCCCACTCCCAGCTTGTCCTGGGCCAAGACAGACTAGAAGATGCTCTTCAAGCTGCACCTGAACAGGTCAGGTTTGCACCAAAAGCTGCTGTGACTTTGGTTAAAGGACATTTCCAGGCTGGGCTTGTTGGGGTTTTTTTTCACTCTTCCAGAGCACACTGTAAAAGCCAGCATAAATATCCTCTCTGCTATTGTTTTTGTGGGGCCTGCCAGATCAGATTACACTGAAAATCAAGATACAGATATTTTATCTTTGTTCTGTTTGGCACAGGAGAGACATTTGACCTCTGTTTAGAGCATTTCTTGCCCTGTCATTCCCCATGCTTTTCATCATATATCCCTAAGCATCCCATTTTAGAAACTACTTTCAGTTCCCAGGGCCAACCAGCTGACTCCCACTGTGGACAAAGCTTCAGGCACAGCCCAGAGCACTCAGCTGCCACACGCAAGCGTCATCCCTGCAGGAACTTGAGAGAGGAACTGAGCACAGGCCTGCCCCACAGACTCCCAATCCTTCTGCTGCGAGGGGGCAAGCTGGAGTTTAGAGAACTGGAAGCTGGAGAACAAGCAGACATTTATTCAGAGCCAGCAGCATGAGGGGGAGGACCACCAGCTCCTTCCTGCCTCCGCGGGACTTCCCGTCCCTGAATGTCCCTTTTTGTCCTTCTCCCCACATCTGTGGCCAGCCAGGACAAGGCTGCTCTGTCCAACGAGCCCGTGGCCACTGCACGCCTGCCCCAGGACCCAGTGGCAGCAGAAGGAGAAGCAGGGTGGCCACTGCCAGGCACGGTGATGCTGACCTGGCTGCCAGGCTGAGCTTTCCCAAGAGGAAGTCAGCTGCCCACCAGGTGCTCTTCCCACCAAGGGGAACCTCTCAAAGGGCAGAGCTGGGGGCCCACAGGCAGCCGGGGAGGGAGGCTGAACAATGGACTTGCAGCATTTACCAGGCATCAGAGCCCCCAGCATGGAGACCGGGGCATAAGACCTCTTAAAAGAGTAAAGCCCAACATCCTCAACAATTACAGCTGCTCAATAGGACTAATCCAAGAAGGTTGAACTCCACCGACACATTGCACAGTTGTCATCGTAACATGTATCAGAAACTTCAGTTTCAGTAAAAAAGCATGCATGTGTGAGAGGGGCAGCAGCAAGTCTTGGCAGGGAAGAAACAAGAGCTCTGTCATTCTCTACAAGCAGGAGCAGCTCTTGGAGGAGCCTGACTGCACCCAGCTATGTTAGTAAACTTTGGAAAGCTTTGGCCTACAAAACCACCAGGCTGTTTCCAGTCCCCAGGGTGAGGATGGACCTTCAGGGTGGGGTTTTCCCCTCAGGCTGTGTTAGCACTAGTTGGGACTGCAGGGCTGCATTGAAGACTGGTATCAAACTGCTCTGGTGCTGCACAAGTCCTCATCTCAGGTCAAAGCACCAGCAGTACAGTGAATATAAGCTGATACATCCAGGTAACCACCAAAACACTCACTGTCTGAGCACC
Source organism: Poecile atricapillus (assembly GCF_030490865.1). Taxonomy (NCBI): domain Eukaryota; kingdom Metazoa; phylum Chordata; class Aves; order Passeriformes; family Paridae; genus Poecile; species Poecile atricapillus. The sequence continues at coordinate 12,091,974 of NC_081259.1, forward strand.
AGCACACAGCCGATCTAATAATCAGAAAGGTTTTTTAAAATAAAAATATTTAACATTTATTCACCTTTTAAGTCACCATAGCAAAATTGTACACGTTGTGAGTAACCCAGGAACATTATTAAAAAGCTATCAGAAACATAAGGCAATTTGTACAACCATTGAAAGAAATACACAGCATTTTGAAAACAGAGTGAAATATTACTCAAACAAGACAACGCTTGATACGCACTAGAGTGACAAGAACCAGCATTAAGTTTTAAACAAAAATAAAGATGTCATGGCTACAAGTATTATACAGTGATAAATACTTCAAAAATATATTAAGATATATGGAAATTCTCACTTTGTATGGGAAATCCAGAGAAATTCCAGCCTTCACTGGATTTCAATATACCAATTAAGGTTTAATATTTAAATTCTTTTCCTTTCAGTAGGAACCAGTACTGCAGCCATTACTGTCCTGTATCAATACTTACCTTCTTGTAGTGTAATGAATTCAGCCTTATGTTACATTAAGCCCTAATGCTTCTTGCATCACAGGCACCAATTGCTCTAAATCAACAAATGAGTTGCCTTTTGATTACAAGTGCTGTGCACCACATTTGAAGCCATAAACCACGTTAGATCACAGTCAATGTTCGCCCACTTTACAGCATTAATGAACGCGGGTTCCAAGACTTGCCTCCACGTAAATAAGACGTCTTGAACAGAGGGGTTTAGTAGCAAGCCCACCATGTTTTCCTAGCATAACATCAAGCACTCAGAAGTTACAGTACATGAACCATGCTAAAGTTTAGGTTACACCTTCAAAAGAGAAAGTCCAGAGGATGTTTGGAGACAACAGGATTTGAAGACGCACAAATAGTGCTCTAGGTACACATTTGTTTGTGCTGTTACTGGGTAGCGAGTGAAGCAGTTTATAGCCAAGGTGAGGCAGTTTTCTGTGCCAGTTTAAAAATATAGACTTTTTCTTAGAGGGTCTGTGCTATAGAAAATAAAGTGAAATCTGGTAAATTGTCAGTTTTGAGAGTACTTTCCCACGGCAAGATCCATTCGTGGGCCTACCGCACCAAGAGAAAAGCCAATCCTGCCATGCCGATGCCCGCCGCAGCTGCCATGATGGCATTGCCGATGGTGCTGCTCTGCTCGGCCGCCTCGGAGCCGTGTTTGCCGAAGAAGCGACAGAAGCCATCCTGCAACAGCAACAGAAAGGACATTGAGTTGCTTAGCTCGCACTTAACTGGATTTCTTTAACAAGCCTTTGAGCAGTTTCATCCTCCCAGCTCAGCCTCCATCAGCTGCAGAAGTCTCTATTTCAATCATCAAAGTCTAAACCCACTGCCTTGGGCACAGGCAAAAACATTTGTGAGAGCCTTTGCACAAGGCAACTGCAAGGAGTAGCTACAAGTGTTTGTATACTTCCCTCAACAGACAATTGGAACACTTCCTACTGAGATGCTCAATGTGTCATTACATACTTTTGCCCCTTTTAGGCAAGTTTCTGATGGAAATTACCAGCATTGTTCCTCCTAATTTAAGTTTCAGAAAGCATCTAAAACACAGGATATGGAAATTTCCACTTTTAAGACAAGAGCCCAAAGCCAGTCCCATCTCGGTGGACGTGGGATTGATTACACAGTCTCTTGGAAGGGCCGGGTGGACACTGCTCAGAGCTGACCTATGACAGAGCAAAGCTGGCAGCTGCTCTCCCAGATCATTGTGATAATCAGAAGTGGCAGCAATACAACTCCAGATGGTCGTGTTTGAACTCTGCTCCACAGATGTCTATGTAAACAAGTTATACTCTTAATTTCTTCCGGAACTTTGTTCTTTACACTTTGATTTGTGCGAATAGGCAATATGATTTTGCAGATTTTGCCAAGTGACAGTGTATGCTGCAGCCAACCACACTGTTCTGACTGGCCAGATGGACCAGTGACCACTGGAAAACCAAGTTCATTTTGGTCTCTGGAAAAGTCAACGAAACCAGTGGCTACTTCCCCTCCTTTCTATTTTTAGTGCTTATTTGTACTGACATAAAATATTCCACTAGGACTGGAAATAGGAAACGAGCAGTTCTGTGGGATAGCTGACATTTTGTTCAGAAACACAGGCACCGATGCCTTAAAAGCTGTACCTTCAAGCGTGCATCTCGAGGGGCAAAATGCCCACATCTTCCTCCCCAGGCCCGACCCGACCGACTTCGGGACAGACAGGAACAAGAGCCGCAGGTCGGGAGGGTGGGTGCCTTAATACACAGATGTACTTAAGAACAAGCACAGGTTTGTGCTCGCACCTGGAAAGCACCTGTGCCAGCCTGCTCGCCGAAATCCCCAGGCTGTGGACATGATGGGAAGGCAAATCTCACTCCCTCACCCAGCAGCATCACTCCTGCGGTATCGGGAGGCTGCATCCCAACGGGATCTGGCTGTGCTGCAGCACTGGGCACCCGCAGGCACCCCAGTGGCCCAGCGCCTACCCACCCGTGTGGCGATGGCCAGCAGGGCCCGGGGACACCCAGAGCGTGTGGCGATGGCCAGCAGTGCCCGGGACACCCAGAGCGTGTGGCGATGGCCAGCAGTGCCCGGGACACAGAGCGTGTGGCGATGGCCAGCAGTGCCCGGGACACAGAGCGTGTGGCGATGGCCAGCAGTGCCCGGGACACAGAGCGTGTGGCGATGGCCAGCAGTGCCTGGGACACCCAGAGCGTGTGGCGATGGCCAGCAATGCCCGGGGACACCCAGAGCGTGTGGCGATGGCCAGCAATGCCCGGGGTCACCCAGAGCGTGTGGCGATGGCCAGCAATGCCCGGGACACCCAGAGCATGTGGCGATGGCCAGCAGTGCCTGGGACACCCAGAGCGTGTGGCGATGGCCAGCAATGCCCGGGGACACCCAGAGCGTGTGGCGATGGCCAGCAATGCCCGGGGACACCCAGAGCGTGTGGCGATGGCCAGCAGTGCCCGGGACACCCAGAGCGTGTGGCGATGGCCAGCAGTGCCCGGGACACCCAGAGCGTGTGGCGATGGCCAGCAGTGCCCGGGACACCCAGAGCGTGTGGCGATGGCCAGCAGTGCCCGGGACACAGAGCGTGTGGCGATGGCCAGCAGTGCCCGGGACACAGAGCGTGTGGCGATGGCCAGCAATGCCCGGGGACACCCAGAGCGTGTGGCGATGGCCAGCAGTGCCCGGGACACAGAGCGTGTGGCGATGGCCAGCAGTGCCCGGGACACAGAGCGTGTGGCGATGGCCAGCAGCCCCCCGGACACACCGCGCGGCTGCCGCGGACGCCCATCGCCGGCAGCGACACGGGCACGTCTCCCCCCGGGACGAGCCGCTGCGCGGAGCCGGGGACTGCCCTGCCCCGCTAACCGGGGAGGGAGCGAGGGTCCCGGCACTCGCCCCAGGCCGCTCCCCGCCCTGTTCCCGCTCACCCATCCGCCGTGCGCCTCCAGCCACTCGCCGCGCTCCTCGGCCAGGTAGGCGGCCAGGTGGGCGGCCAGGCAGCGCGGCCCGTCGCCGCAGCCCCGCTCGGCCAGCGCGGCCGCCAGCGTGCCGGCGAACACCACGAGCGCCAGCAGCCGGCCCCAGTTGAGGCCGCCGTCAGCCTCCAGCTGCGCCGCCACCCTTCCCAGCAGCGCGGCCGCCTCCCGCGGCTCGGCCCGCGCCAGCGGCGCGCAGGAGCGGAAGAAGGGCCGCTCCTGCCGCTCCAGCTCGGCCGCCGCCCGCCGCAACGCGGCCGCCGTGGGGCTGGGGGGCAGCGCGGCGCCGCCGCCGCGGTGCTGGAAGTAATCCTCCAGCAGCAGCGCCGTCTCCTCCTTCAGAGAGCGCGGCATGGCGGCTGCCCACGGCGGCGGCCCCGCAGCAGCAGCTGCCGCCGACTAAGAGGCGGGGCGGCCCCTCGGCCCGGCCCGGCCCGGCCCAGCCCGGCCCGCCCCGGGCGCTCCCCTCCTCCGGGGCGGGGCCAAGCCGGGGCGGGCGGGCACGTTCCCGTCGGGAGCGGACAGCCCGCATCCCTGGAAAGGCATCGGCGGCGGGCTGCTGCGGGCCGAGCCGGGGAGACGCTCAGTTATCGGGTGCTGGCTCCCAGATATTTGTTTCGTTTCCTTTTGCGTTTTGGCTTTGTTCCACATTAGTGGCCCGCCCGAACCTGTATTCTTTCCATCAAAGGAGATGGAGATTTTCCAGGATTATGGGGTGAGTGCAGTGGGTATTTACCCAGCAAATGCAGTGGCCTTTGCTTTTCGATGAGCATATAGGCAAAATACAGGATTAGGACCTTCATGGTGCAAAGGTCGGGCCCTTGACACCGCTGGTGTAAAGCGGCTGAGAACAACGCTGCCCAAGGGTGTCATTGCACAGCACACGGAGCTGCCCGGCGGGACACCTCCCCTGCACCCCACCGTGCCCTGGCAGCTCCGAGCACCACCAGCTGCTTCCCAGCCCATCGATAGCCCTTAAATACCGCCTCCAGCCCTGCAGCAGACCCGGCACAGGGCGCACCCAGCCTGTGAGTCCTGCTCGGTGCCAATGGCAGGTGAGGTGCTGATGGTGGCGTGGGCAAAGCGCGGCCGTGCCCGCAGTGTCCCAGCTCTGCCCTGCAATGCTCGCAGTGTCCCAGCCCTGCCGTGCCCGCAGAGTCCCAGCTCTGCCCTGCAATGCCCGCAGTGTCCCAGCTCTGCCCTGCCGTGCCCGCAGTGTCCCAGCTCTGCCCTGCCCGCAGTGTCCCGGCTCTGCCGTGCCCGCAGTGTCCCAGCTCTGCCCTGCCGTGCCCGCAGTGTCCCAGCTCTGCCCTGCAATGCCCGCAGTGTCCCGGCTCTGCCCTGCCGTGCCCGCAGTGTCCCAGCTCTGCCCTGCCGTGCCCGCAGTGTCCCAGCTCTGCCCTGCAATGCCCGCAGTGTCCCAGCTCTGCCCTGCCGTGCCCGCAGTGTCCCAGCTCTGCCGTGCCCGCAGTGGCCCAGCTCTGCCCTGCCGTGCCCCACTGCATTGCCACAGCCCCCTGGCACCACCGCACGCTCTCGCCTCTCATCCCACAACCGGCTCAAGGTGCCCATCGCATCAGCACAGGGCTGCTTGGCTTCACTCCATCTGTCTTGGGATACAGCTGTCTCCATTTTACATCTCCATTAGAAAATCTAAAAATAGGTGGTTGGAATCAATCCTGTTGCAATTTCTCAGATCGCTATCAAGAACTGTCCTGCCCCCTTAGAGTCCCTCCTAAGGCAAATTCTAGTTCGACATCCCCGTATTTGGCTTTTGTTTTGTTTTGAAGCAGGGAAATACAGAGTGTTTATGTGCTAGAGCAGCAGCTGGAATGAGATCTTTACTTTTCACAAGAGCTTTACGTACATGCTTTTAAAACAATTTTTCCTTTTGATTGTTAATCATTCCTCACAGCAGGAGTGCAAGAGGGAGAGGCTGCTCTTTCTCTAGCAATATCCTTTTCCACCCTTCCTGTTTATGTAGCATTTTTGTTTAACAGGACAGAGCCGTCTGATAGTGACAGCCCCAGCTACAGCTCCCTTCTCTCCACACGTTTATGGAACAGAGGTGTTTCTGACACAAGTAGCTTGACATACCTACAGGGAAATCTCAAAATCCTGGGTTTTCCAAAGCCTCCCTGGACAGCCTTTAGTGAGTAAAAAATACAATGGGTACTTCAGTGTCCTGTTCCTCTCAGTGTCAGTTATCTGATGGGAAGTTGAGGCCCATCCTGGTTCATGTTTTCACCATTACCTCAGGAACAAAGAGGTGATTTTCACAGGTGGCAAGCCCGCACACAGAAGTCCAAAGGCAGCGGCTCTAAAGTGCAAAACCCACAGCATTTCTCCATGAAAGAACAGAAGTGCAAGATGCAATGTCAGACTCATTCTCACTGGATCTGGTGACGGTTTGGGCACTGATGTCACTCAGAACAAGCTGGCTCAGCACTTTCTCCAGGCCCTCAGAAGAGGGGAAATGAAACAATGCACCTAAATTAAGAAGGTGCTTTTTTCAGTGTCTAAAATGAGCACTTCTACCAGCCACCTTCAGGCTGACCATAAAACCTACACTGAAGTCGAGAGGACAGCTGGCCACAGCTCAGTTCTCTCCTGACAAGGCAGAAAGCTGAACTTTCCAGGCGATCTGCACATCTGGTTTACCCAAAAAAGTCATAGCCTGGGCCCTTAACAGAATTTCAGTTCCTGGCCTTTCACTGGCATCGTGATGGAACACAAAGAGCTCCCACAAAACATACTCTGCATTTTCCAGTTCCTTCCTGGGTATGGCAATAAGGATCTGGAAAGAAAACATTACATTAGCTGTGATCCTTCTAAACAGGAAAGCAATCTGAATTCTGGCCTCCTGGGGGGAACTGAGATGGCATTTCAAATACTTTAATGGGTTGCTCCCTCTCATTTGCTGTGGTTCACCTTGGGTATTCCCAGATGATATTCCAGAAGCAATTTTCTGGTAGATCTGGATTTTACCTGAGTTTTTTTGGAGAAATCATTTAAGAAACTGTGTGATGCAAAAAGTGAATGTCAAAAAAATAGCAAAAAACCATGTATCTATCATTACAAATACCTAAGCAATGGGAAGAATTACTACATACATGTTCTCAATATGTAAAATACAATTTATTGTATTTAGGCTGTTCATAAGTATCAACACAATGTATTATGTTTGAAACAAACATCTCGCCAATAAATACTATCTAAACATTAATATTAATCTTTTGATCAAATGTGTACAGTGTATTGACTCAATATTGCACAGTGAGTTCTATATGACATTTCCATAGTGCATTCAGTTTGTTACAGGGATAGTTTGCCACAAATATTGCAAAGCATCAGAGTTGACTTTTCCAAGTGAAAACAGCTGACCTATTCCATTAGGGATGGAAGGCTGGTATAAATGCCAGTGTCTTAGGTTAACTGGTTATGGATTCACAGAACCTAATGTTTTCATGGATAAGGAGACTTTGTTTCTAATATGATTTTTATATAATTGTAAAAAAATACCACTTGCAAATAGAATGAGGATGTTATCATTAAATTCCATTGACCAGAGAGCTTGTAAGCAGGTTCATTCCAGTAAACTTGTTTTCTCTTGTTCCAATCAAAATATAAATCACATATATGATATATTCGGAGCTGTACCTCACCACCTGCATTTCAAAGGCCAGGCTGTGCAAGCCCCCAGCATCACTCCAGCTCGTTGCTCCCCATGAGCCTGTGCTCAGGTGAGATTCAGTACCTGCTGGTATGAGCAGACGCTCTAGTCCCAATGGTTGTCAATGTATGAATGCAGGTATAATCTCACAATGGTTCTATAATTCATTGTATCTCATCTTTATCTGATTAAATCTTAATTCTAGAGCATCACTTCTGTGAGGGGTAGTCCTGCCAGTTGGTATGGCATTCCCACACTCACACAGAGGGCTGGGTGCTGCCAGCAATGTGGCCAGCTGTCCTGCTCTCCTGAAAACCAGTGACTCCTGGATCAGATGGACTCGTGCTCTGGTCAGCCCAGTGTCAAACACTGGCAGGACTGTGGCTCGCAGCAGATTTTCAACAGCTCACTGTTATTCACTCTCAAGTCCAACTATGACAAAACCATGTCCATGGCAGTGGGAGATGACTGTGAGAGTAAGGACTGTATGATTTGACCTGTATTTGCATGAACTTGCAACTGCTCTGACATTGCAGAAGGACCTTAAGATGGACATATACTGCTTTAATGTACATTTAAGCTACATTGCCTTGCCAAAGTTGTATGAACTGCTCAAAATGCAAATAAGATTCATGGTCATAGAATGACTGTGACTGACTTGGAAAAGATTTGACCATCAGTATAATGGTGCTTAATGCTTAGCGTGTAGTATCCCTTAGTGCTTAGCATGTAGTATTTCTTTAAGTAAAAGAAAATTCACTCACCAAGTGATACAATTAAAAATTTCTAAGAAACTACTGGTTAAGTATTACCTCATGATTATGTAAATCATGTTTATATCCCTCCTCTTTGCTGTTTATCATTTTGTATATATTTAGATTCTTTATATTCAGGTAACAGAGATGAAATACTTATTTCTATCTAAAAAGACAGTAGGAAAAAACAGGGATTGAAGGGATTTCTTTTCTGTACAAAAAATACATTTTTATGACAGCAGCCAGTACCTTCACAGTAGGTCCTTTGCTCCTCTACTTACCACCAAGGTTCAGTCATCCATAACACCATCATAAAGTATCAGAATTGTTTCTCTTTCCATTTTTCAACACTGAAATTCAATATGCTACTACGGAATGTTTCTAAAGCCTTTTGCTATATCCCGATAAAATCAGGACTTTTTTTTTTTTACTTTAAAAAGGAACTAAATTCATGCAAATAAATACATAATGTGCACTGAAATACTCAATTCTATGGTACAGGTGACTTTGGAGAAAAGTCCCTTTACAAATTATGAAACTAATTCTAATAAAAGAATATAGTTTCAAAAAAAATTAAAACATTTCATTTTACTACAAGTTGATGTTTGCTATGTGTTCAAGCAGACTACATTTTCTACCTAGTTGTGTTAATCTGTGGGTTGAGTGTCACTCTTTCGGACTGTAGTGAGTATTTGATTTGGAGGAATGGCTTTTTTATGCAGTTTTTGTAGTCCAGGGTTTCAGTTTTCATTGATTCCGCATCCGGGATCTCAGGTTACGCCCAGATCTGTAGAAAGAGACAGAGCTGAACACTCTTTTATGACACTGACTCTCCTATAAACCTTAAATTAACGTTGGTAAAGTGATCACATTAGTGGTACAGAGTATCAGCAGCAGTGATATCATGTAACCCAACAGCAAGCTCAGACTCAGCAGTTCTGCTAGCACTTCGTGGGGATTTTTATTTGGCTTTGCTGTTCATGTTTTACACTGTTTTATACCCTCCTTAGTTCGTCTAGAGCAGTTTTCCTCCAACAACCCTTCCTCCTCACTCCCTTTTATTCAGCAGTTGGAGAAAGAAGCACTGGGAGCAGGTTCTCCCGGCACTTACTCGGAGAGTGTGATCCCAGGAGCCCGAGCAGAACGCGGTCCCGTCGGGAGAGACCCGCAAGGTGCTGACCCGGTTCTCATGTCCGAACAGAATGGACACACGGGACCCCTTCAGCACATCCCAGACATTGATGGTGTAATCGTTATAGCCTGCGAACAGCAGGCGACCTGCAGAGAGAGTGAGATTTTACACAGTGAGGTCTGAACAAGCCTTGAGTGCAGCCGGCCCTTCTGCAGGCCACTGATGGCCCAGCAGCCACCAGCCCACCCTGCCAGCATCGCTTCCCTCAGGCCAGCTGTGCTCCCCTGGGACAGCCCTGCCTGCTGCTCAGCTGCCCGTGCTAAATGCTGCAACAACCAGCTCATTAAAACATTGCAAATTTTAGTTAAATTACATAGAATGTGTTCAGTCATTAGAGATGGGGGATGACTTCAAATCGTGACAGACTGAAACGCACTTTAACAGCTATGCAGGGTAATAATACTTTACTCAGACCTTACACAAGAAGTTGAATACAAATGCTTGAATGATTAACAGACAATTTGGTGAGTGATTCACTGCCAGCGGGACAAGCTGTGGTGCTTGTGACCATGACAGAGACGTTTGCCTCAGTTCCAGGAGGGCAGTTCACCACCCACTCACCCCCACCCAGAGTGACTGGGGAGCTCTGCATTTGTGCTGGGACAGGAGAGACAAGACTCGAGCTTATGCCTCAGGATCTGCAGTGAAAAGTGGTAATGTCTCTTTCTTCATACCCCTCTAATATACTTCTACTATTAATCATTTGTTATCCTTTTAAAAACTATGTAACTGCACTTAATAGTTAGCTACATCTCATGATGCCTTTGAAATGTTTTTCACTATTATTGTGAAACTCTAGCCCAGCTGTAGTTAATGGCAAAATATTTCCTGCCCTTAGTAGGGCCAGGAAAATACTTTTCATCACTACAACGAAGCAATAGCCAGCTATGTTATTTAAAGAGTAATTATTTTTACAGAGGCAAAAATAAAAGCTTCCATGCATTAAATGTTTCTTTTGGTACTTACTACTTTTGATAACTTTTAAGAATGAATGTTTTATCAAATTAAACTGAAAAAATTTACAGTCCCACTGAAATCTCAACACTAAGATAACCTCCAAGTCTTACCACTGAGAGAGAAGTCCACACTGGATGCTCCAAAAATGATGCTCTCTTTGGAATAAATTGCTACTTCTCTGTCTGCACGAAGGTCATATAAACGACACTAGGATTAAAACAAAACCAACACACATGCCTCAGTAAATGCTGGAAGCACTGGCTACAATATTTGGAAAAAATGGGAGTGAGAAGTGCAGCCTAACAGACATCACAGGAAGTGGCTGCCTGGTCTCTTTCCTTCTGCTTCTTTGTGCTTCCTCCTTTCCTTCTGCTTGTGGCTGCTGTAACTGGGATCCTCCAACAGGGATCTAAGCAACTCAAGGCTGTTTTGTATATATTGCAGGAAGAACTTTCTTTTTCAAGCCACTTCTCTAAGCCTCCTGCCTGTCCTGTAAAGACATGAGGTGGGCTTTGGGCCATGGTACCCACTGGAGTCCCCACACCCTCCTGCCTTCCCTCTGTGGTTCTGTACTTATCAGGGCATCCTGCTGCTGGGCAGGTGCATGTGGGGCAATCTCTGAAACAACAGTTTAGCCACAGCTGGAGCCTGGGAGATAGGATCAAATCTCTGATCAGAGAACAGGACCATGTGGCACAGAGGAGCCTAGGTGGTACTCCTGGCTCTGAGTAAGCCAGGATAGCAGTCCCTGCCCTTCTATGAGGCCTCTTTCTTTGAAAAGTCTACGTGAAAATAATTCAAGTGAAATAATACATTTTAATGCAGATCTCTGGTTTTCATTTCTCATGGAAAATTCCAAATTGCCTCTAACAACCTATACTTCCTGTTTTTATCATTTGCCAGCAAAATTTGGCTTGTTTGACATGGAAATCATGTATCAGACTTCACTGCCAGACTTCAGAATTCTCTGCCATGCAGAAAGGCAGTCTGTTAACCCTGAAATGAAAATGTGCTTTTGAAACTATGTGAACTGAAACCCCTCCTCAATAAGTTAAGCTTAAGCAAACACTGGCCAGATGGAATTGCTAATATTAAGACTTTACTATTGAAAAATGGCTGTTATTCAAGTCTGCACATAAAGAAGGGGCTGTTTGATTTGCAGGGCAGTGGGAGCTGCCAGGTATGTGCAGTCCAGGTCTCCCAGTGCTCCACACAGATGAATAATCTCATCAGACTGTCCTGACAGGGAGCTGGGGTCATTGCAGATGACAACACTGGCATCTGAGCATGCTTTTATGGATCACTTTCAGTCAGGATTATCTGTTCCTCAGAATCCCCAAGTATATAAATCAGGTCAAGAATACCATTCTGTAACACTGCAAATACAATCTTCTTCATTTAAAGAATGAGGTAGATGGAAATTGCCAAAAACTCTGTCAAAAGTACAGAGGTGGAATTTCTATTCTCCTGCTTGAGTTAGGGGTGTTAAAAATGGTTAAAAAAGGAAAAAAGCATCACATAAATTAACAAGAACCTGTGATGCTGGGCATTAAAAGAGAATGTTTTCACTGGAATTCAATGATGGATAATTTCTCTGTATTACTCCCTCAGCATCTCAAGAGCTCTCAGTACTGCATCCAGGTATGCAGAGAGCCACTGGGCTCAGTGCAGGGCTAGAGCTATTAACTTCCAATCGAAGTTTTTAAAACTCAAAGTTCACTCTCTCCAAAGAGCCTTGGAATGTCTCCACATCCAATGAAGACAAAAGGAATGTTTCTGTCGAGTTTAGCTAGCATTGGAGTAGACTCAAAGCATGCTCTGAGGGCAGAGCATTTTATCTAAAGTCTTTGCTCTCAGGTGACTCAGTGTGATGTTTGAATAACAGAAGAAATAAGGTGCCAGTTGCCTCTCCATCATCTGCTCTCATGCTATACTTACATGCCAGCTCAGGCCCTGCAGGGCTGTGGTGGGGAAGAGCCTGGTCCCCCATGGGACACACCAGCTGCAGGGAAAGCCATTAGCCCTGGGCATCACTCAGGGGCAGAGGGCACCAGGAGGTAAATGGCATTTTGTGTACATTGTACTGATCAAATTTACCTGTCAATGCATTCTGAGCCCCTCCTAGCAGATTGCTCATAGATAAGTAAGGTCCATCAAGGGCCATGTGTGAAGTAGGATGACCTGGATGCAGTGACTCACTGCAGTGAAGAGTGTTGGCAGTGAGTCAGGGCCCACCAAGGCCACCCTGAGGCTGCAGAGGCCAGCTCTGCCCTGAGCCCATGGCCCTCTACTCTCTGGGACATGCTACTTCTGATGCAAGCTGCAGCATTTCAGCTCCTTCCTCCCATGCTGTAACCAAGAGCTATGTGACGCCAAGTACCCTCCAGTAAGACAACTAGTTTTACTCATGAAATTTCAGACATAGAGAACCTGAAATCAATATTTGGACAGTACCTCTTGCAGAGAAGTTTGCAGAAGTGACCTACAGTGTCATGTGATTTTCCCTAGAACATCATCTACGGTATTTAATATCTTAGCTTACAGGATTATTATTTCTTCATATTTGGTGTCACAGGCCCAGTTTAGTCACTAAAAGTCCTCTGTGGATGTGAGCTAGTCTTTGAGAAAATCTGACTTGGGAAGCAACAGAATTTTCCTGAATTAGGTTGCTGAATTAACATACCGTGGCATCGTCTGAACCAGAGGCAAAAGCATCTCCACTTGGATAATATCTGTGCACAAGTGAAAGAAGACCAGAACACATTACATTACTTGGATGAGGTCAGACTTCAGAAATAGAATCAGCAGATTGCTCAACACTGCAAACGTGTCCTCTCCCAGAAACACACTGACCTGACACTGTTGATATCTGAATCGTGGGTTTCAAATGACTGGACACACTGACCAGACCGCATGTCCCAAACCATGGCTTTCTTGTCACATCCCTAATAAGAAAAAAGAAATCATTGCAATTGTGAAAATGGTGACATTCACCCCTCATGTGCCTGATATTTGTCATCAAACCCACTACATTCAAAGGCTCTGAACATCACAGCTCTGAGAGGATTTAACCAGCTAGGCAGCCCCAGAAGGCTGCAGTGGTACCCTCAGCTGTGCAGCTGCAGGTGGGATCAGAGTTCCTCACGCAGGCTGGAGCTGCCCCACACTCACAGCTCTGCTTGTGCTGCTGCTCTGTCTCTGCAGCCCCACCATGCCACAGAGCTGCACAACTGACCTGTTCCCTGACCACTTAACATGACCAATATAAAAAAAACCAATACCCAGCATTTAAAGTTTTATAACTAATTCTTTTCATACACTGAAAGAGAAAATTAAATCAGTGCATCCAGAGGGTTTCTTTCCCAGCCTCCTACCAGGGTAAACCCCTGTCAGGGCTCTGCACCCACATGCTTGATGATGTGGTTGGGATGAGAAAAACAGCATAGCAGCACTTCTCATCCTCAAGCTAAAACCTGCCCTTCCAAGCTGTGCTTTGAAAGGATCATGTAACACTCAATGCTCAGCACCCTGAATTCTATGGGCAAGGGGCTTGGCCCACCAGTCAATGTCCTTGGGGCAAGAACCATCTCCTGTCCGTAGGGCAACACTCTCAGCTGCAATGTCTCACTGCTGTCACAGTTGTAGTGACAGGAAAGAGAACATGGACTTTGCTTTGAAGAGTGATGGGAGATTTTAATAAACTTGCCCCTGCTGAGGAGCAGGCAGGCTGAGCTCCAGGGGCTCAGCTTCAACAGGATAGAGAATATTTTGGACCCAGCATATTTCCTTCTCAAGCCCCACCATAGTCCAAGTCCAGTCCTTCATACTGCTTCCACGTGCACTGTTCTTACTGATCCCTCTGGGAGTTTGGGGGCAAGACCAATCTGACAAGCTGGTGCTTTAACTCCTAAGGTTTTGAAGGAGAAACCAGCCACCACCTGTGGAGAGATGGGTTCCCCTGAGTGATACACAACTCAGCTGAGGAGCCTTGCTCAGAGGGCACTGAGCACAACAGCCTGGGACACAGCCCTGAGCTTACCCAGGAGGGGTGGAATTTTCAGTGAAGTTGTTATATGTAACAGCACCCAGCCTACATGCTGCTGTACTGACATTGCTTATGCCAGCTCAAGGTTACTGTAGCACAGAGGCACAGTATTCTGGGAATCTCTCTGTGCCACCATACCTTCACCATACCTTCCACTGTTCAGCCTATACCTGCACTGACACGATGTAAGACAGGTCTTCACTGCAGTGGTGTTTTGCATGTGATGAATTAAGTGAATGCCTGTAAGCACAGACATGCCCAAGCTGCTCTATCAACACAAGCATGACATATTCTCTTAGCAGTACCAGAGCTGCTTGCGATTCCTTGCCCTATAATAAGCTGAGCTGTTCCCAGGGAGAATGAATCTATCCTTTCTAGGAAGCAAGCTTGGTGACAGGAAAACCCGAGAGAAGTAATGCACTTGGATGGAATTAGCTTTCAGTCACGCTTCAGAGCAGCTGTGCTACCAGCAGGAAAACTGGGCCAGTGTGCTGGACTCTGCTCCTGATGTGCCAGCCAAATCTGATAAAAAGTGCCATAACAGAACAGGTCCATGTTTATTGTGTAGGGATAAGACTATGACTCTAACCCATGGTTGGCAGCCTCTGGCACAAGGGCCATTTCCATCATCAAATACAGGATCTTGGTACCATGAGGATACCATGGGCCAGTGCTGGTGGGGCTCAGGAACCAGCAAAGTTACTGGTACCTTCAGCAAAGTTACCAGCAGCACCCAGCATCTCAACTCCTGCCAGCTCTCATCTGCACACTCACTTTCTAACATAGGAAAGACTAAGATCGCCTCGAAAAGGAGTTGAGCCCCATCCCACCCACCTTTATGCCTGGCCTGCCTTACTGCCAGGCTGTGTGCCAATGGCTCAGCTGCCTGGGAAGAGTCATCCCTCAGCAGTAGGACATAATTTGGAGGATTCCCTTGGTACTTTCCCAGAGCAGTCCAGTCCTGCAGACCCAGTGAGGTTTGTGTGCTCCTCTGCACCAGGACAGGGAGCAGAGTGCTGGACTGATGAAGGGGTTTTAAATGTCTCTGGTACCACTGGAAGACACATAGAGGATTCAGCAACAGCTGAAGATGTGGCCACACCTCATCTCCTTGCTCCAACTTGCATGAGGGGTTAGCCAGTGTCCAAGCTGCCCCTTGACTCTTGGGACATAGTGGCACGCACGTTATTTGCAACCCCACTTTGATGCCCTGAGCACAACCTGACACCTGTCACACCCCATCTGGCTCCAGAAAGCTGGGCACAGAGAAGCAGCAAAGTGTGGGAAGTCCTCTGCTGCTCCAGGCTCCCACCCACAGGGACTCACACCTCCACTGTGGTAGGAGCCCACTGCTCTAATGCTGAGCTTTCCCCTTCCCGGCAGAGGCGTTGTTTTGATCTCGAGAGCTGGATTGCTTTGATGTGGGGTGGAACTTGCTAAGTAAGCAGAACTGTAGTCAGACTGGCTGGGTGGGTTTGACCCCACAGTCAGGGGTTTAATTTGCTCCAGCTTGGAAAATGTGCTTGCAATGAGTGGATTGCACTGGGGCATCCAACATATACTCCAGCGCTCTCTCAATAACGTTGTGAGCCTCCTACTTTGCTGCCTTTTCACTTCCATATTACTTAGTTTTATATTATGAGAGGAAGCTCCTGCTTACCCCAGACACAAATGTATTTCCCGTTTCAGAAGGGGCCAGGTCCAGGCACAGGACATCAGCTCCATGACCATGGAAACTCTGTAGAAGTTGCCCACTCTCAACATCCCATAGAGCACAAGTTCCATCTCCACTTGCTGTCAAGATCTATAGGATGTGGGAAGAAGAGTCATAATACAAGAACCAGCAGATGACCTTCAGGTCACAAGGAAACAACTGACATCATACACACACACCAAAGGACAGCTTTAATTTAATGAAATACTATGTAATAAATCAAGTCCATAAACCCAGTGTGAACCTAACTACAGGTTATGTTTTTATTTTTAAGGAAAAAAGGCAGAGTGGAAAGGTGTATGGATACCACTATACCTACACAATGTTTCAATAATGGTCCCTCCCTTTTGTGTGGTGGGGTTTGCACAACTCACAGAAGTAAGGATCTCCTGGCATTTTCATAGTCTCTAAAAAGGAGGTAGAACAATACTGGTATTTCTGTCTGCCCCTGTATTCCACCCTATCCATATTTAGGCTGCTGGAATTCAACCGAGGTAAATAGAAGAACTCTTGGAGTTAAGTATACCTGTTTAACATTCCAATTTTTTTTTCTTTATGCTTGAAATAGTCAGATTAAACCAAATTAATTTGGCTTAAGACATGGATTTTCTGAAAGGGAAGTAAGCCTGTCTAGACAGTAGTTTGATAAGTCCATCAGTTCTCACTTGTCCTAAACCATTTGTGTGTGAAAGGGTTTGAACATACACCGACTGAACATAGCTCACAGCTTCCCATCTGCTACAGTACTTGTAGAAAGCACATGTGATCATAGCTTGTTATTGTGGCTAAATCCTCATGATGCTCAATTGTTCAAAATTTCCCCTTGGCACCCGAAACTGTTATGCAATCACAAATTCTGTAGGTTGAAAGTCCCTGTGCACTGGTGTGGAAGGAAGCAAGGGTGAACGTAGGAGGGCTCTCAGTTTTGTACACAGGTTTTTCTCATGGTTGGTGAGGAAACTCAAGTGATCCCAGTGGGTAGTTACAAGTTAAAAACAAAATTCTCTTCAAGAATAAAATGATCACACAGTCACGAAACTATTCACAGAGTTGCATAAAGGTTAAACACTGAACATGTTTGACAGATGCTCCAAAAATTCTTCCCGTAAACAGAGATCTGCAAAGCTGCAAAACAGACTGCTCTGAATCCTGCAGCAGAGAGATGCTAATGCTCTCAGATGATAATAGCAGAAGAAAGACCTGACTTGTCTTCCCGGCCAGTTTTTGAGCCTGGATCAATGAACTTCCCTGTTCTGTGGAATATTTGTACTTGGCTGAGGAATGAAGACTTTCAGCTCTAAGGATTTGCTCTTGTTACACTTGTAAGGAAATATGAAGGGAATAGGAGTGGTTAAAGGTGTAAGGGAAGGGTCTGTTGGAAACCCAGAGCTCTAGCTAATACTTAGAGAAATGTTATGGACTCAGCTTCAAGGTTGCTCCTCAGCCCTGCCACACTTGGGAGCATGGCTGCCTGCCCTATGCAAAACACTTGAGATCCCAATTAACTGTTGCTATTAATACACATGGAGCAGTGTCACATGGGGAGCATTATCACACCGCAGAGCTGCAGATACCTAATTTAGGAAGTGAGGCTCCCTGGCTCTCTGCTCACTGAGGCAGGGGAGGCTCTTTCAAGCAGGACTGGTTTGGGGCATTGAGAACAAGGTGTGTGGGTCACCCAGCCCTGCAGCTCAGGGCCCACGTGGGAACATGATGAGGAGCAAGGGTGGGACTCCCTTTTTTAGCACCCACACACAGCCTGGGAGCGACTAACCCACAATGAACCACCCCCAGATCTCCTCTCTTTCTGTTGCACTGCCCAAAGCCCATGAGCACACTAAACCCTAAACTCCTACCCAGTCTTCCACTCCTCTGTGGGAAAAGCTGTGCTGTAGTGTAAGACAGCAGCCAGGACAAAGCTGCAGCCCTGGAGCACCTAGCAGTGGGAGATGTGGGGACACTGGGCTGGGGGACACCTCCACCTCATGCTGGAGCTGCTCCAGGATGGCACATCACAAGTGGGGAGAGCAGAGCTGCTCTGCACACACATGGGAAAGCTCCTGCACAGTGTACTTGTTGCACTGTGCACCCTCAGAGTTACTCAATAGTTTTGATTCTCAGTAGTTTTAATTCTGAGGCCTTTATGTGAATGAAAAAAGATAATCAATCTGGGGTTCTCTAGGATCTGCTACATAACAGTGTCCTAAGAGAAGCTTGGCCAACCTGTTGCTTGTATTTGTTTAAATAATAACAAGCAGTGCCATAAATGATCACTTATAAGCCTAGCAATCACAAGAAAACTTCTTTTTAAAGATTTCAGAAAAATTTCTGACTCACTAAATATAAAACACCTTAATCCACTGTGACATGACTTAACAATAGTAATACATGACCTTCAATATCAATGCAGTTTTCTGTATTTAATATGGAAAAAAAAGACCTAGCTTTTCTTTTTTATTATGAAAAATAAATTTTCATAAATTATTATGAAAAATAATATTTTTCCTGTAATAGGATTTAATCTCAAAGCATTTAGGTATAGACAAGAAAAGAGAAAACTTGGTATATATCTCATCAAAAACATTCCACTTAATTTAGACTGCTTTAATTCCACACGGCTCCTGCACAGGAAGGTCAGGGCTAAGCAAGCCTGAGTGCAGGGTACCTCCACCACTTGTTTCCATGGCAATGGACTTAAATTAGCACCTCAGAGTCATTACAGAAACCAGAGAGCGACAAACAACAACATACTCTTGGCTTCACATGTCCTGAAATAGAAGCAATGAGAGCTGATATTTCCTTCAGAAGAGCTCCAAATATCTGGAAGAAGGGACATGGTATTCTCTTTCCAGCAGCTCTATTGACATTGAGAGCTATAAAAATGCTCCATTCTGCCACTTATTTTGCTGCAGAGCTGCACTGAGAAGAGCTTTAATTAAATTCAGAAACCAGAGAGGACAAGGGGATTATCCTGGCTCCTTTCATCATCTTCTGTGTTTCTAGAGAAAGAGATCTTTGAGATATTCAATAGAGAGGAAGGCTGGCTTGGTCTCAGAAGATCTGCATTCAGTTCCTGGCTTTGCCATCACCTCCCATTGTGGGCCTCTGTGCTCCACCCCACTGCCTCTGAGATAGGAACAGCATTGCTCCTTTCCCTCGAGGGAACACAGCAGGGCATGTACAGACAACAGGTATGGCCTTGTGGGGCCATCCTCAAGCTCAATTGTATCACTTGGTACAAATAAAAAATACTTTGAATGAAAGCAAAAGCAAATTTTGCCGGATGTCCGGGACAGAGCAGGCAAACAACACAGTCACCATCAGCTGGCACAGCACCCAACCCAGTCCTGGCTGAACTGTGGTTTTAACTATTTGCCATAGTCTGGGCTCCTAAAAGCACAAACTGGGGAGCAGAGAACATACAGGTACCAGCAAGCTCCCTCTGCAGAAGCCACAGGCCTTTGCAGGGACTGTGACAATCATTTCCTTAGAGCAGCTTTTGCAGCACCTTCATTGCCCCCTGTGAGGGTGTTCCAGCAGCCCCTGTACCCCAGGAACAAGGAAGAACACGTGCACTGCACCCAGGGGAGCTCGTGTTAGGTGATGGTGAGCAGCAGGTAGGGAACACATTTACCTGCATGTCTGAGTTAGTGAAGCTGCAGGCAGACAAGTAGTTTGTGTGCATTGCAACAGATTTCTTCTTTGCAGCCATATTTTCATTTTTTTCAAATGTCAGAGGGTACACAGAACACTTGTTGTCCAGGCCACTGAAGAGAGTAATAATAGCAGTAACAGAGAGAGGAAAACTGGTTAAAACTGCAACGACAAAAGGCAAGTGGTGATAAGAAGAACACCACCTGTCAGTGCTGTGCTGCCAAACCCTTACAAGTACCGACTTCCCTGTATTGTGCTGTGTGGGATCTCCCTGTGCAGGGAAGCCCCAGCTGCCTCACCAGCCTGGCTGCTTTACAGAACTTGAACAGCTGCGCCTCAGTATTTTTCACCCTTATCGAGTTTATAAATGGCACTGAATGAAACCTCACAAAAGTATAAACTGGGAGGTGACAGCAGCCACCTCAGGGTTAATGTTTCACATACAGCCAAACTGCCATTTTTCTGCTGACATCTGTCATTGTGAAGATCAGTATTTCAGCATCATTATACACCTATCTTAACAAATGTAATCTAGCCCCTATAGAAAATGCAGCATTGCAAGTAGTGGGTGTGAAGACAAAACTTTTAGAAGAGTTTGGAAAAAAGGCAACAGAAGCACTGACCTCTGCAGCTGCTGTCCTTCTGGACACTTGTACCAGCTAAGCTGTGTCAGACCCAGGACTCATTTCTAAAGGGCAGGACTTATATCTGACCCTTTCCTAGAGCTGTGGAAGATCAGTCCTGCCCTGGTCCCTGGGATCGTGGCACACCGCCAGTTGCTGGTTCTGTGCCTTACACTATGTGCACGGCACAACAGAAATACAGAATTAGGTGCAATGTATACGTGCACTCCCTGTCTCTGCTACAAGTGTAAAGACAGAGCTTGCTTGCCATTCTTTGGGCTCTAGTCAAAAACACAGTTTCCGTACTCCTTTCCACACACAGAGTCTGCTTCTCTGTCTCAGTCTGCTGCTTTCTAGATTTGCAAGCTGCACACTGATGTCTCCCTTTGTTCCTTTCTCTTGCCCCAAGCTTGCTTTATCTGTCTGATCCACCCAGTCCCTTCTTACAAGATGTTTTACCAACAGTTAATCTCTTTGTTTTTTCCCCTATATAAACTTTTTTTTTTTTTCAAACCTGAGCCCTCAGAAAACTTATAGGAGATTATTAAGGATGGGGTTACTTCTTCCCAACCCATCTTAGCAAGATCTATTCACATACTGGTAATCATTAATGATGAACCTCTATGTCACAAAAAACAGAGTACAAAATAAGAATACAATTAAAACCTCTTTCCCCTAGAAAATATATCCAACATAGACAACCACACTAGAACAGGGAAGTTGCATGCACTCAGAATTCCTAACCCATGATATAAATGCTGAAAGAGGATTATTTTCCATGCTTACACAACAAATGTTATTGCACTGAAGTCAGTGGAGATAATATGTACGATCCATTATGGAAATAGAATCAGAGGCACTGAATGTAGACCTTCCACCCACAATGACAGCATGCAAATATCTATCTGTCAGCTTCTGAAGCCACCAGAACGCTGCAAGAAATCCAACTTCTCTGTGTAAGCTGCTGTGGAAACTGTTAACTTACCCACAAGCAATGGCACATCCAGATGGAGCATAGGCACACGCCATCACCCAGGTACACGGCATCGTCACTGCGTGCTCCTGAAACACAGCATCCCTTTAGACTGGCACCTCACTGCTTCTCTAACCATCCAAGGAAAACAGTGGGAGTAATAAGTTCAGTGCTTCTCTGGGACGTCCTTAGGGTCAGTGCAAGATAACTCACATATAAGTCAACAATCCTGACTGCAGAAAGCAGCAGAGCAGTAGGAGGATTGTCCGTCCTTCTCTGAGACTTTACACCTTATTTACGAGCCTCAAACTGATCACAGAGCACATTTTATTGGGTCATCCAGTGCTGTGGAAGGTCCCCACTGCTGCACATGTAAAAGTGAGTTAAAAGCAAGTAGTTTTTCCTCATCTGTGTGGTGCAGGATGCCATGAGGCAGCCTAGGCAGGGCTTGGAGCAGTGGCACCATTTCACAGTGAACACCACAGCTGAAGGATCCCCAGTGATCACACATAGCACCTGGTACAGAGGTGCCCAGGAAAAGTTTCCCTGTTCTGCTGGCTGGGCTTTGTCTCCCTCGTGAGCAAAGAGCCTGGATCAGAGCCCCCCACTGGAGACCATGACAAACCCCAGTGCCCTGACAGGGACTTTGCTCAGAAACAGGTCAAGGGACATGACTTGCCCTGGGCTCCTTATTTTGGGGTGTTAGTGGAAGTCTGCATTCTATCCCATTATCCACTGCCTCCAGTGACACCTGTGAGCCCTTCACCTCACTCCACTGTCATTTGCCCCAGGCACAAAATTTTGCTGAAGTTTCACTTACTTTGTTGGTAGTGAAGGAATCCCACACGATCACCTTCCCATCCTAAAAGAAAGCACAGAGAAACTGAGGCCTTCCAGGGATGTGGCTGCAAGCCTGCTTCCCAGCTTGGAGAAAACTCTGCTGCTCATTTCCTCTCCCCAACCTGTTATGTCCTTTTGTCTCCATCTTAACAACTGCACAGTGGTCACAGTGAAGCACCAAGGAGACACTTCTCGCTAGTGCTGTTGTATCTGTCACAAGAGAAGTGTATCTCCTCCTCACTGAGATGATTCATGTTTGATTAAAATACCAATTTATTTTTCAATTTTTTCTCTTCCCTCTTAATGGCTTCATGAGTACTCCTTTCACCTGCAGCACATGCCATGAACAGGGCCATCTCCTCAGGAACCTGCCACCTGTAAGCCCTCACTTGACTTTTTATGGATATTGCACTGTTTATTCATCTTCCCTTTCCAGTCTGATCCTGGTTTTCCCTTGACTTGTCACTACACTTACTTAACCTTCAATTATCCATTATCCAACCAGCTAAATAGCCATGATAGAACCTTGTACAGAGAGCAGCACAATCACTTGTGTACACCAGCTACACTCATGCCAGCTACTTTGCCTTATGCACAAAATATTATCTTCCCTGTATTGTGAAAGTGAAATGTTTATTACTGAGCGACAGCTGCTTCTGTACCTGGACTTATACAGTTCTTAAAATAGAGTAAAAAATGCATTTCAACCTGTGTGTTCAGTTTTCTGATCTATACACTAACATTTTAACCACTTTAAAAAATGTGACATTAAATATTTTAAATTATTCTCCCTCTTGAGATCTCCATGAATGGTAAAAACTCACAGTAAGTGAAGGTGGCTTGCAATGCAGATTGACTATTTTTATCCCTCAAGTGAGACCCCTGACAGATTTCATGTAGGTCAGTGAACAGCTGTGAGATGCACCAAGCTCACTCATGGCCATACTGGGCTCAGGACAAACCAGGGGATCTAGAAAGTAATTATCTCATTACCTCCTCCAGCTTATGAGACTGGTCTTGAGCAGGTGTTAGGACTGTTTCTCAAAATGCCCAACTAAATGGAGTTATTTTGGCAGGATGTCTAAGGCTTTCAAGGTCATATCAATCATATAGACTGCAGAAGAAAATTCTGTGCATAGTAATCTCAAAAAGAATCAGCATTTCTTCTCTTTTCCTGATTATTTTCTCTGAACACATAACCTGAAAATTTTGCTAAGTATTTATTGTGTAAAGGACAAGGAAATAGATATAGCCTCGCATGAGTTTATTTTTTTATTGCAAGAGGGAATATGGGAAAATCTGTGTATGACTGGACAAGAAATATTTCGGGTATTAGCTACAAGAGATGTACAAATGATTCAAAGGTTAGATTTACACCCTCTGAACAAATACATTGCCAATGAACTTCTTTCATGGCATCCTGAAAACATTCAAAATAATCCCAGGTATCATCTGCTAGGAGTGGCATACAGCACAGCCAAAAGATTTGTATTGTGCTCAACAGCACCTTTGAAAAACATCTGCCCAACAGCATACCTGGGAAGAGCTCACAATTCTTCTCTTGTCTTTGCACCAGTCCATACAGAGAACTTTGTTTCCATGGCCCTTCAGGGTCCTCCTGGTCTTCATCACAAACTGTCCCAGTGCCTCCACACGCTCTGCCACCTGATGAACTGCAAACAGCTGACGGTTAGAGAGCCCTTCATCAAAGCTCTGCCCTGGGAAATATCTATTTATGAGTAATGCCCCTGGAGGGATTAATCCATGAAGTTTGAGCCCATGGTGCAAGCCAATGAGCTCTGCTTCAGAGCTGGCAGGTGGCTAACACTAAGGTGGGTGGCATAGGAACATATTCACCAGATAAAGACAAGGATGAATTCACTCAGGGTTGAATTCCAGGGATGTAGCAGCTGAAGCTCTTGCACCCCTCCCAAGTGTAAGTGGCAAACAGATTACCCCTTTGCCCCCCTTTGCTGGGAAATCCTCAGGCCTGAAGGTGGACAAACAGCTGTTCTGGATGTGAGACTGGAAGCTGCAGCTGGCTTTCAGCACTGTGGTGGTGCAGTGGGATACAGGTGCTGGCACTGGCACTGGTGACTGCTGTGCCATCCCTTCTGGTGGCCGGGAGCAGCAGGGGCCAGCACACACTGAGTGAGCAGGAGGCTGGACATTTGCCCTAAGAGTGCACTGCCCAACTTTTCAATAACAACTATGGACATCAAGGACTTCATGGGATGTCCCTTCTACAAAAGAGGGAAACAGAGGCCAGGGAAACAACTTTCCTGAGCAGCGTCCTCTAGTGAAGAAGTCACTTCTTTCCTACCTCATCTATCATCTATTTCAGCAGATATTCTTAAAAATAAAAAAAAATATAGATTTCTGTTTGTGCAAACTGACTTTGACATAAAATTCATGCAACTAAAAGGTGTTTCATATAACCCTGATGCCCCAAGCTGGGGTCACCTGTAAATGTCTGGGAGAAAGTGTCATGTGAGGAAACCTATTTGCTCTGCTCCAGAGCGTGTTCATCCAGGGTGGAGCTGGGTAGGGTCATGATGTATCTCAGCACCCAGGGGCAGCTCTTCACACAGAGGGAGGGCGGGACTTACTTCAAGTCCCACAGCAGAGTAGAGACCTTGAGACTGGAGACTTGACACCAGAATTAAAAATTACTTTGTCTAGAGAAGAGCTGATAGGATTCAGCACTTCCTGTGTTGTGTGGTTGTCCACACCAAAACCTGAGATGATCCAGCTGCTGCTGGCTGTGGGGACAATGCTTGACCCAAACTTCTGAAATAGATGAAGAAGTTCACATGCTTTAATGAGCTGGAAGAGGAAATCTTGAGTTTTTCACTGTCCTGCTGGACACTGAGCTCCACATCCCCCATGGCAGGTGGTGCTTTGGAGCTGCCTTGCTACTTCACCCTTCCACACTTTTCTGGGGTTGGAAGAAAGCTCACGGGCTGGGAAGGGCTGTGACAGTGAGAGAGCAGGCATCCCGAACTTACAGATCATTTCCTGGCATAGGGTCAGTGAAGCAATTTCTGCCCAAGGTAGAGACTGATTTCTAGTGGATTACCTTTTCAAGAGTTGCCTTTCAAAGCCACCAGCCCCACAGGCTGTGCCAGAATAATGCTCTCAGCTGAAATCTCTGCTCAGCCAGTCTCCCCAGGCCAGGGACAAGAGCTGTCCACCATTCCTCACGATTTGTCCATAAGTCAGAAGCAAGTTTCTGAGAAAGTGCCATATAAACCCACTGAGGAAAAGATACATTCCCCCTACTACTGCCCATAGAAACCTGCCAAATGATCCAATCAAAAGACATGAAAACACAGGACAGGAGGTTATTATGGCAGCTTGTGTCCAGAATACATCTGAAAAAGCAAATGTTTCACAGACAATGGACAGACTGTTTCCATTATGTCCACACAGCTGAGACTCTGTGAAATTGTCTGGTTTAGCCTCACTGATTCTCTGAGGACACTTATCTCCAACTACAGCCATAATAATCCTGCTCCCACCTAGCAGAGGTTTGAAAGTCAGATAGTTATTTTTAAGCATTCACCAATATTGTTCAAAGATAGTCGAAAATCATGCACCCAGACAAGTAGATCAGCTAAAGGCAGTAAATAGCTTGAGTAGTTTTACAGAGGTCCAGATAAAACTGCCTATTTTCCTTAAAAATATTGTTTGGCCTGAACAGGAAGTGTGGAATGGATGCAGATCCTCCTGGGTCTTTGATCTTTTCTGTGTTGGGTCTAATGGTCTCTCTGGCCTTAAAAATTCATGGATCACACAAATAGAACAACCTTTTATCTACACCTAAAATTTTAAGGTCTTGAATTGACTCCTTAAAAGTATAAGACTCCAAATCAAATGCATGTTTGGCATTTCCTTTTTCTATGCACATTTTTGAGAGCTGCTGTTCAGAACCAATTGAACAAATAAGGGCAATCCTCTTTCAGCCAGCTGTTTGTTTTGGGAACCACAGAGGGAAAGTCATGATCTAAGCAAAAAAATGTAAAAGATACAATTTTAGATTAGGGGGGAAAGAAACCAAACAACCAAGCAAAAACCAAAAGTGATGCCTTATTCTGAAACTTACAAACTCTGCAGAAATAGTACTTGGGAATAATTTAAGTGTAAAAAAAGCTGTGATACAGAATCAATGATATAAAATATTATAAGGGAGCATTGTTCTACAGCAGCGTAACACTTTTGTCTTATAAATGCTGCAATGGCTTTGCAAACAGAGCTTTCCAATGGAAATTTACAGATTTTACATATGACAAAGAATATCCTGTATCAAAGGCACACACAGTTACAGCATCATGCAATCACAGGTAAAACTTTGTGAGCTAAAATGGGTTTAAGAATACGCTTAAGAGGTTTGTTAAACAAAGACCCAGCCACTTCTGATACAAAAATGATACTATAGGAATATGGTGATTTATGGTAATGTTTCTGTAATGAGGACATCTCTGTTTGTTTAACAATTCTGATTAACAGGACATTCATATAACACTATTGTCTAACTAAGAAAAGAAAATGCTTTATTTATTCCAGAATACATATATTTTATTGTAATCCTACCCAACCTGAAAATCAAAAGCCTTTTTCAGTCCCTCATTCTCACAAAACATTAAGAATTAAGTCACTGGATACAAGCTCCAATTCCTTTTCAATGCTTTAGGCATCAAAACACATGAAAGAAAAGTTTTAATGACCCACTAATATTTCTAATAGAGTGATCTACCTGATTTCAGACAGAAACAGTAATTTATATGTTTTTCTAAAAAAAAACCACCAAAAGCAAAAAACCCCAAAACCCTACAACGTATCTTTGTAATTATGACATGAAATAATGATAATAAAAGGATTTTTTAATATCTCAGAATTTGACTGAAAAGCTCCATTAACATAAGGTGAGCTTCTTTTTCCTGAATGGGGAAGGGGACAGGGTGAGGGCCGGGCTGAGGTGTGTCCATGGCATTTCTGTGGGGTTATCCCTGGATCCTGCAGCTGATTACGGTGAGTTACACACTGACAGCTCCAGCACTGACTCACCCTCACTGAATCAGCACCGCATCCCTGCAACCTGTTTCCCTGGCGGAAGGGGGACAGAGGAGCCGTTTTTGGAAACGATGCTCCTTTTTAAGCCCTTCCACACCTCATGAGGTGAAATCCTGGCCTCATTAAAACAGATTCCCATCAACTTCCACATGGCTGGGGCTCATCCTGGCTCCTGACACTACATCCAAAGGCTGCGAATCCCGGGCTGTACCGAGGGTGTTTGAGGGTCCCCGCCCGGTTCCCAACCCCGCCGGAGGCAGCGCGGCCCCGCCGGGCCAGAGCGGGACCGAGCCCGGCCCAGGGCCCCTGTCCCGCACCCGGGAACCGCGGCACGGCCGTGTTCGGCCCGGGGCACCCAGGGCAGTGTCCGGGGACACCCAGGGCAGTGTCCGGCCCGGGACACCCAGGGCAGTGTCCGGGGACACCCAGGGCAGTGTCCGGGGACACCCAGGGCAGTGTCCGGCCCGGGGCACCCAGGGCAGTGTCCGGGGACACCCAGGGCAGTGTCCGGCCCGGGGCACGGCGGTGCAGGGCCCGGGCAGCGCTCCCCGCTCCGGCCCGGGCCCCGGCCAGGCCCGGCCGCGCTCCCGGCCCTGCGGCCGCCCCGCCGCCCGCGCCCGGCCCCACTCACGCTCCACGTCGTGCAGCTTGGCCCGCTCCTCCTCCAGCTTGCCCTTCAGGCTCTCGGCCTCGCTCTTCAGCGACGCTAGGGTCTCGTTCTCGTGCAGCCCCTCGGTTGCCATCTTTGCAAAGGAAGCGGGGAGAGCGGGGATGAGAGCGGGAGGGAGGAGGAGTTTGCCAGCCCGGCTCTCGGGGATGCTACCGCGGCTCCTGCTGCCTCAGCAACGGCGCCGGAGCCGGCCCGGGCTCCCCCTCCCCTCCGCGCTGACGTCCAGGCTAGTCCTGAGCACGCACACCGTGGGGACCAGCATCCCCGGCTCTGCCCGCTCCAGCATCCCCGGCTCTGCCCGCTCCAGCATCCCCGGCTCTGCCCGCTCCAGCATCCTCGGCTCTGCCCGCTCCAGCATCCCCGGCTCTGCCCGCTCCAGCATCCTCGGCTCTGCCCGCTCCAGCATCCCCGGCTCTGCCTGCTCCAGCATCCTCGGCTCTGCCCGCTCCAGCATCCCCTGCCCCGACCCACTCCAGCACCCTCTGTCCATCCGCTGCAGCATCCCCGATCCTGACCCGCTCCAGCATCCCCGGTCCCGACCCGCTCCAGCACCCTCTGTCCATCCGCTGCAGCATCTCCTGCCCAGTCTGCCCTGGCATCCCAGTGGCAGCCCCAGCTCCTGTCCCACTCCTACACATATCCCAGGCCCTCTTCACAGCCCAAAGGCTTCATTTCCCCAGAAACACATGCCAATGGCTTTTTCTGCTGCATACCTGAACTTGTTTGTACAAGTTGCACAATGTGGGAGAAAGAAGAGAAAAATGGCATTTTAAAATATCAAATTGGGAAGACAGATTTTGTCCAGGCTTACCAAGTCCCATCTTTGTTCCATCATTCCCTGATAGTCCTACGGGTAGGGGGTACTGGGAGAATCAGCTATGTGGGCCTCTGTGTCAGCAGGACAGATGCAGTGGTGAAAACTCTTCTCTCTACTATGCTTTGAATTCCTGATTTTGAAATTTTGTATTATCAGAGTTCCTTTCCTTTTTGCTTTTCTCTTTTAGACAAGCTACCCCCAGTACCCCTTGTATATCCTACTCTCAGGTGTGCACATTACAGTCTGTGGTGTTCCCATCTCTTGAAACAGAGAAGTTTCCAAAACCCCAAAGAGGGAATAAATAGCCCTCCACTTTGGTGTGGTGTGAGTCCAGGGGCTCAGCTCTTTGGGTGCTGTTCATATGAATGTATGCTGGGCACAGGGAGCAGCTGATGCTTCCAGAGAACTAACCATGGCACATAGCTTTTTGTTCCCTGGGAGTTCCTTGAAAATGTCCCCTTTTTATTAAAGAATTGTCCTTGATCTACAAGGAGTAACTCATGAATATTGACTCCCATTGTCTCCCTTTAGCCAGAAAATGGACAATCCAGTGGCTATTGTTCAACCTGGGGATGTGCCAAGATTGGAGGGGGAGATAAGAAAATTCTTGTTTGCAGCTGTTGTTTGGACTCTGGGCAGATCCTGGGCAACATGTGGATCTCAGAGAAAATAAAAATCCCTTCCCACACTGGGTTTAGAAGCAGTGCTGCTGTCCAACCGGGATGCACAGACTCTTCACCATCACTGTGGAGCTGAACTCGGGTCCTGCTCTGATCATGTCCACAAGGTCCCTTTTAGTCAATGGCTCTGCAGGCAGAAGCTGGGTTACTTCCCTGGAGAATCAAATAAAATGGATCTATTTCCAATCTTCTCACTGTCCATAGAGTCTGGTGTGACCTAACCCAACCAGCCTGATGGCCACGTAGGCAGCCCTGAACTCATTGATCCAGTTATGTCCAGAATCACAAAAGAAAATGTAGGCAGTATAAGCTATGGGTTCACACACTGCTGGATAAAGGAACATCCTTCAAAGCCCTCCAGAGTAATCAGCACATTGGAAATGCCTTCCAGCATAGACTGTGCCAAAGAAATAAAAACTGAGTATTTATAAAGTGATACCAAAAGAACAGGGAAAAAACCCCAAGAAACCCAAAGATCTTTTAGCAGGAAAGTGACAGAAAGCTTAATCCCACGCATTATCTCCAGGTCTGAAAAATTAAACCTACTTATATTAAACTCAATAATGCAGCTGTGTCCTGGGGGACTAGCAGAGGAAGATTCTGAAGAAGAAACTTCATTTTTGAAGGATTCTATTCTGTAACAAATGCCTTATTTTTGACACCTGATAAGTGTGGAGAGGCCCAAAAGTTAAATGCAACAAAAGGCTGTAGAAATTTCTTTGCCTTGATAGGAATTCATCACCTCTCAGGAATCTGGCATAGATGACACCTATGTGTCAGACAGTCAGCATAGCTCTTACAGTGAAAAATCCAGTTTCTTGCCTTACTGATGTGAACAATCTCACTGCCTTGTGGAATGGGATTAAGAAGTCTACAAAGAACAGCACAGAAGGTGAGAGTCTTTGGGAACCAAACATGTGCAGGCTGAAAAATGATACTAATTCTGAGATGATGGGGTCAGCAGAGCCATGAGGTGACAGGGAAGCCTCCACTGAACACACTGAGCTTTACAAGTGGGTGATACATAATGTGTATTTCATTGGTTTGAAAATATATTTTAAAAAAAAAAAAAAGTATTTAGTTCCTCTGACTAGCTCCTGCTTAACTGCCTCATTAGTTAAGCATGCAAAATACAGGTTAGAGTAAGGCCAATTGGGAGCTTTAAATAAAATGAACCAGGGCTGAATTAATTTAGATGATAGCATAGTACTCCATGAACGAGTGCCACACATGGGAAATATACCAGATTGCAGTGATGAGTGATGGGGATCTGTGGAACAAAGTTGGTCCTGCTCTGGTAGTAAGAACACTGGGGAAAATGAAGGATCTAACAGTGCATAACAAATTGTTGCCTACCTCAAAAGTCAGGCCTTTAAAAATGTTTCCTTTCTCACTAATTCACCAGCTGATCTCTTTTCAAATTGTAAGCTAATTTTGTGGTGAAACTAAACTAGCAAACATTGAATTTCTACTGATTAGCACCAAACTCCAAAGCAGGCAAAACCCTAGAGGAAGAAGATTACTTTGTCCAAAAGGCAAACAATTGAAGTAGGATGATGTCAACACTGGGAATCAGCAATTTCTAATTCTGTTATCCCTTGATATATGTTTTTGGGGAAATCACCAAAACTGGCTGATGAAAATGCACGTGTACATCTGCTGGGCTGAAATTAGGAGTTGCATGGGCACATTGGGGAGCTGCAGAAAGATCAGCCACTTAGACACCACAACATGCATCCACTAACACAACTGGCAAAGGATATATTTTGCATTTTGATATAAGCATACCCACTGCTCTGAAAAAAACAATTTAGAAGTCAAGGATGGAATCTCCCTACTCGTGTGTATTTCTGTGCTAGTGCAAAGAGCTCTCAGTGTTCTCAATATTTGCTTTTAAATCTTTTAGAAAATATGAAGCAAGATCTACCAGAAAGCCCCAGACCCTCCTGCAGTGCCAACAGGAAACCTAACAGGCTGTTAGGTACTGACTCAATTCTTCCTGAAGTCTCAATTTGCTTCCACCTACCAGCTGTTCCAGCTGCTAAGAGTCTGAAGTCCATACTGTCAGTAACAGGGAGAAAGCTGCAGGAACTGTAAATAACAGCCAGTTTCCTGCAATTCCAGCATGCATTTATCAAGTCATGCAAAAGTTTACTGAATAAATAGCCAAGAAGGCTGTTGGCCAAGAAGGACCTGAACAAAGCAGCAATTTCAAAGTCAGGAGAAGCAAATAAACTGTCTTTTGTCTTGCAGTCATTACATCTAAATTTCCTTCTAAACAAAGTAATACATGCAAATGTGCTGTGTCAGCCAGTAAATTGTACACATGTACCACCTACACCTCCAAATCAGTGTTCTCATCTGCCTGTACAACAGTGCTGTGTAAACACAGCTTCCTAAGCCTTTTAGCATTTCTGCAGAGATCATTTCATCTGACACTCAAATACAACAAACTGTTGGACCCTACTCAGTCATTGTAGAGAACACTTCTGAGGGGGAGGAAACAGTGATGGATGTCTTCTCCAACTGATAATGCACAATGGCTTAGGAAGATAAAATAAAACTACTGCAAGCTGAACAGTAGAATTCTGAAGTTTACAAAAGGAATTTTTGAGGCTAGCTCTTCAATAGCCACATAGGTTCATGACCTCAGCTGTGTATTTCACCTTAAAAAACCCCACTGTGATGTTTCTGGAACAGTGCTCCCTACCAGAAGAGTGGGATATCACCTCACCACTAATTGCTGGAGCTTAGAAGGCCTCCAACAGAAGACATTCCACTGCTCTGCAACTTTTTCCCACCTTATCCTCATGGTAGCAACTTCCAGCTCTCACCCAAGTACTGCACATAGCCCAGGGGACAACCTGGTCATGGTAGGAAGTGTGGGCATGAGGGAGTTGTGACAGCATTTCACTGGTGTCTGAGATACAGTAGGTGAGTGTCACATTCCCTGTCTCTAGTGAATGACTTCGTTGTGATGATTTAATCTTCTGTTGTTCTTTCAAAGGCAAGTGTGAAACACCCAAGATCACAGGCAGAGCAGAGCACATGTGTGTTTCAGAGAAGAAATGGGCACATACCATTTGCACAGCAAATGTGGTACCCTAGGGTAAAAAGCTCGTGGCCATTTTCCAATCAAAAATCATAAAAAGTATCCCTGAACGCTGGGGCCACCTCTCTTGTAGGTTTGTGGAAACACCAGGTGT
Source organism: Poecile atricapillus (assembly GCF_030490865.1). NCBI lineage: Eukaryota > Metazoa > Chordata > Aves > Passeriformes > Paridae > Poecile > Poecile atricapillus. The sequence continues at coordinate 12,124,327 of NC_081259.1, forward strand.
TTGTTTGGCAGGCTATGGGCCTAGCAGTGCTTATTTGCTGTCCAGAAAAGCCCAGCTTCAGAGCCCTGGGATAAATTGCCCTGTTTTTTGCAGTCTGCCACAGCGTGGCTGATGAAATCAGCAACATACCATTTCCACACATAGCGAGCAGTAGCTGCGTTGTTCTGATTTGACAGAAACAGGCCTGAGGGGCTTCTCTTTGGAGCACTTGTCACAGGGACCAAATACAATTGCTAAGAAGGTCTGGTCCATCTCGGTGGATCACGAGAGCTGAAAGAGAAGAAGGAAAGTGTGCCAGTCCAGCACAAAGCTGTGCCAGCTAAGGCAGCCTGGGCTGTATATAGACATCTGTAGGCTGGATAATCTCTCTCTGTGACTGATCTCTTGAGCTGGATGAACTGGCACTATATACAAGACAGTCACATGCTCTGCAGAGTCTCTTTTTATCAAGAAAAACATAAAGCAGAACATATATTTACACACACCATTATAGTATGTGCTGTGCTTATGAGTTCACTGCTTGTGGGAAAGGGCTTCTAATTTGTACTCAGCCACTGCCAGCAGACAATAACCAGAAATCCACAGCAAGAGCTGGACTTCTGAGAAACCTGCACCAATCAATACATTTTGTTTTTCCACTACATAATAAAACAGTCATTATTATGCACTATTTTTAAAGCAGAAAAGATGACCTAGGATTTGGTCAGCAGCAGCTACAAAATATTATGACCAATATGGTGTTTGAGCAGAAATTGATGCTTCAAGCACAGCTGGGCCATTACAAATCCACTTTTGTTCTCAAGGTAGGCATCTCTAAGATCAAAGCACTATCACCAAGAGAGTATTAAAAACTACTTGAGAGTCAGACAAACAAATGAGAGTAATATTGCAGTGTCAGTTTTCTCTGTACATTTTTCATAGGGAAAACAGGACCTTTCACCTCTTCTAAAAATGGAATTTTTTAACATTATTTAAAATTGTACATAAAAAGGAATTTGTGGTAAACAATCAGAAGTAATTATTGCAAGAGAGATTTAAATGGAACAAAATAAATTCAATGACCTATGACATTTTAGAATTTGTGTGGCTGGACATTATACAAAAATCAAACCAAACTTTACTCTGTGTACCAGTCTCCTTTCTCATGCTTATTCTTATGTATTTCAGTGGACTACTTGAAAAGTAAGATAATAAACTCAGAAATCCTGCCCACTCTTAAGGCAATAAAGGTTTTGCTGTTGTCTCCAGGGGACGCATGACTTCATCCCAAAGCATGTGGGAAGAAATCTGTCCTGGAAGAAACTGCAGTGTAATAATTTAAAATTTGCATGGTGATTTCAGTCAATGTCAAGGAGGTTGATATTCCACTTGATGAAAAGCACCAAATATGGCCTGAAGCTTTTCATGTATTTTTTTGCAACTGTGAACCCGAGCCCACAAGACCACAAGACCCTTTCCAGGGAGGTTCTCTGTGCAGGTATTTCTCAGTGCTGTAAAATGTCTGCAGGGCCTGGGCTCAGCTCTCCCAGATCCTTTAAACTGGACATTCACAACTGAATAACCTGTTATTCCATGGTTCTCAGAATTAGTGGTTCCCTGAGGAACCACTCATCTTATTTGAACAAAATGTCATCAGTAGCTCCAGACACTTTTGACAATGATCTATTAGGCTTGGAATAAATACTCTGGGCAGAATTAATCTTTGGTAAAATATGAGAATTTGTAATGTACAGGAGGAATCATACCTGCTATCAGTATTTTACTTCAGATGAGATTATGACACATTACAAAATTCTGCTACAAGAGAAGACATCTAAAGTTCTGAATAATTAAAACCCAGTATTACTCCTGAGATAGTATACAAATCCATCACTATGACAACTTTACAAAGATATTTAAAGCAAAAAGATCTAAAACCATTACAAGTTCTAGTATTGTAGCCTTTTTTTTTAATTTTAACCTTACTAGGCTTGTAAAGTCACACTAGAAATTTAAAAAATAGTGAATCATTAAAAAAATGTGTTATTACAGAGAAATTCTGTACAATGAATCTTGTTGTAAAATTAAAAAAAAACAAAGTTACCCACCTTTTCAGAGAGCAAGAACCTGGAGATTCTTGAGATGACTAAGCCCTGTGGAGCTGCTAACGGAGAAAGACAACCTTCCTATTAATTCTACTTAAAGGTATTTAAAGCTCAGCCTCTCCAGTTGCATCACCTCAGATCAGTTACATACTGGGGATTACTGATGATAATGATTTTATTTTAACTGCCCTCTTTTAGAACACAGAATAAAGAATAGAAACTATTTGGCAAGGCAAACCTTACCTGCCTGTTCCAAACAGCAGGTTTTTTTATGATTTGTTTATAAATAAATATTTGCTTGTTAACAAACATTAGAGTTGAAATATACTGGGGGGCGTGACTGACAACTGATTTTTCCAACTATCAACCTGGTATTCTGACAAACAGCACTACCAATATTCAGTTTATCCCATATTCTTAAAAATTTACAAGTGTAACAAATTGATAAGTGCCCCTACTGCTTCTTCCTTGGTTATACTTCTACGATTCTCCTGTTCTAAGACAATAAATTTAAAGTCAATAGGATTAAAAATTGCTGCTTTTCTTGCACTCTTTGAAAAAAAGTTTTGGGAAATTTATGAAAACATGTCTGAAAAATTTAAGAAGTGCTGAAGGTCACATCTACTATTAAGACTCTATAGAAGGCACTGAATTCATGCCATTAGATTTTGCATTTAGTAGTCAAGGAGATCTAAGGTAAAATGAGGGGGAAAAAGACAGGTCTAAGTCTCAGCTCAGCAGAGACATGAGCAAAAGTAACCAGTCCTAATCGTCTTTTATTGGAATACTATGGGAGCACAGGACTGAAAGGGACCACCTGTGCTGCTGAGCTGTATTTCCAGAAATTGCAGGAGTCACATGTCTAAACACATCCAAAAATGCTTTCAGTGCTTTCCCACTGCAGTAAGGATCACCATTCAGAACTTTCCCATTTTAATGAAACAGCTTTCTCCTTTAGCATCATTTTAGGAAAGTTAACCTCCGTAATGCCTCTTTCGTGTATTTTCTGCCTTCACTAAAACTACTCCTTATAATCATAACAGAGAAGAAAAAGAATTTTGCACTTAAATTTTGGCTGAAGGCATTAATATCAGCAAAAGCAAGATAAGTTTCTGAGAGCATACAGTAAGCCAGATAATTTTAAACTTTGCTTTAAAAATATACCTTGTTGTTTGCATACACAGCATTAATAGCACACTCCACACAAAGCTCTCAAAGTAACAAAGCATCAAAGTGTCAGAGCAGTTTTCCTTGATCAACTATTTTTGTCATAAGAGCACACACACCTTGACACTTCTCTGTGATGTGGATGCAAGAGTGAGCTGTGATTTTCCTCATGTCAGCCCAGGTAAGAGACACAGCTCCAAGAGCTGCAAAAAAGGGCTGTGCACAACTTGCAGCAACAAAAGTTGCTTCCATTAAACTATTTCTAGATTGCTTCCATTAAACTATTTCCAGAAATTCATGAGGAGCCAAGGACAGCACACAATGCTGACAGGAAGATACAAAATGTTACGGCAAAGCAACTAAATTAAATAAATGTTTATGGTGCAATGCAAGACTGACAGCACTCACAAATGTTCACATAGTTCCAAGTAATTTCTTTCAAACGATTCCACACTGAAAACTTAATTATTGCATCACACAAAGAACTACAAATTGAGTAAAAACTACTTTATTTAATATGTTAAAATACAAGTCTACCTACATGTGTGATCTTTTTGTACAGCTTTTATTATTATTGAAAAAAACCACAAAATGTTTCCTTCATATATTTTGACTATATCTCTGTGGAGGAATATGACACTGTACATGGTAAGCACCAACAACACTAAATAGCAAGAATTCTCTCTTTATACTTACAGACTTTGTGAAATTAAACAAGAAGTACTAACACTGTAGTAATAATAATAAAAAAAATCAAAGAAATTGTTCCTTAAATTAATTCATTATAATCCCTTAACTATTTCAGAGTTTTAGTATTTGATTTTAATAACTATAGCTAAAAAAGTAGCTAGAAACCCAGCATTAGTTACCTGTTTATGGACAGTCACCCTTGTGGTGAGGTAAATGCTATTTCCCCTATTGTTCTGACAGGGTCCAGAACTAAATAAAGTTACTGTTTTACTCTCTGACCACAGGGTGAAGGCTGAACAAAGCAGAAAGGAGACCATTTCTGCATTTCAGGATCCTGCAACTGAAATTACGTAAGTAAAGGTGAAATGTAAGGAATTAAGCTTGGTTTATCATTAACACCAGACCACAGTTGCTGCATCTGCTCCTGTTCAATCTCTGGGCTGGAGAGAAACCAGCAAAACGAGAAAGGCAGAAAGGTGATGTGAGCATACTCAGTGTATATTCTGGAATCCATTGCACTGCAGAACCAAACCAGGAGATGACTCCTGTCTTTCAGAGAGCCAAGCTTGTAATTCAAACCTGGATCATAGCATGAATTTTATATCTAACTTTTCTATTACAATATTGAATCCAAACTTGTCACTGTAGAGAACAAAACTGAAACCTGTCTCCAAGGAGAGCATCTGAGTCCTTGCTCTGGCTGAAGAGCTGTGTAGAGTTCCAGAGTTGCAATAAAAGCACTCAGAGAGCCAAGCCTGCCTGCCTGCCTACAAAAAGACATTGTGGGTTTGTAACAGCCATTCTCTTAGATTGATCTCAGTTCCCCTGTGCACAGAAAGGTGAAAGCAGTCTCAAACAGATCCAGTATATCAAGGCAAGGAATAGAATTGCCTTGGGAAGAAAAAAAACCCCTCTCATTACAGGAAGTGAAGGCAAGGAAAATTGTAAAGCACTAACATCTATCACACGCCAGTCTTCCCCTCTGACTGCTGCTGACAGGGCAGCAATGTAAACTTGTCAGATAAATGCTTCTCTTGTCAGGTTTGGACTAAAAACTCTATGGTAAGCTTTGTGTCTAGGTGATGATATAAAGTTATTCTTGTAGGACTGAAATGAAGGAAGAAGAGTAAGAAAAGGGAGAAGGAAATAAGTCAAAATTACTCCTACTGTTCAAGTCTTGACCGAAGAACAAGTTTTTAACAGCTTAATTCACTGCATGCTGCCATACTATCCACCAGCTGGTGAAATGAACCATGAAAGTCTGCTGTCTTTATAGAGCCTCTGAGGAAACACCAATTCACTGGTTTTATTAAACCCTCGTGAGAAAGCCAAGTTTGAAGCTGCTGGGGACTTGTATCAGTTCCAAAGCATGTGGAGAGGGGGTGAAAGGAAACGTCACTTGAAAGAGATGCTTGGTATCAAGCATCAGCTGTGGAACGTCCTCACGGTTGTTTAGCATAGCCTGAAATCAGAACAGAAATGGTGAAAACAATCAATTAAGAATCAAAGCAAAGCCAGTACATTGCTTTCTTCCCATTGCAAATCTTCCTTTTCCATGATGTTAAGCAGATTTACTTGCATCACTTTCAAGTGTCTAGAAGACGAGCAACTTAGTAATAATGTGATGTAAAGGTCAAGTACAACTATAAAGCATCAAAACTGGTGTGTATGGAGTATCCTGTAAGCTGGATATTACAAACAGCAGTTGCAGCTCTTACCTGGACTTTGCGAACAAATGATGGAGTCACTCTTTTCTCAAAGTCATCTATCGGAGTGTATGAGTTCAGGATCTTAACTATCTGCACAAATTACAAAGGACTATTTTAGTGTGTCATAAAAAGGGAGAAGACAGAAAGAAGAAAGCATTATTATGACATTCTTACTGATATTTAATTAAAGTTTCAGTAAAATGTTTTACAGTAAAGAGAGAATTTTGACTTGTCACCTACTGAGTTGTTACATATATGATGATTGTTATGATTAATTTTCAGAGGTGTCAGAAGGATCAAGGAGATGTAGAAAAAGCTGAATTGATTAGGGGGAAGCAATGAAAAACCCCCTGTGACATACTAAAAAAAAATACATTGTGGAGCAAAAATGTGGGATACAACAAAGCAGGGAAGCATTCACCATGGGAGCAGTTGAAATGCCCAAAACAATCAGGAATAAGGAGTTAAAATTCCAATTTAACAAGTGATGATGTGGATTGCTGAGGAATGCTACTTTTATGAAATGGAAGTCCAATGGCTTTCTTCAACTAATTATTTTAGGTAGCTGAGATTCTGCAATCAGTTCTGCCAGAAGGAAACAGATGGTTCATTACCTGCACAGTAGAAAGAGATGTGCAGTGTTCACATATTTCTTTGGCATCATCATCTGTGATCTTTTTAACCTGAAGGAGCCAGGCTGCTTGAGACAAGGGCTCCAAAGTTTCTTTGGCATTGCTGCTTTGAAGATTCTTGTCCTTAAGCCATTCTTCCAAGTAGCTGATATTACATCTGGGTTAAACCATGGACAAAGAACAGAAATGTCAGGTTCCCCTTGACAAGCAAGTTACTTTGAAGACTGCTCAAGAAGAAACACTGTTCTAATGTTGTGTTCAAATTAATACATTTTAGTTAAAAACAACACCTGCAGATCATAAAAATCAAGCAATTAATAGCTTATTGAACTATAAATTAAATGCTTTGAACATTTCAATTTTTGTCTTCACTTTCTATTTCTTAAAGCTTGGCTAATAGAAAGTGAGTTATTAGTTTAGCTGTTTCCATTAAAATTACTAATATATACTGGCATTGTCTACTGCACTGTATGGCATTAAAACACTTATTTACTACTGAGCATGTACAGGAAATGAGAACAATCTTTGCTGTTACAAAGCAGGGCCAAGCCTATAACTGATGACCAGCTTTCTTCTAGTAATGTTCCCAGATGGGCCAAGATTTTACTGATTTTCCTTCACTCGAGTCAGCAGACTGACTCATGGAGAAGAAATGCACTGCTTCTTCTGCAAAACACTTAAGAGCATGCAGACAATTAGGGGCATGTTTCCTTGATGCTTGCAACAAGAGAGATGATGCTCAGACTATGGGCTCCAAGGCTGCCTCTCAGCGCCTGTCTCGTCACAGAGCATGAAACATGCAAGTCAGCTTTTGTATCTCTGCCAGCCCTGGGACACTGCACCTGTTCACTGCAGTAAGAAAGAATTAAAAATACTGATGGTCACATCACGGATGAGCTAGCACGGAAAGAATCCCAACCATGTCTGACTGTAAGCTTCAGACTGTAATTTTCTCTGCCTTTTCCTCCACTTGTGTTTCCATGGAAAGAACAATTTATAGTTGGCCCATGTTGAGAAAGCTCAGCCCAAAATGCAAAGATTTGTTTTTCCAAAAGAATAAAAAACAATTAGCTACTTCCAGCAGAACGGTCACAGAACATCCAGTGACTTCGAGGTAAAGGACATTACATACAAGTGTCAAAAATTATTTCTCAAGCTTCTAGGAACTTTTCTGGCTTTACCTTATCTGCATTCCTTTTCTACAGGAGCACATGTCCTTGCGGAGGAAGAGACTATTGAGGGTGACAGCTCCAATCAGAAAGAAAAGCTGCTTCACTGCCTGCTTTAGGAGCTCAGAGTCCAAGCCATTCTGACACATAGTGCTATAAAAATAGCTGAGCTGCTGCAGGATAGAGGTCATAGTGTAGGTATCCGTATCATCTATACTAGAAGAACGTTTACGGAACCCTGTAGGTTTCAAGCCAGAAATTCCTTGAAGACTTTCATATTCCAGCATGCCTGGTACTGAAATACAACAGAAAATAACTGATAAAATCAAAATTCCTGAGGTTCCTTTCAGTTACATTCATTGTTGAACAAAACCTACTTTCAGGGTATTTGAGAAGTTAATTGATACGAGAAAAATAAGGTACTAACAAAGACTTCTGGAGCACACAAGCTTTAAAAAGCCTTTTATTTTTGTATGATGTTGCTCAGATTCACAGCATTATCCTCCACTAGGAAGTTTTGAGGAAAAAGTCTGGAAATATCCTATCCATAAATACCAGGAGAAAGGAGTCAGTCCCACCCTCTGCCTCCCTGTATAAGCTTTCTTCATACACTTCACAAGCCACATCTAGGTCCTGTTGGATGTTGTCTTACCAATCATGTGCTGAATGTTGTTCTCCATTACAATAATAAATTGGTGATATATTCGAATGGCCAAATCACTGAGAATTTGTCTGTATTCTGAGAGATCAAAATGCTTCAAACAGTTCTTATTCTGACGTGCAGTGTTATACTTCATGAACTCCTACAAGTGAGTTGTAAATAGAATTAGAAATCACATAATGTGGTAATTATAAAATGTGTTGGAGTTACTCATTCCATCTCTGGCTGAGCACAGTCTCAGAATGAGTCAAAGCTACAGCTAATTTCAATGGATGCTTCCTGTACTTCATTTTCCAGTTTATGCTGACGTTTGCTCTGCTCCTAAAGCCAAAGGAAATGCATAGATGTCAATGAACTTTGGAGCAATTCCTAGATCTCTTAAAGAGAAAGCAAACTTTCCCTGTTCTCCTGTCATCCCTCCTGCCCCAACCCCCTAAAAAAAACCCACCAAAAAAACACAACAATGTAGTTGTTTCAACTCTGATGGCAAACAGAAAACTTTACACTGTATTGCTGCAAAGGGATATTATTTTTGGACTTTTCATTAGCAAAGTTCTGACTTCAAAAGTCTACTCTGAACGCTAACCTTTGTGAGGTATTTAATATTCATTAGAATGTAGATTAAAAGTAAATTCTGGATCCCGAGCTTTCCCTACTGCTGCAACCCCAATCACAGAGTGTTGGAAATGAAGTTTGGCAGGTTTGGGTTCTGTGTGACCCCGGTGTGGCCTCGAGAGGGAATGTCTCTAACCCCAGTACAGGCCACCCAAGTCTATAAAACCCCATTAAAAACACAGTAAGAGTTTCTAACTGAAAAGATTTAAAAGAAACTTGAATCTCAGGGTGAGATTTAGCTTAAACAAGCAAGTGAAATAAGGGAAAAACCTGAACAGTTCATTGTTTTGCTCCTTTCCAGAGGTTTTCTTCTATTTTGGTAGCAGTAAGTATTTGAATGGCCCTAATTATAAAATAGTAAAGCTGTTTTATATATATACCCAGCCAGGTATCTGAAGTCCAGCTCAATTTAAACTCATGTGGAAAGATTCAAATTAAGTAGCAGTTTCCATGCCATGGCTTTAACCTCCTTTAGCACTTTGATGTTTCCTTCATTTCCCTTGATCTATTAACTCTATACTGTCCTATTATTTGTATAAGACACATAACACCACTGAAGAGCAATGTGAATATATAAATACCTGTAAGAAACACCAGTGAGCTGGTGAATAGTTATTAATTAATGCTATTCTAAATTCCAATTAAAATCTGTCAAAAGTAATGAAATTATTTTATGAAATCAATCCTACCTCTTCCCCGCTGTACTGCTTCAAACAGTTAAGGAAATAATATGTATTGGAAAGCCAAAAGGACAACATCTCAAAGTCTTCTGAATGTTCCTGAAAATGGTAAGTAAAGCAGTCTTATTATGCTATTGTCTCATGAAGTTAGTTCAATAATTAAACTTAAGACCATTACAGCAGTGGTAGAACAGACCCCTTCTGTATCAGAAGGAGCAGAGAGCATCTGTAAGGTGCTGAACAAATCCTGCTCTGTTTTCAGACCAACACATAGCAAAGATCCCTCTTTTGCTGGGTAAATAGTGCTTAAGTATTCTTATGTGACAGGCTAAATAATAAACTTGAACAAACAGTTTTACAATTCCTATGGATATCTAGTGTGCTGGAGAGCTTCCTGCAAAGAAACATGAACAACATCTGCATTCACAAATGAAACTGAACTACATATAAACACGGTTCTATCTATCTCTTATTTTTATTAGCTGAGTAAACACAAGCTTCTCTAAAGGATAAACTGTGCTATAAATTTATTTGTGTGCAAACTTACAGGCATTGTCAGTACAACATGTTCAACTGCATAAACCACAGTCCATTCCTCCTGTGCTTCCTCCCTGTGTCTGCTGTTTCATTCCATTGTAAGTCCCTAATATAGCATTCACAGAGCTGCATTTGTTATGTATACAGCATAGCAATTTTTGCTTATCATTTAATTTTGTACACTGGCTGGCAGTTTGATTTTAATTGTTTGGGTTCTAGTGCTGCGGTACAGGTGACATGCTGAATTACACCAGCAGCCAAGCAGTGCAAAAACCTCTTCAGAGTCCACTACCAACTTGCTGCCAGACATAGCAGCCTTCATTTCTGTCCCTCTGACTTTCACCTGTGCTGAAAGCACAGGTGCACTTCACCTAATTAGCTACTCATAGTAAAACGTAAAATACTTTAAATTATTTTGTCAACAACATCTTCAGATAAATATAATTTATGTTAATGCATTCTGTGGATTCCACGTTCAGCACAGCAGAACCTTACCTGGAGACTTTACAGGGATGCTACTACAAAGCTCAAAAAGAATGTCACTAATGATTGTCATTCCCTTCTAGGAATATCAGCACATGGAAGTGCTGGCATTTCCCAGGTACCACGCATGCCTTTTGTTAAAAATCAGAAAGTACAGTACAGTTCAATCAAAGGTAGCTCCTACCTTAACAACCTGTTTGATGCCATCAATGGTTACATTCATGAAGGACTTGAGCATGTCAGCATTGTTCAGGTAATCTGCATACCTCACACACATGAACAGGATGTGAGCTGGAAGGCCAGGTATCATATTAACTACAACTCCACGTGGCTTTAAATCTGCAGAGAGGAGAGTCATCTGGTTTGTTATGTAAAAATCCAATTTTCAATGTATCAAGCACCATGCTGTTCCTTTCTGGAGTGACCAGTCACTTTATAAGTAATTTACTGGTGAATCGCTTGTTTCTGAAAACTTCTGTAATGGTATTGCTCACATGTGAGTATTAATTATATTTTCCTGAGGGTTAGAAAAGTATAGTAGCGAATTCTAAGGTCCAGCATAGGCTATGCCAGGCAGGACAACTTCAAAAAGCAAATTACATTTAACTACCCACTGGATACACCACTAAATTCCAGCGTTGCTTAAGGCCACACCTTTGTTCACAAAAATACATTCACAATGAGAAGGAGGTGAGAAGAAAAGGTAGGTGTTGTTGATTGAATAATGGTACAAATGTACATGGAAAATTTGTCAATTTCACTACTAATTGTAAGCTAATGAGAAAAGCTAGTTTGGCAGCAAGACTGATGCTGTAAAGTAGCTCAGATGAAGGACAAAATCCTTCTACAAGAGAAACATGCAGTACAGTTCCTTTCAGTGAAAGGAAGACATGGAAAGGACAGACAGAAGAGTAATCATCACACATGGATAGAAGCACAGTGACTTACAGACTTAGTAGATGACCAGGAGGAAAGTAAATTCAAGTCCCTGGTGTGGTCTTGAGATTTATAGCTTTAGAGGTGGATAAATGGTAAGAAAGATTATGGTGTCAGCATTATGTAGAGAAAGAATAAGAGAAGTTATTTTTACACAGATAAAGTACTTCTGTACTTGAAATGTCTGGCACTGGAAAGAGAGCAATACAGAGCTTTCAAATTGTATTGGTGGTTAGAGAATGAGAGAAAAGGCAACTTTGAATATAAGTGAAATATGGTGCCTTGTAGCTTTTGTTACAGCGTACTGTCGATGACATTAAAGTTTTACTAAAATACCGAGGATCAGATTTTGAATGATCCTTTCTTCATCCTCTTTTTTGTACTCCATCATTCCAATGTACTCTTTGGGCACAGTGGGCACGTGGGCTTCAGCTGTCAAACACAAAAGAACTGTTACTTCCAGGTTAGTGGTTAAGCTGATGGTCACATTAGAACAAACTACTGGAGAAAAGCAGTTTTCTCTGTAATAGAGGACACTATAGTGTCCACACTAATGTTCTTATCTTATGGCTCCAAGCATTATGAGTTAAGTAACATTCATATTATTCATGAATAGCTTCACTGGACTCAGTGGGATTACTTGCAGTAATAAGAAAAGCAAACAGCAAGGTTACACCTCTACATTAGACAACTCTGCAGTGTTTTTGAGAGTATCCTGTAGTGAGGAACTACTTTGTCTACAAGGGCTTTGTACAGACTAACTTCACATCAGGAACCACCTGCCACTTGAAGGCTCACAGGGGAGGTCCTTGTCAGATGCAGAACTCACACTGTTGGTTGGGAGAGCTTGTGTGAGGGTGTGCATGAACTGCTGTTGGCAGCACATTATCCCTCTGCCTCCACCTCTATCACAAAGACCAGGTCCCCTGAGTGCCTATGATTTAGCAGGGGGAAAACCAAACAAACCAGGACAGGACTTTCATGTAATTTATGTTGATGATTCCCCTGGCACATCTTTCTGAGGTATTAAATTTCTATCTCCACCCCAAACTCCACCTTTTTAAAAATATATTTTTTCTTCAGACACCAGTCAAAGCTATTAAACAAAATAAATCACAGAATAATATCTTACCTTTTTCAATAGTCTTGGTCAGAGTTTTGATCTGATCCTCTAATTTTTTTATTATTCTGTCTTTCATGTCCAGCTTTTCTTCAAGATCCTGTAATAATCCAAGTCAGTGAATTCAGAGTAAACACAGTCAGAAAACATTTTCTACTGCTCCATGTAATTGCCACAATTAAAGTGCACTATGATGTGCTCCTACTTATATTTGCTGGAAGAAACGCCTTCATATCTCTTTTTCTCCCTCAATTAATTGAAGAAATATCCTATCATACCACAAAATCATAATTTCATTCTTTTTATTCTGCATTTCAGGTACAGTTTCTTAATGACAATTTCATTTCCTCACCATGTTTTCCACAGCAAGTCGATTTGTCACTTGCTTTATCTGGCTTTGTACTTCATCCTGGACTTCATCATCCATCAAACCATTGCTCAGCCCCTCAATTCCTTGGGTTGTGTCCTTCAGGCTCTCTTTTATGTCTCCTTCATTCTGGGCCTCAGTAGTTCTAAAAGTAGATAAGAAGTCTTGTTTCTTAATCTTTTGTGAAAGCACAGTCAGATCATACTAGTCCATTAGTTATTAACTGCACAAAACACTCTAAGGCAAGTATCACTCTTAAGAGGAATGCAATACTTTTAAGGTTTAAGTGACTCTGTTCCCACAGCTTATAGTGACTACATTTCTTATAAAAAAATAATTAAAAATTACCGTCTTTGTGTCCTGTCCCGTTCTAGCTCATAGTGCAGCCGATTTGACACCTCTTCCATTTTTTTCAATAATAAATGGCAACAAAACCCAAAACAAAGCAGAAACAACAAAATCAAAGGTATTTAATATTCAGTACTAGTATTCAGTAACTCTTACACTCATAATTTTGTTTCACCTAATGAAATTGAATGACCTGCCAGATAATGTGTCAGGGAAATATGTGACTACTCTATACCACACAGAAAATTGTATGGGATGAGGAATTTTGATACTACTAACTTCTTGCAGTTGGCAGTAAAATCACTCATAAATTTTAAATCAGTTTAAATCCAAAGGGCATATTCCATTCCATATTCTTAGCAGAGCCCTATGGAGGCTTTCAAACCATAGAACTGAATGACCTCAAAAAGGAAAAAAAACCCACACATTTGCATGTATATTATTCTTTAAGAAGAGATATAAGCTATACACCACATTTTTTCATTGCCTTTCTTTCATTTTGCTAATAAGAAAGTAAGTAATAAGGCAATAGAGTAGTCATGGAATATTAATTCAGCTTTTGAAAGTTCAGTTCCAGGGAATGAATCAAACTCATGTCAAACAACTGAAAGACTGGGGACCATAGTGGGACCATTACCTTTCAACTTCACGGTCTGCTCTTGAAGACGGTTTTCAAGATCTAATTTTTGATTTTCAAGTTCAGCAACTTGCTGCTTAAGGTCTGGGATTACCTTTTTGAGAAAAAGGAAATTGGTGTATTTCAGCACCTTCCTTCTTTTCAAATCCCTGCAGTAGTTCCTAAGTCACCCCAAAACCCTCAACTGCAAGTATTCCAAGCCAGAGAGAGGCTCTGGGGGGTGCTGCTGCCTGCTTGCCTGATTTGTTTAACTTTTCTGGAGGCACTTGCTGCTGGCCACTCTTAAAAACTAAATACTGAGTCCTGCGGAATTGTTGGACTGTCTCACTACTACCATTGTTCTGTTCCAGTTTAAAGGAAATCACACTGTGGCTTTAATTTCCCCAGTTCAATTAACAGTGAAAAAAGCCCCCTCTACATTCCATAAAACAATTTAAAAAAAAATAATATCATAAATAACTTTCCCTTTAATTTTCAATTTAGGTGACTTTTTTTGAAAACATTTTTTGATTATTTTTCAGAAAAATGATATGGCATATGCTATCTTCTGGAACAACATCAGTTCCTTGTGCCAGACAGTTTTGCACAGTTGTCAGGCTCTCCAGCCGCAGCAGGTTCTGAAATGTGCAGCTGCCCTCTGCTGGGGAGAGCCTCAGAACTTTGAGGAGGCTTCTGAGAAAAATCTCAGCTCAGGTTTATGCAAATGAAAAGGCAAAGAGTCTCTGTGAGGCTGGCCCAGCGAGCTGCACACTCAGACAGTGGATGTGGCTGTCTCCTTACACACCAGCCCAGCAGGCAGGACAGAGCCTTAGGGAGGTGTCATCTCATATGGCCTCCTTTGTTTGAGCCTTGAGATTTCAAAGACATGAGCACAATATTTTGAGTGCCACAGACACTTCTGGGTTGTACCTCTACACCTGGACCTTACCAGATTTTCTGAAGTTAGCCTGCTAACTTCAAGCCGAATGCCATCATTTATGTCATTTTCCTCTCGGAATAATTTCTGTAGATGATTAATATCTTGACTAAGATGTTCAACTTTAAAGTTCAAACCTTCAATCTCCTTCTCATATATCTCCTTCTGAGACTGGAAATGGCTTTCCAATACTCTGTTAAAACAAAAGGGAGAAAGAACATGGCAGATATAGAATGACCTTGATTAAACGGGTCAAATTTAATACAAAGTGAAAACAAAGTACTGTGATTAACACAGAGATATTCCATTACATCACCTGTGCATTCAAGGAGTTGAAAGTTATGCATGATATCACAGAGGAAACACATTTCCCTGACTGACACATACACACATCTCACTGGCTTGGTAGAAGTGTATTCAACTGATTTTAAACTGCTCAGCTCATCATATAATGTAGTGTCTGTTCATTTCCTTAACAGAAGTTCAGTATTACACTGTAAAATTTGCTACCACTGATCTTTCCATTTATCTTCTAGATCACAGCTTTGAGTTCTGGAAACAACAAAGAACTGAACTAACCTTGTGGCTTTTTTCAAGCCCTCGTAAGCAAACCACAGTTCTCCATCCTCATTTAAGTGCTCCAGATCCTCTGTAGAGAGTCTAGAATGCAATGCAGAACCATTAGTGTGCAGATGACCATAATGCATTTTTTAAAGCTTTTTTGAAGATGTCTCAGAACAAAATTACCTGCTTCTTACATCTTCAAAATCATAACTTTCAAGAAGCTGCTTTGTAACTTCTGACATCTTTTCTGGAAAAAAAAAAAAAAGTTTCTAAAATCATTATTTTCTCTGCATGTTTCATTATAAAGATCAAACCATCCTCTTCCTAAATCTACAAGGCTCTTTCCTGGTGCTCAGTGAATACATCTGATTTACCACAGCAATACCATGAGGGACTTGGTTTGACTTTGGGATGTGTAGGAGCATTAGGTGGATGTACCACCAATACTGGGTTTTTTTCTAAACTTTTAATGCAAAGTTACATCTTTCTGGTCTGAATCTGGGCAGCTCCTAGAGTTGTATAGATGACTGCTAGTTCCTACATTAAATGTTGCAAATACAGGTTTGCTCTATGACATTATTATCATTAAACAAAGTTCACAATAGTAGTGCTTCTTAACTACGTTTTTCCAAAGAGAACCCAACTCAGCAAGGTATTTAAGTATATTTGACATTATTGGACCTAGGACAAAGGACAGGATAAATGAAAAACTAGATAATGTATTGTTTACACATTTTTGGGTCACTTGTTAAGCTCTAAGTGAAGTTTAAATCATTAGTATTTATTTCTAAACACAAAGGTGAAATGTCTGAATTCAGTTTCCTCAAAGGGGTACCCCAGATCTCAGTATTCAGTGACCACTTTGTAAAACTGCATATATATGTATGAATGGAATGAAATCACCATGGGATGGGAAAGAGAACTGGAATTTTGTCATAGCTGACACTGAAGAGCTCAGTTTAGCCTGGCCTGGCTCACACTGCAGTTAGGAATTCTCTGGTGTGTAACTTACCCCTCAATTCTCGCTTCTGTGAGTGGGCCTGCTTCTCAGCATCCAATTTTTGTGTCTGAAGCAGCTCAATTTCCTTTTGCAACTCAGGTATTTTCTGAATCAGACAGAAATCATATACTGAGACAAGGAGTGGATGACAAGGGCTGAGTATCAGTTAAATCATAATTATAATTAAGAACAAGTTAATATGGCGAAAAGCTTAAAATGCCTTGTGTTTAAAGCACCTGGTTCTCAGGCATCAGAGCATAACAGTAATGTGATGAACTGAAAAAAATATGTTTGTGCCATGGAATTGACTCAGAGGAAAAAAAAGTGACTTTGCACTATTTTAAGGTTCAGTTTATAAACTACATATATGAAAAACGCCCTGAGAAACGAATACTTTCTGAGAAAAAGGAAAAAACCTCTATATTTAAATTTATAAATATTCAAGTACAATTACTCTTGAAAACATGCACTTCTGTGAGCAGTAACTTGCACTGTCTACATGAAAACAACGCAATAGGAATGTATCAAATACAGCTTATTAACTACAGCTTCTTCTAAAAATGGACTGGAAAGAAATAAATTAGTGAAGGTAATCTTGAAACAAAACATGCACATTCTCCACTTGCTTTATCTAGCAAAGACTCCAAAATTAAATGTGTCATGCTTCACCTGTGCTTGTTTTGTAAGCTGTCCTACTTCCATTTTCAAGCCATCCTGAATGATAATTTCTTGCTGAATTTGTTGCTGCAGCTGAGTTTTTTCTTCTTTCAGAATCTTAATTTCTCCCTTGAGCAATTCAATCTCCTTTTCATAGTCCTGCTTCTGGTTTTGGAAATTTTTCTCAAGTATCCTAAAGAACACAATAAAAAGGTAATTTTATTCATCTACATTGGTAAACGAAGAAGTGGGCTTTGTTTTAGCTTTAATTTGAAGGACATGCTTTGTTGAAGAGCACCTAAATGAAGTATAATTACTTGAAAATGCTATCCTACATCCTCAGAACCCACCCACATAATGGATGATAATGGGAGGAGAACATTCCTGTATTTCCTTACAGATATCACAATGAAACTGGGATGGAATTCAAGGCAAAACTGAGCTTCTTCCACTCCAGGCCCATTCTCTAACTCTGTGTTAGCCACTGAGCAGCTTTCTGCTACACCCATGGCCAAGTCAGCACTGAAGAAGGACTCAGCAAAAGGAAGCCCTGTGTCCTTCTCAGTAAAACATTGCAGGAAAATTTCCATTTTCCACCAGTCCCAGCATCATGCAGATAATGAGCAAAGCAGAAAAACTAGCAGAAGTCCTCTTAATATAGTCTGAAGTTATTGGCAGCTGAAATCAGGCTGAGCTGGAGCACCACAGAGCTTCCAGCCCTCAGGAGCAGTAACTGATTGCTCTCTTCACACTTCAGAGAACAGCATTGCTCTGGCACTCAGGGTTCTCTGTCTTGCACTGGAAAAAAGTTACTGGGAAATGAACACTTGATCCGAGAGACGAATGCTGAAATCAATAGCCATCTGTTGATAAACGACAGCATATTTACTGCAAATTAAATGCCTAAGGGGGGAAAAAAGTTCTTTCCTTTATATTTTTAACGGAATGTCCTTTACAAACGCCTTTCCCTCACACTGAATCTTTCAATTCTGTCCTTTCATATTCACTTCACAGGAGTTCTGACTGGTGTAGCCATCAGCTGCTCTTCCACTCCTGACCAAATTCTGAGGACACCTCTGAAGAAACCACAATGATCAGAGTTGGCTTCCAGTACTCAGAGACACGTGGAAAGACAGCAAAAGCAAGAACAGTCTCATTTCCTGCATATGACTCACCCATAAACAAAAATGCGCTTTTCCTAAACTCTGCATGAAGCACTTCAGTACCAGCATTAATGCCCAAGAACACAGACAGATTCATAAATGATGTCAGCATAATATATTTGCAGGAGAAAGAAAAGTAGGGAAAGAGAAAAAACAAATGCTGTTCTTAAGAAATAAAATTCAGGTTACATACATTCGCTGGTTTTCTTCTTTTTGTACATCATTGAAGAGTTGCTGTGTGAGGTCATCCATTTTCTCTGTCAAAAAATATTTTAATATTTCAAAGACCTTCATGCAATTGTGTGTATTTATTAAAAAAACTTGACCACAGTGAGTTTTGTTTTAATAAGGAATCCTTGACATATTCTGAGGCTAAAATTACTCTCTCCAGTGACAAAAATTATCACAGTACATTTTACAAGTAATGCTATAGAAACAAAAGGATTCTGAAGCACAAAATTGTGCAATTATTCATCTAAAATATACTTGATCTCATGTGCTGCCTGTGTCCTTTGAAATTAGATTCCTAAAAATAGAGTATTAAAGGAAGCAAGGGTGAAGCTACACTTTGAAGGAATACATGTGTATGAAAAAGGAAACAGGAGAGCTTCTAGGATTGAAAGAAGAAATTTAATTTAACTATTAAATAAAAAGAATTTGCACACTTGTGCTACATACTAAGCAGGAGAAGGGCCAGCTCTCAATTTACTACAATTTCAGAATTTATATTGCATTTATTAGAACAAAAGTAATTTACTTTTGTTGAAAACCAGACATTACCACATTCTAACTCCTTTGAAACTCCCTTTAGTTATTGTACCTTTCATTTCCTCGGTTTTTTCTTGGAGTTTTATTTCCAAGGTCTCCTTCTGTTCTTGTAATTCTTTATTCTGATTCTCAAGTTTTAAGATTTTCTGTACACACATAAAGTAAGTAAAATATACAAAGTAAGTAAAATTACAAAGGAGGAGGAAATAGGTCACAGAAGATCTTACATTTTAAGAAGCAAATATGGACTCTTCCTTCCCTGCTGCCTCTCCCCAAAAGAGTATAGTTACTTAAAAACTCTCAAAACATGCATTTGATAAATCCAGTAACTGAAAACATTATTTAAAAACAAAAGCACACAGATGGCAGTTAAAATTTACCTGCTCACTGTCCTCTTTATATTTTTTCCCTTTCTCTTCATATGTTCTCTTTTGAGCAGTCAATTTTTCGAGTTCTGATTCAAGTTTCTGAATCGTATCCACGTCATTCATATGAGCTGAAGCCAGATTGGTCAATCGTTCCAGCAAACCATGATTTTCTCTACTCTACAATCAGCAGGACAGGATAGAAGAAAACAGAAAAATGCTCTGAAACTGTTCCATAGAACTTTAAAGGGAGCACCTGACCTACTTCTGCTCACCATCCCATATCAGTCATGATTATTCCAACCCAGGACTGTTTCCATCAATTAGATTAAAACTACCATTTTAAAGACTATTTGGCTGGAATGGCTCTCAATAAGCTGCAAAATAAACATAATGTTGAGCTCCCCAAAGTTACAAAACATGTCACACCAGAGCAGTATCTCACACATCCTCCACCCTAACACAAACAACCCCGTCCAGAGACTGGATGGACTTAAGAAACAGTAAAAAAACCCAAAAAGGTAATTGCAGACTCTTCTCATTTGCATAACTAACCCAAAAATACAAGGAAACCCTAGATGATTATTTCTACCCTGGGAGTAGTAAGTCTGGTGTTTATTCTAAAGGACCATAAGCCTTACATATTCTCTTGTCTTAATTCAACCCCTTTGACTATAGCAGATAT
This sequence comes from Poecile atricapillus, assembly GCF_030490865.1. Taxonomy (NCBI): domain Eukaryota; kingdom Metazoa; phylum Chordata; class Aves; order Passeriformes; family Paridae; genus Poecile; species Poecile atricapillus. The sequence goes on from NC_081259.1 coordinate 12,144,280, forward strand.
GATTAAACAATTAGTACAAATCAGCAGCTGACTGCTTCCCCTCACCTGTTCTTCTATCTTTTTCTGCAGTTGCTGAACTCTGTATGAAAGCTGGATATTCAGCACAAAGCGCCGAATGTTCTGGAACCGGCGCCTGGCAAGCCACGCACGGGCATACTTCTGGAGGATCACAGCCTTCTGCTCCTCACGCATCTTTAAAAGAAAGTATTAACATCTGCCTGTAATTAGCACAATCCACATCAATTACAAGTCTGTGAGCCTACACACACCGGTGAGGACAATGCATCCCATGGAAATAACAAAACACTGAAATATCCAGGCTGCAGAAACATTTGAGCCACTGCAGTAATCACAGCATGTGGTCTGCATCCAACATAAACCAGACAGAGATCTTGCTAAAAAACCAGAAAAACAGCTGAAGATAGGAGAACCAGACAGGCAAAAGGTAAAGTATTAGGGATAATTGCCATTGTGTTCATCTTTTTTACAGAGCACGAGTTGTTTCCAGTTACTGAAATAAGAATTTTGATAGGCTGTACCTTCCGATACTTTTTTCTTGCTAGAAATCCTCTTGTGTAAGCTTGTATTGTTACAGCAGCCACATGGATGAGCTGGCAAAGCCTACGGACCAGGTAACCCCGACAGTATTTCTGAATAATTATAGCTGCCCATGTTTGCTTCAGATTTCTTGCAGTTATAGCTTGCCTTAATTCAAAAGACAATAAAATTTCCTTTAGTCACATTTGATTTCTCATGCTCATTGCATTGGTCGATCAAACTACAAACACACACACAAAAAAGAGGAGATATCAAGAACAGGCATCCATTATCAACAACAGAGCTCGTTCTTCAACCAAAGTGAAAAAGAGGGAGTTATCCAAAACTTTCAAGTGTGTCCACAAGCACTTGTTCTGATGGTCTCCTTATGAAAACCTCCAAGCCTACACAGGGCCATTTTTCAGTCTGCTTTGAGAATGCCTGGTGCACTTTCTTTACAGTGATTTGTCCATACTAATTTGTACACCCCTGATTTCCTCTCTGGCTCTGAAGCTCAGCAGAAAGCCCAGCTGGGACATCTATTATCAGCTAAGGACTGAGCTCACAGGCAGAGTGGCCACTGGGGAAGCTGGCAGACACCACTGGAAACTACTGGCGCAATTTTTCATACCAGCTGAGAGACTTGAACACGTTCAAGTTCGTAATTACAATCAACAGGAAATGGAAATACAACCTGAATTGCTCTTCCATAAAAACTACACTTGGGCATTAGCAGGCCCTCCTGTGTGCCTTCAGACACGCCAGGAGCGGGCAGGGAGCAGGCAGGAGTACCTCACGGTGCGCTGCCCGCGGAAATACTGCTGCACGGTGAGCGCTGCTCTCCTCATGCTCAGGAACCTCCTCCGCTGCAGCCAGCCCCGCACACGCTTCTGGATCAGGATGCACGCCTGCCTCAGCTTGTCTGAGCGCAGCTTCTCTAAGTAAGCAACCTGTCCCGCTCTGAAAAAAATTTTTGTTCTCCCAAACTGATACTGGTTATGATCCTGGAAAGAGAAAACAGTAGATATATTAAGTTTTTAGTTTATTTTTGTAGACCAGATATTCTCTTCCTTTTGCAAATTGTCACTTCAGGCAAGCTCTGCTTCAAGACATGATCTTCCTAAATGAGAACAGCCTCTCTGCCTGCTTTGCAGATAGGAGTAGGTAGGGGGGAAAACCCACTTAGCAGGAAAGACACAGAGAACTACATCAAAAGTTGTACACTCGTGATCTAAAATTAAAGGGAGGCTCTGGACTTATCATCAAGGCCTTAAAAGCAACCTCTTCACCTCCTCCTCCAAGTCTGGTTCCATGTGCTCAGCAGTACCTTTTGATGCATGCTTCTAGCCTGGAAGCAGTGAGCTGTGTGAGCAAAAACTCAAAGTGAGGCTGCTTTGAAGTTCCAGCTCTCCCCCTTGGCCTGTGCCAGAGCTACTCAGCAAGTGTGCCTGTGTTTGGAGTCCCACACCCCAAATCTGAACCCACTCCTGGTGTGCTGACCTGACTGGGACCAGCCTCACCACCACAGGCTCCTCTAACAAATAGAAGCAATGTGCAAAATAGCAAATTTTTGAACAGCTCTCCAATATGCTGCATTCCACCATCAAAATCCCTCTTGTGCTTGTAATACTTAACAAATGTACACCATTTACTGTTTACTGGTTTATAAAGACAGCACAACTTCCATTTTGCAAGTAACAATATTAAGCACAGAGTGGTTAAATTCTCTGTCTACATCATGATTGTCACAGCACAAGGTTACTGACCCACAAGCCTGTGTGCAGCACAGTAAATCAGGAAAGACAGTAATAAGGTAAATACCCTTCCTGTGTGAGGAGAGATACTACCCATGGCGAAAGAGACCTTTTATTTCTAATAGATGCTGTAATACATCTATTGGTTGGTGCAGACAAACCAACCTGGATCAGCCGCTGCAAAACAATCTTGCAAATCTGTTTCTTGTCATTTATGGAGAGCTCCTGCTGTGTCATAAGAATGCTGTAACGGCTGAAAAACTCAATGTATGTCCACCTGGAAAATTAGAAGTCAACAAATTAATTTAATTAGGACAACCAGGTATTTTTTTGGCACAGGGAAGGTCACAGCTATCCCTACCTGGACGGGTAGCTCTGAGCACTAATCCGAATAGTTTCCAAAACACCACATGCTCGCAGCTGCTGAGCAACTCTTTTGGAATCAAACCTAAAAGAAAAGCAGTGTTATGCTTTACATTGGTTTGGCATGCTGTAATAATTAGAACCATTCTACCAACTGGATTTGTATGTCTGCTCATAGGACACAAAGCTCTCTGCTTCCTATATAGTGTCTTACTCCATATCACATATTAAAAAGATAAATAAATACAAAAATCTGGGCTTTCTGTTTCTTTCTCAAAGCCAAAGGAAGACTGTATTTATTTCTCTCATTAAAATTCCTATTTCCTTTCAGTATTAACTGTGTCAGTTCATAGCAGTAAGTGGTAAAGAATAGCTCCAATCTTAACACAAAAAATACACAGAAATAAACCCCTTCAGGAACCCACTAGGAAGAATCTCCCCAGCTATTCTTTAGCCCATTCATTATGAATAAACCAGGATTTGCTCATTAATACCTGGATTCAAAATTACAAACACAAGGCATGGAAAGGCCCTTTCCTGCTCTGGACAGAGCTGGTATGTCCACAGAGCACACCACCAGTGTCAATTCAGTAGCAGCCAACAAACCCCTGTGTCTGGCAGATGACTACAGTGTTCTTTCAGAGGCTTATGGTGCACTTTTCTAGTCTAATTCTGACATATTTTTACATTATCCAAGCCATTTCTGCCCTCACTGCAGAATCATGAGAGCTCACTGCAGTGACAGTGATATAATATCATCAGTAAAGAGTTTTGCATAGAAAGATTTTGTCTGGCTACAAGAAAATGAACTAACACACTTAAAAGATTTAATTTAGAATCAAAGCTGGCCTTTTCCCTCCTACTCATGTATGATAAAGGCTTTAATTTTATTTGTCAGTGCACTGCCTGCCAGCTGGAATCTGTGGAAGACACCAGAGTGCTTCCACAGGTCTGCCCATAGAAGAGACCAACAGCTGCACCAAAGTCACTCCTACTCACAGGTTAGTGGTTATCAATCATAGGAATTATGAAAATTGTCTGTCACATATGACTGCATTAAAACATAAAAATTACATAAAAACTGGGGAAAAATCTGGGGCTGGGTTCAACACTGCTCACAGCTTTTCTGACTTCTAAAGCTCATTTAAATATTTCTGCAGACAAAAGGGAATTTGACAAAGAAAATGGCAGAGGTTTTTATTCTCTAAATATGAATTGGGGTTAATCTATACTGCATAAGGACAACACACCTATACAAAATATTCATCAGCTTAAACCAAAGGAGGACAACCTTTACCCTAAAAATGTTCTGATAAATACACAAGCATTGGTATCTAACTTGAAAAATATTAGGTTAAAGGATTTTTAAGGTAACAATAATGATACCTAAATATTCCATTTTTGAAGAAGATAATTTTTTTTTTCAAATTCAGCTGTCTGGAAAGGAAAACCACCCTCTGCATGGGAAGTTTCTCAACAATAAGAATTTAGCTTGCTGACACACCACTAGAGTGATACAGAAAACCACAACTGAGCACAACTAACATACTTACTCAAAAGGCAATTTCTCATCGTTTGGCTTTATGCATCTCACATAATGAGGAGTGGTTGCATTGAGTGTCACCATAAGTAAAGACAAAGAATTCCGGAACTAGAAAACACCAGACAGAAGAGTTTTCCTAATGAAACATTTCCAGTAAAAAGTCAAATCTTAGTCTTTTAATTATTTGATAGGTTTTGGCTGGACACTGAGAGATAGGATTTAGATCTTACATGCAGGAAATTGAAGACAGTGGCTGTACTAAACAGCCTCCTATATACAAAATAAACACACCTACTTATAGCCAGACCTGAAGCACTGCTCTGTGTCCCCTGCTGTCCTGAAAACCAGACAGTCCCCCATCAACAGTGACAGAATCCAGCCTCAGACTGCCCAGCATTTCCCAGAAAGTACAAACACCACGGAACAGCAGCTTTGTGCAGTACCTTACTGCCCACAGTCATCCGGAGCTGTTTGTTGGGTGATTTCAGAACAGGCCTGGCAGATTTGATGTTTATAGCTGAACTGAAAGGTGAAGCTGACACTGGACTGTCTTGAAAAAAATTTGCACACAGATGAAACTAAAAGTGTGGTGAAAGAACCAGAGTTAAACACTGTGTAACTGCAGCATCATTTTAATCAAAATTACATTTACTATAACATAAAATGCAAACCCCTTAATACTTAGGCCAGGTATTGCAGGATTTTGAACTGGGTATTTAAGCCACAAACAACAACTGAAAAAAGAGTTGCAATGATTCTGAGTCTACTGTGAAGCACTTACACATTTCACACACAAAACTCAACATCTGTGAGAGCAGCCTGCAAAAGCTACTTCAATATAAGCAAATACAGACATAAACACAGAGCAGAACTAAAAATAAGAGCACTTAAGGCTGTATTTTCACAATATGCAATTAAAATTAATATATTTTCAGGTCTGATTAATTTAGCTTCTTAAGAGTAATCCTGAAGTCTCAAGGCTCTGGACTTCAAAGGGACAAGCAGATGGGAAGTGGCAGGCACACATAAGACACCTGATGTTTCCTTTGCCCTGGCATTTTCTTAACCTCTTTTGAAGAACAAAGAAAGGCAGTTGTTAATGATAAACCACCTATCAAAGCTGCATGTAATGACTGCAGAAAAAAAAAGTTTTCAGTTATAAGGATTACAAAATGCTCTTTAAGGGAGAGATTAAAAAAAACAAAACAATATAACAAGCATAGTAAATGCACATATATGAAGAAAGTTGAACTGTGTTTTTTCATCTTGTATATTATTTGATGTTAAAAATATACACTTGTACAATATGGATAAAATTAACTTAGTCAACCTATTAAAAATCTTTGTATCAGAACAAATATTTTTAAATCAGATCTGAATTCATTCCAGTAAAATCAAGTATTCAGAAAATTAATCATTACTGTTGGACACAAACCTTGCTCTCTTTCAAGATTTCAATCAATACTTCATGTACTGTATCTCTGTTTTTTTCCAGAAATCCTTCACATTTATATTCTACCTGTGCAAACAGGTGAAATCATTAACTCTTCAGCAACACATAAACAAACAATTGGCAAAACAATAGTTTTTACTCTCCCAGCTGTGGTAGCCAAGAGCTGTTTATTAATCTCAAACATGACGGCTGAAACTCTGCTTTTCCCAGTTCCATTCTCTCAAGGTTACATGCATGCATCCTGCAAATTTAGGAGCAGGACAAACTGACAGAATCTAAATCCTTCTGCCTTCATTAGGAACTTCTTTCCTCCTTTCTACATTATTCTATGATTTTAAATCAAAAGACCAAAAAGGAATACTACATCTGAAATGTAAATAACTGAGACTGAAAGGTGTATGAGCTACAGCTCTAACTGTTCTATTTATACATTCTATTATTTTTCTGCTTTTTTATCCTCATGGTTTATTCCTATGCTCTCAAATTCATTATCTTCAGCACTTCTTACATTTAAATGGCATTTTACAGGCTGTATCACCAATAAATAAATAGTGTTATAGAAGTTCCAAACAGGTGTGGTTAATATTTCCTATTTCCTACATTTGGACTTTTTCTGAATGAGCTACTGCTAGAAATATGGGGAACAATACTGAGTTGTTTACACTTTACCTTATCAGCAAAGTGTTGAATGATGAAAGAAGTGTTTGACATCCTTGGCTTTTCAAAGAGCGCGTTTTTATTGACAAAATTATTATATAGCTTCTGAAGCCAGTTTTCATCTTTTCCATGAGGCAGCTGTAAGAACGAGAAGGGAAATCTCTTTAACAAACTCAGCTGGGCTGTTAGAAGCAGCAGAAATGCTGCCTGTCAGTCAACACCTGCTTAAATCCCCTCCAGTGAATTACAAGTCCTGATAACCAGTTTTTGTCACTTCAGACTCACCAGTGGCTCCCTGCAGCAAATCATTCTTGGAAAGAAGGTTGTATTAATCCACAAAGTTCCGTATCAAAAGTAGTGATTTGTGGACTAACTTGATTTTAAAAATATTGGTGGAAGAGAGTCCTGGAGACTGAGCAGTCCAAATTCCTGCTTGGAGCAAGACTACCAGCAGCAAAGTGCTGCCTGGGCTGCAGTTTGGGCAGGGAAAGGGATGAGGATCCCACTGCACCCCTGCTCCAGCCCTGCACTGCCCCCACAGGGGTGAACTCCACTTGCTGGATCACTTCCAGCTAAGCTCTGAGCTTTAGGTTCTCAATTCTTTAAGAGGAAAACAGAATAAGTAATTTACAGTCAAAACTGCCTATCAGAGGGCAAACATTAATATTCCTTCTCTGAAGAAAATGCTTCATTTCCCACTCAAAAGGGGAAAATATGGATTACAAGCCCCACCTGTAAAAATCAATAGAGTTGGGTTTTTTTATTGCTTTTTTTTTTTTTTTTTTTAATGAGCAAATATTAAATTACCAAGCATTCTTCATCCAGAAGTTCTAAAATTCCCATTTTAGCTTCAATTAGGTCAATGACAGGCTGGTTGTCATAAAAGTCTATTAAAGTCCATGGAATGTCTTCTTTCATATATTCTTCTTGTTCAAGTTTAAAGACATGCTGGATTTGCAAAAATTATGAAAACATAAAGAAGGTTACAGTTAAGGGAAAATAAATACAGTATGTGCATGTGCATAGTTGTTGTACATGTAAGATAGAAAAAAAATCTATTTTGGAGTATATTATATGTCTGTCTGTAAGAAAATAAACCTGGAAATTTTCATTTATATATATGCACATACCTATGTTTACATATAAAAATAAAATATTTTTATTTATTACTGGATAGTCACTATCCAGAAATATCCATCACACAAGCACAAATAGCATTTACTAATATCCACCCTGGAGCAAAATAGGATAAAGAACTGTAACAAAAAAGAACATACCAGGTTAAATTGCTGCTGTAGTTTTTCATTAGCATAATTAATACAAAATTGTTCAAAGCTGTTCACATCAAATGTTTCAAATCTGAAACACAATTCAAATAAGAAAAAAAATCCTTTGACATCAAAATCAAATGGCAGCATCCGTGAAAGTCTTTGGAGCAATCCCAATGTTTCTAAGGTAATTAACTAACGGTAAGACTAATGAAGATGCTAAGGAATTTCAAAACTTCTCTAGAAGCTAATGTTACCAGACATAACAAAACAAAAAAATACAGAGTTAAATCTAAAAGTATCATATCAGAAGTTAAATTTAAACCTCATTCACAAAAAAAAAAATATGGTATTTATAGTAGCAGAGGATTTCCATTAATCTGGATGCTAAAGAATTAATGCTAACTTACATGACCATGACCTTTTAGTAAAACAAACTCCTCCAAATTCATTACCAGCACAAAAAAGTTCCTTTTTGATCTACTCCAAAGAAAAGCCACTCCGTTTCCAGAGACACTCTTACCCATAAATATCCAAAACACCAATGAAAGTGTGTTGTTTGCCAGAGAACTGCAGAGCTTGGTTAATTCTTTCCACAATGAAGTCAAATAAATGAGAATAGATCTTCTTTGCCAGAGCATCCCTGGCGTTGACAGCCTGGGCCCTTGTCATTGGCTTTGTCACCGTCTCCGAGGTGGTGACAATCTTTCGGTGGCACAACCACCGGCACATTTTGTCACAGTTTACCTCCAGAAGCTCACAGAATATGCTGAGATGTTTATCTTCCATCTTTAAAGAAGATCAATAAATATTATTAGGGCACACTTAATTCTTTAGCTGTTGTCTAGACAGTGAAATCCTTGCGCTGCTGACACCAAATTATGATTTTTATTTTTAGATAGGAGAGGGGCTCTGTTCTTACCTCCTCATGTGGCAAAATAGCAAGATGAGCTAAAGCAAATAATACTGTGTAGAACTCCTGATACAGGAGAGAAAAACTTGGACTGGATGAGATGTTTTAGATTATGACACTGAAAGAAAGTTACTTTAGTCTATTTTTAGGTGTTGCCTTTTAGACTTGCATAGCTTGCTGGGACACATTCTGAGCAGCTTTGACTATGCTCTGCTTCCTGCATCCTGCAGAGAGCTCCAAAATGGATTTTCCAGCAGCTGTGGATCAATTGGATACGGGGTACTCTTAGCCACATTTTGCCTTTTGTTAAGACTTCCTGAACCCTGGCACAGAACAGCATCGGTGTGAACACTTGCTGTGATTCCACACAGATGGAGATGGAGAAATCAATCAAGTTTAGTGCACCAGATTTAATGCTGCTCTGAGCCCCAGATATGAGAGAAACTATTGCTAAAGCACTTCTGGCATAAAATAGAATAGAAAATGTTGGTGTCTGAATGAGCTGCTTCCTTACACTGATGGATGATCTTTCATCTCCAACAGCTGCTATTTCCACATTGCCCAAGTGCAGGATTGCTGCCAGCATTTTAAAAACATCCATCTGAAAATCCCCCTTCAGACCTAAAAAAACATTCCTTGATTATTTGAAATACGCAGAAACAGTACAATTAATTAAAGTAGAACAATGCTGGGTTACTTGCTTTGTTGTGCAGCCAAGAATTGTACAGCATCTCTGCAGAGCACAGTGCAAATCCTTGGTTCTGCCAATTTTCTGCCTGTCTGATCCGATGATAGATCGGGCAAAACTTCCTCGTACCTCCCCAAGTGCCAGCTCAAGTCTGATTTAGCTTTTACAAAAGATTTTACAGGGGCAAAGAAGCTTCCAATTCCACTTCTGTCACAGCATGGTAGTTTATGGGCCAGGAAGACTCCAGCCCTCAATGCTTCTGACCAGTAACAATTAACACCAATTGCTAATTGCTCCTGCCCAGCACTTGAAAACAGACCAACACCACAACAGACAAGCTATGAAATAAACTGTTTAGGTAATTAGTACCAATGTTTTGGGTATTTCAGAAACAATCCATCTTTGCCCATTTCAGGAAAAAAACCCCAAAAACTTCTACTGAAAATGTATCCCCAAGAATTTACCCAGTAAGGAAAATGTCTTCTGTGTCTCCAGCATATTGGCTCTGTCATCAACCCCCTCTATCACAGTGCTGCCACCCATGCGTGTGTAGTTAAATTCCTCTGCACTTCCTGTAGAAAAGAAACAAATCTTGTAATTCTGCAGAAATTAGGGGAGAGCCACTTGTTAAAACTTTTATAAAAAGTTTTTTTACAAAAAAATTAAAGATGCTGTCAGATGACATTTCAGTGATGAGCTGGAGGCCCTTTTTCTTTCTGAGGGAAATCCATGAGCCCAACCCAGTTAAACTGACCCAAATTCATATTTATAATTCATAGATATCTTAATTGTCCATCTATTAAACAAACTGGAATGGAGACTGAGTAAACATATACCTAGATTCTGCTTCCCACAGCTTCTCTGTAGATAAATGAATCCAGCCCCTAAGCTGACATGGCATCTGTCACTACAGAAAGTATGAGAATAAGATTTCCAAGGACACTCAGGTACTTGATTGTGCACTATTTGAGTTACCAGGGATTTGCTACCAAGTCCAAAACCAGCAGGATTAACAGCTAAGTGACTTAAAAATGCAGGTTCTGTTTTAAGGCTGTGAGATTTATGCTGTAATGCACTAAACATCCTAGCACTTGAAAACCCAGCCTTAAAATGCTGCACTGCAAAAGTGAAGAGCAGGTTATTTTCTTGAGACCTACCCAATTTAAGATGTGCATATTCAGGTTGCATAGCAGATGCACACAACTGATAAAATATATGGTAGTTCCTTTCATTTTCTGACTGTAAAATAAAGCAAAGAGTAACATCACAGAAAAAAATAATTAACAACACAGTGAAGAAACGAACTGAAAAACACTTGATATTCAACACTATTGTAAAGTGATAATAACAACTGAAGGCTAAATTCTGCTGCAACATAGGTTAGCAAAGAAATTGCTTATTATTAAAATGGCACATCTTAGCAAGAGCTTTGAAAGCAATACAGTCAAGGATACTTTATTTCCACTGCCAATATGCAGAGTTCTTTCCCCAAGGATGTTAATAATTTCTTCAGCTTGAACAACCTTCTACTAAAAAGAACCGTGAAATACTGCAACAAAAAATGTGTAGGAGTGTCAGCTGAAACACTGCCCTGTGGGAACTCAAAAAACTCTCCACTTCCAAACCATCCTTCAGGGCAGAAGATATATAGAAGTATTTTACAGTGAGTACACTGAAAAATTACAATACTTCTAAAAAAGAAACCTTTGTAAAAACCGTTTTATAAAATTAAATACCTTCTTTAGTACAGTACCACAATTAAACCACGACATTGTAGTGAGTCACATGAAATAAGCCCTGGCCTTATAAATTTTCAGCCATTTCTTTTACTGAGACTCTTTTTGCCCTGTATATGCTGTTCCTTTCCAGATGCAATTGGCCTCTGCTAGTGTTGTAACCAAAAGTTACAGATTTCTCAAAGATTTCTTGCACTAATCTCAGGGAATTGTCCTTGAGAAGCATTCTTCACTAAACATAAGGAAGAAAAGGGAATAAAGTAACTCATCATAAATAATATTAGCTCCTGTTAAAAAATAAATCAAATGTGGCTTGGATACACTGTTCAGAACTTCACATAATATTGTCTTTACAGAACTAGTACAGTGCTTCAGGAGCTATACTGACACTGACTATTTTAGACTTTATTTTACCCACCTGAAACACAACTCTGGATTTCTCAAGGAGGTATGTTCTCATGTTAGCGCCAATGATTTGGTAACCCCGATCAAAACTGATTTCAGTGTATTTTCCAAATCGGCTGCTGTTATCATTCCGGGTGGTTTTTGCATTTCCCACAGCCTACAGAAATGATAAACTTTTACAATTTGATTTACTCACGTTTCTCATAAGAATAACTTAGTCAAAACTTGAGTCAACTACAAATCTCTAAAATCAAAGGTTCTCAGGGATCAATCTCAGCACTGAACTGTGTTACTTAAATTTTGAAGCCCAGAATTGAAGACAAGCCTCAAGTCAAATAGTATAATGCTACATAAACTGAAAATTAGACAAAGTATGCTCTTCCACCAGAAGGATCCAATTAATAAAACCAAAATTGTTCAATATTGTTATATCATCATCTAATTAAGTGGTCCAACAGCACTCTGGAGATAAACCAGCACCTCCACAGGGCCACAGGTAAATCAGACAGGAGCGGGTGTTCCCGAGGCTCTTCCCATCAGCAACATCCAGAGGCTGAACTTTCTAATTTAGGTATCTAACTCAGACAGATAAAGCATCCCTAAAGATTTCAAACAAAATTTCTCAGAAGCTCTCAGAATTCTTCCCTTGATGAGTACAGACTTGACAGACACTCTCCAAAACTTACCTCTGTTATTGGATTGGATGCCAATACTTTATCCTCCACGTGTGCATTGCCGCTTGACTTACTCACAGTGGCAAAGTATCTCATAGTATACCTTGCAGACACTGTCTTTCCAGCTCCTGATTCTCCACTGACTATAATAGACTGGTTTTTGTTATTTCTAAAACCAAATGATCAGACAGTTCATGTCAGACATGTCTAAAGTGCATGTATAAATGTAGGAATTACACATATTAAACAATGTTTGAAATCCCAGCTGTGCCCAACTCTCATATACCAGTTCCATCCTTCATCCATTCTTCTCTTACTCCTCTTCAGCTGTAACCTCTAGGTTGATGTCACTGCTGTTCACTAAGTCAGTGTTTTACCCTTCATCAAGAATGAAAATAGCTTTGAGTTCTAGAATTTCCTCAGCTGGTTAAGGAGTCCCTTCTCCTCTAATTAAGCTCTATCTTCAAATGTATTCCTAATAGCCAGTGGCACATACAGTAAAATTGACAATTAACACTGACTGCCACTAGACTTGAAGTGTTATTTATGGACATTAAATAACATACTGAACCTTGCCATTTGCTTGTATGCTTCTTCTGCCACAGCAAATATGTGTGGATCCATGTCCCCCATGTTTTGCCCACTGTATGCATGGATAATGGCATCTCCATATATTGGCAGCTGCTTGTAGGGGTTTATTGCAACCAGAATTATTCCTACAGCCAAGTGTACAAAAGAAAAGTAAAACACAGGTTAGTTATATGCAATGCCTGTTTTTGGCACAGTTGAAATAATACAAAGTAGCAATTTTCTAGGTAGAAGATGCTGATGAACAAACAGCTCTATACTCACATATAAAACCAGTTAACAGGAGTTAAAATACATTTCAGGAAAACATTACACACATCATGTTGCAAACAAAATCAAGATTAATACTTCTTTAAAAATATTTTTTAAGACCTCTACATTTCACTTAGCTTACCACTATATGTGTAGATAAGCTTGGACTCCACAAAACGAATTTTAAGGTTGTGTAGAACAGCTGGTTCGTGGAGATAACTGAGTGCAGTGAGATCATTTTCACCAACAAGTATGTCAGGATTTCGTAGTGGTGGCAAAGCAGCCAGATCAACAGGGTAACTCAGCTCCTGTCAACAAAAATTACTTGAAATGTCATAAAATGCATTATGTCTGCATTAGTACAAATCTTCTATCTCTACATGAAGTTACAGAGCTGATGCAGCCCTGTCTGATCTTCTATTTCATTGATTCCTTACATCCCACTGAACTTGGGAGAACTGGAGCTGTTTGTTGCTTATGAAAAAGAAAGCCTCATTCTCTTTATTTACAATGTTTTGTATTGAAATCTGTAAAAATGGAACATGTTTAGCTCTCTAAAGACAGGCATATTTCAAGTACAGTTGAGAATAATAGATCAGCTGCAACTGAAAGAAAGTAAAGACCTGGTCAGAACTCAGGTCAGCTCTATAGCTACCCTTACTTGCAATTCCTCAGTTTTCTTTACAGAAAGTTTAAATCTCACTTCTGTTTCTTTCCATTTTTCCATTTAATCATACCTTTAATACTTGTCTTTATGGAACAGGAATGCAGAAATACAGAAATGCTTTCAAAGTATTAAATATGTAAAGAACTTGGATACTAAAATTAATAGATCTTGCACAAACCAACAAAAAAAGCAACAGCTGGCTCTGAGAGAGAACTATGCCTGCCCTGCACTTCTGATTTTTACTTCAATTTAGGATGAGTTTCAGGGCTTGTTTCCAAAGCGACCTTTGAGGTCTGTTCTCCATACTAATGTATACAGACAATGGAACTGTACTCATGTTTTTGGGCAGCAGATGTGTACTGAACCAATTTCAATATGTTGAAAAGGGGAAATATGTTATTTAGATCCCATAATGGTGAGTCCTGTGTTTCTACATAAACATATCTCAGCAAACACAATAATTCAGGTTTTTCTCCTTACAGTTCCATCTTCTAATTGCACATGGAGAAAACGGTCTCCAGCTTTGTAGTTTTTTGTGATTTCTGCAGACTGCCAAACTTCTTCCTTATCAGGGATCCAAACTCTATTGTACTGTAACAGAAAAACAAGGCAATAGTTAGCTTAGTTACTATTATAATACCAGTCTAGCATTAAAAATACCTTTCAAACATTAAGTGCAACCCAGTTTGTGGACTTTTGGGGATTATTATTAGCTCTGTACAGCAGGATATATTTTTTGTGGTTTTGCTATTTTTCAGGAAAGAATAAAAAAAAGAAAGCAGACTCATTAATTTCAGACATGCAAATTCTGCTCCTGTTCAGAGCAGAGTCTGCAGAACAACACAGCGTGCAGGAAGGTGAGCAAGGGCCAGGCTCTTCAAATCCTCTAACACTGAAAAAAGACTAAAATACCCTTAAGGGAGAGACCTTGTTTCTAGGAGGGTTCAAATAAGCAAGTACCAGAGAAAACATCTCATTTACCAGAATTCAGACCATCAACTATAGACAATCACTTCCCTGAATTCAAGTACAGGACACTGAACTCAGGATGCATTTTGCCATAGGCACATCCAAGAAAGACTCTGCACAGTTCCCTTTCTTTTAATGGGACTGAAGTGCAACCTCCAAACATCTTTCCCTGCTCTAGGACAAACTTCAAAGACTACTGGCTGGTTTCTTTCTTTACAAGCATCCACTGGCATACTTTAGATCCATCCCAGCAAGGTATCTCTAACCCATTGAAGCATAGATATTTGAGGAAAATATTTGAATGTAAGTTACGCTGTTTGAACCATTTAGTTCTCCTATGCTGAGGTTAAAATGCTGAAGCCAAAACAGCTTCTTTAAATGCTCTGCCTGAGAAGCTATGGGAAACAACATGCCATAAAATGATGTAACACAGCTGGAAACCTCAGTCAGTATGGAATTACTTTACTGATGTGGAGTGTGTCCTTCTCATCCTGACAGAGTTTGACAAAGCCACATCATCTGTCCCTACTCACACAAGAAACTATAATGTATAGTCTTCCATCATCTTTTTGTTTTATAGCCAGAACCCTTCCTTTAATTCCCTCACCCTAGCTATATTCATGGTCAGTTGAAACAAGCTGTTTAAATAAACCTGTGAGAACTGCTGCAGCTGTTTACCTGAAAAATTAACATTAGTCATCATTTCGTGGAGTGTGAGCAGATGCACAGATACCTTGGGGACTTGTATTCCCCCCTTCACTTTGGTGCTGCACCTGTTGGTTTTGGCACAAATGACCTTCTTCCACTCTAATTTAGAAGAAGCCTTGGAAGATCCAGTAGATCCTCAGAACATGAGTGTCTCTGCCCCAGGAACCCCCCTGAACCATGGTGGGTGCCAGAGGTCCCTGCAAACTGCCCTGTACAGCTCTAACTTCCTCAGGTCTGGCCTCCAAGAATCAACACCAAACAATTTAGGGTAGGAGGGACTTGCACAAGAACGTCCTGGGAGCTAGCCTGTGCTGCTCAGTGACTTCTCCAGCTGAGTTTTCAGTATCTCTAAGGACAGACATGGACCTTTCCAGGGAGCCCCATGCCAGCCTGGTGCCCATCAGGGGATGAACAGCCATGGAAACTCAGCTGCTTCCACAACACCTCTTTGCTGATGCTTTCAGCATGATGGCATTTTTTCACACAATATCCAAAATCACAGACATTTTCTAAACAACCCCAAACCACTGTAATGGCAATGTTTCCACCCCCTTGTTACCAAGGGGACAAAAGCCCAGCTCCACAAGTATTTATTTAATAGCCATATGAAAGACATGGCTAAATTAGCTTTACATTTGAGTTTTCCATGTTTGTCCAAGTATAAATTGTTATTTGTATCGTTCCTACACTATGCTGATCTCCTCCTGGCTTACAGAAAGCACTTGTTAAATTGAATTCTTTGTTTGCTGTTATTCTTTCTGAGTTAGAATATCACCACCAAACAGCCTCAGGGGCACCCAGTGTGCTCCCATGCAAGAAAATGAACTGCACTAGGTCAAGGACGAGAAAGGGAGGGAGAAGATTGTGATAAAAGCATTGATTCTCCAGGAAAGGCCCCTGGAGTTGCAGGAGCCTCCATTGGCAAATGCACCCAGCCTACAGAGCTGGCCGTCTCCAAACCCTGCCTCGCAAGTAAACACACGGGAGTTTGCTCATTTCCGTGTCGGGTTACACCCGCACTCCTTCCCCCCTTCACCTGCCTGACATTATTCCCAGGAAACCCGCGTTCGTTCAGGGGCAGCATTATTCCCAGGAAACCCCCGTTCGTTCAGGGGCAGCATTATTCCCAGGAAACCCTCGTTAGTTCAGGGGCAGCATTATTCCCGGGAAACCCGCGTTCGTTCAGGGGCAGCATTATTCCCGGGAAACCCGCGTTCGTTCAGGGGCAGCATTATTCCCGGGAAACCCGCGTTCGTTCAGGGGCAGCATTATTCCCGGGAAACCCGCGTTCGTTCAGGGGCAGCAGAGCCGCCAGCCCTGCGGCGGCCCCGGGCTCCGTGAGAGCTGCTGCAGCTACAGGCTCATCCGATCACCAACATACCCCTGTCCGTGCTGTTATTTAAAGCTAAGCAAACAAACGATACGTCACAACACTCCGGTGACTACAGGAGAAGTAGGAAAAGTTGTGCAAAAGTTTCAGCAGACGCATTAAGGAGGAAGAATCTTTGCTTTAGGGCCGAGCTCTGCCCCACACATTCAATATTTGCCCAACAGAAAGCGCGGCGCTCCGAGCCCGAGTGCCCAGGGAAGGGCACTGAAACCTTCACGTTGGCAAATCGCTGCCTGGAACAGCGAGACCTTCTCCCGGAGGCCGAGAGTCTCCCAAAAGCAGCGTTCCTCTCCAAGGGAAGCTTCTCCCCGCGGTGCTCCCGGTGCGATGTCCCGCACGGGCGGCTCCGCGCTGCGCCCACGGCCCCTGCTCGCTTCCCCTCGCCCCTTCCCCGGCCCCTCCCTCCCCCTCGCCCCTTCCCCGGCCCCTTCCTCCTTCCCCAGCCCCGCTCACCTGCGTGTAGAGCTCGGCCAGCGCCATCGGGGCACAGCCGCAGGGCCGCCGCAGGTCCCGCAGGTGACCGCGGCCCGGCCCCCGCCCCGGGGCGTGGGGAACGGCCCTGCCCCGCTCCGCTCCCCGGCCCTGCCCCGCTCCCCGGCCAGCCCCTGTCCCAGCCCCGCTCCCCGGCCAGCCCCTGTCCCAGCCCCGCTCCCCGGCCAGCCCTGCCCCAGCCCCTGTCCCGGCCAGTCCCTGCCCCAGCCCCGCTCCCCGGCCAGCCCTGCCCCAGCCCCGCTCCCCGGCCAGTCCCAGCCCTGTCCCAGCCCCGCTCCGGTGACCGCAGCGCCCGGCAGAGCGGGCAGAGCCGTGCGGGGCAGGTTCCGCGGCCGGCGGGCAGCAGGAGCCCGGCTCTGCCCGTCCAGCCGAGCTGGGCAGTGCTCTCTGTCACCGTCCTGGCACAGCCGCCACCTCCCATACACCTTTAGGGACCGGGGATGATGGACAATGCGGCTACGGGAGGGAGCAGCTCTGACCCAGCAGAGAAAACCAACAGAAACATTAATCACCTCCTTACAAAGCACTGTAAAGCAATTTCTACGACAAGCTCAGAATAAGATGAAAATTAACAACTCTGTGTGCGTTTAGTAGGTTTAAAGCGCTAACAGGTGCTAGTCAAATATCCTTTATGAGGAAGAAGACTTGAATATCTAGTTAAATATCCTTTATGAGGAAGAAGACTTGAATAACCCCAGTGCCGTGTTTTAGCAGGGGGATACGTGCCAAGAGCCACCAGCCCTCCCCCCCTGACACAAGGAACTTGCACGGCACACAAGGGAATGGTGTAGTGAAGTTACTCCAACTTTATTTCAGGAACAGTTAATATTAGATGACAAAACACCCTAACTAGAAATGGGTTTTGTTGAACAAAGTATTTGCCCGTAAGCACAGCAGTTTATGGCACACCGCTGCTATCTGGGTGTGTATTTACACATCCTCAGATTTTAACCAACTCCCTTGGCAGTCAACAGCAGGCCTGCCATGGAGGCAGAGGGAACCCTGTGACCATCTGGGGTCTGTGCCAGCACACAGCTCATGAGCCACCAACCAACCAAAAAAACCTGAAACAAACTGTACAGTTGTACTTTTATTTGGACATTTTCCAGTGATAGCTATTAGGCTACAGTTTCTATGATGCATACATTTACTAAGTACAACATCAGACACTACAACAGATCAGAGCTCAGGTAATTCTGACAATGTTTTGTTTCTCATCTATGTACGGTAGTGGCATCAAGTGAAAACCTATGTTTAAAGGCTTTTACTCATCGCATGAAGTATTAGCATCTTAAAAAACCCAAGTGTTTACTCATAATTTTAGCATGGTACTTGAAATGTGTTCAGTTTAAATCACAAATTACATATAGACCTTTGAATTGCAATTGCTGGTGTTTCCAAGTTGGGAACAAATGTTGCTGGATATCAATCCACTTTCAATGAAGCTGATGCTGATTTTTCCTGTGATAGATTAATCTCATTTAACTGAATTAAGCACTTTTATGTTCCATCCCAGTTTTAAGTGTGAGAAGCAATTTTTCAAAATTTGGGTAGAAGACTGTGTCCTAAACATCAGAATAAAATGATCACTGGAATAAAAACACACCAAACTGAATGAGGTAATTATTGTGCAAAATCTGTAGAATAACTGTATATATTTCTAAGGGGTCACTGACAAGTATTTTTCCAGCATCTGATAAAATCTCTCATCTCAACAGATAATAAATTAAAATATAAAAGATATGTCCACATTAAGAGAGCATAACAATGATTCAAAGGAAAAAGTTTTTTAAATAATTCTGCATTATATTCCATGGTTAAAGAGATTTTAGTCCTAAGGTGAAAGTTATATTATACACTCACACTAAAATTTTACTTCTGAAAAGTGCATGTAAAATACTGTCATGTAAAATGTTAGATGAATTACCATCAACACATCTATTCCAACTCAAAAATATTTTCCTTTAAAACATGTCAAGCAGCATGTACTTTTAATGTGATATAAAAGTAATACCAGTCAAACCACTGAGTTTAAGGATGAGACCTATAAATTACTAAACACTACTTTTTTTTAAGGAAATGATACAATAAGGCTTTTTACAGGTAAACAAAATTTAAAGATAAACAAAAATACATTTAGGCATACATTTTAAATACTAACGCTGAAGTAGTGGATACATTTCCTGATCTACAGTATGAACATACTGTAATGCCAATTGTTTGGTTTTCAATAGGAGAAAAAAACTGGTAGGTCAGCATGTTCTCATGTGTTTTCTTTCCTAACCCTGTTACTGGATGTGAAGGCTTTGCCATGACATTCTCACAAGTACAGTACCCTGACAGTCTGAAAACGACCTTACACCTTATTTGGAGCCACTTGACAGCAGCCAGAATCTCAGAAACCAAGTAACATTTGGAAAAGGAGTGTTTGGTATACAATACAGAGGAAAACAATCTAAATCGTTCAGCAAAGATCATTCAGAACCTTTTTACAATGCAGTACTGAGTTTCTGGGAGTACTGACATGATCCATCAAATGCAATATGGGCCATTTGAATACAAGATGAAAGGAGCATCTTAAAATGATACTGACAAAGTTTATGTTGTCTTTATTTCCAACTTTAGCAACCATACAAACAGCACGTCTGCCTCTCAAGTAAAACAAAACTGAAATGTTTCAGTCTGCTTAACAGCAAATCTTTTCTCTGTGAATCTGCAGGCAAACAGAGGAGCACCGAACAGTCTAATAGTGTACCTCTAGGTTATTTATCAATATTGTAAAATAAATTAATGTTAACACTAAGATGCAGATTATTATAATACATTAAAAATATTGCACAATGCAACTGAGCAATGTGTGTGGCTTTATTTTTACATGTATATTTGAGCCATACACCACAGAACTGGAACCTTACGCGAGGCTTCCGTGCTTATGCCCCACACTGTGAAATGTGAATTTTATATAGCAGACCCAAAATGTGTGAGACAGAAAAATCTTTCCAGTAAAATGTGCAACATTCAAAAGAACTCAGTTTCTCATTATGCACTATGATTTCCAACCATTAAATCAGCATGAATCATAGTCAAGTGACAGCATCATAGTCAAAACCTACTTAACTTTCTTGTTAGTCAACCTTTCTAAGAATGAGAGCCTTGGGCTACTGCAGAATTTTTCTATTAAAGTTTTTCCTCACATATTCCAGTGTGAAAGAAGACTTTTCTCTGGTTTGTTATTTTTTTTTTTTTAAGTGGCAAAAGCCCAAGACATTATAACCAAAATACACATCGTCATCTCTGGGGTCTACAAAGAACAACATTAGACAGGCTCTATAACCTTAATAAATACTTAAAATCATTACTGATTTCTGATCGTTTGCTTCAAGATTCTGTATTTTTAACTAACTACTTTTAAAAATAACTAAACATATAATTTCCAGTGTGCTACTTGTGCTTAGTTACCGTTTTCCTCTACAGGTGTTACTTGATACAATGTGCAAAAATCCAGTTAAAATAACAGACTGCAACAGACTGTAAATAAGGTTGACAACAAAAAATGAAGTATCTTATTTTTAGTGCTTAGTATGATACTGTCACACATTTAAAACAACAGAATATGCAGCAGCGATTTAGTTTGCTTGGTAAACCACAGTTCTAACAAATGAACACCTAAGAGCATATAGTGAGCTATAAGACTTACCACTACAGTTTATTTCAAACTGACATAAATGAGGAAGTGGTTTAAGAAATAACTTTATATATTGCCAGTTTGTGTTTTTCCATTCCAGTTTTTACAAATTAAATGTAACAGGCTCCCACGTGACTGTGTATTCTACTACAAAATGCCTTACTTTCAAGTCTTCCATGTCCAGGACTATGACTGTCCCTGTTGGTCCCCACCCATGAGAAGATTACATATGGATTTTAATTTACACTATTTAAATATGTTACTAAAGATCTAAAAATGTCTCTAGACAGCTGAAGACACAATTTTTGTCCAAGCCCAATTTCCATACTCTGGAAATGTATGAATCAGTGATGTCCTCATAAATGCAATGACCGAGCACAAATGCACATCTTCCTAGGAGCATTCAGCCTGTGGTGCTGCTGTGCAGTTTCCAGCTACCTCAACTACACATCTGGGCTTAGACAGGCTTTTGTTCAGAAAAGGTGGGTTTAGTGGCTCACTATGTTTGAACAGGTACAGAGATCAGGCAACCGGTTCTCCATCTAACACTGACGGGACATCCTTGCGATCAGACACGTGATATGAAACCCAGCCCCAAGCTGGCTGGGATCTGAATGGTTTCTAAAGCCAGAGAGGATGGATTAAACGGAAAAGTAACAGGGAAGATGTGTTTAGCATCCATGAGCAACTGAGGAGAGTCCTTCCTGTCTCGCAGACGCACCTGCAAAGATAAGAAAGTGGTGACACCGGTGCTCAGCCAGCTGACCGACAGCAATCGCCTCCCAGAGATGGTCTGTGCTTACAGACGTGTGTGCAAACACTCTGTGCTAACCTGAGCCGACACATTTACACCAGCTGTGCCATTAAACTGCAGTTACTTTGATCAGCTTCAGTTCTGCACATCACCCCGTTACAATGCAACCTGGGAATACTCAGATTCCCTGCAAAAGGGAGACTTTGCCCAGTATCTGGTAACCAACTTTTCAGTAAGTGGAATTACAGCTTTATCTCAGTTCTACCTTCCCAATCCCCCTTACCTTGCTATACTATAATTCAATTTGTACTAGACCAGAAAGCTCATGTTTGTTTCTTTAATTTTGCTCTACTGGCTGTTTATCTTTGGAGTTTTCAAAACTTTCCATTTTCATCAGTATATATAAAAATAGAAGAGGTAAATTAAGAACTTTGGTATGGATATAGGCCTCATTTTCCAAAGCACAGAACTTGACATGCAGACACAGGTCTGAGTAAATCTGCATATCTAAATCTCAGTGCTTGAAAAGCTGTCATACAAGTGAGCACACATACACTAAGATGAATAAGTACAAAAACCTGTCACCTGAAAACCTCATTCCTACTGACAGGGAAGCTCACACTTTCATGTAAGTCTGGAGGCGGGAACTTGTGATTGCCTAAATTTTAAGGCTGACATCACCTTTTCAATGCTGTTAAACTATGATAGCTAAAAAGCATAGTTAAATTCATTTTCAAGAATGTATTTCAGGGTGCAAGCAATTTTGGCTTATCATAGGTTTTCTAAGGAAGAGTCAAATGGTTTTTGATGAGAAGACAGACATACCTGTATTGTACGTATAAACGACACCAGGACTCTCTCTTCAAACTCATTAACTGGAGTATACAAATTCAGAACTTTTACAATCTGTGAAGAAGAACAATCACTTTCAGGTTCATGTTATTGATCAACCAACAGATGCATCCATGATTACTAATAAAATAATTTTAAAATTAGCTATTTGAAAAAGAAAATTATTTAAAAGTATGTGCTATTTTTTTGCTTTATTGATTAATGCAGAATTCCATCACCCTGCTCAGTGCTATCAGTTAAATGACTGCCTCCTTCAAAACATGTGCTCTTTGGAGGTAGAAACCCTAAATTTCTACCTATGTGATGAAAATACCAAATGATGGAAAAATCACATGAAAAGTAACTGATTGTTTTCCTACCCAAAAACATGATGCATTTCTCACTCTAATTTTGACCCTGCAGTCATGACCTCCTATAGTCTCACAACTTTTCTGTTATTCAAGAGAGTGAGCTATTTCTCTAGAAACAGGGCTAAAACCACCAAGAGAATTAGATAACAAATACTTTAAATAATAATATAGGTGAAACTTGTAAAATCTATTAAAAATTCTCCTTGTTTTTTTACCATTCCCTTTATTAAAAAAACAAAACACTTTGTTAAAAAGTTAAAACACAGTACACGGAATTCTAACTTATTCAGTAGAAAACGAAATGATTTTCCAGTAATCTGAATTAATAAGTCAAAATGGTTTTATCAACACAACTGCTAGTGCTGACACAACTGTGAAAGAAATAGGGAAATTTCTTCCTTTTCCTTGTGAGAATTGTTCATTAAGCAGCAAAGATGCTTGGGTCCATTTATTCCTGTACAAGCTCTAGCATGGTTTGAAAAAGGAGTGCAAATATCTGTACAAAATCTGAGCCTCAAAAATAGGAATCTGTTTACTCAGATCCACTTGGTTCAGCCTTTGAGGCTAATGGCTGCGGTAACTCTACACTCTTGTTTTCAGACTCAGAGACAACAGCTCTGAATTGTCCATCAGCTTGGCTGGATACCAACTCTGGTGGCAGAAAGATCAATTCCTACTACCCTAGGCAGAGCTGTGTGGAGTACAGAGATGTCTTTGAATGAAAACTTTTCTCTAAGGATTTCCAAAAACTGAGAGACTATGTATAGCACTGCACCCTGCACAATCTATTCATCTTCCTCTCATTTGTTCAAGACTTATCTCAAACATCAGACTCAAAAGGGTCTGGTCCTTTTTTCACCCCTCCCCAAATTAATCTGTTTTAGTAAAACAAAGTAAGAAACCTCCAATTCCTGTGTGACAGCAGTGCTGGCAGGGATAGCAAACACCAACAGAGCAGAGAACTGCTCAGGAGGGACAGCAGGACAGACAGTGAGGATTTGCTCACCTGGGCAGTAGTCAGTGCGTTGCACATTGAACAAATGGCTTCTGCATCTTCATCTGTTTTCTTTTTTACCTGCAGCAACTGTGCAGCCTGGATGAGGGGTTCCAGGGTTTCCTTAGCACCACTATTCATCAAATTTTTATCACGTAGCCATTCTTCCAGTTGACTCACATTGTATCTGTGCAAAGAGGTAAGAACATCAAGAACATTAATGCCTGAATATGGATAAATGGAAAGCATGTGTAATTTCATGTTGATTTCCCAGTGCTGCTTATGTCCTTATGTGTTTTTCCTTCTTTTTATTTTGTCTTCACACTGTTTTCTTCCAATTAAGGCAGGGATTTTGACTTTCATAACAGTTAGAAACTATAGTCAAAGATTTCCACTAACTAGTCTTTCCCATTTGTTTCTCTTCCTATTAATTGTGTGAATGTGATAAGAAGAAAGGCAAATGAGATTTTGTCCACACTGAAGTACAGTGAGGCTTTGGAAGGTAACTTGAGGGACTGGAATGCCCTGGCTAAATTTCCTGACATATGCCAGTAAAATCCACTGGAGAAGTGATGTGAAATGCAGGAGATTATTCAGAAGGCTTTACCTCAGGATGCAGCAAATTAGTGCAGACAAAGAGGTATCCACTGCACCACCAGTACACAAAGAAAAGCAGCAGGTATGTTTGCTATTCTTCTCAAGCTGAAGAAGCAATTACCAATATTTAACCTACACTTCTGTTTCCCGCTTGATAAGGAAACACTTTTTGTTTTGCTTCTACCACATTTCCTTGATTGTCAGGTAGAATTTAGCCAAGGTCAACTAAGCCGGTTTTTAACTAAATTTCACCAAATCAGTTTAACATCATCTGCACCTGTTTGCATGTGGAAAAATAAATATTCCAGATATCTGCACCTGCATCAAAATGAAATTCAGCAATGTCAAGAGTTCAGTAAGATTTCCAGCAGTGCATTGTGGAGAACCGTAGCGAGCTTTCCCACCTTATCTGCATTCCCTTGCTCCACGAGCACATGTCCTTGCGCAGGAGAAGGTTATTGAGCGTTACGGCCCCGATGATGTAGAACATCTGCTTGACCACCTGTTTGATCAGCTCTGGGTCCATTCCATGCTGACACATCACCGAGTGGAAGGAGTTCAGCTGCCGGATGATGGAGTCCAAGGTGTAGGTGCCCTCATCAGCAATGCTGGATGTTCTCTTCCGCAGCCCTGTCGGTTTCACCCCCGAGACACCTTGGATGGTCTCGTGCTCCAGCATTCCTGAAACTGCATTTGATTGATAATGTTACTGTAATGACTGGAAACTGCTGATACACAAACTTATTGTGCAAGACAGCAAAGCAGAGGGCAGGCTGGGCTTTCTGCTAGCCACAGTTTACCCTGATTTCCAGAAATTGTGTGTCCCACTATGTTCTGCAAAATCTAAGTTCACAGGGTTTCTACAAAGATTCTAGCATGTGTGTTTAAAAGGACAGTCTGAACCTAGCTCAGGAAAGTATTTTTTTCCTCCCAGGGTCATAGGAGCAGCAGAGTCAGAAAACTGAGAGCTGGTCCATTCTTCTAAAATGTTATGATTGGAAAGCATGAAAATTTTGGTGAGAGTATTGTCTGAACAGAAAATGAAAAGTATTCTTAATTGAAAAAAAAAAACAACCATCTCTGAATGTTAGCTTTATCACTGCCTGTGATTTAATTCCTCACTGCTGTCCATAACGACCAAACAATTTTTTCCATATTAATTTTAATTAAAGGTTCTCATGTAATTAAAGTCTGATTTTTTCCATGGGATATTTCCCAACAGACAGGGAAACAAATATCAGATTGTCCTGACAGCTTCTTCCTGTAAATGCCTGATTTATGCCAAGCATGAATAAGATATACCAATTTATTCTGGCACTGCCAGAAAAACCAGTCACAGTTTAGTTTTTCCTCTAATCCAACCTGTCCAGAGAGTCCTTGTCATATGTGAACAGAATACCACAAGAACTCTTAATGAAACTCTACTGTTTAGGAAGCAATACAAGATACATCTACTATTACCATCATGATTTTCATTTTGGTACTATGTTGTGAAGCTTAAGGAATTCAACTTTGCCTTACCAATCATTGGTTGCAGAATATTTTCCAGCACTCGGACAAGTTGTTGGTAGATCTGAATAGCCAAGTCACTCAGTACTTGTCTGTATTCAGCTAAATCAAAATTAGTGAGGCAGTGTTCATTTTGACGAGGTGTATTATGCTTCATGAACCCCTGAATTCATAAAATAACAGAAATTAATGCTTCAGTAGAGCACAAAAAATATTACACAAACCCAGTATTTGCATCTTCTTTCATGCAACAGACAAATAATACCTTAAGTCACAGCCCTTCAAAATTTTAGTTTGGAACTTTGTCTGATTGAGGCTAATGCTAGGATTTGCTTTTCAAGTGTGATGCCTGCCAGCACCTGCTTCCTTAACTCCAAATTTTAGATCTGTGACACAGGAACAAACTCTGCCAGCTTTCTGGCAGTCAAGACTTCCTCCCTCTTCAAAGTGCATGGGCACTTTCACCTGGCCAGCTATGGCCAAAAGCCCAGTTAAGCTTGAAAGAAGAATTGTGCATATCACAGCCTCCAAACATTCACTGGGCTGCCATACTATGGCTAAAAGGCTTAATAAGGCCTTTTTGATAGGGAGTCCAGTGAATCACTGCTAAAAAACCATAATGGTACCTGCCAAATTCTCCTGCTTAATCTGAGCTGGCCCTTCTGGGAGCCCAATGTCATCTAGACTCTGGGTCCCAGCCTGCAGTAAAGGGAAGCTGCTTCAAATCTTATATCCCTGTGCTGTTACCATCACTCCAAAAGGTGTAGCCATTTGAAGAGATTATGACTAGATCTTTTACACAAGATTTGTTAAAGAGCAGTCCTGACAGCAGTACTGGAGAGCAAGAGAAACCAGAGTAAGAGCACTGCTTACCTCTTCTCCACTGTACTGCTTCAAACAGTGCAAAAATCGGCAGGTGTTCGACAGCCAGAAGGACACTGTTTCAAAGTCATCGCCTCTTTTCTGAAGATAAAAACAAACACAGTTCAGCAAAGACTGGCAGGAGAAATAAAATAATAGAATACAAGATACACAACTAAACACTTAAAATACGCTTTTTAGCAGATCCTCATTCTGATGTTTTGCAAAACTTTGTGTATTACACTAATGTATTACGAAAGCAAGGGTTTTGGCAAAGTGCTATTTAACACCCTCCCTGTTTTCCTTAGTATTTCTCACTAATATGATTTCTTCCACAGAGATGATCTTTCTGTGTTTTACAGGCCCATCCTAATTGCTCTGGGCAAGAATCAAACAGCAGTGTGACCATTCCCAAAATACCCAGTGACTCTTGTGAAGAGCCCAGCAGGGAAGACTGGAATGATACAGAGCCAGCAGGAGGAGCAGGGAAGGATTTAGTTTTGATGAATGCCACTTACATCATAACCATTTTGGCAGCCTGATAGGGAAAATGAAAACAACAAATCCTTCTCATCGAAGAACACAGGATTGAGTATATGCTGAGTAGTTCTAGAGGTCTGTAGTGTGCACTTCTTTCACTTAAAAATGTTCAAAAATTCCTATGGATATGTAAGCTCCAGCAGGATTGTTTACTAAGTGTTTTTTAAAAACTTGTAGTTTGATTAAAGGCTTGGCTTTTGACACATCTCTCTCATTTAAAAAATAAAAAAAACATGTAAACATAAAAGATATTTATGTCTTAATAATGCCTTCGAGATACACCTGGCCTGAACTCTCCCAGCCAACTCCTTGCAAAGACTTTGGGCAGTAACTTATTATCATCAGTGTAATCTGTAGGTGAAGCAAATGAGGAATCTGTTAACCAAAACTGCAAATGAAACTGTTTATTTACATGCTCTGGAGGAGATTAATGAAGACTCACTCTGCAAAGTCTGACTACATCCAAACTTTGTAAGCTGAGCTTCAGAGGAGGGTGACTATTCAAAACAAAAAGAAGGTGCTTCTTTCCCTATTAATTCAATGCATCTCTGCTACCGTATGGACAAAATGCCAGCAATGTGTTTATACAAAATTTGTTATTTTTTTAACACAACTCTTGGGACTTTAGTGGGAGTTCACTGATCACAAATCCAGAGCCAATTCACTAAAAGCCTTCTCCTCATTCTCCTAACATAAAACCAAAAGAGAATTTTAACATTTTTTTCTAAACTAAGCAGACTAACTAACCTTTAACACTTTTTTGATGCCATTGATAGTGGAAGTCAACAACGACCGCACTTTCTGGTCATCATTAAGGTAATCTGCATGGCGCACACACATGAACAAAATATATGCTGGTAGTCCTGGAATCAGGTTGACAGCTACCCCACGTGGTTTCAGCTCTTGGGAAAAACAAACACACATTGTCTTGTTAAGTGTCAAGTCATTAGAAGATGTTATATGAGGTAATTGCAACCTCCCCAGTTAATAGCATATACATGGATATGTATCTCTGGTTAGTGAAAACACAGAGGAAAACTAAGAGAGACTTTCTTGGTAAAAGAACAGAATAAGAAAATAAAAGTGCCTGCTAAAAATATGCAGGCATGTTAATATGTACTATACTAGTCAGGAAGGATAATCAGATTACAATACACATTTAGGAACTGTAGGTAAACCGAACACCGTCAAAAGCAAAACAAGCTATTCATTTCCTAATGGAAATTCTGTGTTCTTATCATTCATTTTTCAGATTGTATGGAAGCAGAGAAGGCCACAAATGAGAAAAATGCTTACCTAAAATAAGATTCTTGACAAGCTTTTGTTCATCTTCCTTCTTATATTCCAACATCCCTTGGAAGTCCTTTTCTTTCCGTGGAATGTTAACCGGACGAATAGGTTCATCAATGATTTGTCCAGGTGATATATTCTCCATCTGGCCCACTTTGGAGAGAGAATGAAAAGAAACATTACATTTTCCAGTGAAAACAATACATACCAGAGAACCCTTCTGTAACATTCCTAAGGAAAGTCCTGGCTCCAGCAGGACATGGAAGAGAATATCAAGAGCCAAACTGAGAAAACTCATTGGTTGGGAAAAAGGTGGTTTAGTAAGTGAAGGAAAAGGGGCTGGGGGATGCAAAGCAAAGGCAATCACTCATGATAAACCCCCACCCCAAGGGAACTGATGTCCAGCCAGTCTCAAAAACCAGCTACCTTGTGTCCAAAAAACCCTTCTGTGGTTCCTGTCATTAGGAGGTGCAGCATATAGAATATTCCTTTGGCCAGTCTGGGTCAGCTGTCCTGGCTGTGTGCCCACGTGCCCTCCCACCTCAGCTTACTGAGGGGACAGAGTGGGAGAAAAAGGAAACCTTGACACTTTCCAGCTCTGTTTAGAAGTAGCCAAAACACCAATGTGTTCCCAGCAGTGTTATGGACTCAAATCCAAAACACAGCACCACACAGGCTGCTATGATGAAAGTTAACTCCATCCCAGTCAGACCTACTGTTAATTAGGCAATACACACAGACCAAACAATATTTTCAGGAGCATTTTCCCACTCAGTATTATGTATGAACATTACTGCGATCTTGCCCAGAGAAGCAAGTAACTGAACAATATTTTAAGACTTTTTTTTAAAAAAACACTTAGTTTGAGTAACCTTCACATTCAAAGGGAAACTGGGTAACTGATTTTTGCCTGGCTCATATTTAGTACTGCTTTTCTCTTGACAAAACCAGATACTGTCTTTGAGTACACAAACAGTGCAGAAAACGTGCCTCTATGTTTGAATACTTTCTGCCTTCAGAGAAACATCTATCTCCTTTTCTCATCTTCTAAAAGTTCCTAAAGGAACACACAGAGGTCTGAGTATACATCCTGTTTCTGCAATCAACAGAGGCTAAAGCTACTGAAGACCTCACAGCTGCTAAAACAGATGGGTTTGATGACATTTAGATCACAAAGTAAACCAAAATCTTTCTCTCAAAATCTAAAAGTACCTTCGAGTTCACCGATCTTCTTAGCAAATACTTTCAACTGCTTCTTTAACTTGCGAACAGTTTTGTCCTGCTTTTCCAGCTGCTCCATTAAATCCTGTAAATTAAAATAAGGGGAAGATCAAGATATGGGAACAATCCTGTGCCATGTGACAGAGACAAAAACAGTGCAGTTAGAGTTATGAGGCAGTGAGGAAAGCTGAACAGAAGTGCCATCCTCTGGCCAAAGGTTGCAAGCTGGTACACTGCCTACAACACAAGCCAAATATTGCAAATATTATTAAGTTATATGCAGCATGACAAAGGCAAAGCTCATAGGCAGGTAGATTCTGCAGACACTCAGAATGAGGTCAGTTCATATAGCGAAGATATTTTGCTGCAAACACATCTCCCTAATGCCTCCTCCCTGCTCTTCCAAGTGCCTCACAGAAATTATTTTCTTTACTATTAAACAGCTACCCTGTATTTCTGCATCATTTAATCCTATCTTTAAGACTGACCCCTTATTCAAACTTATCCATGTAGAGAAAATGAGAGATTCCTAGAAAGACCATAACTTGCACTCAAATTTACCAAATCAAACATCCAAACACCATTTCTTGTGTTGCTCTGCCATTTCCCTTGCTGTCATCACATTTCCTTACACAGAAAATGGTTTTCTACATGTTTTTATTCTGTATCTGAATAACATCTAGCACCTAGAAGTCCTAATCTTTTAATATACCATATTTGTCCTTCAAAGGAACATTCCCAGAAATCTGAATAGTTCTGTGACATATCTGTTGTAGTATATTCATAAAATAATGGTGTAATTAAAAAAGGGAAAGTCTTTCTAAAGAATGCAAAACCTCAAGCTCAAACAACCTGAAAGCCATTCCAGGTTAAGTGTTGGAAAGCAGCTTAGAAGAAAGATCTACTATGCATGAGGATTATTCTTGGCACTGGTAAGAACACTAGGGATCATGAACTCCCTGCTTCAAAAGCATCATCTGGGAAACTACACCTCTTCTGAAGTACTGAAACATTTTAGTGCAGCATGGGCACAAACCTTAATCATGTAGTAAAAGAGCTGACAATCTGATACAATATCCTTGAGCAGTAAGATATCTGGCCTGTTGACAACAGAATTGAGGCCATGCTTCACATCCAAAGCACTGTCCAATTTTACAACAAAAATCCTAACAATAACACTACCTACTCATTGTCAGAAAAAACAATTTCTCCTGAAATTAACAAAAAGATACACGTAAGTTTGACAAACTGTTTCAAATGTATCAGGGAAGGGATATGACTTCAGAACAACCTCTATGTGAGGACAAATAAAGTTCTTTCTATGGTTCCTCTAAACAAATTTAACAGATTTCACATCTCATTAAGATCTGAAAACTCATAAATTATATTCTTTCAAGCTCACATATGATGCTGTCTTTAATTACTATGAAAATATTATCTCCAATGTCATTCTTCATATTTTGCATTTCTGAAAAATAGTAAAATAAGAATAAATTCAGGCTATGAATGGATTGCTGACACCATTCACCTTGGTAAGGATCTGTATGATCAGTCCTCTGCTTTTCTGAACTGAACCTAAATGTATCGAAGTTTCAAACCAAAGAGTAGTTTTGAAAATTGAACATCATCTGCATTTTTCCAGGGCAGTATTAAGTAGTATTCAAAAAGAAACTTTAGCTTTGCTCACAGCACAAGGCTCGTATTAGTAACAAAACTGTGCATCAAAAAGAAACACAGATTACACAAAGGACACTAAGGCTAACAAAAAAAAGCAGTGAAGGAAGTAATTTGCATTGTGAAGCTCTCTGCAGGGGGATTTCCTCTGAAAGGGAGAAAAGGAGACAGCCTGCTTTTCAATTAGTGCTTCAGAAACAGCGACCAGACAACAGAGAAACAGGACTTGTGTGAACTACATACAATCATCCGCTTGTAAAGGGAAATCCGGTACAACTGATACTTCTTGGGATCATCTGCATACAACTCCTCATAAAACTGCAAAAATAGGGACAGGGTTGGTTTTCTCCCTCCCTCTGAGACACTGAAACTTCAGTGAGCACTGTACAGATTAAATCAGAATACAACAAGATCAAGGATCTCCTACTTTTAGGCCTTAGTTGTGTTCATGCCAGCACCTCCCAGAGAGAAGCTGATGTAGATGAGTTGCAGAACAGTCAGATCTTTTAAAAATGGGCTGTACTAGGACTGTGAAAGCATGGAATACAACCTTTGTGAGAACAGGGACAGGACATTTTCTTATGCTAATGAAGATGGGATTGCAGTGAACACTACAATTCTAACATGGCATCTGGAAAGCTGCAAATTGTTTCCACTCCAGGGCTAGGAGTGGAACTGAAACATACTCCTAGCTTGGAGTGGACTTGCAATACTCAAACATCTGAAGTGAAATACTAAGGAAAGAGTCTATATTTAACAAGTAAAATTACATTCAGTGTATTTGAAAACAAAGAGAACTCCTCTGGGCTATAATTACATGACTGTGTGTTGTCTTGGGAACACGATGTGATGAGTAGGTCTCTGGGGGGGAAAATGGCTAAAAATCGTAACATATGACTGAGCAGCAGGAGGGAGCTGCTGCGACAGGAACATTCACGGTCTACCTTTGCCAGTGAGAGACTGCGGCTGCTGAGGCAAACTTACACTTTTAGCCAGTTCTCCAACATGTATCAGCTGAATTATCTGATACTTTGCTCAAAATCTCTGGTATTAAGACAAGACCCCAACAGTGATAACTTCTGTCATTAGCAGGAAACACTACACCTTGGCTTGTTTGGAGGGAGCAATGACACAGCTAGGATTTTTCTGGCTGAAGCAGCATGTTTCCCTTTACCAGTAACAAGCCAAGCATATTCCAACACAAGGCTCTTTGGAAGATTTCCCCAGAAATGCAGTAGCCCACACAGGATGAACATACTCTTTTGTGGAAGAAGGAAAGGAGTTTTGCCCAATCCTTCCTTCACACAAAAATGTTGTGCAGTACACATAGAATACTGTTAGCTAAGTGACTTCAAGCCAAGTTTCTTTTTATGGAACTATTTCTTTTTTCAAAACATACTGAATAGCTGGAGCTTGTAAAATGATGGATTATCTCTTTAGCTTCAGGCAGGGAAGAGAGAAATGGGAAGATAAATTACATGAAATAATTAAAGAATTACATCAGAGTTTTTAAATGAAATAAACAAACAAACATATTTCAGAGGAAACACCACTCCTTGGCTCCATTACTAGTTTTTATGACTTCCCTGGATATCAACATTCAATTTAACCATGACTAGACTCACCAGTTGGAAGCTGGGATCCACAAGCTTCCTCCATGCCCCAAACTTCAAACCAGTTTCCCGAAACACTATTACTTCAGGAGCAATCACCAGCCTCTCTCTCCCATTAACCTGCACTCAAGAAAACCACTACCCTCGTGCAATTTTTTTGCAGGAAGCTGCCGTCTGAAAAATGATAAGAACCTAGAGGTGTGGCAGGTCTGTAAGTCCCCATGCCTGCTCCTGCAGCATCATTTCTCTTACCAAGTTCTCATTAGTCAGCCGGGTGATCTCATGCTGCAGACTGGCTTCAATGCGGGCCTCGGGAGGCAGCTGCAGGTTCTGGGCCAGGAGCTGCTGCTGCCGATTGTTTTCCTCCTTCAGACTCTGGATCTCACCTCGCAGCGATTCCAGCTCATTCTCGTGGCTCTTCTTCTGTGACTGAAGCTGAGACTCCAGCAGCCTAAGGAGGTTGAGCAACAGTTTGTGTGAGCACACTCAAAGTTACATCCCCAGTTCTCAGAGGGAGTGTAAAGCTTTAGCTGCTGCTCAGGAACAATTAGCCATGGCTTGCAAAGGAAAATGAAAAAGGCAGAGTACTCTTTAAACCCTTCAGTATGCCTTCTAATTAAATTAAGCTTCCATGATCAAAAAGTGAAGAGAGAGAAGCTAATTGTGACACTGCTTTGCGTTTCCTTTGATTGAACACGTACTGTACAGGGTGCCACTGTGGCAACAAATGTAAAGCTAAGTCTTCACAGATTGACTGAAGGGACTTTAAAGGGGTTTAACCTCTGAACAAAACAAATAACCTAAGATGAAGATGACACTGTGCTCACTCAAGTTAGCACCTTGCAATATGAACAATGGAAAATATTTTCAGAGTGAACTTTTTCACTCAGAAACCATTTAATTGCAAATGCACATTAATAATCTTTATTTTTACATGAAACCAAATATTTTTCAGAGGGTTGTCCTTAATGCACAAAAGGCCAACAACAGAATCAGACTCAGGACTAAAATCCAGGAGCTTTATCCTCACCACTAACTCATTCTTTCCCCTTGAGCACATCACATCTCAAATTCTTCTCTTCGTGAAGTGAGGATAACATGTACCAGCCTCCTGCCAGGCAGTGCTGGGGGATCCACTCCTGCTTGCAAGGCACTGTCCAAGGGCTCTGACTCATAATTTTGTATGTACACAGGAAATGACAATACTGGTGACTACCAGTGTTCAATTAGACAACATTTCAGGGTTTAAATATGCATAAGGCAGAAACATTTATTAGTAACTAGACTGATGAAGCACACAAGGGCAAATAGTCATTTACTTGCAGTGCTCTGCCATTTAATATAAAGCTTCTTGCCTCTGCAGTGCCAGGACAAGAGGCAAGAGGCACAGAGCAAACCATCTCCCATCCTGCTCTGCAGAACAGCTGCTCTAAGTTAGATCTTCACAGGTTTACACAACCATGTTAGGGGCAGAATGTGTTAGCACCAGAAAAGGAAGGACCTTAGTTAGCAGCAGTCATTGCAAAATGCCACCTTCTGTAGTTACTGCTACCAAATGCATACACTGAAGAACATCAGCAGTGCTGATGGAGTGAGTTAGTTGTCAGGGCAGGACCAGGAAGCATTTTGGAAGTCAGGAACACCGACGAGCACACAGAGCCAGAGCTGCACTTCTCAACAAGGCGATTCTCGCCTGCCCCATGACCAGCACAGTCCTTGCAGAGACCAGAGGGGTCCCACTGAGGCTTCAACAGCACCACAAGGAACTAAAGATTACTTCTCTTTCTTGGTTATTTTGTGACTTACATTTTGAATCTGGCATGGAGAGACATGGGAGAAGAATGTTTAATTTACTGAACTTGAGACACAGGGAGACTAAGGCCCATTTCAGTTTGAAATTTAAGAGTACACTGAAGCTACTTAAACAATAGTTAGTAATTACTAAAATGATTATACTTCTTCAGGCTGAAACACTGTAAGGAACATCAGTTTTGAAACCTGGTGTAAAAGTGCACAAATAGTACACGGCTACAAATACTTTCTAGCTGTGGAGCTTCTGGTATTTTACAGTCTACTTTTGTGCAAGTATTCTTATGAATTATGTATTGGCTGTTGTGCCATCTTAAAACTTTTTAAATGATAAAACCTGACAAGTAGAAAGCTTTGAGGATTAGGTTTGAGGAAACTCCTTAATTTGTATAATCTGTGTTGAATTTTTTTTCTAACTGTTAAAGCAATAGAAGTACTGTAGCTAAAGCAAACCCATAGCAAGGGGCAGTTAGCTAGAAAAGAAGATGCAAATGAAGAAAAAAAAAAACCCATTCTGAGAAGTTTGGTAACCTGTTGGCTTGTTTTAACCCTTCATAAGCCAGCCAAAGTTCTCCGTCCTCATTCAGCATATGATAGTCCTGGGGAGATTGCCTTTCAAGAAACGTGTTTAAAAAAATACAAGAGATATATGTGATGGTGAAGAGGTGACATGGCAAGGACATTACACACTACATTACAGTTACAAAATAAGAGAAACAAAAAACCCTCCAAAACAACTTAGCAAATTACTTTTCTTGTTTATGTGTTTTTTTCTTAATGATGCAAGTCAGTTCTCAGTGACAGCCCAGCTGGTTACAGCATTCTGTGCTGTTACAATAAATGCATTGCAACAGACTACTGTGACCACTGTGGTTCAGAGGGTGACAAACCAGCCTGGGGACTGGCACCCAGGCTGGGCCACGCAGCAATTAGAGGCTAAGAGGATGGAAATACAGAAACCTTGATTTTACATTCCCCCATTATTTCCAAATCCTTTCAAATACTGCACACAACAATTTTACTAATGAAATCAAATTATAACCCCAGCTATGAGTGTTCTCTGGACATACATGGATGGAACTGACTGAACACAATATACAGTGCGTCGCAGCAGACCCCAGGTGATCACAAAATAAAATAAAGAGAACTTGTACCTGTTTGTTTCCTTCAGTCCAATATATGCCTGTGCTATTTCTCCTTTGTCTTTCATCTTCTGTACATCCTCCAAGAGGATTGTAGCATCTGTCATTGTATGCTGGAAAAAGAATGATCATTTACTGTAAATTTAACAACATAACTGCTCCTTGAATCCATGTTTTCTTCGTGTGGAACACCAATCCTTGAGTAGACACATTAAATAAGTGTGGGTACCTGAGCAAGAGGTTGGTCCATAATTGCTATGTCCATTTGGTTTATCTTTTAAAATAAATGCATACAAAATGGTCAAATATTGGTTTGTCTAGTAATTGGATACAATTAATCTATTTCCACTTGTTCATCAAATAAAAGGAACAAAATAAATTTCATGAAATGTTGAATTTGCATTTTATTCAAATTGCCAGGAACAGCTGCTAATACTAAAACTGAAGCAGCACAGTTTTGCCAGCTTAATTCTATTAATATTTCTTAAACATAAGCATTACATGGAGTCTTTCAAAGCTCAAAAATAAGAACTGTTTCTCACTCGTGTATTTAAATTCTCTGTCAAAACAGGAAAGAATTGACAAGGACTTGAGGTCTGCTAATTTAGATAGTATCACAGTGCCATTTTGTTTCAGTTTTTAATGTTTATTATGGCTTTTTCTTCAGTAAAACCTGAAATACTTAATAGATGTTTACAGTCACCTTGGCCAGTCTGATCTGAGTCATTGCCATGGAGTACCAGAGGACTTTAATGAACATAAGAGATGGAATTCTGACTTTTTGACTTTCAAAACAAGCAGATGCTGTTCTCATGAGCACAATTTTGAAAAGTTTTTACAATAACAGCTCTGTGGGCTTAAATTCTGGAGCCTAGATCTCTATGTCTAGTATGATTTGTGTTATCCAATATGAGAAACAATAAAATATGTAGGCTCCTCAAGGAATTATTCCCAACATCTTTATGAGATCTTTGAGGTTTTTCTACTATTAATTTACTACAGAGTAAAACTGCTGTATCTCACCTGATAATCTATCAAGCTTTAGCAGTCTCAACATCTATCTTTTACAGTCAGTTCAGTTTCTTATATTCTTTTATGTATTCAACTACATTTTCTACTCAAACATTCAGCAATTCCCATCCAGTAGCTAGAGATGATAACGTGAGTACACAATGTTTGTTGCTTGCCAAGGATAGCAAACACTCTAAAGTGAGGAGCTTCTTCATACCACAGACACCTAATTTGTTGTGAAATACAAGGACTTTGCAAGTTAACAAAGGTCTGATTCCTGGATCACAGTGCTCCCTGGATCACTGTCCTTACCCCTCAAACATACTCAGCAAGAAACATGATGGAGCTGACTTGACCAATTCCTAAATCCTTCCTTTCATATTCAGGTTGGCATAAAGCAACAGTTCAAAACTGTTAAATCTGCTTGTTTTGAATTTACTTGTTTCCCTGTGCAGAGCATGAAGATGGGGATGCAGAGGACACAGAATTATGAAAAAAGCTTTTCAATAATATCAAGGTAAAATGCAAGAACATGTATGTTACTTAAGAGGCAGGGAAATGACAGCTCAGTATTGCTGAGGGTTATTTTAGCATTCAGGAAGCTCTGGTTTGTAACTGTAGAAGGAAATGTGTACCTTGTCCTCCTGGCAATCAAATTGGTAGGCAAGAAAGAAGAAAAACAAAACATTAAAAAAAAAATCTGTCTGTGCTGCAGCTGTCCAACGTAAAAAGCAGAAGTTATCTGCAAACTGGCTGCTGACCATCCCACAGGTCACCTTCCTATTTCCCACACAGCCACTGTAAAATCAACACATCCATCCCACCACTGCTGGGAATACTACTGAAAGATTTACTAAGTATTTCCTTATAATGTTACAAATACTACAGAAAGACGTGTTCTGTTTTCTTTAGGGTCAATCATTTAAAACAAGACTTACACATCTTCATGCACCACAGACTTCCAGTTTACTTAGGACAAATATAGCCATAACTTTGCAGCAGCAAAGGGAAGATGACATATCTCTTCATTCCTTGCTGCAGTTATGAAACACAAGATAGCTCAGTTCAGAGGAAATTACCAGTTCCTTGATTTACATGATGCCTTTTCACGTCAACTGATTCCTATCTGCAAACCCATTACTTTCCCTTTGCCATCAGAGTCAGAGCTTTATAGAAGATATGCATTTCTAATCTAATCTACTCTTCTTTCTATAAAAGCACATAGGACCTATGAAGCAATAATATGGAATTTACATATCTTCAGAAGCCATTTTTATGAAACATTACTGACTTGCAATCATATAGATGTAGAACAAACTCTTCCTTCCACTGAACTATTAATTGAAAGGAATTCCTGAGAATTCCTTTAAATTTTTCAGTCCAACTGCACACTAGAGAAATGATACAGCTCCCAATGGGAATTATTTGTGTACTGTTAAAGGAGTCTGGGGGATCAGACCTTTGGTACAGCCTGTACATCTTCACATGAGTGCTGGTAGAGAAACCCCAGATTGATTCATTAAAACAAGCTCCTAATTCAGAGCGCTGTGGTTTGTGCACTAATAATGGACCATTGGATTACACTTAGAGGGGTTTTCAAATCCAGACTATTTTCTTCTGCCTTTTCAAGCAGAATATTAATTTATATGTTAATTAATAAATGATGCAATATAACTTTCCCACACACTGCACCTGCTGAGTGAGATTTACCTTGGGCTGAATTGCCTCCTTCTGGCTAACAAGCTGAGACCTCAGGATGAGAACTTCTTCCTTGCGTACTTCAAGCTCTTCACTGACCGAGGTCAGCTGGTCCAGAAGGACTCTGTATGCTGGGGCACCAGGAGCAGTCACCTCTGGAGCTCGTGTCTCTGTGAGGGCCTTCTGCAGCTCATTCAACTCGTTCTTCAGTTTTTTATTCTCAGATTCAAGTTCTTGACGCTGCAAGAAACAGGGACAATTCTGTCACCCAGCAGCACTGCGACAGACCTGTAACCCATAGGTACAAAACTATGGATAGAAATGGTAAAAACTGTGTGTGACTGCAAGAAATCCATCAATCTCCCCTGTATTTCTGGCCTCTTGACTATGGTCAGTAGTGTCCAGGAGGATTTTACTAACAGGACTAACCTTTTGTTTGAAATGCAAAACCAGAACACACACACATGGATCAGACAAATTTGATGGGAAACAGAATTGACAACCTTTTTTTCCTATAATTCTCCCCTTAGCAAAAAAAAAAAAAAATAAAAGTTCACAACAAATAGTGGTCAGCAGGCTAGGAAAATTCTGCATTGCTATTAGGAAATATGTTTAGTTTTAGTGGTCTAAAATATGCAGTAATTTAAATAATGCTTTTGAAAA
The DNA here is from genome assembly GCF_030490865.1 of Poecile atricapillus. NCBI lineage: Eukaryota > Metazoa > Chordata > Aves > Passeriformes > Paridae > Poecile > Poecile atricapillus. The sequence continues at coordinate 12,183,600 of NC_081259.1, forward strand.
AGAGACCTACATTTATCACTGTATTTTTGCTCAAATTAACTTGCAAGCTGTACTTAGTGTTTTACTAGAGAACTCCCCCTGGTTTAGGGGATCTTTTCCTTTTGCATCCCCAGGCACACATTCTACACCTCAAAAAGAGCAGTCCTACAATGAAATGACTGCTGGGGTATATTTGTTCTAGTTTCTCCAGCTACTATTTGGAAACAGGAGAGCTGATGTAATTTTCTATGCCAGCACATAGAGTTGGTGGCAAGAGTCTTACTAGAAAAAACCCAGAAACCTCTGTTTTACAATTACCTTGAGTGACTCATACTCCAACTCTGCACCTCTTATGGGAGGCCTTTCTTCCTCCTATGAAAGAATACAAACAAGTGTGAAAACTAAAAATCCTTCATGGATGTAGGAAAACAAAAGGGAACTGAAATTATTTTCCTATACAACTGTAAAACACTCATTCAGGTACTGCTAACTGCTGTAGTTTGAATACTGGCATTGTCTGCTTTACTTCTGAGTTTATGACATATGTAATATATGTTGATATACGTAAAATCACATACTGTGACTGGCAACAAAACAGAGCAGGATGAACCCCAGCATGCTGAAGAAATTCACTAGTAGAAACATAGTAAGAAACAATTGCCAAAACTGGTTTCAGAATTTTTTAAGAAGATCAAATCAGGAGAATTTAAATCACAATCAGCTAACGCATCTAAGCCCAGTGCTTTGGCTATGCATGCTGGTTGAGACACTTCTTCTTCTGCCTAAAATGAACAATTACTCATTCTCCCCATCATTTAAGTAGATTATCTTATGGCTACTCCTTAATAAAAACAGCCTTTCAGCCTTTTCTTTTTTTTAAGTGAAGTCTGAAGCACTTTTTGTTCCTGTTGTCTTCCATCAGAGGATCTCAAGGACCTTGAAAAACTAAATAACCAGTCCCTAGAACTAAGCACCAATAGGAATCTTGTCATTAAATAAAGCAATGGCTAGAGGAAGATAAAGATTTAGTGAAAGGCAGTCAGCATTCACAGAGCTACTGTTTCACAAGAAGGGACATTCTGGTGTCAGCATTTGATCAGCTACAAGGAGTCCACCTTAGCTTTAGCACGGAGAGCCTGCTCCTCCTTTCTGTCCAGTTCATCCTGCAGGGACTGCTTTTCCTGCTCCAGTTCTGAAACCCGTTTCTGCAGCTTGAGGAACAGAGACATGTCCAGCGCTGCTTTTTTCTCACTAGGCTCCTGCTTTAGAAACAACAGAGGGAAGTCAAGGAGTATTCCCCTTGCACAGCACAAGGAAGCACAACAGTGAGTAAAGATGGGAAACAGACTGGGGAAAGAGAGGAACACAGAAATGTTACTTGATTCTGAGCACTGAATATCTAAAATATTTCATCGGCTATCAAACACTATTTTTAAAAAGGATTTACTAGTAGAAAATGTTTCTAAGCCTAAAGCCTAGCAAAAGAAAGCACTAGACACTACCTAGCAGACAGGATGTCTATAACTAAGCATACCTTATATTCTGACATGTTTGAACGAGGGAAAGTAGAAAAAAGAAGAAGTTTGTGGTTAGACTCACCTGGAAACAACTGTAAATAAGGGATTTTTTGGTTGTTGGTTTAGTTTTCAATGATTTCTATAGTAAGTTCTTCAGCTAAAGAGAAACCTTTCTGGCAATTTGAAGGTTAATTTAGTGGGATATGACACAAAAAATAGGTAACAGAAAATATATTTTAAGCCTTTTTCCTTTTATTGTGCTAATTATACAGCCTGTTCTAAGCCTTATTCACCAGTTTCTTCACTACTGTCTGGGCAAGGACCAGTGTTTGCAATCTGAACGTGCATTAGAAATTGTCCATCAGCCTTTTTGCACTTTATGTACTGGAAAGATCAAAGTGTTTACTATGAACTGTACCATAAAATTTTAAAGCCTAGAAAAGGAACTAGAAAATTAATATTAATGACTGCAGCAGACAAGCAAGCACAGCCATTTCCACTTCATCTCCTTTTACTGTTGAGGGGAAGAGTCATAAACCACACCAACAGCTCAGGCAAAAGGAAACAGACTTTTGAGTTTTCTGGCTTTACTCATTTGCTTAGAGGTGAGCCCAATTTTTTTAATGTGGTTTTGTATAATTAATCTATATTGTTAGTCTGGAGTTGGAACTGGAGAATGTCGAGGGGTTAAACAAATACAGTGCTACATTTGTTCACACTCTTGTGTGAGTTAATTTCTTCCTTTATATTCGAAAACCTGGCTCTACAACAGCAATTCAGTGAGCCCATTAGCCAAAGGAAAACATGGCATTTGGCTCATATGTGACATCCCATCACATGTAGTTGCACTGTCCTTCTCCTGAGTCTCTGTGAATGTAGGAGCATCATCCTGAAACCATTATGCAAGATGAAAATCCTAAGTGGGAAGGCGAATTATGAAAGAGCGCGCAGAGAGGCTGTGCCAGCCCCAATGCGTCAGGATATTTGCATCCACAGGAGAAAATAATTCTCTGCAGAGGCTTTCCAAAGCAGCAATGACAGCCTGTCAAAAGCTACTCTGGAGATCCCTAACCTAGGCAGAGGGCAAACAGGGTGTGCTGTGCCCTGGCTCACAGTTAAGGAGATCTTCAGAATACACAGAGAAAACTCTGAGTCTGGAAAGTGCCAAGCACAGCCAGACCTCCACCATGAGGGCTCTGTCTGCAGTCCCACTGTGATGGGATGGGCTGAAAGGGGGAGTTATCTTGGAAAATGTTATCAATTTCTTGGAGCTGCACCACAAATTATTTATGATTATTATTCATTAGCTAAATCAAGTCATCTTTCTGAACATTTTTTAAACATCTTCCTGATCATTTTTCCAAACATCCTGGAATTTGTATTGCTTCATATGCAAAGGAAACTCCCATTCTGGGAGTTTGATTATTCTCTATGAAATAGAGAAAACCTGATCCAATGTGACTTTTCCATCCCTAACAGGAAACTCATTCCATGCAGCTTGCCATTTTAAATCATTCACTATATAGCAGGCAGGCTCCTCATGAAGTCTCACTGGTTTTTTTAAATTCCCACTTTGTCCTGAATAAGTGATTGTGCTCACCAACACTGACAACCAAATGTTTCACAGATGCAAATCAGCTGGATCACCAAGTATCTATTCTATGCTTACTGTAATACAAGAAGAGTTCAAAGCATACTCCGACAGTCTTTTTACACAGGATCTCAACTAACTAGGGAGTAAGTGTTTCTCTAAAAGGAAATGGAGAAAGTTGCATTAAAGCATTAGATATCTCAGTATAAGGACATGGTGTTCAGAAGCACTTATGAAAAAAGGAGAAAGGCATGAGTTCAACTATCTATCAGTGAAGAGTTGTGGGGGATTTTTAATGTTACCTCCATCCTTAGTGGTAAGTCTTCTGCTTCTGTGATCTCAGAGCTGAAAGTATATTCAGATTCATTGCTACTGTGAGTTGAGTCTGTTCTTTTGTGCCCAGGCTTGGGGATGCTCTGAAGTGCAAATGGAACAAATCAGTACCAGTACATGGTTTTCCCTGTGATTCTCTCTCCACAACCTTTAATTTAGCTTATAATACTTGGTGTTATGTCATCAATATCAAAATTTGTAAGAAAATGTTTTTGATTCTGGTCTCTCCAAAGACCTAAGAGCCTGTAAGATACAGTTAGCACTCAGCTCTATGGAGATAGGTCAGATTTTACACCACCAAGGATTGCTGCAGAAAGCAGAACCAAGCAAGGATGCAGCACTTTGTGGGAAAGAAACATTCAGTTTACAGGAAGAACAGGCAGCAATTTTTTAACTCCCTACACATTCTATTGAGGAACACTTTATATTCCTGCCACAAAGAACACTCCTAGGACTACATAAAATTTATCACTGGATGAAGATGGTTCAAACAACCCCAACAGATGTGAATAACTTGAGGGCAAAATAAGGATGAACAGCACAAGTAATACCAGCAGGAAAGTCACAGCAGAAATTTTAGCCTTCTTCTCAGATGTGACAATTAATTCTTATTTTTTTTAAACCAACAACAGATTTTAAATGCATTTGTTTTGGCTGACCTAATCAAAATAAACAGTATTTAAAAGGACAAATTCTCTTTTCAAGTACAGGTTACCAACACATACAGCTGACAGTACCTACTAACTTATCCCACTAGACTTAGCCTAAACACAGCTGTGAACAGCCTTTGATTTCTCAGCTGTGGAGCCACTCACCACCATCAGGTTCATTTCATCCTTGAGATCATCGTAGCGCTCCTCCAGGCGGCTGAACTCATTCAGCAGGTTCTGGTACCGTAACCGTTCATCATTCAGGTCCAGCTCCAGCTGCTTTGTCTCCTCCACCAGCTTCTTCTCCATCGACTCTGCCACAGACAGCAGGGATCCAAAGTGAGAATTCCAGCCCAACCTACCATGCAGTGCATCCATCCAGGAGATCCAGGCCTGCACCAGAGGAACAGCCTGCCATTTGAAGCTGGTGTTTGTGCCTCTCTACGCAAACTTTAGGCCAAAAATATGAAGGGCCAAAGCATTATTGTGGCAACCACAGAAGTGCTCACTCAGACAAGTTAGTTATTCTGCTAATACCTTCTAGGAGTGATTCCAGGAGAGAGGAAGAAGGGGCACTAGCTCATTGCTGTGCTATGCAAAAGCAAAATGTGAGGTGCTTTACACCTCAAGACTCCTGACCCTCCTCATCACAGCTCCCTTCATCACAGCCCTCACACCGAGAGTTTAGCTTTCCTGGCTGCTGCCTACACAATCACAGCAGCCAGGAAAGTTGTAGCAGACAAACTGTATTAAATATCAGAGCTGTCTTTTAAAAATCCAAGTGTTTTGGAACAGTCACACGCCCTAAAAAAGGCCCCAAACCCTTAGGATTTTGTGGAAATTCAAATGGTAAATAATTCTGATGTTTGCAAGTTCTTAAAACAAAGAAATTAATGCAGAAAAAAAGAATGTAAATTAAGGCAAATTAGCCCAATCTATGCAGTAGAGTGTTGCTTCACAAGGTAACATGAAGGAGAAAACCTGAATGAAGAGAACAGAGCCAACCTGTTATTTCCCTCGCCTGGTCATGGATGCGGCGGTTCAGGTCCTCTTTTTCTGTTTTCAGTAATGAGTTCTGCTCTTTCAGCTCTGATACCAGCTACAGAGATAATAAAATATTAGACTCAGAATGCAGTTCATCTTTCATCATTAGCTCTAACAATGGCACCTTTGTTGCCTGTTAACAGTTCACACAATTAAATTGTTGTTCGCAGAGCGGAACTGGTGAACTAAGTCTTCATTTCCAAATTACATTTCTTAAATGTGTAACACTGCATTCCCCTGTATATTCTGCATCCCATTTCTGATCAGATGCTAAAATTGCCCTGAAGCACTCCACAGTGCCATGTATTTTTCATTAAAGTCCCAAAGATAAAAATGGCTCATTAAATCAGAAATATTCATAAAACGGTAACACTTTTGGTAGTTCTCTGGTAAATTCCATTGCATTGGGTAACACCACAATTTAACACCTTGCCTCTGTCCTAAATGTGTGTCACTTTACCTGTGTTCAGGTTTGCCAGGTACTCATTTATGTCTGATTATTGTTACTATGCATTCACTTTGCTTTATCTGTTGATATTTTTCCTTATGCTTATCTGATATTGGAATTTGTCACAGCATCGCATAATGATGGACTGGCTCTTCCAATACTCAAAACTTGCACCATTACCAGCAAGTACTCTTGACAGAAATCAACCCATTTGTTTGTGGTTAGCAAAGATCAGGGCTTAGCTGAAACCTGTTGAACTAGACTGTGCACATGTGTTGAATAGGCTGGCTGTTTACATTAGGCAGGATATAGTAGCACCTTTGAATGTTGAATATGGGACAGATTCCTGATATCCATGTGTTTACTCTCCCTAGACAGGAAAAAATGATTTTTTGTTACGAATGCATTACCTCTGAGTCAGAAACCTTAAGGATTTGGCTTTGCAAATGCTTTCAATATCAAAATCTGAATAGATTGGATACATATATTTGCATATATGGATTTAGCATATTCTTCTACCATAGGTGCAGCCATTTAGCTACCAAGCCTATCTAGGATGCTACAGCTATAAAAGTACAGTAAAAATACCAGCCACACAAGTGAACCAATTAAACCTGGGCAAAACCTGAGTGGATACCAGGCCCTGTAAATCCTCTCATGCAGCTGAGACCCCATACATGCCTGCTCAGTTTCATGCTTATATTTGTCTGCCCATTCCTCAATGCTCTTCTTCTCCGACTGGGTCTGGTGCAGCTCCTTGCGGAGCTTGGCAATCTCCTCCTGGAGGCTGATGACACGGTTGGTGGCGTTCTTGGCCTCCTCCTCACTCATCCGAAGCCTCTCCACATCGCTCCGCAGCTTCTCCGTCTCCGTACTGTATGTGATCTCCAGGTTGTTCATCTTCTCCAGCAGGGATTTGTACTCTTTGTTCTTTGCAAAACACAACACAGGCAGAGCAGCTGTTAGAGAAGTTCTGGTTTACGGGAGCCTTTTCCTTCCCTACAGAATTCACCCTGACATGGGAGCACAGGAGCAGCTTCCCCATTTCAAAAAGGTTTTGCTCTGGTTTTGCAGAATTGCTTAATGAGGTGACAGAAGAGTCCAGTCTCTAAGCCTGCACATCCTAAACTAAATCAGACACGATCACCCCACCTTCCCCTAAAACAGAGCAACTGACGTGCTTCAAACGCAATACTGGCGTTAAGCGAGTGGGTGTTTTTTCTCAGTTCTGCTGAGAGGAACAAGTGGATGTTTGACTGTTCCAGTTCTACTGTGGCCTCCCCTTCTCTCCTATCACTGTTCTTCATCAGAAAAGAGAACTGCGCCCTTCCCAAGAAAATTCAGTGCATTCTGCGAACGCCCACAGTGCTGAGAAAGGTAACCAAGCCTTTGGCAGGGTTTCCCTGAGGCTGGCGAGGGAGACGCTTTTACCTGCTCATCGATTTTTCGCTGCAGCTGCATGATCTTGTTCTCCAGGCCAATGTGAAGCTTCTTGTAGCGCTCCACGGAGCGGGCCTCTATCTTGAGCTTCTTCAGCTCCCTCTTGGCCATCATGCGGCGGTAGCAGCATTGCAGGTACACGATGGCCCTCAGCGTGCGGCGGTAGCGCCGCCGGGCCAGCCAGCCCCTCACGTGCTTCTGGATAACCACAGACTTGTGCTCCCGCAGCATCTGCGTTGGGAAAACACACGGCACGGGGGTCAGAGCTGCAACCATGCCTGTGCAGCTACACAGAACCCCACCATGGTCTACACACAGACACCTCCGCCTGCAAAGAGAAACTTCTGGGGAAGAGCAGCGAGAAATGGAATCAATTTAAATTAAAAATAAAAGAAGAGGAAAAGAAGACTGGAACGAGGACAAAAACAAGGAGTAAAATGAAAAGGAACCAGAAGGAAAAACATGACAAAAAGAACTGGAGGCACACTGAAGCATGAGGCATTCTTTTGTGTTGAAGTCAGAGCCCAGCTAATTGCAAAAGTATATGCTACCTGTTGGCAAGATTACAAATACAATGTTGTTGTTTTTTTAAACTGCATCTTTATCTTGAAACACTTTTGAATCATTGACATATTCTATGTAGAGTTCATCAATACAAAGTTTAAAATTACCACATTTGATATGCAATGCAGTCAGCACTGCATTTCCCAGAGGAAATTGTAGCAGCTGTTAAGAAGTCAGAAGCTTTTGGTTTTTTCCTGTTATTTTGTTTTGGGAGGTTTTTGTTGCCTTTTTTGACACATCTTAGGCTTGCCAGCATGATAAAATTTTCATCTATTCTAATAAGAAATTTATAGTTTAGTAATTCCTGTTTATTTTATGGCAGAAATTTCAACCATAGCTTTGAGGTATCAAAAAAAAAAATCTGTATTATTTAAAAAAAAAAAAATCTATAACATAAACCAGTCATGAATGCCAGCAACCTTCATCTGTGTGTTAGGCAGAAAGTTCAGCTAAGAAGAGTCTACCACTTCCTTTTGGATCCTTCCCCCACTAATTCAATCAGAGATCCCCCAGGTCTGGAACACCTGAATTCAATCAGATCACAGCTATGCTTGGAGAGACTGTCCAAATCCACAAGGTTTCCAGAACACAGCTTTAGGGTTCACTTAATAAAGCTTCTGCAAATAAAACAGTTTATTCTAAAGAATAATATAGTAATATTTAGGATTTCATGTTAATCTCAGAATTGGTAGTTTAAATATCATAGGCAGTTCACATTCTTACAATGACTTACCACAACGCTGGTAAGACAAACTAGTCAGGTAACAATAATTTTATTTTCTTTTAGACTGCTTAGAAAACAAACTGAAATGTGCTAGAAGCATTACAGCTCCAGATCAATGAATTTAAAATTCACTGGCAAAGTGGCAAGACTATAATATATACAAACTTTCTCCCTTAGCATTTATTTCTGAATTAGAAATGAGGCTGAAAATACCAGCACACTGTTACTCAGCACACCAAGGTAAGGAAGCAGCTTTCGGAAAAGCACAGCAAGGTCAAAAGCCAAAGTCCTTCCGACTGCACACCATATAGTTGGCATGCCTGCCCCCTGCCTCTTCCTTCCACGTTTTCTGGAACACTTCTTCAGGTTCCCAGCAGGTGCCTGAACACTGGAAGACAACTAGCTTTCAACAACATTTTCACCTCGAGTTTGAAAGCAACAAGTCCTGTAAAATACCTCCATGGCGCAGGGATAGTCCTCATCTGCCAGTGAATTCTTGCACCCATGCAATCCAGTGAGGAAACAAGCCACTCCAAAGTAATGTGAGAGGATCAGGAAGTTACTTCATCTACCAGGGATATCCCAGGAAAGCTTATGTCAAAGCTATGGAGGAACTGGACTCCTTGTACAGCCGAGCAACACACTGCAAGGTCTCAGGCAGGATCTTTCCCCAGGATGTGTGAAACAGATGATTCAACCACAATAAGTTCCTTGTAGTGCCCACGTGACTCAACACATGCCCTCTGCCTACAACAACAGGTACCTTTCACAATCCTAGGGAGCAACACGTGCCCCACACCTGACTGCAGCCAGGGCTCAGCCCAGGTGTCCTGTCACAGGGCAGCCTTTCGGTTTCACTCCTCTGCAATCACCACAACAGCCGTGTTTACCTTCCCACGGCACGCACAGCTTCTGCTTCCCTCTCTGGCCCTCCTGTAGCTCAGCTTGGGTAAAATCCCACCTCAGGAGGACAAGGCAAACACAGCACACCACAGGGGTACACTGTCACACTGTCATCTTTTACTGTGGTGAACAATTCACAGCTCGAGGGGGATCATCCTGACAGGCAGGTCTGACCACCCCTTCCAGGGACTCTCCAGAAACCTGCCATCTCTATTAGCAGGGAATAACAGGTTTATTAAACTGTGCTACAAGACAGATGGGATGTGCATTACTCATGGGACTAACAAGGCATAGAGAAGTATCTCCCATTTTCCTGAAGATTTTAGGCCACCTACTGCTGTGACCCAGCTGTGACTGTCACATCTGTCAGACCACTGTTAAAAACACATCTTGTTTAACATCACAAATACAAGTTGTAATAACAAGAATTCTAAGAATTCCAATAAAAAGGCAAGTAGATAGCCACACAAAAGAACAGCCAAGTCAAGCACAGGAGTCTTAGTATTAAGAAATTCTTATCAACATTTGGTTTTATCCAACTTTCTGGTTAGTTTATGTTAGAATGCTACAAGTGACTGTGTAGTAACTTTAATAAAAATGAAAAATTTATAAAAACTTCTACTTTAAAAGAGAACAATATGGCACATAAGCATCAGATGACTTTTGGATGCATGCCCTTAACATTTACATACTTGGGAAAATAACACAACTCCCTCAGCTGCTTTTCCAGTGAAATATTTGTTGACTTTTGAGCCTGGTTAACACAGTTCTTATAGATAAAAGTGCTATGAAACATGTTAGCACTTTGCAGTTTGACTCATAATTCTGTTTCCAGCCCTGTAACCACTGAAAACCAAATACTAATTTCTCAACTGAGTAATTCATTATCAAGCATAATCTAGAAAATATCATCAATATCATTAGGACAGGGTTATATCAATTTATCCCCACACCAAAACCAACATACATCAAAAAAACCAGAAACACTCCACCCATGGGTAACTTTCAATATCCAATTTTTGTAGGAATTTCTTTGCTAACATAATTCCATAAGCCATTTCAGAATTACTGAAACTAGGGATGGGGAGAAGACCCCATCAAATGTATACTGATGTAACCAATTCTGATTTGGACTCACGGAGGCACATTGAAGCCTGGCATTTCCAATATTTATTTTAAGTGCCTCAACATTCTATATAACAAGTGAAAAAGTGAGAACTGCAGTAAATCACAGTTGGATTCTCCAGTGGCGGCACTGGAGTCTAAGTACATCTGTATTAGATGACGAGAACATGTCTAAAATGACAAGCTGATGGCAGTATTAGATAGATCTAATTTCCAGGTGCTGTCCCTCAATTCATGCTCTGGTATTTTGTTAGTGCATCACACCTAACAGCGGGCACACAAAACATTTGCAGTTCCCAAGACGACACCACAGAGAAGCTTTGTCCTGAAAGTGCGTGGAAATAAAGGTGGAGTGAGAAAGTACACTATGATTGCTTACCATCTGGTACCTGTTTCTGACCATGTAACCTCTTAGGAGGGCCTGAAGAGCAATAGTAGCATCTCGCATGCACTGGTATCTCTTGCGGACCACGTACATGCGCTGGAACTTCTGAATGGTGATGGCAGCTCGTGTTCTCCGCAGGAACTTGGCATAGCTAAGGAAAAGATTACAAGCAATACCTGTAATTATGTGATTGAATGCTTGAATGTATTTTTTTTAGTATCTGTATCTTTAGTTTCTTCTTCATGTTGTCAGTGACACAGTATATCTACTTGCTATTCTGCTGTGTGGCAATACAACAGAATGACAAATTAACAGAAACCTTGCAAAACTTTACACGGAAATGCTTTCTCTTCCCCTAAGAATTCTACTACTATACAACTGACAAGGTAAACTCAGCTTAACTTCTCATCACCTCTTCTCCAACTTTAAAGCTGTTTCCACTATGTCATCTTCCAGATCTACTCTCCTAACCTCCACTAGCAGAAAATGTTTGCTTGTTCTTGGCTGTCGCAGTAAAAGAACTACAAAGCATCTTGACATACGTCTCTTTCTGGAGGCTGGTTATTACAGCCTTCATCACCACCTTGTCTTTGAACAATACCACCTGTATTCCTGCCCTTCTCTCTGGCCCCTGGCCATCCCTCAGAAGGCAATCCCAACAAACCACTGACTGATGAATGTCCCTTTACAGCTGAGCCCTTGAAGAGGAATGGCTTCTCCAGCAGGACAGACCCAGCTGGGAGGGCACATGGAAACTGGGCAATAAGGACTCAGACAGTCCTGCTTTACCTCACCTGCAACATATCTCCTTAGTACTACTTGTTTTCTGCATCACAGAGCCCAGGGTGCTACTGTCATCTCACAAAGGTCAAAACCAGGCAGGACACACACTCATTATATTAAATTTCCTTCATTTCCCTGGAAAATCATTTCCTCTCAGGCAGTATAGGAGGGCGAGAACAAATGTATCACATTTCAACGCCCTACTTACAGGGCTCTGGACTGAGGCTGGTGTGGGATTTGCCCTGAGCAGTGCTTACCATCGTGCCTGGTACCCTCTGACATGTCTCTGGATGGTGATGGCAGCCTTCCTCATACGCATGTACTTCTTCCTCATCAGCCAGCCTCGGATCGTCTTTTGGATGCGGATACAGGCAGCTCTCAACTTATCTGCCCTTATTTTTTCTAGGTAGGCTACTTGACCAGCCCGGAAAAATATTTTTGTCTTACCAAACTGGTACTTATCCTTGTCCTATTTTCAAAGGTAAAAAGAGGGTAAGTTACAGCATTAAGTGTTAATGCATTAAAAAAGGCATGAAGGGCTAAATGAAAGTACAATTAGTAAAGAGGCAAAATTATCTATGTAATATTTTGGGTAATCTGAGACTTAAATTAAGTAGTGGAGAAGGGTATTTTGTCTGTATGATTCTGTTAAAAAATTAATATAATAAGGCCACAAGCATGGCCCAAAGGAGCAATGTGAGATTTTTGCTTAGATGAGAATGCCACAAAGATAATAACATGGAAGGCTACAGGAGGTGACAAAGGGGCCCAGAGGATGAAAGCAATACAGGCAGTGCACATGTACAATTTTCTGCTTAAATTGTAGCTGACCCCTCTGAACAGTCCATCTTCGAGCACATTACACAGTGCAAACAAAGCAGCTGGGGCTTCAGACATGTACACATCACTTATTGTATCAGGACTAGGGCAGAACAAAGCATACTGCTGCTGCTCAAACACATCTGAAATTTCAGAACTAAACCAGAAAGAGAGTAATACGTTATGTCTACAGACTGTAGTACTCCTTTGAGGGAAAAACTGAGAATATACAAAGGCACACTGAAAAAAAAATTAATTTTGTTGGCTGTTTGATTCTTAGTTGAAAGGAACAGCAGTCAAAGAGCTACAGGATACATTTGTGGTTTAGTATTTTGCAGAAGTACTAAAATAGTGTGGCTATGAGGGAGTAAGCGACACTGTCTTTATTCCCGTGGATCCCAAATGCTCTCAGCACTAAGTCCAGTACCTGAATCAGCTTCTCCAAGACATTTTTACACGTCTGCTTTCGGTCACCAAGGACATCTCTCTGCTTCATCAGAACCCGGTAACGGCTGAAGAACTCTTGGTATGTCCACCTGTCCCAAAAGCAGAGTGTCAGTCCCAACAATGAACATTACCTTAGAAAGAACTGCAGCTGGATGCAATCCAAAGAGAGCAAACACACCTGGAGGGGAAGCCGGCAGCACTGATTCGGATGGTCTCCAGGACACCACAAGCTCTCAGCTGCTGCACTGCCCGCTTTTCATCAAACCTAGGTAGGAACAAAAAGTGGCTGTGGGAGTAGGTCTGCATTATCTGGGGGTCCTGGTTGTGTGCACACCCAGGAGAGAAGTGGCACAGTGGGAGCAGGGTGGATGTGATGGGTGGTGGGCAAGGTGCTCCTGAAACTCAGGGGTAACAAAGGACAGCCTGGCTGGAGAACTCTCCAAGCCCATTGGCTTTTCCTGCTGGCCAGCACAAGAGCTACAGGAGCCTTTGTGTGCCTGGGCTTTGAGAAAAACTCTAAGCAAGTTCACATATGTTTAAAAAAAAAAAAGTAATGAAAAAGGCTTTGGAATCTGAAAAGGCAAATTCCAGCAAATGCCAAATGAGCTCAAGGAGTGTAAACTGCCAGTTACATTTAAAATTGCTAGCAATGAAAATGTTGGAAGTTTTTTCTCACATATCATCATAAACAAAAAAATGGCATCAGGATTCTCCCTCTATTCATCCCCAAACATTTCCTGCTGTGATACATGTACACACACACGGTGAATCCCTAACCAGAGAAAGGAGACACAGCACTTCACTCCTGAGTGAGCAAGGTTCAGCAGAGCCCTGATCCTCAGTGGCCTTGAGCAATCCCCTCCCAACAAGGGCTACCCAAAGCACACAGCAGCTGGCATCTTACGTGAACGGAAACTTGAAGTCATTTGGCTTAATACAGCGCACGTAGTGTGGAGTTGTAGCATTCAGGGTTTCCATCAGCAGATGAAGAGAGTTTCGAAACTTTTTGGAAAACAGAATGAAAAATAATGTCAGGGAATAGCCTCAATAAGCTCAGTCATCTTTGAGATAACCTCAGAAAGCAGACCTGGTTTGCATACTTTTAATTTAATTATGGCAAAGATATGTGGTTATTTTGTGTTTGGCCCAATGATAACTGGAACCAAGTTTTATGGGGATTTATCGGGATTTTAAGATTGAACCCCACTTTGATTTGAATCAGACAAAGTGGCACATGAACCAAAACATCCAGTTTAAGATTTTCAAAACTTCTCAGCATCCACGTTAAATTTGTTTCGAAAAGCATCAGTTTGGGGTTTGGCACCATAATATAAAATGGGCTGCCTCAAATTGTTCCCCACAGTGCATTAGTAATTAGGGACTACTTGAGCCAAACTGAAAGTTGCAATAAGCTTCACCCCTCTCAAAATCCCAAGGGATCCTGTGAGGCACCAGCACACCTTGAGACCTATGAGACAGGAGGTAAAGGGAGAGTTATTTAGTAGAGCTGCATTTTCAAACTCACCTGATGTCCCACAGTTTTCTTATGCTCCTTGCTGGCCTGACCCGGCCTGGCCTTGGCAGGTTTGATAGGCATTCGAGACAGAGGCACACGCCCTGAAGGGGTTGCTGATGTAGGACTGAGGACCTTCTCCTCATCCTGGAATAACTCTGGTAGCAGCTTAAACTGATATAACAGCATAAAAAATACACAGAGGGTAAGAAATCAGCAAGTGATTGCATGTGTTTGTGTTTAAGGTTAAATTCTAGGCTCAGTTTTTGTAAGAACTGCATTTTTGTTGAACTTCACAGGGGACAAATGCAAAAAGCAGACAGGGTAAGTGGTATAGTGAATGGGCCATGATTCAATACCAAAACTTCTGTGGGTTTGACCAGTGAATCTCCTCCTGAAGATAAAATTCTGATTTGAGTTTTTTTTTCATATAGCTAACAACAGCTTCCATGTGAAACTGTTAGATACCAACAGCAGTTTCATAAGTACTGGCTGCAATTATAAATGGCTGCTTTGATCTAAGAAGGAAACAACAGGGTCCTCTCATATTCCAATGGTGCATCTGTCTCCTTTGTGGTTGAGAGGTATCTGGGACACTGAATAAAGCAGCAGGCAAGCAAAGATGATTCCTGCTTTATCACTCCAAATTGAAATAATCAGCTTAAAAGAGGAACCATCAACTGAAAAAAAACCCCACTAGCCAAATTTATCTGACAGATACACTCCCTGCCAGTGGGAGTGGAGGAAAAACCTGAAACGTTCTTCCAAATACCACACAGGACTTCTGGTTCCCTTTCTCTAATGGCTACAAAATACACTGATACATAACAGCTGCTTTGAAGTAACTTATAACTAAAAAAAAACACCACCAGGTCTTTCTACTGACAACCACAGTACTTCAGAACCATTCTAAGAGAATCTGAACTCCTCTACCTGTCCATGAATTTTATATCTAGCATCTGTGCAGTTTTTCCCAAGAGATAGGAGTGAATTTTTCAGTACTAGAGACTGCTTGGGCCAAGTACAATCTAAAAAATTTAAAAATTGGTTTTCTCTTATGAAACCTGGTGAGCAGAAGTGATAACCAATGGAACATGCTGCACAACCAAATAGCACCTGGGCCCTGTGGTTATGCCAGATGAGCTGGGAGAAGGCATCAAATATTGCCCAGCAGCATTCAGCATAGCACTCCAGGCATAACAGAATGACTGAGGATGCTAAAAAGGTATCCTAAATTCTTGAACTTAAAAAGGAATATCACAACTTGGCTTTATCTCACCTGAGTCTACCTCTGTAGCTGGTGGAAGAATGACATTTCCTGAGGGTGATTTACTCTTCTGACTCAGCACAGAGTTGAGGATGATTGGGCTACTACCTCCTTGTCAGCTGCCTATGATGCAGTGAGTTGGTGTGCACAGCAGCTGAGCTACAGAGCCAGGTGTTTTCAGCCTGTACAGAAACTTACTTAAATGTAATATGATTTTTCTAAAGCTCCTGATGCTCCCACACACCAGAGGCAGGGGTAGGAACAGGGTCCCCATTGTCTCGATTGCAGATGGATGAGTTCTTCTAAGCTGTCCATACCTAAGTCTCATTCCCTTTCTCCAGCCCTGGGAAAATCTGCCTGTAAAAATGGGCAAGTGCATATCAAAGGCACTGTTTTCATAGCCACTGGCCCAGTTACTCCAAGCAGAAGAAAGGAACAATGTCTGGCCTCTCCAGTACAGGTCAGCGATAAGTGGAGCAGTGCTGCAATGATCCACATTGTAGGACTGTCTGGTTTTGGGTTTTAGTATCTTATCCATTTTCTTTGTTTTGCAGAACACTAGGAGTGTTCAAAGAGAGGGAAAACACTGATCAAAGGGTCGATAATTCACGTGATTGTAAACAAGCAAGCAAGCACTTCTTTCCTGTAATTTTTTCACACAACTTAACACACATGCTGCTAACGATCTCACAGATCATTTCTTTCAATACAGAGACACAACAGAACATTTTAAAAACCATGCCAACCAATCAAGTAGCAAGCATAAAAGCCCAGAATTGTTGTATTGCTTTCATGATACATGCATGGAAACTAAACTAGTTCACAGAGGTTCTGTGGGTGGATTTACAGAGAAGGCCAAAATAAATAGTTGAACTCTACAGTGCCTGCCAAGAGCAGTGTGTGCCATGCACTTTTTGGAGAGCAAAGAAGCATCCAAGCTGTATGTGAGAGTGGGCATGGGCAGGATGACAGATGATGCATTCAATTTAGAATTACCTTCTGTTGGATGTGCACAGCAAACCCAGAAAACATCATCGCCAACAAAATAAAATAAAAATCAGAAATGCAGTTCTACTACAATTACTAACAAAGAGGCAGACATGAAAACAAAAAATAAAACATTCTTTACACTGGTTTTGGAAAAATTCACCATAAGGTTGTTTTTTAGTGTTTAGACTGAACTGCCTCTAGCTACACTGAGCCTGGCCAAGCTGCTGCCAGGCTCTCACAGCAGCTCTATCCCCACTGTCTGTCCCTGGCCTACATCCCATGGAGCACCCTGTCCCTTTGTCCTGAAGAGTGGCTGGCTGGCCTCTGCCAGCTCCCCAGAGATGCCACCTGCCTCCCCCTCCACCCCCAGAAACCTGCTTCACTTAAACCACTTCAACACTTCCCCCAGTGGAAAGTCTGCTGTGGTGTTTCGTTATACCACATGTTTTAATCACTTAGCTTCATATTATCTGCTCAGAATAGAAACAGAAGAGAAAAACGTTGGTTTTCCTGATAGAATAACATCATTTTAAATAGCCTGTCCTTGATACCCAGCTTCCTGGGCCATTAGAGCTAGCAAATTCCCAACAGCCATCACTGTGCAATGTCAAGTTAATTGCCTTCACATTTCTGAGAGCACAACCAGCATTTCTGCCATTACAAAACACAGACGATGCCACTGAAGGCCTACCCTATAATATTCCTTCATGCAGTATTTTTCAGTTCAGATGTTATCTTTCTTTCATGGATATCAAGGAGACAAGACTGTAAATTATGGTTTGTGTCCTTAGGGTCAATATACTTTATTCCTCTCTCATTTTGCTTCTGGAGCCAAACTTGTCTCTCCTTCAGACATTTTCTGCTCAGTTGCCACACCATAAACAAAGAGCTTCTGTTTTCAAGTTATAAAATTAAGGGCTTAACTGTTAAGCCTTCTTATACCACTGCAGTATATCAGAAGTCACTGACATCTCTACAGAAAATATAGCAAAGTTTTGTGAAAAGAAACCCCCCCTCCCCAAATCCCCTTTCCCCCACTCAAAAACCCAAACCAAAAAAAGAGCCCCCAAAACAATGACAACGACCCATAAACAGTGAAATTAGTGGTTAATAGACTGATCTTACATGGAAAAAAGTTAGGATAGAGGACCTTCTAAATTCATGCAGATAACCAAGTAAAACACAAACTGTGTTCAATTTAATTTGATCTGATACTAAGGGAGAAATATTTTCTAGGTTTATAAGACATTTTCTATGATCCTGAGGATCACAGGATTCAAGGACTCATTACTGCAAAAGAAGAAGAAGAAGAAAAAAATCCTTATACTAACCTTACTTGATTTTAGGACCTTAATTTGCTCCTCATAAACTGTGTCTTTATTCTTTTCCAAAAAGCCTTCACATTGATATTCCACCTGAAAGCCATCATTTTACAGGAGAAAGTATTACAAGTATTAAATAAGAATAATTTGCATGGAATTCACCAGCTAAAACATTCACATTTAAAATATAATTCTTTTACATACTGAAAATATGAGCTCCCAAGTGCATCTTTGTTAAATATAGATTTTCCTCAAAGAGAGTGCTTTCCAGTAAAACACAGAACATTAAAATATTGAGAGGAATACTGCTATTGCAGTATACCAGACATATTTCACTGCTGAGAGATGCTCGTGGTAAGGCACCATGACTGAATGGTTACCGTAAGGGTGAAGAATCAAAGTGTGTGCTGAGCATCTTCCCCACTGAACTCATCAGGGCTGCAGAGCTGTCTGAAATCCAGATGCAACTGAGGACAAAGTATCTCTCACCTCATTAGCTGAGAGGCAGTTAAGTACATCTGCCTGCAGATTATTGTGGAAATGGCTCATTTGTGCTCCAAAGGACTAATTTTACCAGAAGCAATAAAATGTCTGAATGTTGTGACAATATGTAAGAACCCTCTGTCACAGGGCTATAGTGTCTCCTGGACCAAAGAACAGCCAGTATCAGATAAAAACCTACCATTTATTTCACTGTCCTAGTTCAAGGCTGAAAGAAAACCAAAATTACTGTCAAAAGTTCACTTATCAGTGCTTGCACAATGACACTATACCCTGAGCTGCAAAATATTTCAAGGAATTCCTAGAGGAAAGAGGACAGAGGATGTCCCCAGGGTTTCTGCGCAGCTGGAAGCCCACTCTGAGCACTGCCTGGGGCACCATCCACATTCTTACTGCAGGAGGCCACGCCAGGAGAGGGCAGCAGCATCCCTGCCTTGTCCGGGACAGCATCAGCACAGACCGCTGACCCGACAGCTGGGCCTTTATTCCTCCTCCCAGATGTCTGTTCAGGTCAGCACACAGAAAACATAAAATGCTTAGCACAGACAGCACAGCAGAGCTCAGAGCTTTGCTAGTACCTGCTTGGAGCTACTTTCTGCCTTCCTTGGCCCTTGCTGCTCACAGACTAGACATAGGAAAGACCTGCTTTTAATATCAAAGTTTAACCTAATGAACAGATTATGAAATATTAATTAAATCCTTCTTGTTCTCTCATCCACAAAATAGAGCAAAACTCGTGAATCTAAACAGCTACAGAGCAGTTCTTGCTACTTTCATTAAGGTAACACTAGATGCAAAAAGAATATGACCCTTCTACATAAAAATTCAGGAGCCTGGGAGAAACCTAGCAGACAGATAAAGGCCTCCAACCCCCATGTCAGCATGTGCATACCTACTGGTAACAATCTGAGAGCTTCTTGAAACCTTTTTTGACAAAGCTGACAATATTCTGAGGCAGCTTTTCTGTATAACACGACAACTGTATTAAATAGGATTATTATTATTATTTTTTGTTTTAACCTGAGGAGTGACTCAGTTTGACGAGCACTGGGAGCTGAACACGACATGAACCCCACTGAGACACCCCTCAGCCAGCTTCCTAGAAATAGCTGTTCCCTGAGCAGCTGAGGCGAGGGTGGGAGCAGCACACACTGCTCCAGCAATAGAAAAGGGTGTGTTAGCCTCTCTCCTCCTTGCACACTGAGACGGCAGCAAAAACGGCTTTAATTCGTTGCTGCTCTTTAGCTAAAAGGAGGGGGGTACAGGATTTCCTTTTTTGTACATTTCTGTTGCATAACTGGAATTGACACAGTAATGCTGAGAGCTGCAAATGCACTAAGCTCCCACGTTTGGAAAAAGGATGGTCAGTGGTTACAGCATGTGGTGGAGTCAGGAGCTCACTTGTGTCCCTGGCTCTGCACAGCTGCCAGTTCACCTCCTCCTCCTGATCAGGTGTTGAGGCAGGCACGCTTTTGTAAGAGCCGAGTATAGCCAGGGATGCCACTGCCCAGCTCTCCTGTAGCAGCCCCAGGATCCCCTCCCACACACCAGCAGGAAAGCTGTACCACAGGAAAAGTCCTTACCTTGTCAGCAAAGTGCTTGATGATAAAGGCCTTGTTTGACATACGTGGTTTTTCAAAGAGAGCACATTTATTCAAATGAGTATTGTATAGTTTTTGGGCCCAAGAGTCATCTGAGCCTTTTGGCATCTATAGAAAAGAATACAGAACACACTTAAAATGTCTTGAGAACTTTTCAGTAGCAAAAGCATCTAAGAAAATGGGGGACAAGACTTGATGATTTGCTTTCACATTCCAGCTCCTCAGATTCCCAGCACTGCCAGAAGCAAGGACATGGTAACCAACTGTGTGCTTGCCAGTCCCACACTGGGTACTGGGCACTGGCAGCAGGCACAGCTGCTGGGACACATCTGACACCAACAATGCCTCCAGCGGCACACACCTGAAGGCAGAGATCCCAAAGGCACGTTACCAGAACTCATCCACCTCCATCAGAGATTTCTTCTGATGCTTTGTGATAAATAAAAACCCCAAGCTGGGTTTCCACTGAGGCAGACACTCTGAACCATCCCCTGTACATGGCTTGGCATAAAATAAATCAAGATAAAAGACAAAGGGTGAAACACCAAGCAAGAGGCAATTTGGGGAAATCTGACGGGACCGAGGACTGCACTTATCCTCAGGGAAAGCTGTCAAAATCCAAACAAAGTTGATCAGAGACCCAGGAACAGCTACAGATACATGATGGAGGGGAAGAGGAGGGGTTCATTACTAAAACCATTTTTTCTCCTCCTGTAATTGCTGATTCTGTTCATATGCTTTCCAAAGTCTTGCACCAGCAGAGTGTCAAAATGACAACTGTCTGCAGATGACTTTTCCCTGTGAGGCCCAGAAACAGGACAGCTGATAACCTCTTTCTCTGTGAAAGTCCTTGAACACACACCTTGCACTCCTCATCCAACAGATCCAGAACTCCCATTTTGGCCTCTATGAGGTTGATACAAGGCTGATTGTCGTAGAAATCAATCAAGGTCCATGGTATTTGTTCCTTCATATATTCTTCTTGTTCCAGCTTAAAGACATGCTGCAGGGCAAAAGGAAAACAGTTTTCTGTGAAATTAAATGCAGAATAAATACACTGAACTCTCAACTGAATTCATCTTGGCACATTAATCCAGGCTCAAGTGATACACTAGGTTCAACTGAATAAACTCTTTAACAAGTGTATGAAAAATAAATTAACCTTTTTTCCTGGCCTAAAAACAACAGCCTACATTAAAGCACTCCATACTCTCCGCAAATATCCTTTTTATTATATTATCCAACAATTACTGTAAGCTCTTTTCTCTTATAAAAAACACAAAACCCAAAAAAACCTTCAAGTGCAGGAAAAGCAACCTATAAAGTAGGATGTGCCATGCTTTTATGATTTGGAAATTATGAACACTGCTCTATTTCAAGCCAAGTTTCACTATAAATACCTTTGTGTTTCCTTGTAAAATAACAGAGCTCTATTTCCTCTTAAATGGCTGCTGATTTTTTTTCCAACATGACGCACTGCATTAAAATTTACTCTTCAGCAGAAGCTGAAGGAGCATTAGCACTAGAAATCCTTTAAGGAAAACTCTGTGACAGATTTATCTGGTATGAAGATCAGTTGCATATTTATTCAAAAATATTATCACAAACAACCTGCACAGCTTTAATGAAACGTGTGTAAGAGATGAATTAAAACTTAAGGAAAAAACAGAATAAGGTATTAAACAGGCAAACTGTGGTCTTAATAGAACAAGCACTTTGAAAAACCAAAAAGACTGCTGACTCCAGTTATTTTTGATGATGTTTCATCCCCCACTTACATTTTTCTGCACACTTACCGCTGCTGCGGCAGGTGGATGCATGCTGGGAGTGCCCCACCACCAGCAGGGCAGGGTCTGGGGGTGCCCCAACACCTGAACTGGGGTGCCAGCCCCAGCTGCCTCAAGCTCAGTGCACAGCTCAGACACCTCACACATCTGCCAGGCCGCAGAAAACTACCCTGACAAAGCTGTTTATCCCTTTATTTCATTAGCTCAACGCCATCCTCCCCAGAGCCGCGCCCGTGGGAGCCATTCCCACCCTGCACCTGGCAGGAAAGCCCTGGCAGCGTTCTACTGGCGAGTCATATCCAACCTAAGATCTGAAAGAAAACAGAAACCCGTTTTTTCACTGTGAAGGAACCAGCCATTAGGAGGTGAAAAATGCCCTCAGACCTGATTTTCCCTGTGGGTGGTGGGCACCAGGCAGGGCAGGGTGGTCGGGCAGTTCCCAAGCAGCCTCTCCTCAGCCAGGCTCAGGCCGCTCCAGGCAGCACACGAAGGTTTGCTGGCTGCCACCAACCACAAGGCTTTAATTCAAAGCAACCTCCACCCCGTATGCCTCCATGGCAGCCCAACAGGTCTGTGTTCACCAGCACGGGGTTTGGCAGCTTGGCAGGACACCAACACAAGAGCCCTGTCACCCCCTCCTTCATGAGGCAGGTGCTTCCAGCACTGGCACGAGAGGGAAGGCAACAGGGGCACAGTTATGTTTACTGAAGAACAGAACCATTACAGCTCTTACAGCAACTAGATTTTACTGTACAGCTGGGAAAACTCCAAGATGCCCTGTGCCTAGCACTTACAACATCCCACTCACGGAGCTGAAGCCAGCCACGGCCCTACCCACACGGAACGGGCACGCCAGGGCTGGAAAGCCCAGCCTCTGCTCCAGCACCCTGCTTACTCCCTGGCACAGTGGGATGAACCCTGGCACAGGGGAACCGGTCCTGTGAGCACACGCTGCCACACAGCTAGGATCACGAGAGTCCAGAGCGATCCCGGTGCTGCAGCAGAGCCTAGCAACAGACCTGGCAGAAATAACTCGCCTCGTCATTATGCAGGTAAGATATGTAACTGCAAACGTCACCAAGGCTGAGGAGAGAATCGTGATCTCTCCGGAGGAGGGAGAAGAGCCGCCTTCTGCCACACGTCATTCTTCAACTTCAGGATGCAGCTGAAAAGCCTCAAAAAATAACAGCGGGGAGGAAGCGCGGGTGGCAAACCTCCAGCAGCGGAGCTGTGCTCTCCTCTGCCCATCCAGGGGCTCTCCGAGGTTACAGAGCCACTGCTAACTCCAACTTCTTCCACACAGGGCTCTCAGTGACAGGCAATCTCAGGCTCTTAATTGCCAAGCACTGCTTCTGCCTTATAATTGTTACTTGATCAGAATTTCAAATAGTCCCAGAGCAGCAGTTAGTCATAAAATCTATTTCTAGGAGATAGTCGATCTTTCCCCATCCCTCAAAGCCCACGGCCAGGACAGCTGCTTAATAGACTGACGGAATTCATCCTAACCACTGGGGACCCAATTAGCAGAATGGACTTGGATGAGGAGAAAGGGAAAAGGAAATGCCAGTCATTTCCTACTTACCATATTGAACTGCTGCTGCAGTTTTTCATTGGCATAGTTGATACAGAACTGTTCAAAGCTGTTGATTTCGAATGTTTCAAATCTAAAATATGCATATACTCAAAATTACTAGTGTATTTAAAAAAAAAAAATTACCCCGTAATTTTAAATTCCCTCCCTCCAGTTAAATTAATTTAATTATTTCAGGCACAAATAACACAGGTTAAGCAAGAAAACACAAGGGAAATGGCAAGTTGCACTATGTAGGCAGTTTAGTGATGTTCCCTCTCTAGGCAGGGATGATGAACTCAGGGAATGGACTGATGTTCCTGGAGAGCACATTAGTTATCTCTGTCCTCTCTGTAAGTGCCACCTTGAAGGAACATGACATGAAAATTGCCTTGTAACTTTCCAAAAGGCAACTGATAAATGACCTACCATCTGCAAAAATCTGAATTCCCACTATAAATGTCAAAGTCATGACAAAGATCTTAGTGTGTCAAAACTAAACACCTACTTCCTTCAGCTGGAATAAGCAGCTGCTAAGGTTTGGGGTTCTTTTGTGTAACCCATGCAGTGCCAGATGACAAAGACGATGCTTTGCAGTCAGATAATTACGTAAATGTCACATCTCTGACAAAAACTCACCCATAGATGTCCAATACCCCGATGAAAGAATGCTGTTTTACAGCAGCGTGAAGGGCTTTGTTCACATGATCTACAATCCAGTTAAAGAGATTAGCATAGATATGTTTGGCAAGTGCATCTCTGGCATTGATGGCATGAAGTTTGGAAATTGGCTTGATGTAGGTTTCAGTGGCAGTGGCGAGCTTCCTATGGCAAAGCCAGTGGGCCATCTCCTCATACTCCACACCCATGAGGTCACAGAAGATGGTGAGGGGCTCATGCTTGGGCTAATAAAAACAGGCTCATTAGATATTGAAACAGTATCAGTGATAGCAAACACACAATCATGCAAACAGAACGACCTGCCTGCAGTGATCCTACAATAGGCAGCAACAGCAGCTTCCTCAGCTCTTCCTCCTTCAAAACCTAGCAAGTTCCCTACCCACTTAGCACATTCACATTGCTCAAGTGAGTTAGTGAACAAGCTTCCTCAAAGGCATTTGTTTTACTATACCCATGTTCACTAAAATGCTTCACACAGGGAACCTGCAACCTTCTGAAAAATGAATCATCTGGCTTCTCTGGGATGGACTTGGTATTTTGAATTCTTACAACTGTGTCAGGCCAAATGAATGGCAGCTCCTGAGTGAGGCTCTTGACTGCTCATGTACAGCCATGGCAGGGAGTGATGGGCAATGTACAAGAACACGTGGGGTCTGGTCTCAGTACTTAAAGTATTTCCTCAGTGAATTCTGGAGAAAAACACCAAGAGATTGCAGCACATTAATGATGTTCTCTAGCTCTCAAATTAAACTGTACAAGAGAAAAAACTGATCTTTGTGTAACTGGGTAAAATCAACCAGCAAGGCTTGTATATTGAGATAGGGATATAAGATTTCTGCATAAAGATCGGTGCAGTGCATTTACCACTCAGTAGGACATTACACTTTATGACTAACATGCAAACTGATCACTAGAAATCAAGGAGGACAGACAGGTCTTTCTTTTCTCAGGAGCTCCCCTAACACTTTTTCCTCATCATGCTCCCATTGCACCTGGTGGCTCAGCAGCACACTGACAAGCACTGTCTTGACAAGAACAGATGGCAGAGGACTGCTACCACATGTCCTACAGCTTCAGGGTATATCAGCTTTAAATATTTCCACATCCTTGTGACTTCTCTGGGGCTTTTTCTAGCTCTTACAGCATACAGGCCCCATGCAGCTACACCTCCAAAATCCAATTAACTGAGCATGTTTTGCTGGCTTGGAAGACAATAATAAAGTAATAATAATTATGAACCCTGCACAAAAGAGTGTCACATTAGGGTTGCTCAAGCTGACATCAAACAAACTGATTCACTGCCACAGCAGCATAGGGAACCCTTTGCTGAGCAGCCTGCAGCACCAGTGTTCCATCAGAGCAGTGCCTCCCAGCAGAGCAGTCTGCATGGCACAGAGCTCTGTGGTGACATGGCTACTGCCAGAGAACAGCACAGGTAATGATGCCCCTGAGCAGACATTCACCAGGTGTTGTTAGGCCAGGACAGGGCTGCACTTCAGGAACCTGCAGCTTTTTCCCAGCTCAGCCAGTGGGACTCCTGCACTGGAGATACTCATCATAACACAGGCAAGCTCCTCATGTCCTGGGGCTCATCAGCTTTCTACCTGTTATCATTAGATGAGCTTTCTTTATAGTGAAAGCCTTTATAAGACACCAGGGAGCCAGACTATTGCTGTTTCAAAGACTGCTAGTCGGGCAGGTGGTGTCAGGGCAGGAACACCAACCACCTCTGGCCCCATGAAGTGGGGAGCTCCATGTGCCCCGCTGTATCAGCTCCAGAAACTGCCACTGCAGATTCCTGAGAAAGGGACTGACAGTGACAAAAGAAAAGAACTCTGAAAGTGTTGCTAGAGAGAGAAAGATGAAGGCTGTGCAGGCCAGCACCAGATATTCAAAGGGAGGAAGAAGGAGAAACTGGTCACGCTGAATCCATAGAAGAGACCAGCCAGAACTGTTTTGTTTCTCATCTCCAAAATATGGGTAAGAAGCCTGGGCCCTCACCAATGAGGAGGTGATCATGCTATGCAATCCTTTTTGCTGATCTC
Source organism: Poecile atricapillus (assembly GCF_030490865.1). Taxonomy (NCBI): domain Eukaryota; kingdom Metazoa; phylum Chordata; class Aves; order Passeriformes; family Paridae; genus Poecile; species Poecile atricapillus. Next base: position 12,209,629 of record NC_081259.1, read on the forward strand.
CAAGGCAAAAGAGAACTGATAAAACCATGACACTTAGATGAGTCACACAAATCATATCTGTATATCCTATGCTCATGGCTAGACATCCCAGAGGCCTTTGAAAAACATTTATTTTGCAATTATTTAGGGCATTCTAGCATTTCTTATAAAAAAGCGCCATCTGGCAAAGCATTTTCTGCGTGCAGGGAAGATATTCATGTAGGAATATAAAGATCTAAACACTTGCTCAGGACTTCAAAGCTAGCCTGCCTACTAGACTTTTCTAGGACAGATCAATTACAGCTATTATTGTATACCAATGTTATACTACAGAGAGTACTGTCTAAAGCCTCTAAACTGTGAAGAGTTGAATCTATCTGCAAAAATCTGTGAAAATGTTAGCAAATTAGAAATAAACTCATTTCCATTTTACTCTTTTTCAGAAGAGGTCCCTGCAAACAAGCAGAAGGCAGACCTGTCAGAGTGCAAACCATGTCCTTCAGCTCATCTGCTACTCACAGGAACAGTGCAGCTGTCAGAATCCCGAGATGCAAACTCCACGTTGCCCAAGTGAAGGATGCCGGCAAGGATTCTAAAAATTCCCATCTGGTACGAATCACTAATCCCTGCAAAAGGATGAATAAAATGTTTTGAATGGAGAGAGCTGCAGTTGACAAAAAAAATTATTAAGGAGAGAAAAACAGTGACTGCCATGTGTGACTTTGACATTTGACAGTACTAATTGCCTCACTTCTATCAAAAACTCTTTACAACCAGAGGAAAAAAAAATCCATTAAAATGAATCATTTAATTTGCTGTTTCAAAGTGCTTTGTCAGTGACCTCCAGCACTGTATATGTTACACCAAGGGAATCCACCATTTATGTTCACACAATGTACACTCCTCTTAGATTTGTAATTCTACTACAATTTAAATACCTTCTTCATGCAATACAAGTATCTCAGTCCCAAAGTTTATCAAACTCTCCTGGTTTTAAACACAACAGAGTATGAAAAAACCATACACAAATAATATAGAAAACACTTACTGGTGTATTAGATTTAGGATATGGCTGTGATTTAGCAATTACCTAGCAAAGTGCAGGCCTGCCTGGTGTTCGCCATTTCCTTGGCATCATCAACACCATCAATCACAGGGCTTCCACCTTGCTTCGTATAGTGAAAGTAATTTGCATTCCCTGTAATAATAAAATATATATATATTTTACACACATTGATGCAGAAATTCACAGCACATCTGTAAAGCTGTGTCATGATTAAGTTGCTCTTGGCAGAATCCATGATCTGACATATGTATATTTTCTCCTTCTGGCTCTTAAGACACACTTATTCTAAAGAGCATTTTTTTCCAAGATTTAACTGTGCAAGTTTAATCTACCTGGTTCCCACAGGAGGTCCTCAAGCATATTCTCTATTTTTGGTTGAGACTTCCACAATTGTGGAATAATCACTTAGGAAGCAGTTACTCTCCAATCTTGAGCCAACCACCTACGCAGTAGCTGCAGAGTTGAGAGCAGCAGCACTTTGGAATTATGTGACAGATATTACTATGCTATTACTACACCAGGATATTATATTTTGCCCATTTTCTTCTCTTTTCTAATCTATGGTCTGTTTCAGCCTTATGAGTCTCTGTCATCCACTAAGGCTGAGAAGTCGAGGTTGGAGAAGAGATAGCTTCACACTGCTCTGGGGACAGCACTGGGCTCCAGCAGCTCTCCCGTGTAAATTCCTACGGTTTCACTGGCCATGCTTCCAGCTGCACTAACAGACTCCTTTTCTTCTGCTCAGCTAAGGTTCCAAGAATGCTGAAAGAGAAGTCTGCTAAATGGCTTCTTCAGTTATAATTACATCAGTTCCTTTCTTTCCTGTGTTAGCAGATGTGAATCCTAAATGTGCCAGGGTGGAGCAGAAGAGCAGAGAAACACTCTAAAACCAGAACAGTATTTCAGAATCCAGCACAGGCTGTGCACTTTTCCTACTGTGAAACCAACTTTCAAAAATATACAGGAAGCACTGCAATTTATACTGAATTTTTAAAATGATGACATGATTGTCTATATGAGGTCATCATCATGCTTTTCTTTTACAAAGCACCAACTCCTGTCAAATGAGAAATCTTTCCCCTATTAACATTTGAATTTGATAAAAGAAAAAATTCCCTCATCTGCTTTTTAATCACCAGGTTAGCAGAGATTGTAAAGTAATTGTTGCTAACAGCCCCCAGTAAAAGCATGCAGATGCAAAATAAGCTTTTCAGGTGCTTATACCAGAAAGGGTAAAATTCTCTAGTGGCTGGAACAATGGAGAAAAGGTTTTAAAGAACTTAGGGAAAATAATTTCACCCTCCAGGACACAGTGAGTCCTATTGATTGCAACTGCAGTGTATTAGAGTCTGCTGAATAAACAAATCTGTTACTTTTGTTTTATCAGAAAACCGCAAAGTCCAAGGTCTATCATTTTAGTTATTTCAATACATTTTAGTACTTGAAGGTTTAAGAGTTTAGAATTTAAATGCCAGCAATTCTTCATTTGGCTCAAAAAGCTCAGAGATGCTGCTTTGTCCCTACAATCACACAACACCACAAATGTGAATATCATACCTAATCGCAGAGTTTTAAACTCGGGCAGTGCTGCAGAGGCACAAAGCTGGTAAAAGATGTGGTAATTTCTCTCTTCTTCTGCCTTTAAAAAAAAAGGAATTTGTTATTTTTCACCACTTAACAAGTGGCAGAAACAACCACGAGCAGAAAGGAATTACAATGTATAATGCTTTCTCTAGCAATACATTAAGAGCACAGAAGCCACTGGGAAAAAAGGAAGATAAATCAGAATCTATCTCTTCCTTCTTGGTTAATTTAATCAATTTTCAACAGCAGGAACAGACATTTTCATTTAAAAAAAAAAGAAAGTATGATTTCACTTTTCAGAACTGTAGATTACTATTAGTTATAGATCAGGATTCTGTAGGTGGGTGAAATGATCATATTCAGAAGTTTTTCATTTTCCAAAAATAACTAACACTATTTGCCTCAGCATTTACAGTAAGCTGGTAAAGGGAGTATATTCCTTGCCAAGGCAAAGCTTGAATTTTAAAATGAAGGACAAACACAGCTCAGAAGGTGATGACTCATGATCAACACCGTAATTCTGAACTTAAGCACTCTAAATTCCATACCTTCAAACCCAAAAGAAATGAAAAATACTCTCTTCCAGCTAAACCATGTGCTATAACTGTCTCTTACTTTTAAAATATACAACAGCTCTTCATATAACATCCCCACATGGTACAAACCATAATTATTATTTTTGTATCCTTAGGCAGCCAGTCAAGGACAAGTCCATTTTTACTGAGCTCTGGACTAAAAATTAGGTAAAGATGGTGAGGACATGTGGGGCAGTGGATTGGTTGAAGTATGACATAACAGAATGAAGAGATTATACCCATATTACCTGAAACACCACTCTTGATTTTTCCAAGAGGTAAGTTCTCATGTTAGCACCAATGATTCGATACCTCTTATCAAAACCAATTTCAATGTATTTCCCAAAGCGACTGCTGTTGTCGTTCCTGGTAGTTTTGGCATTTCCAATAGACTGAAAAAAGGGAATATTGTAAAGGTTAAACAGCTTGTAGAAATTATCACATCTATTTAATCATCTACACAGCTCATAAACACTTAACAACATTAATCGTGTCCTGGTTTAAAAATAATTTAAAATTTAATGAAGAATGGTCTCTGCCTGGTCAACAAGTTACAACAAAATTTCATTAATGTAAGACTGGGAGCTGATATTCCTAGCAATTTTTCACTTCCACATAGTCTAATTTCATAGGAAAAATCCTTTATTGTTCATTGAAGTCTTCCAAAAGGAAATAAAGAGTCTAACAGAAAGTTCACACACAGATTTCTTTCAATGACTTAGTAAAACTGTAAGAATTATTTTACCTGGATATATTTATATGTGTAAGTGCACACATATATCTATAGCACTTGCAGCTTTTGAAAGTCTACCTGTTACAAACCCACAGCCCACTCTGTTCTGCCTGGAGAATAGTTTATCATTACTATTACTCTGTAATCACCACATTTCCAAACTATTTCTGCAAATATGAAATTTAGAAATATTTACCGTGTGCCTAAGCAGAATCTAAAAATTAACGTGCACAGACTTGTGTCATCTGCCTGAAACAGAGCCTCTTCCACAGCAGCTTGGTTATTGACCCAGAGAGAGCCCCTGGTGCTGCCCTGCATCGTGCTGAACTTTCTCAGATGAATTCAGTACAGCTTCACACACAACAAACAGTAAGTCGTGCACTTCCTCTACAGTACATATCCTGGGATGCTCAGGGCAAATAATGCCTGTGGATCCTCCATGGTGCAATTCTGCCTTACCTCATCAGCTTTAGGGTTCACCCCACAACAGGTACCAGCTGGATACAGCAGTATTCAAGGCATGCAAATCCCAACACACTGAACTTCAAAGAAAAGCATTTTCTCTTCTCAATCAGACCATGTTTTAGTCATCTTACAGCAATTCACCTTCTAAAAAAGTCCTAAAGGTATCTCTGTATCAAGAGGAATGGCATTTGGAAGAGCTGAGATGCAGCCTCTCATCACATGGCACTGTGTGTGTGTTACTAAACCCTAAGTGCACCACTGGGAAAGTGTCCAACTTTCCCAGTCCACACAGCCATCGACTGGAACTCTGAGAAAGTTGAGAAAAACAAATGAGAGCAAGCAGCACTTCTGAGTATCCAAAATCTGCAAGCAGAAGGCCAGGGAATGGGTCAGTGCCAGCTGGTACAGCCTGAAAAGTGGGATTAGACTGTCAGAAACCCCATGAGAGCAGCAGCAGCACGCACACCCAACAGAGCAGATGTCAAACTGGGCATCACATGGACAGCTGCTGGAAAGGATCTAGGAACAAACTGCATCTCTGCAGTTCTAAGAAACATCAAAATCATTCAAACTGAATGTGCTCTAATTGTACTCTTGTGGTTTTTTGAAAGAAGAAGATTATTGCCACTGTGATATACTTTGTTTTTGGTGGTAGCAACATAATACTACAATATTTCAGAAAGCAATTATTCCTCTGAAAGGTATTACTGATACGATAAAAACAGAAAGTCTTTAGGATTATCAGATTGCCTGCCTGAATACAAAGCTGTACTATTTACATAGCTACAGAGGGTAACAAAGAATGAGGGTCAGGAAACGACACATAAAGATGTGTTTTAAGACTTACCGATTTCTACATTTGCAATAGGAAAACTGTATATAGTTATTGACAACAAAAGTAGTCATTTAAATAGTTGCTAGAAATGTACAGTTACCTCTTGACATTACTGAGTATTTAGTAGGCTAAGATAATGTGATGGTAAATAAAATACTGTTTAAGTTGTCCAAATAGAAATTTAAAAATAAAATGAGCTTCTGCTCCTAAGATTTTACAGTCAGCTTAGCAAATGAGGAGTTTCCAGTTTCTGAAATGAAGTACTCATTTTCTTCCTAAAATATATGGGTTAATTTGTGTTTCTACTGATTTATCAACTGAAGAATTCAAAACATTAATTATGCTATCATAAGAGTCTGTCTCAACATCAAATTTTACAGCACTCACTCTAATTTAAAGTTCAAGTGTTGGAAGTTAAAAAGACAACTTCCATCCAATTACAATAATTTTTAAAGCAACTGGAATATATATGTAGATACACCCATGTTCACAAAATTGTTATCCCTAGAAAATAAAAATAAAGCACCATCACTGATTTTTAGTGAATGAAAAAAAGGTATAGACGGGAAGCTCTCTCTAAGTCCTCAATTTAAACTTCCTTGCTTTTGGAAATGAATTCAGATAATTAGTGGTGAGCTGATGGCCACTGCCTGGGAGATGGGGCCCAAGGGCTGAGAGCAGGATGTTTGCTTTAGGCCTCGGGACCGAACAGAACGAGTGGCGCAGAGTTTGTCTGTCAGCCAGCAAACACACAGCACAGCCCTGTCCTGCAGAGCCGCTCACCTGAGCTCTCACTGGCAGCCTGATGGAGAGGACACCTGGCAGCAGGACAGGGCAGGGCAGGACAGGGCAGGAGGGGGCTCAGCCCCCATCAGCCCCACACAAGATGCCAGCGTGGCCCCAGCTGGGGTGTGGCACCTCCTGCAAGCACTGGGGCAGCACAAGGTGTTCTCTGGGCTCAGCTCACACCTGCACAGCCACCACTGCTCCCAGGGCACAGGGCACAGCCCCTGGGACAGCTGCAGCTCCAGGCAAGGCTCAGCTCCTCGGCTTCCTCCCGTGGCTGGACACTGCACGAGTCACAGCCCAGCACAGCACAGCTTGTTTTATCCCACAGCAGAAATTTCCAAACACCACACAGCACCACAAACCAGGCACAATTACCTTAAAACACACACAACTGGGATGGGGCAGCTATAGTTTTGAGTATCATGAACTCCTCATGCCGGGAGGAAAGGAGGAATAAAACACAGTTAATTTTTTAAAATACCTGAGAAAAAAAAACCATGGCAGCATTTCACATTTCACTGCATGCATTCTATTTACTCATCATCTTTCACACTACTGCAGAGAGATGCCCACCATTTACCAAGGCATCAGTGCTCCTAAAAGCATTTTCCTAGGCTGTTCATAGGCATGAGTATGTGTGTGCCTACAGATAGTTACTTCTCTCCAGAAACTCCCCCAAGACATTCCCTCTGATGAATTATTTCTTCACATAGTTCCTTAACTTCAGCCACAACTTGAATCTACATATGTAGGCAAAAACATGAGAAACAATTCAGACACATCTAAGAAATCTTGTCTGCTTGGCTGTGACATCGGAATTAGTGTCTCCTGAGCTTCTCAGAGAACAGAGACCTTGAAGCAGGAGGAATCATACATATCCTCTCAAAGTCTACTGCCAGCACCTGCCCTCCAAAGCTAATGGCTTTTGGATTTGACTACAGTTGGGTACAACAATTTCCAGAACCGAAACACGAGTCTGAGATAATTATAGCAAAATTACGGTTTTTTCCTCTGATAGAAACTGTGTGCATCTCATGTAACTGTTTTCTCAGTCTCTCTTTTCTAATATTATTTCCTAAAATTTAACATTTGCTTTACTTCCTTTCAGAGCACACAACCTACTGGCCCCCACTGTGCATTGTACATATTTGGTGGGTAAGACCAACAGTTTTATCCTCTTTGGATACACACACAAAACCAGTCTTGTCTGACTGCATTTCGCCAGCAGTCTGGGAACCACCAGTAACAAAGCTGAAGAGACTTCAAGCAGTATTCACATAAAAATAACTTTATGTGAAATACATTAACAATATTGAAACATTACCTCCCATCTTCTCTCAGTCTTTCATAAATGTTACAAAAATGACGCCTAAAGCAACTCCTTGTGGATGTGTTAAACACAAAACTTTACTGCATATTTATAGATGTTCTTAAGAAGTATGGATTGCTCTCTCTGTTGAATGCTTATGTTTTTCCCAGTAATAACTGCAGCTGAAGGGTGGGGTTTGGTGCAGTAGCTCTCTTACCTCCATGATGGGGTTGGAGGCCAAGACCTTCTCCTCAACATTGGCTTCACTGGCAGATCCACTGACCGTGGCAAAGTACCTCATGGCATACTTGGCAGAGACAGTCTTCCCAGCTCCAGATTCCCCACTGACAATGATTGACTGATTTCGCTCATCTCTGAAACACAAACACATGTGAATTCCCAGCTGTTCTCTCAAGGACACTTATTTTCTGTCCACAGCTTGGCAACAAGCCCTCCACCATAAATGTTAGCAGTACAGCATAAGGTAAGTGCAGGTGGCAGACACAAGGCAGTTAGTTCCCGAGCTCCTGACAGGCTGGCTGGACTGCCAGCCAGCAGGATGCTCCTCCAGGATGGACAGGATGAGCTGTGACAGCCCAGCCAGCCAGCAGAGCTGCTCTAGAGAACCTGGCTATGGCAAAGGATCTGTTACTGCTATTCACTACATGCTTCTGCAGCTACATCTACACAGGGTCTGTGATACAGTGCTCCACTAAATTATCAGTGGTCATTAGTAAAGATCATGAATGCCATCTTACAGAGGGAGAAATCAACAGCTGAGTCAGCCACAGAAACCTTTGGTCCCTCTGCTCTAATCACCAGCTTATCCCAAAATTGTTCTGAATCTGAAAAATTCAAGCATGGCTGTTCAGGACACAGATAGCAGCTCTGGAGCGAAGACAGTTCCTTTGTTGTGAAAAAAAATTCTTCTCTTGTAAAAAAGAATAATTTCCATTTGCTCCTAAAACAGTTTTATCTCAACTCAAAGAGAACTCTGAGCATAAACCAAATTATATGAGTAAACAACACTCTACAAAATAACACAGAAATTAACATTAATAGAGTGCAAAACTTTTAAAATACAGATCATATGTGCTTTATAAAGCTTTTACATTTTCAAAGCAAATGAAGTTAAAAAGTATTTTTAAGTATTCCTATGAGTTAGGTAAGCTTAATTCTCTTTTACACACTAACATGAAAAAAGGCAAAAGGAAGAATAAAACTTTTCCCAAGAGCTTTACAGAGCTGGGGCTGGAACACAGAGAGCACAGGCAAGGTAGAGACCAGGCTGTGAATGACACTTCAGGCACCTCCATGTTCAGGCAGCACAGTGACAGTCTGCAGGGCCTGCCAATGGCATCAGGAAATGCTGTGCAGGGAAATCAAAGACATATGCATGGAAAAACTACCTATGGTTTCTGTAGCCTAAAGGCCTGGCAGAAGATCTGGATTCTGCTTCTGGGATGATAAAAAAAGCCCTGCTGATGAAATAATGAAGCTATTTATCAAACACGTATAAATTACATGCGTTCCTTTTCTGTGTTTGGCCTGCCCACCTCAGTCAAAAATTGTTGATTTTGTCTCAAATTGGTGTTATGTGTCATGCTTATGAGCCCACTAGTATCCCAACATACTGCCAATCCCAGATGGAAACAGGATTGTGTGCATGTCCCTCAGCATGGCCTCTAATGCACCATGGCCCCAGAGGCAAGAGCTGCTCCTCCTCCTCCTCCTCCCTCTCTCCCAGGACAATGTCAATGCTTGTGATAACCTCAGAGGTACCTCAGATACCTCGGGTGCCTGGCCAGGCCTTCCCACTGCCAGAAGAATGGTGACCATCTCTATCTCCCACCCTGGAGTTAAAACACCATTCTCATCAAATCCATTTGGTCTTCCACTGGTTTCCTGTGGTCCTTGATGGAACTACTGACTGCCTGTTCTCTCCAAGGGAGGGCTCCATCCACGTCAACTGACCTATTCTGTCAACTCAAGCCAATTCAAGTCCCATCAGATATGAGGGCCCTATAAACTGGACAAAACCCCACAATAACTGTTGAGTTAGGCCCAGTTAATCACCTGTGGGCACAGGCTCTGGGTAACAACTATTCACAGGCCCTGCTGCAATTGTCAAGGTACCACCTATCTTCAAAAACAATGCCAAACCCTCAGATAAGAGCACAGCTCCAGCATCCACTTTGTGCTGCTCTCAAAGCCACAGGCTGAAGGAGTTCAGTCACTCATCCCTGGGACAGCCAAGGCAGTATTTGTCGACCAAATTAAGGTACCAGTTGAGGCAGATTTTCCACATTTTGGTAAAAAGGATTTACTTGGAATGGCTGAGTGCTGCTTTAAATTTAATAGCAAAGTGTTAAGAAGATCAAAGCAAGCTAATTTTATGTTCTCAACTTGCATGTAACACATGCAATAGGTGCGAATGACTAGAGTACAGTTCCCACATTCATACACGCCAAGCTGTCAGCCTCAGTGGGAGAGCTGTGGGACAGCAGAACTGTTCAGCTGATAACCCACGATGTGCACTCCAGGTCACAAACCCAACTGCCAGAGATGCCAGCCCTGGCCACAAGTCTCATCCCTCCCTTGGATGAGGCCTCATGTGCCAGTGGCCATCCAGCCTCTCTGCAGGACCTTGAGGGAGGTCTGTGTGCCTGGGACAGCTTGCAGTAACTTTGAAGATTTCCAGCTGGAAAATGAAGAAGGAACACTCTCGTTTCTTCCCCATTCCCCCTCACAGAGTTCACTCGTGGTAGACAGAGGTGTGTGGGAGAGAGCCTGTGGCTCAGGAAGCTGCAGGAGTTATGGATCCTCCTGCTCAAACAGAGCAGCAGCAGGATGCAGGAGAAATCCAAGTTAAATGCCTAAAATCCATGGCTCAATGGGACAACCGGTAACAAACAATTTTCCTCTCCCACAGACAGTTCCTGCAGTGAGTCAAAACCAACCATTTCTTCATAGGATTGGCACCATTCTCTCATTTTTCTTCCTGTACTCTTTCAAATAGAGAGAAGAAAATCCCATGCCATTCTAAAATATGAAACTTCTTGTCTTATTTCAGGGACTGCCTAATACAGGAGATAGGCAACAGCATAACAAGCTTTTCATTTGTAGATCAACAGCTGTTCCATGTATTAAATATCATTAAATACACGAAGACTGAGGAAGCTCAAATCTATGAAGTGGATCCTCTGATGGTTAAGACTTTTTAGATCCCAAAGTACAAAAAGGTTTCAGAAAACCAAGGAACGCAAGACTCACTCAGACTTCTGACAAAACAGACTTCTGACAGAACTGTCAATAAAAAACAAGCACTTTTGCCAAGAAAGGACATGGAAATAAAGGTGTCTCATTCTAACTGTCACATTCCTGAAGGGCACAAGTGGGAGCATGAAAAATACACACTGGTTTTGCAGACCTTTTCAGGAGTTCCACTTTTGCAAAGACAATAATAAAAAAATGAGTTTAAAATATTTTTTCCTTAAGAATACTGTTGCTAATTAGCCAGAGTTTCTTTCCCCCATGTCGTAAGATATGAAGACTACTCTTCTCCTTAGCACACACTCATGTGCTCAGGAATAAGGGATCCATTATTATATTCCTGTGTAAGTACATACACACATATGCATTGCATACATTGGCCTGGAGAAGAGAGGGCTGGCTCTGTGTGAGCTGAAAGCATCGCTGCTGTCCCTTCTGCAGTGACTTTCTGTGTCTGCAGCAGCCCCAGCCATGATGGCAAACAAAGGGCTCCCTCACTGCCTGCAAGCAGGGCCCTCTTGCCAGAGCTCCATCCACGCTCAGGGCCACTCTTGTCCTCACCAGTACATTAATCCATTGTTTTGCTTTAACACACTGCACTGGCCATCCTCTAGCATATTATTCTTTGTGCTTTTTGGCAGAGAGAAAGGAAAACACAACAAAATGCTCGAGATCACACTGGGCATTTGAAGGAGAAAGGAGAGTGTAAAACAAACCCAAACAGCGACAGGGGATAAGCTCTTCCTGCCACAGCCCCAGGGAAGACTTGGCCTATGGAGATCCTACCACAGGCTGAGAGATATTCAGTCTTGGAGGAGGGTGGAGTGGTCCTGCCAGGCAGCTCTGCCAGCTCAGCAGAAAGTTCTTAACAACATAAAACTTTAAAGAAACAAAACACCACATTTAAAAGAAAAATAACAAGTAAACAAGCATCAAAGCCCCTTGGATGATGTATGAAATGTATTATTTTTTATGATTTGGTATAAGCAGTGGTCTGAAGAATAGCCTCTGTTTATGTCAAATGAAATTTTCATAATCAGGCTGTGTTAAAAATGAAACAAAATTTAAAAGATCAAAACAAAGGAAAAAATCCCCAGAAAACAAAAGTGACACTCCCCAAGTCCTTTCTCAGATATATATTACACCTTTAGGGTTATTTTTAGTTAAGTCATTAGCCCTTGACCTTTGACCTGATATTCTGAGTACTTAACACGTCCCTAGTCAGAAAAATAAAAGCTGTAACTAAAACATTCAGCCAATGAAACAAGTAAGCAGGGCAACAGCTTCATGTGTGACACCACTCTGCAGCCAGAGACCACATTTCATGCAATACTTCATCTTCCTGCAGTTTTTTCTAAACTGCAGGAATTTTCTAAATTTTCTAAACATTTTGACTAAAATGTGCAAGTAGATGATTTTAAAATTACTTCTGAATGGAGGGAACATTTTAATTATGCTTTTGCAAACAGAAATGAGGAAAAGCAATCTGGGAATGAGAGGTGGAGGAGTCCTCTTTCCTCCAAAGGCAGATAGCAATCAGATCCTAGCACACAGAACTACATCACTGTGATGCAATATTAAGCCAAGTTATCTTGAAAAGATAAGACTGAAACAGTTTGACTGGGAGCAATTTAGCACTCATGCAAACACCATGTTATGTTCAGGCATCAGTCAGGCTCACACTCAGCTTTTGCTGTTTCTGAAGAGCAGAAGAATAAAGGAATGACAAAGCTACATTAAAAGTGCCATTTTAAGATGACAGGCCCAGACACTCCACAAGCTGAGATGTGAAATGATAGGCTGAGATTGATTGCAGTAGCAGAGGATTTGGTTCAGAAATCTTCTATATAAATTGTCCCAGACCTATACTTTGGGAATCATGTGAAGGCAACAGCTGTTTCTTGATAAATACAAGAATGAGGACACACTACAGAACACCTAACCGGTAATTTAAAATGTTCTCCATCACAAAAAATAATGCAGAACCAGATTTCTGCATAGGCTGATAATTTTTAAAGATAATTTTACTTTATCTACAAAATTTTGTTGACAGGCAATATGTTTATGAGGAAACTCACTGTCAGAGAGCCAAAACTGAAAAGATGTAGTCTTACCTAGTTCCTGGAATCTTGAGATTACAGCCTACATAGCAACAGGGGCGCCTTATGCTTTGAATAAATGTTGCAAAATTTAACACTGAAGATAGTTTCTGCTCAAAGAAGGTTCAGCATTGAAGAAGACGAGTGCTGCAAGCTGTCTTGAGTTATCTTACATACAGAAAAGGGTTTTGCAGATTATGAATGAAATTACAATGCACAAGCAACCAGCAAGTGGTTTTAAAAACATCACCTTGCAAAGAAAGAGAAACCAAGTGCAATAATTGAAACATCAAAGCTGCTAATATTAAAGGCAGAGTTGTCAATTTTCAAACAATTTTCATTCAAGATCACTGCATGCACTTAAGCTGCTTCCCACAAAAACCAAAACAGCTTACTGCATCAAAGTCATCACTTCCACAGCAAACTGTCCAAACAGATCAGGATAATCAAGACATACAGAAAGAAAAATCCTTACAGAGATCTTTGTTTACCTTCTCCCTCTGCACCAACTGAAAATCTCTCTCTGAAGCAGGAACACTAAAAGTTAGACCTCCCTATCAATAAGCATTTCAGAGAGGATTAAAGAAGCCCAAAGCTATTCAACTGAATCATCAAAGCACAACAATTTTTTTTGTGCTTTTTTTGCTTCCTATGACTGATGCATCAGATGTATCACTTGATCTTGGCTTTCACACTCATGACTCCACAGCAATAATGTTAAATAAATGTACATAAGCACACCCCCCCACAAACATCAACTTGGGAAAACAAACAAAAGGAATACAGAATTACTGACAACAAAAGGAATACCAAAATTATTGACATCAACCTCAATACTCCTATCAATCCATTCCTACCCCAGCTACCAGCATCTCTCCCTGGAAAAATTGTATCATCAATAGGTGATTTGAAAAGATTCTGATGTGGACTTTGAAAAGCTTGCCTGTGATGAGCTACTTCAAAGTTGAATTGTCTCCATGTCATAACACAGATGAGACTGGCAGAAAAGATCAGAGTGCAACATCCTTAATCTATAATGAAGAAAGCAAATAACAGGGCAATTTGATGAGAAGAACATTAGTACTTAGTTTGCCTTTGATCCTAAACCGTCTGTGTTTGTTAACCTTGAGAACATTGCCAAGGTGCTGAGATTTTTAAGGAAGCTTCTTGTCAGGGTGGTTTGAAGGCCACCACCTCCATGACTGCCTCACCACTCCCCTCACTGCCTCAGTGTTAAAATGTTAATTAAATCTACTGGCTTTTCTCTTTTTTCCTTTTTTTTCTCTTCCCCTTGTGGAGTTGCTATTGCTTTATTCTTTTCCTGGTTTAAGTTATGGGTAAGGGCATCAATCCCATTGCGTATGACCATCTCATCTTCATTTAACTCAAAACAGCACAAACTGTTGCTAAAGACCTGATCCTGGGATCTTCAAAAATTAAAATCCCCTACTGTTTCAATGCAAGTACAGAAGAAATAGTTTTTATTTAATCTAGCAGTGACAGTTTGGTCTTCTTTATCTCACTGGTTCTTCTACTGCAGTTCCATGGTGATAAGATAGACTTGTAAGCCTGAAATTGCTTCACACTTTCAAAACAGTGAATTTTATATGATCAAAGTACCTGACAAACTCCCAGGGAAGGAACCTGTGACTCAAGGAACATTTGGGAGAGATCCTGTTCTCAGCACACACATAAGTACCACGAACATCAACGTGCATCATGCCATCAAAGACAGAAAAGGAACTTAGTGCTTTGCCATCCTACAGATGAATTATGGCAGCAGGAAATCCAACCCAAGAAAATAAGTTAAAAACTAATGACATTGCTGAAAGGTCAGATAGGAGTCATTCTGAAATGCTGGCAGGTTTGAAATCTTGCTGTTCTTTCATCAGCTGCAGCTTCTCTGAGAGACACAGGATTAATTAAGGACCAAAAAAACTTAGTTTAAGCTATGTTTCATGTTCTACACCTTAAAGCAGATTTCCAAACCTCTCAAGGATACACGTACATATATGCAGCTGACATGATTTAGTGTCTCCAGAATTATAAACAAAACTGACCAAACACCCTATTTTTGCAATCAATCTCTCAGTATCCCCACTGCATATTTGGGTCAGTACATGACCAAAATAACCTGCAGTATCTACAGTCAGAACATTCACAGATCTTTGACAGCATGACTAAATAAATCTGTTTAATAATGATCATTTCCCTCACCATGAGGCACTGGTAACAAAGCCAAACAAATAAAGTTTATACAATACACTTAAATCAGCATGAAAGTGTTAAATATCACTATAACTGCTTTACTGATGTTCCCAAATAACCTGGAAGTATTGCTGTTATAAGAATCATGGAATCAAAGAACAAAGAAATACATCTAATACTCCACCTATTCCAAACAGAAAAATACATCTAATGCTCCACATATTCCAAACTGCTCATTCAGTCTTGGAATAATTACCCACAGAAAAAATTTTGAATCCCTTTCTTGTGAAACCCATCAGAATTCATCAGGTATCAATATACAGCCAAGAGTTCTCTGCAGTACTGAATGTTTTGTGAGCTGCAGAGAAAGCAGCTTGATTAACTCCTTAAGAGATTTGGGAAGGACCTTCCCAGACACAGGGCCAGCCCCTGCAGGCTAAAGGGAGCCCTGGCTCCAGGGGACTGGCATCTCCCAAAGGAAAGAGGATTAACAGCTGACAAATGGAGACAGAAGAATAAAGTACCAGAAAGACAAATCCATGGTGTAAGATAAATAAGGTCTTGCACAACTCATCTGAAGGCTCACTAAATATGTCTGATTTCAATAAACGCTGAAATAAACAGTGATTGTAAACTTGAAACCAAAACATAGCAACTTTTTTTCTTTACAGGACACTCCTCTCTTTTCAGCACAAAATGTGGTTTTGAGTGATACAAGGATTTAGCTTTTCCTTGCAAACTCAGCAGCCTGTGCTCTCCTCAAGACCTGCCCTCTCAGTCCCCTGCCTCAGTAGGTCCCAGGTTCATTTTTTGGGCAGCTGTGTTCCACTTTTCTGTGATGCTCCCACTGTTACAGTCACTTGTTTTTCTAGGAGACCAAAATTACTTCTCCACTTACCTTAAAATAAAAGGCAGCTGTAAAACCCACCAGTGCTGGGAGGTTTAACACGAGTCAATGCAATATATTTAGCTTCAACCTGCCTAAGGGCAGTGTTGTGTGGCAGCAAACAAGGCAGTGCATGCTCAGCTGCACTCCTTCAGTGCAAAAGCCTTTGAAACTCAGCCCAGGGCAGGCAGCATCTGCTAGAAGCCATTTTAAAACCTGGCAACTCTACAAACCCAGGATTTGCTTTTCAAACAGAAGTAATTTAACTGTTCAATAAATAAATAAATAAACAAGAATTCATTCAGCAGTTTTCTAATGCTCTTGGACTGATGGAAAGCAGCAGCAGCCAGCTCCGGGCTGCCTTCCCGGCACCTCTCACACTGGGGCAGGAGGCAACATCTTGCCCTTCATCAACCTTCCAAATACACTATTTTGATCACAAAGTTTTTCACAGCCTAAAATCAGTTTTGTTATCCCCTGTCTCTGTATTTGGCTAGTGGCCTCCTTAAAATAGGAAAGTTCCCCTGCTCTGTCCTCTTACTGCTTCCAAGCCACACTGTACAAACACACCTCTGCAGCTGCTGAGCTCACTCCCTGCTACCAGGCAGACTTGATAAGTGCTCTACCTTCACCCCTACTTCATTTTCCAAGTTTCCCCTTGCAGTGCTGTTTGAACAGCGGGCACTTTCCCCCTTTCCCTGTGGAGCTGCGTCACCGCGGCACTCCCAGTGCCAAAGCCTCCGAATCCACTGGTATTGGCACATCCCAAAAGGTGCAGCCTGACACAGATAATTCATTTTTTCCACCCTCAAAGGGCTGGTGCGTTGATTAACAAGGTAATGTCTCTAAAACACCCAAAATGTGCAAAGTGCCACATAAGTGCCAAGGATGATTATCAGCGCCTGAGGTGCTCTGAACCCTTCTGTAGCGATATTGTGGGCAAATAGCAGAACACAAAAGAAAAAGTGAGTTACAAGTGCTTTGTCCCAGAAGCAAGCACAGAACAGCAGCCACATTTCTGTGTCTGTTCCACCTTCACACGCTGTATCCACTGGTTTATTCTGACTACCTGGATCTAACATGCTCTGGCCTGACACATCCCAGTCTTCAGAGACGCCACACATTAACAATTCAGAGAATTCTTCAGCTGCAACCTTGAGTCATAACAATCGCTCCTGACTAAGCAGTAAATTAATTCTTCGTAAAAAGCATTCACTTTTAATAAGCATGAAACATCAGTCCAGTAAACAATGTTCTTTAATCTTATTTCTAAATATATTTCCAGTTTAACTTGTTTTTTTTTTAAGCCTAACAGCATTTCTCACTGATATCTTTAGCTGCTGGAGAAAAGAGGATGTTCTGAGCACAGGGCTGGGAACAGGAAACTCAGTGCCTGCAACCAACTCTATGCTGATTCAAGCCTGGCCACAGCACACCACCTTCTCCTTGTCTTCTACACAAGCAGAAATTCAGACTCCAGTACTAGAGGAGACAGGCTTTGGTAAGGCTTGTTAAGTGCCTGGAACACATGAAACCTTCATTGATAGCAAATGTTATTAACAATAGATGTTATCTGGCACAGAGACCCCTTAATGCTGCAGGAAAGGAGGGGATGAAAAATGCAGCTCATTTGCTCATTTTTGTACATTGAGAGCACTGAACTGAACTGCACTATCAGTTATGTACTTCTCACAGATTTTATTGTCAAGCTGGTGTCATCAAGTCACCAGACACAGGACCAGGACTTCTGATTCAGGGGCTCAACACCCTGCTTTTGCCACCTTGGTGAACTCACAAAAGCTGCCCTCCCAATCCCCATGTCTGCTTCAACTCATACAGCGAAAGTAATGATGTTGATCTCTCCTCTCTCCCAAAGTACTTTGGCATCTGCTCACTGAACGTGCAAAGCAAAGAAAAAATAATATAATTTACATCCTGAATTCTCTTGAGTTTGTTCCAGCTGCAAACTCAACCACTCCAAAACAGCTCAAGTTCTTAAGAATCTTTGTTTCTTTTCAACAACATCTCA
Source organism: Poecile atricapillus (assembly GCF_030490865.1). Lineage (NCBI taxonomy): Eukaryota > Metazoa > Chordata > Aves > Passeriformes > Paridae > Poecile > Poecile atricapillus. The sequence continues at coordinate 12,227,459 of NC_081259.1, forward strand.
AAAGAAGCATTCTGCAACACTCTCACAACCAGAAGATGTACTTTTTTTTTAATTAACAAAATGCATCACTTGCCATTATAATTACATCCAGGAAATACAGCTCTTGACTGTAAAAATGTCAAAAGGTGAAAAGATAATGAATTGTCAGTAACATCTCCCAACATATACAAATGAAGAAAACTGAGGTCAGCACATGCTACAAACCCATGACAGATTGCACTCCAGAGGAGCACAAAGATGAGCCAGCACTATGCAACTGATTTATCCAGGGATTAGTCAGAGGTCACTCCTGCAACAGTTTAGGAAAGCTCACTGCTTAGCTACCAGCAGGACACCTCACATGAACTCCAGCTTCCAGCTACAACCATACTTAACCCTTTTGTTGCCTAAAACCATCAAGCTGCTTGGACAAGTAGTCCCTTACTTTGTATCAAGTTGATTCTGCCATCTTGGACCTGTAACATCATAAAATGTCAGGCTCCAAGTATAAGAAACTACTCCAAAATCATCTTATCAGGAAGGCAGATTTTCCCCTTTGCATTCTAACAACAGGGTCCCAGAAATATCACCTCTTTTCAAGGCAGATCTTTAACTCAAGAAGTCCTATGTCAAGGCCAAAAGTGGAGGAAGGCCACTGTATGTTTGTCCAGCACCCACCACAGCAGGCTCTCATTCCATTACTGGATGCAGATCTGTGACAGGTTGTTAATCATCCCTGTCATTGCTTCTGCCAGGGGAAAATCCAGTATCCATTTATCAGACGCTCAGAAGCAAAGCAGCAGCTGAACAAATGTGCATTTTTATAAGAGGACATCATCTTAGGATGCCTGGGATAACTGGAGACTGTCAGTAAAGATGCTTTCAAAACACCTACTCAACAGCTCACCAAGCTTCCTTTTGAACAAAAAGTGATAGAAAAATATCTTCCTGTAGGTGAAAGCCATCAGACACACACAGAAAACCTGACAAAACAGAGGCAGCCTGCTTATTAAAGGTAATTGAATGAAAAAACTACATAGTACCACAAAATAAATCACTACACTTTGTCCAAACAGAAAAAGCAAAACTTTGGAATTTGATGCTTTAAACACTCATGTTTTCCATACAGGTATTCATTAAGGTTTATATGGATCTTATCAGAATGCAATTCTGTTTGCAGAGGTTACTTTCAACTTCAGCGATGCTTGACAACCTTACTAATGAATCAGAAAGAAATATCAAATTTAATTTATTAAATTGAATCTGCTGTATCTGCCATCAACAAGAAGTAGGATGGAACAAATCAGACCAACAAAGTGCTGTTAAAAAAAATACATTATCTTAATTACTTTAATATACCATCACTAGGCAGGTGAAATAATCCTGTAAAGGAGTGGTTTTTCCCTAGTAGTGTCAGGAAACTGTTAATCATAACTCTCATACATTATTGCAATTCACAACAGTTTCAAGACTTACTGCATCTTCTGCAAACCACAGAGTTAAAAATATATTGAATATTCCATTGAATATTACAAAGAAAATGAGCCATACCTGCTAACAATTACGATTCCTACTGAAGTTGTAACTGAAAATAAAAAAATAAAATGTTCGGCAACTGAAACTTTGCTTCAATTTTCACAGTTACCACTGAGGGGAAACTGAAGACTGAACTTGGGTTTTGTTAACAATTTGGAAACACTGACAATACAAAAGTGGCATGCATGGCAGTGTTCAACAAATGCAAACACACAGATGCTGGCATTGAGGTTTGTATTTCTGGGACAAAAATATATTCTTCAACAATAATTTTCTTCCTTCTACGTCACTCATCTGCCTTGAACAGTCCCAGACCTGTCTATATTCACTCAAAGGGAGTGAGCTATCCACAGACAACACACTGCCACTGCTGAGGGGAGCCCTGTGAGTGCAGGTCCCAGCTCTTCCCAAAGGCACAGCTTGTTAGAGCTGTACCTACACAACCAAACCAAAGCATTCTGCACAAAAGCCACGTGGACATGTCCCCAGCTGAATCATCCTGCTCCCTCCCCCTGGGGAGGACAAATCTGCTCCAAACCCTCCCATCTATGGTCTGCAGGCTCATACAACCCAAAGCAATACTGGTAAGGATGAAGCACTCAGAACCCTAAGCCTAACACAGTTTAAGTGCAGTAGTAAGACTAGATCATTGCTTATTTTAGGCACAGCAGAGGAAAGGTGTCTGAAACAAAGCTGTCAGTCAGTGCAGAAGAGCAGCAGGAGATGGAGAGAGAAAAGGAAAACGTACAAAGACACAGATGACAAGGGAGGAAGAGAAGAGAAGGGGGAAAAGGAAAGAAATAATAATCCAAAATGAGATTAGTCTTAAGAACTGTGCATGTTTTCCAGCACCAAAAAAGACAAGAGGCTACCAAGCAAACAGTAACCACTTCTTGCTATAGGTAAAGATGAGCCACATTCCCTCCCATGAACCTGCACAGGACACTGCTGACAGAACTGCTGCAGCAAGAGGAAATAAAGAGGCTCAAACAGCCCCACCACTTCCCAGCAGCATGTACCCCATCATCGGGCTCCCACTGGGCAGGAAATGCCACATGCAAAGGTATCTTTATGTGCTGCAATTAACCCTAAGCAATTGCTATATATCATTTCTCATGCTCAAGCCAGATGTGAGCTCCATCCTTGTCACTCCAGTGGGCAACATTTGTGCACTGTATTTTTTCTGAAAACATAACGCAAATATTTACTAATTGGCTTTCCACGTTTCTGCCATGGGGCATTTTCTTTGGCTGAAGAAGGCTCCAGAGATCATTTAGTTAACCATGCACATGGATGGAGTCTCTCAACTGCAGCAGATGAAGCAATGAAGCTGGAAAGAACAAACTCTTAACCACTAAATTATAAATTAACAAGAAGACCTAAGGAGTAAATATTTAGAAGAGCTCACTGAAGCCTTAAGGATAGGAGCATCATGACTAATTATGCCAGTGATCATTTAAACACGCAGTTAGGAAAGATCAGAAACAAGAGAAAAATAAATCTCACCAATTGCACACATAAATGCAGATTAATGCCATATGACTAGCTACTACATGAATATACAATGCACTTATTAAAATGTTAATACAGCAGTCACAGACAATCTGATTTTCATTGTTAAACAGTCAGCTGCAGAAATGTAAAACTGCAATTCTTTTTCTCTAACTTCGTAATTCAGAAGTAAAAGGTGATTTGTTCAGAGTATAAAAAATATCAGAGAAGTTAAAGGGTGGAATTTGGTAATTGTAAGCAGCAATAGAAAACTGAATTAAATGACCAAAATCAGTACGTTGTAATGACAGAACAAGTTCTTAAAAACAAGCCAAAAACACCCCAAACAAATAGAAAAGCAAATAAACATTGAAAAACTAAAATAATTAAATTGTTACTTCAGTGTAGAGAATTTTTTTTCAGTTGCATTGTGTGCCTGAATTTCATTTTGCAACTATGAAAGTACTGTCAGTTAGTCATAAAAGAATAACAAATTGTTTATAACAGACACACAAAGTAATTATTTAAATAACTCAGAAGGTTTATTTAAGCTAATCTCAATAGTTATACAATTTCTCATCATTTGTTTCAAAAAGGAACTCCTACCACACCTTGTTTGTTGTTATTCAGGACAGCAGAACTGCTGGAGGGTGCAGTGAGAGCTGAAGAGAAGGTAATTAACACAAAAAGGAAAAGCCACAGAGGAAACTCGAGCCAAAATCTCAGCCCCCTGAGTCTGCCCGACAGCAGAGAATGCCAGTGGTGCCAGACAGACATCTCCACTGCACAGGCACACAGAACACAGGGGATCCAGCAATTTGATGTTTCAGCACCAGTACGAGGTCAGGGGTTAGAGTCAGCCAGTGGAGAGAGATCCCTCTCCAACCTCTCACTTCCACTGGTTAATATTGAGAACAAAAATTCTGTTAATTTTTTTAATTGTTAATAAGGGATGACAGCCATCACTGACTAGAATTTCATACCACTGTACCAAGCCTCAGATATAAAATAAGGTTAATAAATATTTATTTTGTACAGGTTTTAGAGGGACTTGAAAACCAAGTCTGTTTCAAACAGCAGTGATGAAAGAGACATGAAGATGTGACTATTGTAACACAGTTTTGCCTTTGTAGTTCCACACCAGATTATATGTCTATTTTCTGAGCAGAAAGGAAGTAAGGCAAATATCTCTGCCACTCAACAGTGTGGGTGTAGAGCTGTCCTGATTTCAGCTGGAATAGAGGCAATTTTCTTCCTAGCAGCTGGTGCAGTGCTGCATTTTGGAGTTATGAGAATAATGCTGACACCTTGGCTGGTGCTGAGCAGCGCTCACCTGCACTCAGGGACTTGGCAGATTCTCGTGTTCTGGCAGTGAGCAGGTGCACAAGGAGCTGAGAGGGAGCACAGCCAGGACAGCTGACCCCAACTGAACAAGGGATTTTCCACACCCAGGAATGTCCTGCCCCGTACATGAACTGGGGGGAGCTGGCTGTGAGCAGCTGATGGCTGCTTGGGGACCGGCTGGGCATTGGTCAGTGGGCAGTGAGAAATTTTACTGTGCATCACTTCTTTTTCTTAGGTTTTACTCCTCCTTTCTTTCCTTTTCATTGTTATTATTGTTGTTGTAATTATTTTGTATTATGTTACTTTATTTCAATTATGAACCTGTTCTTATCTGAACCTATGAGTTTCTCTTCTCCATCCCAGTGTGGGAGGGAGGGAGTGGCTGTGCAGAACTGAGCTGCTGGCTGGAGTTAAACCAAGATGAGGGTATTTCTGAAACACTGGCTCTTTTGCAATTACCCTAAGTCATGAAATATTGCACTGAACTATTTTATTTTGAAATTATCTTTTACCTGGGTATTGTGGATCACTGTATTCAGATGTGCACGTGACAAACATTTCATCCTTTCCAGCTATCATAAAGATTCTTAAATTAACAGATAGCTGATTTCAAACATGGAGATTTTATAATTTTCAACCCATTCTCCCCTTGTCTCCCTCACTTGCAGTATAGCTGAACAGCCATCACAAATAATCCAGAGACCTTTCAGTGTTTCACTTGATTAATTTGATCGTGAGCTGTACTGCCAACAAGGAAAACTATACCAACAGCTTGAAGCCAACCAGTGAGGATACCAGGGAGCATCTTGTTAACCAAAGACCACACAGCAGCCCAAAAGATCTTTAGCCTAGAAACGAAATATTTCAAAAGCTCCCCAAACTGCAGGCTCTTGGGGCAAAGGGGAAGAAGTTTCTGATAACCACTGCCCTTGGGTGACAAGTTCATTTTGATGCAACATCTAACAAAATGAGGATTTCCTGCACAGCTGTGGCAGTGTCCTTAGAGACTCAGTTCTCAGGGGCTCTTTGCAATCGTCCCTCTGCTCCCTCTTAATTCCAGTCAACAACAGCCACAGGCAGATTACGTAGCTGGGACATTACTGACATGACCAGGAGCCTATAATAGCACTCCTAAGCCCAGTGATTTCTCTTCTCTTGTCAGTATCACACACAGACACAAAACAGCTAAGAACCTGGCTTCTCTTTAATATTTTCTTTTATTTTCTCTTTAATAATCCATTAAATCCATTAAAAAGTATCTCCTTATTTTTCTAGTTAAATTTTAAAAACGTGATAATATCATATAGCACAGGGCTAATTTTAGACCTAAATACTGGTAAGATCTGTGGTAATTCCTGTTAAGTGTCAGTGGACATGATCTCCACAGCATTTATAAAGCTTTACTGTTCACTAACTTAGGCAACTTTTCCCCTTGTGAAATGTACTAAAACACTGGATAAAAGACAGTTATTACAAAATATTTCAGAAGCTATGAATTAAAGAGAAGAGCATCAGCCAGAAACTTTGTTTTATTCCTTTCAGAAAAGCAGTGACTTCGAGACTCTGGTCTACAAACCTGGCCATCTGCTTGTATGCTTCTTCAGCCACTGCAAAGATATGTGGATCCATATCCCCCATATTCTGGCCACTGTAGGCATTGATGATATCTTCGCCATAGATAGGCAGCTGTTCATAAGGATTTATGGCCACTAAAACAATACCTACAAAGGAAATTAAACAAAAGGAATTATTAGTAGTTGTTTACTATTGTTCTAATCTTTCTAAAAATGTTGAAGAATAAGGATCTGATATTACTGACTTCAACAGATATTTATTCTGAATATAGTTCAGCACACACAAAGTGCCACAAGTTTACTTCCACCCTGCTTTGGTAAACACATCAGGGACAGCTTTTTACCTTTTCTTTCCATCTGCCTTTTCTAAAGCTAATATGCACAATCCAAAAAGAGTCAGAATGTACAGACTTGAAATACTGTAAACCAATGAATGTGCATTGTACTTCCCTGTGTTTTACTCTGAATTACCAATGATACTGTAATTTGTGAAGTATTAACTACTGGTCTCACTGAATGCCAGTTTGGGTATGTGCAATGTGTGACCCTTCAGCTGTTGTGAAAGAATAACATCCTCACTTTTTGTAATAAGCAACAATGTACAGACAGAGTGTAATTTGGATTCCAGGGCACCTCTGCAAATCAGGCAGGACAACCCCTGGTCAAAGGCATAAAAAAACCCAAACAGTAAACATATTTCATAGGGTTGACACAGAGCAGCACCCAGTCATGTCAGGAGATTTTGCAATTATAGCCCTAGAAGGCATCAGAACACCCTCATCTGATACATCTGAGCATGTACTTACACCTCCCATTTTTTAGTTTTCCCCTACCAATTAAACACACATCTGTTTTTTTTAGTAACACTCATCACTACAGCACTTTCGAATTCATGCCATTCTTTTACTCACCCTACACAGGAAAACTTAAGTCTTACTTTTACAAACTTCCTTTCCACAAATAGTGAGACCTCAAATGTTTTTGGGACAATTCTCTTTTTCATGAGAAACGAGGAATGCTCTACCCACAGGGATAATCTGACAGATTCCTTGTAACTTTCTGTCCTGCAGCAGTTACAACAGGTAGGGAAGTTTATTTGTTCTGATCAGTGAGACCCTGTGAGACCCAGCTGTGACAGACACACTGTGCCCTCTTGACATGGCAAGTCCTCCTCACTTGACAAGGTGGTAAGAAAAGGACCCCTCTAATTCTAACTGTGGACATTTAAAAACCAGAATTTCTTCCTATGTATATGTATTTTGGTGCTGAAGTGTGCCAGTGCAGCTGCAGATGGCTGCACAGTGACTGCACCAAGCATGCTTGGACAATCCATCCCTGAAGAACCTGCCCCAGAAGCATTTTCATAGCACTCAACTTGCTTCTAAATTTACTCAGAAATTCACTCTTACACACACAGACTTCCTCAGTGCCGATCCCAGCTCTCTGCTCTGTGCAGATCACAGTGTCGTGATGTCTATCTAAGAAATTTTCCATGGAAAAGCTGAGAGAGGGAAATGAAAGCATCTACAGTCTGGCACTGCTGCTGGGAGCATCAACCAATTTTTAAGCTCTTTTATGCATCTATACATCAAGCATAATCCATAGCAAAAACATTAAACAAGAGAATACGTTTTAGGGAGAGATCTGAGAGACCTTGATCTATTTCCTCAAATTCACAGCCAGTTTTATGTCTCGACACGCCCATGTGAGGAGAGCCAGTGTTTTTCCATCAGCCATGACTTCACTGAAATGACTCAGGAGCTCCAGTGAAAAATCTCTACAAACATTTATGCCAAGTTCTAATGCTGTCATGATGAACCAAAAAATAAAGAGTGAGGGTTAGGGACAGGAAGCGACCTCAGTACTACAAGACTCGAGGAATATTTTGCTTGCCAATTTTTAACATCTGCCCTTAGAAAAAGCAGTAAAAAGTGAAATACAGTGCACCACCGAGCTGAGCCTCTCAGGCTTGCAAGTCTCATCAAAGAGATATTACAAAAATCTGTGTGAGACTTCCGACAATTCCCTCCTGCTTTTGGTTACACTGGCAAAAATAAACCCTTGAATTGGGAACAAGCAGCCTCGTGACAAGTCTCCAGCATATTAAAACACTTAACTTCAGTAGCCATCTGTAAAATCTACAAGCAGCTACCATCTGGAAATAACCAAAACAAGAGAGTTTGGAATTATTTGCTTTCTGCAGAACTTTGGAATCAGTCTGCCTCACAGGGCTATAATCCAGATTAATTTACATATAACTTCTCTTTATCTCTGCTAAATCATATTGTTATTTTAAGAAATACGGCCTTTCCTAAATCAGATTCATGTGTGTTTTTGTTCTTACAACCACACTAAGTTGAACTCTGGCTACTCTTTATGCCATTCGTCTTTATACATGCCCAAAGTAAACTTATCTAATCCTTCTACTTTGAACATACTCGTCCATCTGTGGCCAAATTGAACATAAATGTCATTTATTAATTTAAAGTTTTCTCTCCTGCATAGCAGGCAGTACTTTTTACTAATCTGAACTTGAATCACCAAGATTCACCGAGTTTTCATTACAGCCGTAGCAGTTTTTCCATGTAATTTTCCTTTGTAACTTTTCAACTTTCTTCATTAATTCATCATTTCATGTTTCCAACAGTAAAGCATTTCATGTTTCCAACAGTAAAGCAAAGTTATAAATCACCTCTAAATTGCTGGTGAAAGGCTGACTTCAAATTAGGAAACCAGGAAGTTTTCTGTTTAAAAGTTTGAATTACTTCAAAGTGAAATTTAAAAGAATTTAATATCCATGTCACATACCACACTAAGACAGCATGTAGAATTAATTTTTAGGGCCCTGGACAACTATCCATCCATGCACTCCTGTTCTAGTTCTACTGCTGAGAATCTTGTTGCCATGATTCTCTTGATGGATTGAAGTGGTTTTAGTCTCCTTTGGGCTGCATAAAATTGGGTTAGCTCAAACCACCTTCACAGGCTATTTTAACTAAGCTGGCTAATGTGAGAGTCACATCAGGAGGCAAATGCAGCCTCCCTGAGGCCGAGCTCCAAGGCAATAATCGTTGCAGAGGGGAAGTAACCTGCAGCAGGATGGGAACTAATGGAGAAGTCAGAAAGGTGAATGTCTGCGGCCAAAGGATCAGGTTTTTAGAGGCTGACATGCCAACTCTATTTGGCTCAGCCTGTAACACAACATACCCCTGCCTCCATCCCAAGTGAATAAATCACTGCACACCACTCCTCAGCAGCGCTGAACCTCGACACCTCCTTCTCTCTGAGCACCAGGAATCCCCTCGCTACGGGATCCACACATTTCTGACAAACATACAAGCAGGGGTATGTTGGAAGCAAACCAGCCAACCCAGCTCCACCATCCCAGGTCCCTTGGCAGACCCAGCCATGGAGAGCTAAAGGCCTCCCAACCCCATGAGAAATGATAAAACCAGCCAAAACCACCATTACAGCTGCACTGGGGAATACTTGAAACAAGCCTTTTTCATGTTTTTCCAAACACAGCAAAACACAACCAGCAGACAACACATTCCTTTTGAAAGCCTCTGAAATGCTGCTCAACACAAAGCCTGTCTGCAAGCAGCTGGGGCACAGTCCGGACAGGCTTGTGGGAAGGGCTATGGCAGTGTAAGGAGGCCACAAAATTGAGACTGAAAACCCCTTACAAGCTCAGGCCATGAGGCTCAACTTGCACAAAAGCCCTTTCACACAAGAGCTTTGCCATAGGGGCACTTGGGAAAGAAACACAGATCGTGTCCATACTGGGGGAACTGAGCTGGTTCCCAGTGCTGGGACCACAACATGAACCCTCAGCAGGGGCTGCCCAGAGAGGCACCACTGGAGACACTCAAATACCCACTTAAACCAGGCCAAGCCCTGAGCAACCTGATCTAACAAGTCAAGACTTGTTTTAAGTAGGAAACTTCACTGAAGACTGCCGGAGATCTCTTCCAACCCAAGTTATTCTGTGCTCTGACTGCAGGGCTGGATGAGATGTGGTGTGAATCATCACCCACTCCTATGGGAGCGAGGTCTGGCTGTGAGCAGGGGGTGGCAAAGTCTGATCCAGTCCCCTGTGGTCTGGTCACTGCTGAGAGCAGGACTGGGAACAGATGTGCTCTGCTGAGCATCTGCAGATCAGGAGCAGCCAGCGTGAGCAGAATGTGGCAGGATGTTAATGCCTCCTGTCCATCACAACATGTTTAACGTGCTGCTTGTCTTTTGAAAAGTTATGATAAAAGCTAGCAGTGAATTTTGACTAAACACTGAGATTTAACAGAAACATATGCACACATAGAAAAAAAGCCCAGAAGCATCAAATCTAAATTTTAAGCCTAAACTACCTCACAATGTTTATTTTTAAAACAGACCATTCAGCTGCAATCTTGCACTTATGATAAAGTGATTATTTAAGTAACTTTCCTCCATTCTGGCCATCTGAAAATACCACAAGTCTGGGTAACCTCTGCTGTGAGTTAAATGTTATTTTTAAAACCAAGATCAATTGTAACTGTGATAAGACAAGCACTGGCTCATGAACTGTTACAAATTCACTTCTGCAGTTGCCTGATTGGAAAACATGAAAAAGAAAATAAACTGATGTCTTCCAAAAGAGATGGAGGAGCTCACTGCAGAGGTAGGCAATAATAGGTGGGCAACAAATCCACCAAAGAGCAAGGCCAGTCTGTGAGCCCCTTCCCACCCACACCAACCTGAGCAAGCCTGAGGAGAACACCAACCAGACATGAATCCCACTGGGGAGCAAAAATGGCTGAATACACATTTTATAAACAGAGCCCATTGGGCAGCTAGAGGAACACAAAGTTAAGTCAATTTTCTCTGAACCTCAATATTCTCAAGTCTATTAATGACCACAGACATAGTGATTTCCCTAAGAATAGTCCAGCATGCCCTGTCACTATATGATATTAAGTTAAAGGCAGGCACATCACCAGACAACATTCCCTTTCCTGTCTACAGCACTCTCTGTAAAGATGATGGTATGAAAAGACAGTACTTGCCACAATAGGTATAGATGAGTTTAGAGTCTATAAAGCGAACTTTGAGGTTGTGCAGAACAGCAGGCTCGTGGAGATAACTGAGAGCTGTGAGGTCATTTTCACCCACGAGGATGTCAGGGTTCCGCAGGGGCGGCAGCTCCTTCGTCTTCGGATCGAGGCAATACTCGAGGTCCTGAAAATCAAGCAGGCACACTTAGAAGAGCTGGTGTTTAGGTTTCCTCACTCAGTACCTCCAACTGCTCTTCCCAGCAAAACATGCCCAAGGTAAAAGAACACAATGCATGATGTCAATTTTCTGGTGATTTGAGTTGGCAGCTCTTTCTCCAAAAAATGTCATTTGAAATTTCCCAGAGGGGTTTTCTATATGTGCAACAGGCAACTGTATAGAGATACCATCTTTATAGACTATTACTTAAGCAAACCCCATACTTTTGCTGCCATATTAGATAAACCAAAATATGCTGTATCATAAATCTAACCAGCTTTTCCCTATTGTTCTCCTCTTGAGTGGAACAGGCAGGGAAAGAAGATTCCCACCAATCTACAGCCATCTTCATGCACAGTAACACAACATGGGAACGATGGCAGAACACAGTGGAGAACACAAACACCGAAAAAAATGCTACTTAGAACTTTTTTCGCATATAAATTCATCTCTAATATAGATGTTTCAATTGCATGTCTCTAGATCTAAAATCACTTTATTTACCTGCTATTTCCATTAGAAAAACCAGCTAAAATGATGTGAGCTGTACATGGGCATGTCATCATTTCTCAACACAGTACACAGCATATTCTCTGTAATGCCCTTAATCCTTGCCTTTTTCATCTTTATTAATTTTCTCCTGGTTATGCTCAACTTAAAAGTCACAGTTCTTCGTCTGCAACACTGTTCTCCTAGCAACCCTGTCTCCCTGGAATAGCAAACCAGGGCTATATGTTTAACGGCATAAGTAGAAAAAGATGATGCAACTGAACATAATAGGCCGTGGATAAAAGCAACTGCTTTTTAATTTATTTTAAAAACAAGGCAAAATTGATTTTTGTAACTAAACAGTAAAATTTATCTGCAGAATGCAGATCAAAATGCTGCAGAAAGCGAGTGGACAAAACCAATTGCACACACCTAAATCCACAGAGCTTCCTGCAATAGATACATCAGACTCTGGTTGAGAACAAGAACTATCAGCTTACAAACAATACATAGACTTACCTTGCCCTCCTCAAGTCGAAGCTGGAGGACTTTATCTCCAGGTTTATAATCTCTGAGAAGTTCTGCTGACTTCCAGACCTCCTCTGGATCAGGGATCCAAACCCTGGCATACTGCAATACAACAACAACAGCAAACCAGCAGTGAGCTGTGGGTGCACTACAGTTAAATCATCAAAATAAATGACACTAGAATTATTTTTTTTTCTTTTTAAATACATGTTTAACAGACAAACCCTTAAGCAAGAGGCAAGTTAATTAGTACATCTGAGGTGAATAATTTGTTCTATTGATAAATGGCTACACAAGCATAATTTTATTGCCTACACAGAGAGAAAAAGGCATTTTCCATGCAGAAAGTATTCCAAGATACACATTCAATGCCGAAAATCTACAAAGCAAAAAAAAAATCAGCATTTTTCAGAAAGACCAATAATTTGGCTATCCAAAAAACTACTTGGAGGAGCTCTTTTGAGTAAGTTCTAAATGCATTTATAGCATAATATTATAGAGCCATTTTTGTCTTCTTTTTCCCCAAAGAGAATACTTCGGCCCATCTGTGTTAATTTAGGCAAAGCTGCGGGATCAGGTGTTAAAAGCTCTTTCCATTGTAGTTTCAAACAGAGCTAGTTTAAAACTGACTATATTCAGAATGCCAAAAGAAAAAAAAAACTGAAAAGATTTGGTTGAAAAGGCCTCCAGATAAAAAAAAACCAACAACAAACCAGATTCCCATTAATGACCATTTTTATACAAACTTTATTGATTAAAGTGATCCAGCAAACATGTGATTTGTTTTCCAAACCAGCAAGAATATTCATATTTTCCAATGCGTGAAGATACAATTGTTAGCTCATGTCCAAGAATCAATTAAAGATGTATGGCAAGCAGTTACTGACACAGTCACATGTACATGCAAACACACACATATGAAAACATCTCTTGAGCAGAACAAGGAAAAGGCTGTGACACTTTCACATGTTAAAGCTCCTGAGCCAATGCTCTTGCAATGCCTACAGAGCACTGAGGTCACACCACACCCACCCCCTTGGCAAACAAAGCAGCTTCTTGGCTCTGGCTCTGCAAAACATTCTCAGTCCACTAACTTATTTCAAAATAACTATAATGTATTTGTCAAAGCATGGCATTTGATGGCAGAGAAAACTGTATTTGCTCATACAGATTCACCACCTTATCTTACACAACTTCTTTTTGTATAGGTTCCTCTGCCTCAAAGAATGCTAAAGGAGTTTTTTCTCCACTCATTAACCCAGTTTTCCCACTAAAATGACAAACTGCTTGTTTCTGCTGGGGATTTTCTGAAAGACTTCATGAAAAACTTCACATTGTTTCTTGTTGCAAGACAGGCCACAATAAAATGTGTTGAGCAGCAGTTTGGGGAGTGGGACCCGTGAAGGAAGCCCCTGGTCCAGGAGAGGGAAGTGCACCTGCCCAGCTGGAGGCTCAGTGCCTGCAATAATTATGAATTTCAGGCAGCAATTTGTTTCCCATACCCGTGATGATCCTTAGGAACACTGCACATGAGTAATTTACAACAGCCTGGACCAATGGCTGGTACCCCTAGCACACTGCAGCCTTTAAAGCACTGCCTTCATCCCGAGCTCCCAAAAACCTTATGCCACACACATAAACATATAAAAATAAAGGAGAAAGATAATGAAATAAATAAATACAAACTCACTTTCATCATTCCCACTACACAATATGCCATGCTCCCACACCTGGCCTTCCTCCATCATCACTGGGTGTTACTGCCAGCTCTAAGAATCTACTTTGTACAAAGGCAAGAAGCTTTGCTCTTTGTAGTCAATCTGTGCTTGTGTGGCTTCTTTATTTCTTTGAGCTTTGTTAGCTTCATGTGTATTTGCTAGTGTTTTCAGTGCAAAAGTGCTGCATTACTTTATCATTATGTAGTCTTCTCCCCACTCCCCAAGAGATAAATTATTAGAGAAATTAAAGATGCCCAAAGCAATTCTTCAGTATGTGTTCCTGCCAATCACAGGGCACTGTATGTGACAGCAGAGGAAAGCAGCAGCACGGGGTATGGTCTGGGCTCTTGCATTAGTTGTTTTCAGCCCTTCTATATCCCAAATTCACAAGGCAAGGAACTTTGAGGTGAAATGAAGGTCTGTGCTAACAAGTGTATGTACAATGCGAGCACAAACCCACAGAAACTCTGTAATAAGTCAAAAATAATTAAAACAGGACTTGACAGTGAGGTGCCATATTAAAGTCAAGTAGTATGCTAAGGGATAATGCTTTCTTCCCACTTGATTTGAAACAAAAGATACTCTGTAAAACTTCATAAATAATAAACTCAAGATTTAATATAATAGCAATTTCAAATCAATTTCATGTCAAAATTTCAAATCCTAAAATCAGTAATTCATAAGACCCATATATCCAAACATAGCACAATCCACCTGTTCTCAAAATTCTTTTAAAAAAAACCAAAAAACAAAAAACAAAATGCCATAACAAAAAGCTAAAAATCAAAACCCTGCCAGAAATCAGGGAAGTTTTTCCAGTTTAGCAAAAGATGCTCCAGCATCAGACACAGCTGAAGACTGAATGAATACCACACTTTGACCAGGTTCCATCCCCAAGATGCAGCAGGAGTTCCCCATCCCCAGTATTTCTGATATTCTGATTCCTTCCAAGGAATTAACAGAAAGCAAAGCAAATGTTAAAGAGGAAAGCATTTAAATGTTGTCTAGCAAAAGGGATCAGCAGAGGCTGGTTTCCTTGAGGCTACACAAGGAAACTTTCCTGACCTAAGAAAGGCAGGAGCCTGAAAGACAAATGCTGATAACCTGAAGCAGCAAATGCTGTGTAGCAGTTTCTAACTATATGATTTATGGCAGCATGGAATAGGCATCTTTATTTATCCAGCTAAAACTGTACATTTTCTGCTGTCTAGAGAAGGGAAAGAGAAAGCAGAAAACAGATCACCATGGAAACTGAGCTACTACAGACAGCAGAACCTTCCATGACACAGCCCTACAGATATTAAAGCCATCCTGTGAGCGCTAGGCTGTAGCTTTTCATCTCCAGCACCAGTGCCTAGCTTTAAACCCCTGCCAAAGAAAACACCTGGTAAAGGGAATGGGTAGGAGGAAAGAGAGAGATGTTCCTAATTTTAAGTACTGAATCATTTCACAACATTCTCACCTCATTAACTTAGCAAAATGGTTTGCAAAATCAGATTTTCGTGTTTTTATATAATCAGTTGATATTAAAATTCCATAGCCTTTACTGGTATCCAACCCTGTAGAGGAAAACCAATATTGGTGGAAACAGGACTAAGGGCCTCTCTTGGGAAATATCTTACTCTGGTATCTGCTATCCATCCCTCTTTATTTACTAACATATAAAATAGTTTATGACAACATTAGAATAAGGATAAAATAAGATAAACTTCTAGAGACAGTGATTTACAAATGAGCCTTCTAAAAAGGGAAGGAAATTCTAGTTTAAAAATGACTATGCTGTCTAAAAGTCTATCACTGAAATGACAATATAAATTACAGGAAGAATCAAATGAAATTTAGATTAATCATCCTGATTATGATCCATGAAAACATTACTCTTTGTGGTAGTTTAAGGCAAATTTTGAACTACCAAAATAAATGCTTAACCAAGGCTGGTTTGAAAGTCAGAATGAAAATAGAAGGGATATCGAGGAGATGTCCTGGAATTCAGAAGAAAAATAAATTATTAAATGCATAATGACAGGACTATTTCAGATCTCAGTTTCCTGCCTAGACTCTCTTCCAGCCTCAGCAGACCAACACAGAAAAAACAGCATCTCCAAAATCCCCTGAAGTGTGGAGTGCCATATTTTGCACTTTGTTCAAGGAAGGACAAGCTGGGCAATAGTTTATAGACATCTATAATGCAGCTCTGAAAGAGTTCACAGCAGAAAACAAACACAGAAGTTTTCACATCTTACCCATGGGTCAGAAGGTTGGCTGGATTACTACAACTTTACATAATAAGAAAATATAATAGAAAAATCACAGTATTCTGTCATACCTCGTGATTTCATCTTAGATCACAAGAAGAAATCATCAGACTATAACAATTATCTATCAAATGAGACCATATGACTCACAAAGCCTCTTGTCTGAGATATTAACCTCTTGAAGTACTAATTGACATTGCTGACAAAACAGAATTAGCAATGCAAGCAGCTCAGCAGTCTCGTCAGCAGGCAAATAGTTTTCTACTTCCATTGCACAATCACAAACACAGAAGAAGGAGATACAGCTATCTTCCCAGCTCAGCAGCTCTTTGGCTAAGAGCTGAAAGAGTTCATTAAATGATCTACATCCTAGAAGGAAAAAGGAAATTTCAACTGAGAGAAAGCTGTCCCAAGTTTCTCATACCTACACATACGATGAACTGGTATGATTTTCACTCCAGCAGAGATCATCTCTTTTTTTTTATTTACAGACAGCCTCAAAACCCACAGTCTTTCACATGTGAACCATGAAAAGAAATATGAAAGACACTGCCCTCCTCCCTTTCAAGAATGACCTTGGGTCTGGGTAGGAATAAAGCAGCTCATTTATGTCTGCATCAAAGAGACACCGTCAATTCTGGCAGCACTAGCTGAAGGAGGCAGTGAACAGCAACAGCTGGTAAAAGCCGAAGCCAAATCTCACCAAAATTATTCAATGTGAACTTGTTGCTGACTGAACATGGCCACCTGGAGAGAGCAGGCTGCATTGTCAGGCTGGGAAAAGAAGAGCCTCTGCCAGAAAGGCATAACAACAAAACAGAGCACAAAGTCATCAAAGTTCACACTGCAGAAGTGTAGAACTGATCTTCGCAGAATGCAAAGTCATTACAAAAGGATTTCTGAGCTGTGGGACTTTCTTGGCTGGGGTTGCTCTGAAAACACAATTTGATGCTATTAGAACAATTTCCTTTCAGCTTTACATTTTCCCCTATGCTTGGTTCACAGTGCCACCACCAAAGATAATAATACTGAGCCTAGAAATACTTGAAGCAGCAAAGTTTAGTTTTTATAAGCTCTACACAAGCAGATCAACAGCCAGCTGAGCAGCAGGCAAACACAAGTCTTAACTTGACCAGTCTGGATCTCCTACAAAGAGATCAGAATCACTCACACAAGAGGCAGGAGGAGGTCCTGTTTCTCCCACTGCTGAAACCACTAAAATTTGTGCCCCCCGTCCTGTGATCCATGAAGGATACACTGCACTCCTGTCATCAGAGTGCTGCTGCTGCCTGCACTCTGAAAAGTCAGACAGGACTTTACTCTTCCCTCCTAAAATGCCAAGTAACCAGGGAGGATTGGAAAGTAGAGCGTCTCCATGACAAGTGGGCTGCTGCAAAGCCTCTGACCAAATTCATCTTAATTCTTCTTAGGGCTGGAGGGAAACAGAATCACTAATTTTGAAAAAAAAAATCCAAACAGAAATGATAGTTTTCTTAAAGGCAGTAGCACTCTTTAGACATGGAGTGTATTTTCTGTCTTGTTGCTCAGCAACAGCCATTTACAAACATCTTGTAGAGTTTAAGGCCTGATATTTGGAAATAATTAAATTTAAAAGAAATTCACATCATGATATACAGCAGGGGAAATGTAAGTGAAAATTTGTAATAATGTTTTTTCTGAACTACAATCCCACATAGTCTCCTTCTCAAAGGAAGATCAAAAGCCCTGTGTTATCTGTCTCATGGGAATTCCCTGACCAGCCACAAGCAGGGCTCCCAAACAGTATCCAGGGGACAGCAGTGACCCAGGCTCTGAGCTACCCCCTAGGATATCAACCCTATGAGTTTCACACCACTGATATGGGGTCTGCAAATCTGGCTCACAGTTATGCAGGTCAGGCACTGCACCCTTCACCATGCACGAGGAAACTCCTTGAATCACAGCTCAGTAAGAAAAAGTCTGTTGTACTCGAGTACTTCATCTACCCTATAAATATCCACTGCATTTGAATCATAAGGATATAAAAGCTTTACCCCAGACCCAGTTCTTTCCTTCTTTTAAGCATTTTTACAAGGTATTGTTTGTATCTAGGGCCTGGGGGCTTGCAACAACGAAAGTAACTAGTATGTTGTTTGCCAAACATGCCTTGATTGTACAAGGTACAACCAAAACTATCAGCATCCCTGACATCAAGGCCAAAACTCACAGTTTTACTTTAAACTATCAAATCTATCAAAGAACAGTTATATTCCAAGGCTGTAACTGGTACAATTGTCCTATGAAACATTTTTAAGGAGTTAAAACACATGAAATGTTTAAAAGTTGTGCATTTTGTACACCTTTAAAAACACAGCTTTCTACATTTTATGTTGATTGTACTTGACCTTCTCTTCAAAATGTCATACAGAGAGAGACAGATGTGGTTTATAATCAGCTGTTATTAGCCCAGACAACACCTCAGCTATCAAAATGCTGCCCATTCACCCCACTAAGCTGCTGCATGCAGGAACAGCTCCTGTTGTACCTCACAGACCTCCTTCCACAGGCTCTTCTCCCCCCTCCCCAGGCAGCCAGCCATGCTCAGCCGGTTGTACCCTGTCACTCGGTGCCCTGTGATGCCAGCAGCCCCCGCTACCAAAGCCACGGGGCAGCGATGGGAACGCACACACCACTGGGTGGGCACAGCTGGATCTGCCTGCACACTGCTCCTGAGAGGCTCCAGCAAGGCTGAGTGACCAACCACAGAAAACCAGACACGTTTCACAAAGTGGCCTGGCCAGGAGAGAAGCACAGCCACGTCCTTCCTTATGGCCCTGCCACTAGCACCATGTGGGGTGGCACCGAGTGATGCTCCTGCACCGCTGGCCTGAGGCTCCCCACCTGCCCACAGCCTCATTCTCCACTGGTCATCAGCAAACCTGCACTGCAATAACTCCCCACAAACCCTCAGCTGTCTTATTTTTTATTTTATAATATATTTATTATTATAAGAGAGCACTGCTGTCTTATTCCATGCAGTATGCTATTCTCATTTCATTCAGTATGCTACTCAAAAGAAAAAAGATCATTTAAAGTAAACCAGGCTTAAAAATACATATTCACAGAAAAAGCAACGCTGAAGAAAATTCTGTGTTTGGAAGAGTTTTGATTTCTAGACCTGTCAAAGGAATGAATGGGGGTCTGAAGAACCCTCAGAAAAGATGGCAGTAACAGTGAGATCAAACCCACCAATGTTCTGGACACTGCTTGAGACACAAAACAGCTGAATAACCACAATAAGATCTGCAAAAACATCAAGCACAAGTGTGACACCTACCTCAGACTGAGAGACAGGAAAATATTCTGACTCATGTAAAATTTCATTTGGGGTCATACCCACACAGAGAAGCAAACACTGTATTGCATTTCGATCCATACCACCAGAATGAAAGCAAACAAGGAATTATATGCCAGTGATTTCAAAAAGAAATAAATTATAAGTCTGCCTCAAAATGCACAATTCATCCAACCTGAAAAACACGTTTCAAGAATTGTACACGAGTGGCCACAAGAAATTTAAGGGCAAATAAAACAGCTGCAGTTACCCTGAATATTCAGCTAATGAGACATGTTGCACTGAAGAAACCACATTAGGAAAAGGATGCATGGTTTCATGTTTATGTGCTTACAGTGAATGCTGCTCCAATTTAAAAACTTTAAAATAGCCTAGACCTAAGAACACAAAAAAATATTCAACACAATTAACTGCATGGGTGTCTAAACTTAAGTTTCAAGAACACCAACATTGTAAGGGCAAATAAAACAAGTGGCTGCAGGATTCTGTTTTAACATCATGATGATGCAAGCTGTAATATAGACTTGACAGCCTAAATGCAGAAACAGACATAACTTCCAGACCTCTGATACAAATTCAACCCAGACCATCACGCTTCTTCCATATTTTCATACTGAAATCTGACTTCTGAATGACAGATGAATGACATCTGGAGCATGGACTGACTTAACTGTGAAAGTTTAAATTAAAGTTAAAAATTAAAGGAAATATATTTGAGTAGATAAGGCTGTACTTTTCTAAGTGTCCTTCTGTAAAGTTGAGCTTAAGTCCAAAAGCACCACCTCGTTTTTACTTAATCCTAGCCCCCACCAAAAAACCACATTTAAAATAAAACACCAAACTGAGGTTTTAAAAAGCAAAGATTAACTGAGTATTTTTTGTTAGGCCAGCTGAGATGTAGCTGCATCATTAAAACAGAGCTTTCACTGACTTAGCTGGAGTTAGGCAAGGAGAACTAGATGCAGACACCTTTCTGCTCCACTACAACAGCAAGCTGGCACCAGTGAAGCACATCTAATGAAGCCATATTTAGTTCCACCAGTTTTTCATGGGACATTAACAGTAATTTACAGCAAGTCACCACACAAGGAAACCAGAGCGACCTGATCTGAATCACTTGGCAGGCTCAAACCCAAAGCCTCCCCAGAGCTGCCCTCCTCCACAAGAACTGGGGGAAGCAGTGAAAGCAGAACTGGGGTTAGTGGCCACGGAGCTGCTCTCTAAAACCCATTTCTTGCCCTGGAGTGCCAGCCCTGCCCTGGCCAGCTCCACGGGCACAAGGAGGGGCAGGGGCTGGCTGGCCTGGCACACAGGGTATGGAGAACACCCCTGAGCCTCAGAGAGAGGCAAATCACACCTGCCTCACGAGCTGAAGCATACTTTCAAGCATATCAAATTTAACCTTAGAGAAACTATTCCACTGCTTTTCTCTACGAGTGTTCTCTCTTTGATTGTTTGCAAAAAGTTTAAATCAGCTTTACATTTCTGATACGCGAGACTGTCACAAGGAGGAAGTGCACTCGGATGTGAAATTCTAACAACTTCTGCAATTGCTTCTCCTCTTGCAAGATTTTTTGTAAGTGAGATGATCTCCTAAACAATGAATTTAACGTCTGGCAGGTTTGAAATAGTCATGCATGTATCTCCAAGATCTTAAGTCCAAACTCAACTCAAATCCTTATTAATAAACTCTTATACTGCAATACTATGTACTATATAAGCACTTATATGCTTAACTATACAGACGTATATGCCTATGCTAAAACCCAGAAAACAATTCAACATATTCTACTTACTTTAACATACATATAGTCTAAAACTTCTACTTCCATCCTATATCTCCTTCAATAGAAATTTTCAGCACTTTCAGAGGCAGCTGGTGCTTCCTTCCCAGCCAAAATAGGCTCAATCTCCACAGAACATATTTCCATCTCTCTTGTGTTGGTGTACACTAACTCATAAGGCAACTTGGGAATGTCTCTCTGGTTTCCTCAGCAAAACAACTGAGGTCATCTGCTTTAAAGATACTAATGAATAACCCATGGAGTCTGCAGAGAGTAACGTGTGACAAGCCATGTTGGGGCAATGAATTCCCTCATTGTTAGACTGCCTCATAGTATTTTTAGGTTATTTCTCCAGCTCTACAAAGCTCAAGAGTGTCTTCCTGTAAACCACAAAGGAGTTGCAAAATTCTCTTGTCTTGTGATAATCAAATGGAAGAAATCAAAGACACCATTGGTAATTGGAGCGAGAGTTTATGATTTTTCATGTCCCTGGGTATGTGCATCATTCAAACAAGAAGTCCCTGGTTTTCCATATTTAGGACTGTCAAACTAGAAACATGCAGTTTACATCTACCCATAGAGGAGCCTTGGAAAACAACATGACAAATCACATGCCATACTTACCCTGTGGTAGCTGCTATAAACACAGAATGAGGGCTCTTCAAAGCAGCGCTGCTTCAGCCTTTACATCTGATCTTAAAGCGAGGGATCTCGTCAGACCACAGAGTAAGTAGAATGGAAGAGTCTGCTCTCAACCATCCCCACTGCCTCCTAAGAGCTAAATCAACTCTTAGGAGTTTATTTACTGCTAATTGCCAGGGGCAATGTGCATTACCCTAACAGCCTTACCTACCTACAGCCACACCTGAAGCGGGGTTAAAAGGCAGAAACGGGGATGTGATGAGCAGTGAGGAAGATGCAACAGCTTTCAAAAAGCATCCACAACTTTCACCAAACAGCTTAGAGCTGACAGGCACAAAATCACAGCTGCATTCTGCATTCCTGTCCTCCAGTTTAATCTTTATATTGCTCCCTCAAAGCGTTCATGATCATGGTGACTTCTCATCCATATTTGTTTTTTGGTATTATGTTTGTACCTTCCTTTCCGTCAACATTCTAAGAAGCTTCACCCCAGCCTTGAGTACCTCCATAGCATTATTATTATTCAGAGAAAGATCTCGCTATTGTTCTTGGCTAACAGGCCAAAGAAATTAAGTCCATGCCACTAAGGAGAACAGAAGGTGTAAAACACAAGATCTCTGTTTCTGTAAGTAATCCATTTGTACCATCTTCAAAATTCACATTAAAATTTGCAGATACTCCCATTACAAGTTGGGTCAGTATCTGCAATCCACAAACATTCAGCCAGTGAAGTCTTTAAACTTCATTAGCAGTGCCTAATGTTTCCTGTGCTTACCTTGGAGCTCCTTAATATCCACAATTCAGCAAGGAAGGCACTCTCTAATGTAACCACACTAACTACTTAGCCTCTTTAAAACAAAAAAAAAAACCCACACAGAACCCACACAAACTGTTTTAACAGCATTGATTTCTTCTTTATATTTTATTTGTATATAAACAGACTGACGTATAGAAACAAACTACTAAATACTGCAACTAGCTGCAAGCAGCAAGCCAAGCAGCTGTACTGTGACAGAAAAGGCCCAGATTATGACCTGGATCACCAGGAAGATCCCAAAATCACCAAGACAATTGGCTCAATAACTCCATGGTTTTCATGTCTGGGCAGTGCTGGGCACTCCAGGTTAACCAGCTCTCACAGAGCTTCACCTTAGGCTGCTGCCTGAGGCAAACTGCAGACATGGACTGTGCTAAAAGATGAGTGGCACCATGAGATGGCAGGTCCTGAAAGTGGAAGCTTCTGCTGAAAATACACTCTGGTTATTAAACATTAAATCTGGGCTTTAAGTAGACAGGCCCTAACTTATTGCATACACCGAGCTTTCCTCAGAGAACTTGACAAGAGACATCCCTAGGATGTTTTAGTTTGTTTTCCTGCACAAATCATTCCTAACTATAGCTACAGGACAGCAAAGTTATTTCCCTGCCATTAGAAGAAATAGAGAATAAAGGGCCTGATCTTTCAGATTTATGTGCTCAATTTTAAAGCATAAAATTAAGCAATGTGTGATTACTCACAAAGGATAAAGAGAAATCTCTGCAGTATCAGGCTTACGCAAACCCAGGGTTAAGCAAAGCTAAGGAACACTGGGAACAAGGAGGAAATGATGCAGGTAAAGGGTGGCACTGGCACAGGCATGCAGCACTGCTCCCTTCCAGGAGTCACCAAAAGCCTTGCCACTAGTGTTGGCAGCCAAGGCCTCAGCAACCCCATCACACAACTCTGCATTGTGCATCCAGCTTCAAAGTAAAGCCAGCAAAAGGGAAAGTACAAAGAGCCAGTGAATTCAAAACAGTTTGAATTTTCTCTGTCTCCCATGACTTTTTGGTAATAGGTTTTATTTGACACCTAGTGCATTTCACCTTACTTAAAAGTTTTGATACCAGTTTGAACCAGCCAAACTCTTGAACATCATCCCTGTTCTAGCATATCTTGAGCAGGATTATGGTCCATGGAAATAGGCAGAAAGATACAATTTGATGAAAAAGTCAACGTCACAGACATGATGAAAATTTCTGAGAGCCGTGGACACCGTATTTCCCAAGAACCATAACACCACATTTTCCTGCAACAACAACCACCTATTATTAAGGATAGATAGGAAGTTCTTCCTTGCTATTTCAGCAGCAGAGAAGACAAGCAGAAGGTACATTCTGCTGCTTCAACTCATTCGAGTAGCTTGCTAATGAAGCATCAGGAACAATAGCCTTGCCCAAACGCTGCTCCCTGGCCCTGGGCCCAACTGTTCCAACACTCACTTCAGAGTCAAGCACGATACACACAGTAGTAAACACTGCTCCACTACAGCGAGCACAAAATTAGATCAGACATAACCCTGCACCTTCCAGCACACAAAAGAAAACCCAGCCAAGCAGAGGAGTTCAGACTCTGCTCATCTAACTTCATACAGGCAGCAAGGCAAGGTAACTTTTTTCAAGAGGCATAAAACAAATCCCTGACTCACTTCCATCAGAGGAGCTCTTGCTGCTTGACAGTGCAAAGCAAAACTGGGTCCATCATCTCCACTCTAGCCAAGATGCCTTTCAAACCAGCAACACCTGCACATGTGCTCACATATATACATGCAGCTGTCAAAGACCCCAGTAATACAAGCAAACCTTCAATAATTAAATATTTGCTTGGTGTATACTTTGTGCTGTCAAGGAATGAAACCCAAATTCAATGAATGTGTATAAATTGTTGTATGAATATAACAAATAATTATACATTAATGTGTATAAATATCTAAAGGAGGGGTGCCAAGAGGATGGATCAGGCTCTTCTCGGTGGTGCTGAGCAATACAAAAAGAGCCAACAGGAAGAAACTGATGCTCACAAGTTCCATCCTAATATGAGGAAGAACTTCTTTACTGAGCAGTGACTGAGCACTGGGCCAGGCTGCCCAGAGAGGGTGTGGAGTCTCCCTCACTTCAGATACTCAGATCCACTTGGACACAATCTGGTGCCTCGTGCTCTGGGATGGCCCTGCTCAAGCAGGGTTGGTTTAACCTAACCTTGTCAGCCCAGCTGACCGCTGTGGCCCCCTCCCACTGACCCAAGCTGGCATTCTGTCAATGTCCCTATGGGCCACCCCACGCTCCTCGAGGGCTGCTGCAGAGGCTGATCCAGGCACAGACCCAGAGCAGCCTTGCCAGCTGCACACTGCCCTCCCTCACAGCACAAACCACCACTGGCTAACCTGTCACTTCTTGCCTTTTTAAAATCCTACTAAAAATAGACAGTGCAGAAAGAGTGCAGCCACGTGATACTGGACATTTGTGTGACTTCCTCCAATTCAGCTGGCTCAATGAGCACATTTCAATAACAAAAATGCTTTCTTCAGTTCAGTAGAGATTAGGCAATCAGTCTTATAAAGACAGAGACACACTACTTTGTTATTAGAACACATGGAGAGAATTAAAACTCCCAAAGGCCCCACAAGCAAGCCCTAAGAGCTGGGTGCATCTGTCTACCCCTTACAACTCAACCTGGAGCTCTCTGGCTCAACCAATGATAAACATGGTGGTCATAACACATTTTCTGACATAGCAGGAGCTTGGCAGCACTTTATCTGATCATTTATTTACCTAAAAAATAAGAGTAATCCATTACTTAACCCATCTGGCACATGCTGTAAAATCCCTGCAGTAGAAACAGACTGCAAATAACCAGTGGCAATTCCATGTACAGACATTACTATTCTTCAAGCATTGCTGGTGACAATTTGGGGGAGGATCCCACATAATCCACTAATATTACCAGGTAAATGTTTTAACATGATACTCAAAGAATGAGGAAATAAGACCAATTATTATAAATGGGATCTTCACAGTTCTTTACATGTAACAAAGAACTCACACAATTCTCAAGGTTAGGTCTACAGAAAAAGAAGAAAAGAAAAGAAGAAGAGCATTTAAAAATATTTTTCTTTTTATTATTATTTATTTTATTATCACCCTCATCATCTGCTATCACCCCTCCCCAAAAGGAGCTCTGAATGATGCTACACTTCCAGTGTTCCATTAGGACTACAGGATGCTCCCTCCTTTGTGGGCTGTGAGAAGCTTTCACCAACAGCTTGGTACCTCCTTGTCCCCACCAGGGTGGCATCATTTCCTCCTCCAGATGTGCTCAGCATCCAGGGGAGCAGCTCTGGTGCAGCTCTGAAGGTTCCAACTCACACCATGGCCTGCCTGGCTTCCCAAGGCTCACAGTTTATTTTGCTAACAGCCTGCTGACATCTCACAAAACTGCTGCTGGAAAGCCAAGAGCTTTCTCAG
Organism: Poecile atricapillus; assembly: GCF_030490865.1. NCBI lineage: Eukaryota > Metazoa > Chordata > Aves > Passeriformes > Paridae > Poecile > Poecile atricapillus. Next base: position 12,253,661 of record NC_081259.1, read on the forward strand.
TTCAGTCAGCTGCTGTGGCTTACATCTCACTACAGAGAACAGGGTTTTTTACAAAAACATAATAAAATGTCAAGGTTAGGTTAAACCAAGTATTGTTGGACTGTTGGGTAATTATATCCTCAGCACCTTTCGTTTAAAGGCAATAGGAATAAAATGGGTGCACAGCATCGTGACCTGTCACTGGCAGAGCTGCCATCGTGTTTATCCCAGTGACACAGCAAGTCCCCCAAGCAGAGGAGCAAGTGAAATATTCGCTGTTCTGCTGCAGTGTGAGGTTTTAGGAAGAGGCAGAGCACGGTTATAAAGTATCCTGAGAAGGCTCAATGCCATGCACAGGTGCAGCACCTTGCCAGCTCAGGTTTGGTTCTGCAGGAGCCTCTGCTCCCAACCATGCAGCAGAGCAGGAGCCCCAGGCTGTGCCCCAATGACTCCCACCTCTGCTCTGATGGGCACCAGCACCCTGCAAGGACTAAGCAGTGAGCTGCTGACACACGTGCTTACTGTTTAATGCTTACAGAACACCTAGGTCATGTGCAAACGCTTTGTTGCAAATTGTGGAACGTGAAAATTTTCTACGGATATTCTCTGATGTTTGATCTTTGTACACTTTCAAGCCTAATCAACAGAAAGGAGATGTAATCTGTGAAGCAGCAGCTAACAAGCTCTAAGAGATGCCCAGGTGTTTGAAAGACAAAGTATTTGTTGGTAGAATTGCCTTGTTAAGCTTTAGGGCTTGACATGCTTCAGTGATCTCAGGCCTGCTGGGAGATGAGCAAAGCTTGGGAAGAAGGATGTCCACTGACAGTGGACACACAGAATGCAGAATTTAGGGGCCACAAGGACCTGTGACAGAACTCCCAGACAAGGAAGAAACTAATAAAGCCAACTGGAGCAACTGTGCTGAACCAGCTCTGACTGGGTAGAAGGTATTTCCAGCAGGGGCAGATCCTGACCACAGGCACACAGCCACCAACCCAAAAGAAGAGGAAGACTGAGCATGAAACACTTAGCATGAGAAGCAAGAGAATCATTAACCAACAGAAGACAGAATACTAATTAATAAGGGAACTAGGTAACTTAATGCCTTTGTTTGCTAAACTGTGTAACTAGTGAGAAGTTTTGGCAGCTGTGGTGCTGGCTTTGTGGGTTTGCCACCCAGCACCCCTTTCTGTGCAGAACTGTAGCTGTATTTGACCTATTTAAAGTCAAATATCTCAACTCTGTGTGTGGATTGGCCTCTTGCACACTGGGTAGAAGAATACCTACTACTTTAAAACTACTTTAAAACAACAGTTTGCACAGCAATATACAGGACAATATAATTAAAGCAGCATTTTTAAATCGCAAGAAAAGCCCACTAATAGGCACAGAGATTTTGAAATAGTTGCATTTTGTCTCTTTTGCTCGGGTTGTTTTTTGCTGTATTTCCCTCCCCAGGTAGCACTAAGGTACCCAAGCAGAGCCATTACTTGGTCAGAATCTGCTGTTTGCCATTTTTGCTTGCACGGATGCAGCACAGCCAAAGGAGAAGCCCAAGCATTGTAACAGCCCTGGCCTCACCCCCAGAGCAGCTGCTGCACACAGCCACAGAAACCAAGCAAGGGCCACTTGCAAGGCTGGGGACAGCACAAGCAGCTTTTGTTCTAGGCAGTTTCCTCTGACACTTCCCTAACTCCATTTATTGCTCATAAACCCTCAAACTGAACCATTTCAAGGTCAGCTCCTGAGATCAGCTTGCCCATGCCACGTTCTCCAGTGAAAACTGCACTGATTCTCCTGTATTCAAAGGAACATTTCCACTCACTAGAACTGCAATTGGATTAGGTCCTATGTTAGGACCAAGCTAGCTGGAGCTAGCTCTCCCTCATCTCAAAGATAATGGAAAGGGAGGAGCACACTGGTAGCAGCAAGAATGAAAATAAATGAATGTCTGACTGAATGGATAAGTAAATAAATCAGTGCACTGTACACAGCCATACAAAAGGGAAACAGAAATCCCAAGAGGGTAAAGCAGCATGCTCTAGGAAAGCACAGCATGAAATAGAAACAACTCAAACCCAGGGAAAAATACATGGAAACAGAGAAAAATGTCACCTCTTCACTCTGATTTTAAAAGAGGCAGCATAAACACAGTGTCTGATCTGTTTTGTTGATTTTTGTGAAGAGCATGTCTTGGGGCTTGGTTTCACACCCCTGAAACTCACGAAGGTGACTTGTAACACAAAACATGGCAGCTTCAGCAGAGTAGTCAGATGAGTTCCAATTCTAGGCAGAACATTCTCCCTTGCTCTTAATTTCCACAGAAATCAAATTACACTTAACAAAAGCCAGTACATGGCCTAGATTGTCTTTATCAATTTTTATGGGTCAGCAGAAGTAGGTATATATCTGTTGTTGGTCAACAGTTACTGAAATGCTGAAATGGATCAGCAGCCTCCAGGCTTTGCTCAGTGGGGCTACAATGATCCACGAGCCACACCAGGACTCTCCTAAGTTTGTTTGCAAAGTCAAAGAAGCAAAACTTTCAGAAATTAACTCAGAGCAAGACCACCAACCTGCTAGTGATATATATCCAACAGGACAAGGCTGAAAAGCATCATGTTTTTAGTAAGAATGTCTGAGATATAACTCATGGAACAGATTTAAGCTGCTTCATCCCAAAAGTAAAGCTCATGCCCTCAAGCAGAGTCTGAATTTGCAGTGTCACTGGGCGCAGGAATACAAAGCCTTGCACAGTTTGGGGCCCACTGCTCACTTAGTTTGTGAGGGCACTTGAGCCAGTCCTTTAACTTAAATCCAAATTTTTAGATTAACTACAACCACATCCAACTCCAAGGCTGGCTATATACCCACCAAATTTAGGGACACATCTGGATGAATCTCAGCAATAGGGCTTTCACAGGAGTGGCATGACTTCTTCAAAACACCTGTATTGTTGGTTTCTAACAAAAAAATAATTTAGCTTGGAAAAATAAAAGCTATTTCAATATGTGGTTGGGATAGTGGGTGCTATTTTTATGTTGGTATGCAAAGAACCCAAATTTGAAGGAATAACATACTAGCAAAGCTGGACACACTGGAGGATACAGCAGAAACCCCCCTACCACTACCCTCAGCTGGAAATAAGTCTGTCCTGCCATTCTCAGACAGCATCTGAAGAAATGCTGACAACTTTGCAACACTGCTCACCCAGTCATTACCATAACCTTACCAAGCACTGCTGCAAGTTACACCTGAACAGCCAAGCTGCCATGGGGGCATCCAGGGGAGAGGGTGAGAGAGCTGCCTTTGCTCCAGGGCACACGTGCACACACACAGCAGCAATGATGTGCTGAAAATTCATCCCTGACCCTGCCTGCCAGCAACATATCTATGCCAACACCGTGTGATAAGAGCTGATAGTACACTGGAAGCTCGGGTACTTTAAGCAGCTGCCCTGAATGACAATTTCTGCTTACCAGTTAAAAAGGATGTGAAACTCACTCTTTCTGTGCCTACGTATGTCTCTAAAGAGGACAAGAACAGCCTGTGGTGTGAGAGTGAAGCACAGGCACAATCTCACTGGCCTTCATCACCCAGAGAGCCCCTTCTGCAGGATCATCCCTGCACTTGTCTGACTTTGTGCTTGCTCTTTTTACCTCAGCACGCTTTGACCTTAAATCCATTATTTATGTTACCTAATCAAGGATGAGATACTGAATGCTATTCAAGCAGCATGCTGCCATTACTGGAGGAAAAAGCCAGCAGAATCTCTCTTGAGTGCCCAGCAGGTTTCCTACCCTGGCCTGCCCAAGTCTGAGCCAGGCCCTCCTCAGGAACTGTAAGGGGCCTTGAGCTTTCCACTCTAACACAGTTCCAAGACAACAGCACACCCACATTTTTGGAGCAGCTTCTGACCAAAGGATTCAACCACTCAGTGAAAAGAATTCAAGGTCAGATGAAGTTTAAAATTTAAAAAAAACCAAAAAACAACAAAACCAGAAAGCAAGTATTCTGATCCACACTTTATAAAACATTTTAATTCCATAAGAAGAACATCAACAGAAAGAAAGAAATCAAAAATACTAGAATAACTCCTTACACAGAGAAGGCCTGTTGGGTGTCTGGAAAAAACTCTGCAGTACCAGAGCTCTCTTGACCAGAATGGTGAATTTCATCCCTTGAGGATAGTTCAAAGAGATATTCGTGAGCGAGATGCAGAACACCAAGGTGTGCCATATCATTAATGGATTTAGTACTCTTTAGGGGGTGCAGGCGTGCTCCTCACCTCTCACACTCAACCTCTCCCACACAAATATAAACTCAGACACAGGCAATCAGCCCCTGTTGAAGGGACTGTCTGGTTTGATTTGTCCTGATGCACAGTCACTGTGCTGTCCCACCACTCCTCAGCGGGAGGACTCTACAAATAAGGTGACCTACTCCTGACAAAACAAAAAGTCTGTTTCCTTTCCTTCCTCGCAGAGTGCTAGGCTGGGGATAATTCTGGAGAATTTCACTAAGTGGCTTGAGGATGTAGATGGTGTGGCTTTCCTACCAACACTTTGACTGTGCAAGGCTTTTGAAAGTAGTATGTGGAGTTTTGCCATGTTGTACTGCCCTGCCCAATTCCAGTGACCTCTGTCATCCCTTCTGCCCTTAGAGACCTGTTGTCTGTCATTTTTTTCAGATTTATGCACTAGCTGAATGCAGAGCAATGAAAACAATGCATTGCTAGGGGTGAAAACAACCATTTCCACATCTCAATTTGCACGCTTTGCCATCAAGATGCACAGGGCAGTAACTGTTCCCAGGCAGAAGCTGATGAGATACTAACACACAAAACTAAAAAGATTAGAGAAACGTCTGATTAAAGAACATATGAGAGTCACGCTGCGCATCACTGCTGACTGCAGGGCTTCTGAACGACTGCCAGAAGAATATAATCCAAAGGTGCAGCGTCGCCAAAAAGCGTAGTTGACTCTCAAAGCGCCAATGTCGTAGGAGCCGTTTCTCCCCACGGGCCGGTGTTCCCCAAGGCGATAACCTCGCTGCCCACCGCGCCGCTCCCCGGCCGTGCCGCATCCCCGGGGCGCTGCCGGAGCCGCCGCGGCCGGAGCGGGAGGCGGCCGGGAGGTGCGGCCGGCGCTCCCCGCGGGCCCGGGGCTCCGAGCCCCTCCGGCGCCGGCGGCAGGGAGCGGACCCCGCGCCCGCCGGGATGCGGGCCCGGCTGGGGCAGCGCAGCCGGTTCCGGGCACGGCAGCTCCGGCCCCCCGCCCGCGGCCCCGCCGCTCCGCCGGGCCCCTGCCCGGGCCGCGCTGCCCCCGCCCCGCGGCCCCTGCCCCGCGCAGCCCCGGGCCCGCCGCCGCCCTACCTTCGTGTACAGCTCGGAGGCTGCCATGGCGCAGGGCGCGGGCGGGCGGCCCCTCTGCGGCAGCCCGGCGGCGGGAGGCGGAGGCGGGCGGGAGGAGGAGGAGGAGGAGGAGGAGGAGGATGCTCAGGCGGCGGCCCGCGCCATGTTGCTGCTACCTGGCGGGCTCTGTGCATTGTGGGAGCGGCGGCGGGGACGGGCAGCGGCGGGCAGGGACGCAGGGCGGGCGGCGCGATGCCTCCCACCGGCGGGCGGGACGCGGCCCCGGCCCGGCCCGGGGGGGCTCCGCCGCTGCCGCTGCCGGACCCCGGGGGATCGCTCAGTGGGGCTGCGCGCCCCCCGCTTGGAGCCGGAACCGCTATTCCTGCTCTCCCTCGCCATCCTTTTTTTTTTCTTTAATTTTATTTTTTCTCTTCTACACTGTACAAATCACTCGTTATGTCATCAGGGATGTTTATAATTTTGTCTGGTCCCCAGCCCGTGCCCTGCTCGAGGCGCGGAGGAGGCTCCGCACGGCGGGCATCACCAGGCGCACCGAACCGTCCCTTCCTTTCACGGGCGCCGCTCCTCTCTCAACGCAGGCGGGAGATGAGCCTCGTCTCGCTGGATCTACATCTGTGTCACAGCCTGCTGGAGCCCCTGTGTACCTGGCTGCCATCCTACCACCCATCCAGTTATTCCCATTGTGCATTTGGCATGTATTTCTCATGCTTTCTTGTTCTCTCCAACTCTAATCCCGTTCTTCAAATTGTTTACAGCCTCCTTCAGCTTGATTGCATCTGTCATTCAAAGCGTTACTGAAAGCATGAAGGGAAATGGGTCCAAACCAGTTCCTTCAATAATTAAGTGCATTCTCACCAAGACACGGAGGTACACATCTTTGAAAAGTTTAACGTCAATGTCATATGGGAAAGTGTAGTCCATGTTCCAGCAAGGTCTCAAGATGACACCCAACTCCTTTATGATTTATTAATGACTGATTTGTACAGCTCAGGTTATGGCAAGAGTTCTTTAGACAGCAGAACTGAAGCTATTACTCTCTTCCTTTCTCTCCTTTCCCTTTCCACCTTGGAAATGCATCCTACTAGTCCAAGTGTTCCAAAATACAAAACAAGTTTGAAACAGGTAAGTTTGCCACACTCTCCACCAAAGTGCTTTTGATTATTCATCCTCTCAGAATTCAATGTTTAGCTAACAGCTGTGTATTCAGTGTGTAGTATCTGCACTGCCCCTGAAACTCAGCACTGCCAAATAAATGGACAAACCTGTTTACAGAGAAATTGAACCATGGAAGCAATGGGTCAGAAATAACTCATCAATTTAGTAACAGAGAGAAAACACTATCCTGATTCCCAAAACAAACACTCCCAATAAATGCTTAGCTGGACTTTACTGCTGCTATCTAAAAGGAAGGAGATGGAGAAAGTAGCAAGCACAAAGAGAAAATAGCCAAGATGAAAATCTGTAGCTTACACAGAGTTGTTTGTATTAGGTGCAGGTATATGGCCTTCACAGCTAGGAAACTGAGGTTAGTAAATTCAAAATAGAGATTAAAAAACCACTTGATTCTGCTGGGACAGTTCAAAATGATGCGAACAGAATTTAAAAAAGACATTCCTTCCCATGTTCTGCCAGTCTGTCCAGGCTTATCAACCATGATTGTGGTTGCTGTCCCACACCAGGAGGCTCACTCCCAGCAGAACTGGATATTCTCTCAGCGCTATAAAAAGCCCAGAATGGGTTCCTGGGAACGGCTGTCCCGGCCAGGGGCAGGGTGTTGGCTAAGCAGTTTGCATAGCTGCTCTTCATCTGTCTGCCAAGGCAAACCAGAGAGATCTACACTAAATCTACCAGTCATCTTCCACATGCAACACAGAATTATAAACAAGCGAAATTTCAGTTTTGTTTTCAGAAAGGAGCTGGACCTCCCCTCTGGGTGATGCTTCATATCCGGTATTTTGAACTCTTTCCTCAGGATACCTCTGCTAAATTCAAAACCACTCATTGCAGGAGTGTGGGTCATTGATCTCAGCCATTCACAGCTGGAGCTCAGGAGCCAAATGTAATTATAAGCCACAGCAGAAAATAGATATTTGAGTCCAAAATATGCTATGATTTGACACAATTTGCATAAACCAGGATTTCAAACCTGCCATTAAGGACAGGAATTGGGGGCACTGAAAATCGCCAAGGAATCTGTAACATATCCAGACCGACTACTTTAAGATGCAACTCCTACATCAAATATTTGCTGGCAAGATTTTAAAAGACTTTATCTCTTAACTTGCACATAATCTTTTTGAAAAGATGGCATTTTTTTCAGAGCATACATCCCAGGGTGTTACAAATAACAATGTATAGGCGATGCAACTGACACAGTCCACATGCAGAATTTTATACTGAATTTTTATGCAATTTATGTAATTTTTTTTCAGCAGTTACAAAACATCTGTCCTAACTTCTTTCTTACATCTGTGTTCCATTCCTATCTATGATCTGTTCAACTGTGGCAGAGAAATTCTCTTCTCACACAGGACTTCCTCTTCTGCTGTCACACTGTACAATGAGCGAGCAGCGAGTTCTCTGCCAAGCCCATATTCTCACTCTGCAAGGACCAGGCCTAGAGATTTTAGCTGGAGAAAACAAACAGGGCTGGTTTCAGCCAGTACTGATGGAACAGTTAAGAACTCTGAAATGTAATGCAAGAGATATGTAGGAAGAGAGACAGCCATGTACCATGCAGGTACACACAGAGTGTTAATATAACCCTGGGGACTGAGCTGTGTAAATAACACCCCTTGGATCTGGAAGCTGTGCAAAGACCAGAACCCAAGCCTCAGGCTGACTGGGAATTTGGTGGGAATTTTTTCCAGCATTGTGGTTTCTGTAAATGTTGCCATATTTAGGCCAACAGTCTAAAGCAATGCAAACTGCTTTGTACCAAGCTGGTTCCCAGACATCCCCTTCACTCAGTGCGAGGGACCCAAACAATCACCTGTTACGGAGTTTTCAAACAATAAGCTTTAATTGCCTTAATAGAAAAATAAGCACTGAAATATATATAAATGTGATTACATTAAAGTAATTCTGTAGTCTAACATACTAGAAATCAAAGCCCAGTCATATTTTTAATGATACAGAGTAGCAAGATTTAGGGTTTAGAAATTTTCCATAGAGAATACCGAAGTATCCAGTGTTGTTTAAGAAACCACAGTAAAGATGAGACAAACCTCCACGGTGCAATAAAAACTAAGTAAATCAATTTATTCTGTATACTATACAATGTGTAAGTTTGTAAAGAACAATTGACATTTTTATCACCTTAACATCTTGACTGGGTGTAAATATGTCCAACAAAACGTACTCCTGTGGCCTTTACACAAACACTGTCCTACTACATCAAGAACAATGAGAGGGAAGCCTTTGGTGTTACAGATTTGGGGACATATCTGTGAAGTTGTAATTAATCCACTTAACTATCTCAAATAAAATGTTGGTGCTATCTGCTATTACAAGCCTACATGAGTACTACTCTAACAACTAAATGCTGTCTATCTTTAAAGGCAAGATATGAAAGGGACTGCCAGTCTACAGTGTGGACAGGTTTTCTTTGAAAAAGGCAATTATCAAATGGTAAAACTCATATAATACATTATGTACATCAGTTTGGATAGCTGAGTTATCTTGCTGGAGTAAGCTGAAAGTAAGCATCGATCTGCAGACATGTTCCATTGACTGTTAAGTGACTACTGGACTTAAGTTTTATACAGTGTATAGAATCAAAATAGCTGTGCCTGCTGCTGAGGTCTGTCAGATGTGAAGGCTCATAATCAGTCACTGACCTAGTTAGTATTACAGTACTTCAAATATACACATGGATAATATATTCATAGCTGAATTTGTACTAATCTTAGGAACTGCAAGTCACTGAGTGAGCATCGGAAGAGCTTGTGTTGTCCAACCAGCAGGACAAGCTGAGTTGCAGCTGAGTGGAATGTTTCAATTTAAATGGCTATCTTTTTAAACCTTCCCAAACATCAAGAGAACTCACCTTAGGGGAGCTACAGAATAGTGGCACCAGAAAATACACAGCAAGTCACCTTAAGTTGTTCAACATTTGTTTCAGGCCCAATCCTATCATTAAGTTTCAATTTCATTTATACATAGAAAAATAAAGAGGGATTTTCACATTAGAACAAACATTTATAAAAAGCACCTTGCTTCAATATTTCCAGTTTCCTTGTTATTCTTCCGGCCTATTTACTTAAAGAAGTCAAGTAGGTCCATTTCTTCAAACTGTTCTGCAAAAACCACAAATTATTTGTAATACTAGTGGTGGATAAGGAACAAAGACAGGCTTGACAAAGCCCATTGCACTACTGAAAAAGGGCTATACAGACTTGAAAAGAATCAGGCTAGCAATTTTGAAATTCTCTGGAATTGCTTCTCTGAAACAAAAACATTAGACACTATATGTTCTGATCAAAACAGGACCAAATAAAGACTATTCAATTTCTCTTGACCATTTTGTTTGCCTCTAGAAGAGAGCACTGCTGAAGATATGGGCCAGCATTGGTTTTGACTAGCAGTCCTTTATACCCCAAGACCTTTCTGAATACGTCAGCACAAAGTACAAGCTTCTAAAAACATGCATCTTTAAGTGTTCTCTCTTATAATACTCACATCAGTGCTTTGTTTCTAACAGGCTGTTTCCAAACTACTTTTTAAAGAAAAAGACAAACTCTTTTTAAAGAGTTTCTTGTTCTCCCAAAGACTGTGAAGGCTGTGAGTACCTAAATGAAAATAAATTATATTATGGATCATACTCCACTTTCAGTATTCTGATTTCATTGAACTAACATGTTTTAAATGCATCAATTCACCTGACTAACATAAACTACGTATTTTGTCTATCTAGTACTTACAACCTTCATCATAAGCATGAGCTGGAGTTCATTCCTATTTTCTAATATGAAAATTACCTATTTCTCAGTAAGTCATTACAGAAATACCTTTCCAGATACTAGTTTCCACAAACCCAATGAGGGGCTGCTGTACAACGACGAAAAGGAAATAATTTACCACCTCTTCAGGAGTCCAAGAAAGAAAAAGAGATATCCTTCTGCTTCCAGAAGTCTAAAATAGCCCAAAGACAATTGCACATGAAGCGTTAGTGAGCCTAGATTCGGTGTTTGCCACACAGGGAACTCTCTAGAGCAGTACACTTAGCCATATTCCATGCTAACAGACAGAGCATTTCTGCTTTAAAAGCTTAAACAACTGCTGAACAGAAAGGGCACTTGCCTGCAAATACAGGTACAAATTCCAAATTTATACTTGAACGCTGGATATTGTTGTGAAACAAAATATACAACTGCAAAAGCTAAGGTTGAGTCGAGTGTAAATGTGTTTCACAAATTTCAGGTATACAATTTTTACTTTCAGTAGCAAGATTCTGGGCTCTTAGTTTCAGGACAAGACTTTAAAAGGTACAGAATCACTTGTGCTTTGATTGGCACATTATCTGCTTTTTAAAATGTAAAACGAATAGACGTTTGCAAAAGGTTGTGCAAAACTATTGTATTTACAAAAAATGGCACAAGAGTGAATTCAACAGTCTATGCACATGCACACTTCATCCACATCTTCAACAAAAGTGTGTCCTAAGCTACGGAACTGAAAAGAATACCAGCTTCAACAGGCAGTTGTCAATAAGCACTAGGTTCACAAGAGTTACACCAGAATGGGCAAATATTGCCCAAGTAAAAACTCTATTGTTAAAGCTGAAACAGGTTTAAGGCCGTTCAAGTTCAAAAGCAGAAACAAAATTCAATCAGAGCCCTGTCTTTGTTTTTATACATGCTTTACCATCTAGCAACTTGTGGTCTAAACCTCTATTTTAGACAACAAATCCAAACACGGAAGAAAAACCCAACACAACTGGAGGTTATATTAAATACAAATATGCTGTAATTAAGATGAAATAACAAAAGCAGAAACATTAGAAGTTGTAAAACTTGCGATGTCACTTGCTGGAACCAGTCCTACACTAGGAAATGGGCAATATGTACATTTTCAAGTAGATTACATTGCTCTAACCAAACTTGTCCTTTTTAATCAGTGCATTGTTCTCAACTAGTCCAAATACTATGTTTTACTCTTAACAGTATTCCCTTACAATAGCAGCACATGCTATCGCTACCTGCAAAGCTGTCAGTCTCATGACTTAGTGTAAGAAAGAAAAAGGGGGATGTGAGGGTGAGAAATAACTATTAAGGAGAAATAACAGGAATGAGAATAATCATGCAGTTCAGCTGTTCTCGTCAGCCAGCCAGCTTGCTAGCAACAAGAGATGGTTTCCGCTGTGGAAGATCCTGTGGAGTAGGAATATGGTCACCAGTGACTTCTGTCTTGTCAGGAGCTGCAGTAGGCAGTTGCTTATTCTTCATCTTTGCTTTAGCCATGTTGTAATCACCAGAATCAAAGTATTTTTGCTAGAAGACAAAACACATATATTTAAAACTCTGAAATCCTATCAGATGTATACACTGAATTATATTGTTAAACAGATATTTTTAACTTTTACTCTACGTTGACTAAAAAAAGGCCTCATCAAGACTAGTAAGCACAGACAGCTGAACTCCTAACATCATTGTGAACAAGAATCTAAACATTATTTTTGCCCTAGTTTTCCCAAAAGGTCATCTCCCACAACTGAAACCTTGGGGTTTGCAAATTTTGTTGCAGTGAACAAGTTCTGCTACACACAATAAGCAAACAATGCACAAATTAAAGTTGGAGAACAGAGCCTGGTCTATCACACCAGAGATCAAAGCAGCATGAAAGTGTGTGCAAACAAGAAAACCTCTTCTCTGCACACATTAAAACAGTGAAACTGTAATCCCTGAAGTTCCCAAACCAATTCTTTAGTGAAGTCAAATCTACTGTACAGTCCTTCTGAAAAGCACTATGTCAAAGAAATTATTATTCCCCATTCCATTTTTTTTTCTGACTACAAAAGTAAATTAAGTTTTAAATTTCCAGTTGAAAAACAGTGTTTCTTAATATATCAACAAGTTTTTATTAGCATTATTTTTAAGAGTAGCCGGATTTCTCAAAATATTAAGTTCTCTATGCAAGTCAAAGCCAAATTCCTGTTATTTATCCACATCATGGTAAGACAAGGCATGAAATTTCATCCAAGCTCTGCATGAAGTCTGCTCACTGATGCAGCAGACTGCATCAAGTCTGTTCACTGACACATTTTGCAGGAAAAGTTGCACTGTTTTTACATCTTACCATGAGGTCTACCACTAAGATACCTGTAACCCATGATTTTGAACAGATTTCATAGGAGGAAAAAAAAATAGATTCATGATTAACACCACTAATTACTGCTTACAATCACAACCATCTCTGAAGAGTAGACCACTCAGTGAGACTTGTGCAGGCTTAGTCCTCAGTCAGCTGAACAGCAGCCATCACAACCGAAGTGCTTCCAGGCAGCACATTGCCACCACAGCCTTTATTCTGCAGTAGTACTAACCAGCTGCAAAATGCTCAGTGGCAGCAGTTGCTAGACAGAAGTAATTTGAACACCTGATTTAACAGGCCTTTACCAAAGGTGGAGGAGGATGTTCAGACAAGACCTCCTAAAAGCAGCTTTAAATGTTCCCTTGCAAGAGCCCTGAAGTTAACAGATCTATTTCTCCCATAGTCCATCGCACATCTGATGAGGTTTTACTTATAAACCTTCCCGGTTCAATCCTTTTGAAGGTCTAATCCCTATTTACATCACAATGTTCTAGCACTACCTCTGCAGCCTAGACCTCAAGGTAGAACATAATGTGATTTGGAAAAAGGCTATCCCATTTTGCCCTTTAAAACTGAAGCGATCAAAAGAAACTTCTAAACAGCAACTAGGTAATAACAGAACCATTTGATCTTTAGATGTGATACAGCTGATAGCAGAAATCTTTCTGTCCATCTAAGAGTTCCAAAATTCCTCCACAGAATTCCTCCACAGGAGCATGATGTAGTACCATTCTCATGAGAAAGCATGCTAGTAATGGTGTGTCCATCAAATGCAGAACATTTCTGGACAGCAAATATGAATTGGTGTGTCCCGGTTGCCAAACTGAAGATAATTTGGGGGACAGCTGACCACAGAAGAATATCTGAGAAAACCCACCATCTCTCATGCTTTAGGATATCAATCTATTTCTTCCTTTAAGTTAGTCCTGTATTTTCCTAATTTATTCTAGCTTCTCACAGATGGCCTATATTTGATTGTCCCTGTTAAAACCAACCACGTCTGTCCAGGTGTCTTCCTGTCAGAAACGGTATCTGAAAGCACACACACTATCCTCACTCTATTTTAACTCTCATCAGTGCAGGCAGCCTAAAGCACACCACAAGTAGAAAAGCCTCCTCATTTCAGACATTGAGTACACTAAATCAAAATAATAAAAAATAAATGGAATAAAGTTATCATCATCACATCAGGAACTGCAGGAGGCCTATTATGAATTGGAATCCACAAGTTTATGCCATCTTTCATCAAAGTCACAAAAGTCAATTAAGATGGCCATGGATCTATCTGTGCCCAAATCTGAAAGTACATGCTGCAAGAGCCTTTGCATTCAATAGTGTATAATTAAGATGAAGATATTGTACAGGCTGTTATTGCTGGTGGTGAGATTCTCTCACATTTGCACAAAGTGCAAGCAGTCTTAATTCCTTTATGGCTATCAATCCTTACTGAGTGAATGCTGGCCTGTTTTCCTGAGATATCATCACAATACAAACTTACCACTCCCTTCTGTGTCTACACATACCCTGAACCCAGTGAAATCTCACTTAGGCTGCCTTTGCCCATGCAGCGTAACTCAGAGGGAGTCACTTCATCTACCACCTGCCCAGGCCCAGCAGCCATTCCCTCTGCTTTGTATCTTCCAACATAGGAGACAAAGATTATCCAAAAAACCTGCCAACAGTAACAATTCCCAAGAGATGCTACCAGACAGTACAGCATTAGATCATCATTGAAGTCCACCAGCTGGTTTGCAATGGATTTATACTTGGAATCATTGTGTGTACTGAAAGGGCCGAGACAATGGTAAAAAAAATCCACAACGGTGTGACAGCAATGAAAGCAATGAAGCAGTGACAACTAGGGTTATTCCAAGAACACAGTCCTAGCATGCCTGAAAAGCATTACATAATCACTCTATGAATAATTAAACTAAAAATCCCCCAGTCAAATAGCTAAGAAAATAAGAGACACTGGTTAGATGTGGAACAATACTGAAATATTAACTCACTCTTCATTCTTCTATCATTATCTTGGGTCTGAGGGTACATCCAGAATTATACAACCATTCATAAAACCACTGTCAGATGATGCCTGGTCTAACAGCAGACACCAAACTTCATGTGCTAGAAACATGGAAAAAAGGAGTGGACAACCATTTTGGAGGCATGAGAATGGGCAGGATAAAATCACACAAAACAAGGATGGAGTTTCTACTCTTTGGTGTTTACTGTAATGTTTTTTTCAAGTCTATCACTGCAGCTTCTAAGTTTAATTTTTTATAGCAAGTGTGGTTGAGGCACCGATGCTGTAAAGAGAGCTATCCTGCCAACCTGGCATTTGTTTAGCAGAGACAAATTTCTCTTCCTCATACTTTCCCAAAATTTAAGATTCTTAGGACTCTTTCACCATGCAAAGGTCTGTGGAGTAGGAAAAAAAATCGCAGATACAGGAATTTTGGATTTTTTTGTCTATACCCTGTTGGTAATAAAGAACTTACTCCTTTTTGAAGCCTCTTCCTCAAGAAGTCTGAGCCTCCTGGCTTCTGGCCCAGATGAGGGTATCTTGCTTTCAATTTTGCTTCTTCAGCTTTTTCTGGACTTAACACCTTATCCTCCATCTCCTGAAAGACAGCGAGGGATACTGTAAGTGAAACATACAACAATGTATATTTATGCAGAACAGCTTTGCAGGTGATACACCCACACGCCCATTGCTGCTACCAAGTGAGCATAACAATTATCTGATTAGACATTTTCATACATTCTTTCTCAAATACTGACAGCAACTGTAGGAGTTCAGCCTCCCATTTTAGACACCTTTCCTGGAGATACTGAAGATTGCGCACTTCCCTCTCAAAAAAAAGCAATTTGAATTATTCAACCCTGAAAAAAAAAGAAAAGACTCAAACAAAACTCTTCTTATTTTGGTCAAAACAAGGGGTCCACTAAGAACAAATATGGAATAGTAAGCAAGAACCACAGGATTTTTTTTCCAAATGCCCATTTCATCATTTAGTTGCATAGGCAGATTGCACTTCCACTGCCACTCTGATCTGTATGGCTGCTCCAGCCCTAATGTGTTGATATTCACTGTGAAACAGTCTCAAAAACATGCCTGCTGTTACATTAATAGCAATACTGTGTTTCTCTATACATGTCTATAATTATCTTGAAATTATGAGGATAAAGACAGTTGGGTAGTGCATTTGTGTAAAATAAAATGCCTATTTTATGAATATACTGTAAAACATGGATCTCAAAATAATAATTTAGAGATATTCATGTGGCAAAACTGCAATTTGTTCACTGGCCTCTACTTCACACTCATCTGTTCCATGTCCACATAGCAATTTGATGTATGAAGTACAATTTATTCTACTGGATCGTTTCTAAAATATCTTTCATTCAAAATTCTTGGTTTGTTTTTTCCAGTATTTGGCCATAGCCTTTTTTTTTTTTTTTAATGAAAACAATTCCTAGTTCAAAGAAAATACGTAATGATTTGCACTGAGTGCTGTAGCACAGAGTTGTTATTATCGCCTGAAGTCAAAGCAAGACTTTCAGGCAGGAAGTAAGAACTGCCATTGAAATCAGGAGGGTCTATAACTTTCTAGTCCATTCATCTATGACTAAGATTTCATGTCCACTGAGAGCTGCTTCGGGAGCCCCTTCGTAATCTTTACCATGCCTGTCACCATCCTTTGCATTGCATCCATCAGCATGACTGCCTGTACTCCCCAGTTAGGATTTATAGAAACTAATTCAACAGAAAAATAACTATTTATAATTTTTTGGTTTTTTCTTCTCCCCTTGTTGGGCTGTTTCATTTGGATCAGTTTCCACAGCCTGGATGAGCATGCAGCTGCACAAACAGGTATGTTAACAGAGCAGCAGGGAGGACAGGAGCACAGGGAGCTACTGAAGCCAGAACTGCCAAAGAACAAGAGCCACCACCCCACTCGCCTATCCCTAGGTGCTCTTCTCTACCTCTTATACCGTTCCAGGTTGTGTCAGATTCAACATCTTTCTGGTAAGATGCCTCAGAAACAAAGTTTCTAACAGATTTAGAATATAACATTATCTAGTTGCTCCGTTTGACCAAAACACCTCAAGGACATCTTTTCACAATACAACAGGAAACTGAATTAACAGTTCTCCCAAGGGGAAAAAAGACACTCTCATAACAATTAAAAAGAACCTTCTGTGATAACAGGAACCAATGCTTTTTATTAAATGAAAATGCAGCTAGGCAATACAATGCAAAATCCAAACAGGACTAAAGGGCAAAGTTTCCCTGACACTACTGAACATAGAACTATACCATTTCTCACTAGGCAATATCACACTAGCCAAGCTCAAGGTTCTCATGTGTTACAAATATCACACAGCAGCTGCTCTCCCTATTGTGGTTCATCAGAATGCCAGCACCGACGGGATTTGCTCAAAAGTAATCCTTTCAGCTCAACACTTTGAACATCTAATGCTGAATCACCGGGTACTCACTGTTAAGCCAACAGACAAAGTATTTGAGGGGACATATTTTGCCACTAAAAGCCAAAAGGACATATTTTTTAAGACAAGAGGACCAACAATAAATAGCTTATATAAATACGTATTCACGGTGCATCAAAGAAGACATTTATGCAAACTCACAGGGCTGACAAATTACGGCACAGCAGGCAATCCAAACAAAAACACCGTGTTACGCATCAATGCAGCTCAAAAGGATACAGAGCACGGCCGCTTCTTGATGACCAACAACAACTAAGACTCAAAACCCCACAGAACACAAATTATAGAATTTCAATACCACGACTAGGGGCGTAAAACAAAACCAGCTGATGGCAGGTTCAAAAAATACTTAAGACAACAGTTCTTCACATAAAATACAATTAAGCTGAAGAACTCCTTTCTGAAGGATACAGGGGGTGCCAAGAATTTAGATTCAGAAAGCAATTCGATGTGTTCATTTGCAGCTCAGAAGCCTTTTAAACCAAATTGCTGAGACCTCGGAGAGTTTTCTTGGGAAGATCACTGTCTGCACGTCCTGATCTTATATTCTTCTGAGGACTAGATGGTATTGAGCACTCTCAGAGATGTGCTGCTGAGCCCCGAAGACTTCAGTCCAAGCCACTCCTACATTCAGAACATTCTCCCTTGAATTACAGAAGCAACAACCAAGTGACTAACAAATGACTGGGGAGTGGGCAGAAATCAAGATATACCACGCTCCTCTTCCAAGTGACAACCACACAAAAGTTATAATTTTAGTACTCCACAGGAATCTGACACAGCTCATGAAGTCATTAAAATGATCTACCAGGAAGGCAGTAGTTACCTAACTCACATAAAGACAGCTTTTGCTTTTAACCTTTGCAGAGGTTCTAGCAGCATCAAGTTCTGTATCTACTGGATAACTGACCTGAATTACTAAAAAGAAGAGCCATCAGCCTTTTAAAACTCTGCTATGAATTGCTCATCTTTAGCAGAAGACATCAGACAAAATGCAAAGCAGAAAATGGGAAAAACATGGCAACAGCACAACCCTACAGCAAACTGATGATGAAGCCAGTTCAGCAATAAAATGCACCACCTCTAAAGAGTTTCCTGAAAAATACAGGCTTTTAAGCAAAAAGAGTCAATCAATTACACGTTCTCCTATGTCCGAAGTTTCTTTGTTTCTGAACTTCCCCCTGCCAGTGTCCTGAGTTTTCACACTGAGAAAAGGAAACGCTGGTCTTTGGCAGATTTTCAGTTTGTATCACTGTAGTTAAAAACATTTCTCGCTCAGCACAAGCTTCTTACAGCATGTCAGAAAGTTTAGAAAAAAAGCTCTGATCATGAAAACACTGCCTCAAAGTTCATTTAGGGGCGCCATCTTTTTTAAGCGTACATGTAAGTACTGCAAAATGGGTTGTTTATGTAAGTGTTTCAGAGCTAAGAGTTAACTGAGGGTTCAGTTTTGCCTACCCACACCAATAGTTTTAGTGGAGGTTAATATTGCAATGTCATAACGGCACTGATATCACAGTATCAGACCAGGACATAATCTCACAGAGAGCAAAGTTTTGTTTTATTGATGTTATGTAATTTTTCTTGAACGCTTTACCAGAATAAAACTAAATTAGGAGAGCAGCAAGGACCTCTCATCTCTTAAATAAAAGGTAATTTCTCTAGGAGTGCATAAGCATGACATTTCAAGACTTCAGTCCGAAAGTTCGTTAGGAAAATCAGCCCCAATCTCCTGACTTCATCAGAACACTCTAGAAGGCATTACAATAAACTTGCTGCCACATGTTTAACTATGCTCTTATTACAGAGCTATTCTAGGAGTGCAGCATAGGCCAGGGACTTATTTTTGTAGGCTTTGAACAGGAACAGGATCCCTTCAGCAGCCTACCTAGCATGAACGTTAAGTCACGCTGCAGAACACACCTATTTAAGGCAGATCAGACCTGACAAGAAGCTGGCTCTGATTACTGCACCTATTGAGAAGGTATCATTCCGTATTAAGCCGAAAAACTCTACTTGTACGACTCACGTCTCAAATTGTAAATTATTGAACAAAAACTTAACAGTTGAGGTAGATTAAGCTTTTCCTTTTAGCGTCCTTCAAAGCAGTACTTGTGTTTCATAACTTCTCCGGATCATAGCCGCAGGGATTGCAACCGGGCTCCCACAGCAATGACAAGACTAAAAAACAAACGGCTTCTTAAAGTCACAGCACAGCCATCTACGAAACCAAATCCCACTTGAGAAATGATACAATTGTTAGCTATAAAGATGACATAAGAGGGACACCATAAGATAACCCAGCCAGTTATTCTTTCTAAAAGCCGTAACTAGCACAGGTCACGGTCGTTGTTCTTTGGATATTTCTGCTCCTGAATTGATTACATTAAAAGCTGAACATTTTTTAGAAGTTAAACAACCATTTAGCCTGCGGATTATGGCTGGTGTCCATCCCGCCGCTGTGCTCGTGAGCCGAAGCCCACAGCGCAGGACGGCGCGGCCCGCGGAGCACCCGCAGGGAGCGGGGCCGAGGCCGGAGAACGAGCGAGGGAGCGCCATGGGCCCGGCCAGGCCAGCGCACACGGCCGATCGGCCAGGGAACAGCCGCTCCCGAGCCTTCACGGTGCTGCGGCTCCTCCAGCCCCACACGGCCGCGGGCGGCGGGGCCCGTCCTGCCGGGGGACGCCGCCCGGCCCTGCTGCGCTCGGACAGCCCGGGGCAGGCGGTGCTCTGAGGGGCGGCCGGGCCCGGGAGACGCTGCGGCCCGCGGGGCTTCCTGGGCTGAGGGAGGAAGAGGCCCGGCCGCGCCGATGGAGGCGGGAGAAGCCTCGCGGGGCTCCTTGTGCTCCTCGGCCCGGCCACCCACCTTCTGCTCCTCGGCCGAGGCGGGCTCGGGGCTCTCGGCAGACATGGCGCCGCGGCAGCGGGACGGCGGGGCCGGGAAGGAGGGAAGCAGGGAAGGAGGGAAGGAGGCGGGCGGGAGGCGCGGCCGCGGCTCCTCCGCGCTGCTGCTGCTGCCTGCTGCTGCTGCTGCTGCTGCCGCCTCCTCCCGCACAAGATGGCGGCGGCGCGCGCGACGGAGCGTCGGCGGGGCCAGACTTCCTCCGCTACGGCCCCCGCGCGCGCGGGCTGGGGAGCGGGGGCGGGACCCCTCTGCCCCCCGCGCGTCACGTCCGGGGCCGCGGGTTCGAGACCCGCGTTCGGGGGCGGCTCTCAGAGGCCGCACGGCCCCGGTGCCCCGCCCGTTGGAATCACAGAATTACAGAAACATCGGGGTTGGAAGAGACGTTCCGTATGGTTCGGTGCACCCGCACAGGCGTCAGTGTAACCACTAAACCACGTCGCCCGACGCCAGAGACAGACGTCTCTTAAATACCTCCAGGGACGGTGCCTCCAGCGCCTCCCTGGGCAGCCTGTTCCCCCGAACAGTGACAATTCTTCTCGTATCTAATGGCAATCTCCCGTGTCCTGGCTTAAGGCCTTTCCTCCACTGCCCTCACCACACCCCCTAACCCCGGCTCATCCAGCCTGAATGGCCTCCCCTGCCCAGCATCTGGGTAAAGGGGAAAGAAAACCTCTACTGCTTGGCTAAAGTTAGTTCTTTTGGCCACTTTCAGTGATCAAAATATAAGGAGCTAAGTCCTCAGCAGCATTACTTGAGGATCTCATGAATCCCAGACAGCAGCTGACAGGAAGGCTCAGTCCATTGGAACTTCTTGACAGCATAGTATCAAGTCACATAAAGCATTTTATTCCTTCCCCATCTACTTTTCACTGACTGGCTCTTGGCTGAAAAATAACCTTCTGTGGACTCTCTTGAAGAGCATACAGAAGGGGTTTAAATAGCCCAGCATTAATAAATCTTTAGGGGTCCCTAAATAAATGGATTATGCGAACAGCAAGGTATGGATTGTACTTAGCACAGCTCAGGAGGGATTGGCCAGGACAGGCTTTGTGCGATTATGGTCAGGCAGGTCAGAAAGGTCTGTGAAAGCTGAAGCTGTCAGTGATTTTACCACAGCTGAACTGTACTGAACGCACCACAAGGCAGTTGCTGGAAGAGGTTTTTTGTGCACCTGGGAGATTCAGCCAGAGACTAGGATCACATAGCTGTGCAGAACCCAAGGAATGTGCATATCCCTCCTTCAGAAAGGGATACAGCCGGGCAGATTGCACAGAAAAATAATCATAGAATGCACCAGTGGGTTCTTTCCTAATGATGAAAAAAGACATGATACTGGTGGGTGTGCCACACTTGCTTCTAGCAAAATCAGGGAGAAATGGTCTGAAAGTGTGAAAAACAGCAACATAGAAAAATGACCATAAAAAGGATTAAGTTCATAGATTTTAAAAGGAAGAAGAACAAAGCAGTGACAGCAGACAAGGATGCAAACTTCAGGAATTTCTTTCAAAACTCGTAGGAAATTAATGTGAGAGAAAACAGTTTCAAGGATTCAGCAGTTCCTTAATGCAGTTATTTCTTTAAGGGAACATAATGTAGAGGAAAGATGGGAAATAAATTCAGAACCTCAGGAAAAGTGGTTCTTCAATGGCCTCAAATACAAGAAAGCCCACAGAAACTAGGTCAGTTTTTAAGGATGTGTATCTACAGCAGATCATGAAGATGAGGGGGTACCACAGTATTACTGAACAAAACTTTTAAAGACTAAAGTGTTCAATGTTTATTTTTGTTCAATCTTGCATGGTCAAGGTAAACAGTGTGACGAAGTATAGCCTCTAGCTGGAAGAAAGAAAGACTGGTTTACAGGTTACTTTAATTAGTTTTGGTAAATATTTTCAACTTGGATGAAAAAATATCCTTAAGAGATTAGAGAATGACAGAAGCAATCTCCAGTTAATTACTAGTGATTCATATAGGAACCTGTTAAAAATGAATGGGTTTCCAGGAGTCACTTTTCCTGAATTTGAATAGGAGTATGAGGAGGACAGAATACAAGCTATATAATTAGGCTGTCAATAATGACTTGAAAAATCATCTAAAATAAGCACTGAAAAGCAACTGAGTAGCTAGGCAGGAATTCACAGTTAAGAACAAGGGTTTCACACAATCATCTTTCCTTTAAGAAAAAGGAAATAGACCATGTGGAGAAGTGGGTGAAGGTGGCTGAAGTTCCAGATGCCTTCTGGCATTAATAAGGCTTCTGACACTTTCCTATGCAAATTAGGGAAACTTAATTAGATGAAACTTTAATGTGGTGGATGCAAGTTTGTTGGAAACTTGCTATCAGTTCTTCAAACAGCAATGCTGTGTTCAGCATAGAAAATCTTGGGTAGTAAGAGAATAAAGTTCAGTAAGGAGAGCTACTGTTTTGGGATCAAGCAGGTAGGATGTCTCTTTTACTGGGTAATAAAATAAATACAAGTTGACAGTTCCTGATACTGAAAAACAGCATATTACAAGAGGATGCATGAAGAGGACTTTAATCCATGATTTATCAACCAATTCTTCCAGTCTGATTGGCACAGGGAGGCCCAGACTGGCATGCTGTGTCCAGCCTCACACACTTCAAGACTGATTGAGTCCAAAAGAAGAAAGCAAAGAGCCATAATGAAAAGAGGTGCAGAAAATAAAAGCTGACTGGGGTTGTCTTAGTTATAAAAAAAAAAAAGACTGAGAAGGGACATACAAGAACTAAATTGTTTGCTTATAGTGAAAAGCCTAAGCGGTATTTAACTCAACTTCAGCACCATTTAGCTGGGTGTTATAAATCCTTACATAACTATAACTAAATGTATATAGTACAACTAAATGTTATACTTTCTCATGATAAGTATATTTTATCACTGGAAGAGATAAGTTGTAGCAGCCATCACTGGAGGCCCTTATAAACCACTCAAACATTTATTATAAATAATTGTATTTGGTTGAGCCTATTGGGGTGTAAAGAGAAGAAACCAATGACCTCTCAAAAATTAGTCTAGTCTTAACCTAAGCTTAGAAAGTCATGTGGAATTTATCTCATAGTTTATGAGCATCCTGCAATTCTCCAGGTGTGTCCCTAATGGAAAGTGTTTACTCAGATCAAGCTGTAAATGGAGAATGACTCAGTAAAATCAAAGTTGTGCACAGATAATCCAAGGTCACTTTCATTCTAAATCCATATAGGGACTAAGTGTAGTTTGACTATTAAAGTGAATACAAATTTATTTCCTACACATGACTTGCAGTAACTGTATATTCAAAATCCACATTCCTTTGCTATTCAAAGCAAATTAATGGAGATGACTTGAAGTAAATTTAAATAAAGTTACCAAGATACAAACTTTGCATAATGTCAGTACAAAATAAATGGTTTATCTACTACAGGGCAGCAGTGACTTTTCATTAAAAACTGTCCTTTCCTCATGCTTTTTTCTTTGAGCATGCAAGCAGCTGTGCACCATGACACAAATAAGTAGTTTGAAAATACATGCTGTTTGCTTATGACTCAATAGCAGCAACACAAACTAGGATGCCCTCTTGATATCCCAGTCCAGAGCACAGTTCTGTACACAGTACAACTGCAGTTGTGTTTGACTCTTCTGCTACCTCTTCTCCATTTTAAAGGGCACAAATGACTAGAAACTGCAAACAATCTCTTCCTGTAGAGTTTTCCCCAATTCTTTCTAAAATGAATGCTAGGTAATGTTTGAAAACCTGGTGTAACAGAGTGGAAAACACTGCTGAAGTGGGGACAGGACTCAGTAATATCTGAGCTTTGCCCTTCTGGAGCAGCAGTCATTTGCATGTACAAGATAGCTGATAAGTATCATCTGGAAAGTCCAGTCTCCCATAACGTTCCCTGGCAGACTTCCTGGAAATTTCATGATACACTGACTTTTCTCATCTAAGGGCAGTGCTGAATATACAAGATGCACATTCATCCTTTCTCCAGTCTTCATCAGATAAGCATGTTAAAGAGCACCTTGCATATTACTGACACTCTAAAAACCTAAAGCAAAGAAAAACACAAATCAAGGTAAGACAGTTGAGAAACTCAGATCTTCATCAAATATCATAAAGCTTTGTTTCCATTATTAAATATATAGCTCAAATATAATCAAATGATTCTAACTTTATTTCTCTCAGTTACACAGTTTAACATTTAGCATAAACTGTTCATCTGTTTTGTTTTAGGAATACACACATGTTTTGGAAAATAGTCATATGCCCAGTGTAGCATTGCTAGTAAAACTTCCTATGGCCACCTAGTGGCCTACATGGAATTGACCTATGAAAAATATTTAGGATTACATGAAGATCCTCTCGTCTAAAAATAAAACAAAAAGTACAAGTTTCATAGCTTTTTGCATATATTTGAGATATAAATACTAATTTGTTTGCACAGTACATCCTTTAACACAATTTGAGAAATAAAATGGGGGAGGGTGCAAATTTTATGTGAGGAAAACTAATAACAGGAAGCAAAATTTAAATGGCCCTTAGGGAAAGAAAAGAAATTGAGGGAGCAAAATGTGAAGTGAATAATGATCTGAATGCATGAGTAAGTAAATAAACTATCTGTAATGTGGTTGCAAGTGTTACGAAATCTGAATGTGAGAAAAAATGGGAAATGGTACCATTAAAGAGAAAAAACAGCTAAATGCTTGCATAGTATGAAATGTTATGGAAATTCACCTGTTGTCCCCATTTTCAAT
This sequence comes from Poecile atricapillus, assembly GCF_030490865.1. Classification (NCBI taxonomy): domain Eukaryota; kingdom Metazoa; phylum Chordata; class Aves; order Passeriformes; family Paridae; genus Poecile; species Poecile atricapillus. The sequence continues at coordinate 12,278,496 of NC_081259.1, forward strand.
AACTTAAATGAATATCACTTAAAACAGCACACAGATTAAAGACATCTGTATATATTTCAGATTTCAATATTAATGCCAAAAATACATAGTATGATTTTACATAGGATTTATGCTACATTAGAACACTAAAGACAAACATCACTTGAGTATTAAATGAAACATTAAATATTAAATAACTGAAAAATAAAATAAAAAGTGTAAACACTAAACTAACTTGGGAATTTGCTATTGCAACACATCCAATGAAGTGGTTTTAAACAGTACAAAAAGATTAGATTTACGTATGTTTCCAGTCTACTTGGAATACACAAAGCTCATTCCAGAAACCTTTTAAAAACTGGTCCAGGATCACACAGAACCTTCTTTCTCTTGAGCGCTATTTTTATTCCTTAACAGACTTAACTATATACTGTTGTCTCTACCAATCTTTGCTTGCAAGGAGTACTCAACAGTAAAATGAATACTTTTGTTTGCCATTGTTTGCTAGCATCTTGGTGAAAACTGAGGATTTGTTGGAGATTCAGTGTAAGATTTGAGTTCATATGCAGCGCCGCTATCAACTTCCATGGATTTCCGAGAGAATAGGAGCCTTACATCTCTGTGGAGGTAGATCTTTCCAGATTTAGAGCTCTGGAACCTGAAAAGATACACACATCTGTATTATCTAAAACAAAAAAAAAAAATAATCTTTAAAAATGATTAAATAAAATGCACTCTTAAAACATTAAGGCCAAAACACATTTGAACAAACAAAATTAGTCAGTTAAAATGAAAAGAGAAAGAATATCCTAACACCTCCATTCTACTTTGCTTCTTTTGACATTTAAAGGTTCTGTTCCTAATCACCAATGCAGTGCACATCTTTGAAAGTGGCATGGAATATTTGAAGTTCACACTGCCATTATGTACATCGAAGATTAAAGTCCTCAGCAATTGGGAATGGCAAAAAATGCTCTTCAATGAGCTGAAAATGTCCAAAGGATGGCCTAAGCGCACACAAAAGGGAATTTTCAACTTCATACAAATCAAATATGCATTTCAGTTCCAGCAATCATACAGATAGATTTCACTGCTCTCTTCATGAATGTAACACCAGGAAGTTTACAACTGCTTTATACCACACTCCAAATACAAGGACTTGTCTTGAGAAGCAGTAGGTACTGGGATCTCTGCAGGCAGGCAGAAAGAATTTTTTTGCAGACTAGGAAGCATTTTAAAGAGACTGCAGTTCACTGGCCCAATCACCAAGGCAAACAGTGGTCAATTCCTTGGCTGTTCATTTTTTATGTTGCAGCTAAACAGCCTAATTCAGGTCCTCCAAACCTGTGGGAATGTGCCAGTTGTACCTGGTATTAACAACTGTATACAGGGAGACAAGATCTGCATTTCAGAGAATTGTATTCTATAGTTTTCATATGCCAGAACCTTCTAATTTCCTTCTCTCCACCAGGAAAGGCAGAAAAGCCTAAGGAGCATTTCTTACAGCAACTGAACTTAATGTCACTACCACTATGCCACAGTGAGAGTGAAATGCTATTGCTGCTGCAATAGAAACAAAAGCCATTGCTGCTGTCACAAGATGATACCATGGCAAATGCTGAGAGAGCAATGCATGCTGTGTTATCATGTATTACAATTTGCACAGATTTTTAATAGGCTTTTATGTATTGACCTCATTGAAGCAAACACAGCATCTCTAGAATAAACCTATTCACAATTTGACTGAAATTCTGAGCAGTAGGCAAAAGACAAGTACAGAAGATCCATCGAGGCTCCATCATCTGAGGAAGTCAGGTTGCAGAAATGGATTCTGTGGCACTGTTCTGTTCAGATGAGTGATGCAGAATAGCCTGTAGTCATCCCACAACCAGACAAAGGAAAACTCTGTTCTCCTAGACACAGCTGTCAAGGACATTAAATGCAGCAGGGTCCAGCAGAATGCTCCTACTGGCTCCCACAGAGATCTCATCCATCACTATTTATTTGCTCGGTGCTGTCAGTGTGAAAGCCCTTTACCTGATAGGCAAAAGGGAGAAGATTCTATCTTAAGAGAAGACTGTGGAGAAGAGCAGAAGGAAGAGTGAAAGAGACAAGGGACAAAAACACCACAAACAGTTAACTCAGAATCTAGCTCGTAACACATTTTAAAAGGAAAAATTGTAGTGAAAAGGTCTATTGCAGCAAAAGTATGATTGAAATTAATTCCTATAGATCTAGTTATCAAAGCACCATCACAAAATAGATCTCAACTCCCATTTTACATAGAGATCTTTCAAAAGAATTATTAGCATGATCTATTTTTAAACTTCTCAAGCTTGCTCTTTTCTATGAGTGATAATCCAGCAAGACTCCCTTTTCTCAGTAAATAGTGGCTCCCTGCAACATGACTTTTCTGAGCATGACATTTCAGAAAGATTGAAGAAGGGTAAATGTGAGACAGCAGCAAAGTTCATTGGGATCCTTCTCATCTCTGCATCCAACTATTTTTTTTTCCTTTTAGATAGGTCTGCCCTAGTAATTTGGATTTAGAAATGTTGTTTTTTATACATGCAAATAAGCACATTGGAATAATGGAGACAATTTCCCTACACCCTTGCAGGGTGGTGATGAAGTGGCCAGCATGGGACTGACTCCAGAGCTGTAGCAGCTCTGGTACTTTTGTGTAAAGAAATTTTAAAAACCCAACACAACCAAGGTCTCTGACAGACAGTGTCCTAGGAAAAGTAACAACAGACTATTTAAATACACAAATCAGATGCTAGAAAGTCTGGCAGAAGAACTTTACTGAAGAAATGACAAATACAAGCACAAAGTCCCTATATGTATTTTATAGGCCATCAAAATTCACAAAGAAGAGAGTAATTCACAGAAACAGAATAATCCTGAAAAGCAGGACAATCATGAAAACATATGTAGCAAGATGTGCTTTGTAAGTGAAAAAGACTATGCAACACAATGTATAAAATCTGTAAGTAAAAGCATTAGGGCAAGGATAAAAATTTCTAGATAAGAAAAAATGCGGAGAGACCAGAAAGATCAAAAGCAGCTAGTAAATCAGTAATAACAGGTATCTTCAGCTTCCACCAATAAAGGTGTATGCCACATTAGGACAGTATTTTAAAAAAAGTTTCTCAACACCTTAAGGAATTACTACTTTTAACAACCAGCTTCAAGCTTACCCTCCGCTGAGCCCTCAGTAACAACACCCCTGTTTAGCAACAGCAACTATTCACCATGCAATTCCTGGCATTGTGTCAGTAACTAAGGCTGTTGACCAAGCTGTAAAAACTCAAAAAATGCTGAGCTGTGGGCAGGTTAGCTGTTTAATTACTTTTTACAAGGGTGCCAGAACGTGACCTAGAAACCCACAGATGGTCATCATCCCCACAACGCCAGGCAGAAACGAGGCACAAGCGGAGCTCACAGCTCTTATGCTCAAGTAGATTTAATTACAAGACAAAAAGTCATTGCTTCACATGCAACAAAATTATCCCCAAAGCATCTTCAAAAAAAACAAACTGCAGGTGCAACTGTTGTGGGGTTTTAATAGCGAATAAAGCTGCGCTGTGTGTGCAAGCTACATTTGGTATCTCAATCCTGTAGCTGTGGGTACAAGCACAGTCTGCTGGCATATCCTACAGAAGCTCAAACACACAGAGCTGCACGCAGAAGCTGTGCACACAATAAATCTGACACTTTAAAGACTGTTGTAGAAAATCTGGCCGCCAATGTTAAGCTCCAGACCTATGCAAGCGTTTTTGCTGAATTACCACTTGAAAAGGAGCTTTCATAATGTGAGTGCTGACAACTGTGATTAAGGCCTCGCAAGCAGATGCGACCACAATGCAGCTCACTGGTGGTGACTTCATTTGTTTTTTTAAACAAAATTTCAATACGTAAGCTTAAGATGCTTGTGCTCAATAACTACTGCAACTAAAACTGAAAGGCTGCTCTAAGTCAACTTGAGTAACAAACAAAAATCTGAATAGTTGAAACTTCTTAGGTTTGCATAACTTTTCAGTAAAGTAGGCTTGAGGAAACTTTGCTGCTTTTAAAAATAAAGCTTTAAAACCAACTTACATGAATTAATATACTACTAAGATTTTTTTAAGGCCTCCTAATTAAAATCCATCTTTAGTAAAGTCTACTAAATGGACAACTGAGTCTTTTGTAAAATCGTAAGTGCTCAGTATAATAAACCACAAGACAGATCAACATAAGCTACTTTAATATTTCAAGGAGTTCTGCCATTCTTACATTATGAGAAAGGATCCAAACCTTGGGTTTATCACTGAAGAAAAAACTTGTCACATACTCTGTAGTCATTCACTTTCCAAAATAATCAGCCAAGCATTGTTATTATGATTTTGCTTTTCCCATCAGAAATGGATGCATTTCCAATTACACATCACAAACCCATGAACTGATCCCTACCAGAGGTCTGAAAGCCAAGCTAAATTGTACAGATATTTCAAAATAAGAAGCATCAGAACTGCAACTTTTCTGTCTCTCAGCAGGTATCAGAAATAGGAAGCTCTTTATAAAGACTTCTAGCTGTAACAAATGAGAGAGCAGAAAGCAGGTTTGCCTTCAAATAGAAGTAATTCTCAAGTCTGTCAACAAGAAATTTACAAACTACATTAAAGTAGAAACTGAAAGGGGACAGAAGACCACTACTCTTCATGCAGGTAATGCCACACCCAGCTGGCCATAGGCTTCTACCCACTACTGCAGGCAAAGCCTGTCGCCAGTTCCTCTGCACAGTCAGATCAACTTCACACCTGAGCAGAGCCTTCTATTGAGACTACACACTTTTTCAGAATTTACCCCAAAAGAAAAATTTTAGGAAGTGGTTAGGTTAGACCTTGCAAGTTAGTGTGGCCTGAAAGGCTGAATTTCAATCCAGGCTAAATTTCAGAATGAAAACATGAATGTTCAACAGCCTTCTCATGACACTGTTTTCACACTCCAGTAAACCAACACACTATTTTTTATGACTGTCAACATTCATTTAATGGGAGAGTCTAGAATCACTGTTATAGACAAGGTTGTGTTTCAAAAGTCTGTTGGATAGAAATCAATGCCATTAAATAGGAGCAAATAATATGTACCAGAAATAATTGTACAACAACAGAGAAGTGTAAGATATTTGATTTTGTTCTGCTTGGTCACTTCAGAATGTCAGCTGCTGGTGGGTTTCCAAGTGCTGCAGTGAAAGCACTGGGTCTGTGTGTACAGGCATTTCTTACTACAAAAACACATGCAAAAAGTCTGCAAACTGCAGGAGAACAGAGTATATCCATCATTCCCCTTTGTTTCCAACTGCAGTCTCCAGAATGCCCCAACAGCAGCAGCAGCGTCTGGTTTCAGGCAGTGCTTTGTAAATCATTTAAGGAAGATTGAGTGAATATTTTATAAAGTGAAAGGCATAATCACCAGTATTGCATCAGGAAGCAAGTATTTACATTTTTGCCACTGACCACTGTATTTTTAGACGTAGCTCAGACCATTTATCATGTTACAAGCTATTATGGTGAAGAAGCACATGTGAAGCACACCAGGGCACCTTCCCTTCAGTGATCCTTAGTTTTGGCTTTTGCCCATATAACATCCACTGTTACAATTTCCTGTAACCTCAAAAAAGTGCATTGATTCAGCCAGAACAATTTCTCTCTTGCTAAGAAAAGATTCAAGCTTTACAATGCTATACAAAATACTTCAATGCCAAGAGAGAGCTTTATGCTATATTTTAACTTTGTTTCTCCCAAGGAGAACCAAAATTATTTATTATCTCTTCTTCCTCTACTGTTTAGCTAGCATTCCTTTTTAATTTTTTTTTTTTCTTTTCATTCTTTCTTATTTCTGTATACAGAAAGGCTGACTGGGAAAGAAATTGAGTAAAATTTTGCCAGATACTTTTTTTGTGCTTTTGCCTCGGGTTTGTTGGGGTTTTTTTGTTTTATTTTGGTTTTTTAACTTCAAGGAGCTTACCTCAGATGTATGAGGTAGCGTAGTAGCCTTTCTTCAGTCTGGTGACTGTTTTCTTTATTGACAGTTCGCTTGACTTCTCGTCTCACAGGAACAGAGAAAGTTCTTTGCCGTAGGAATGTTTGATGATTAGCTGGCATTTCTCTCAAGTCATAGATCACCACAAACATCTTCACCACAGTTTTGTTAGGGTTAAATAAGGTCTGAAAAGACACACAGTTCAATACAATACTCATTAGAGATGACAAGTTTTTTAAAAAAAACAACAAATCTAACCCAAACTTGATCTGTCAAAATAGTTCTCTATGTACATTGTTTCTGTGCATACAGAAACGTTTTTGTAAAAACATTGTGAAGCCTTTCTGGTTTTCAACACTTCATCTACCAGCAATTCTCATTTTTAAATATAATGCTAAATACAATCTAATCTGAATGAAACACTAGTATATGACTACTCTTACTTTGCTAATCAGCATCCCCGTTTTTGCTTATTTTTCCAGGCAGCTTTTTGTCTACACTGTTTTCCAGACACAATACACTCGCAGGAAGCACAGTGGTGGGCTCCACTTCTAAACCTGAAATTATGAATGTGTTATCTTGGACTGAGTTCTTAAAAGAAAGAGTCAGCTCATTGGTTCTAAACAACAACTGTGATTCACTTTGTGGGTCTATTACAAAAGTAAAGGTGGTATTAAAATATAACAAAAGGTTTATACAATTATTCAATCTTAATTGCTTTGGAAGAATTTCAGGATTTGGACTGTGGCCTAATTACTTCCCCATCAGTTTTCAAAGCCACAGTGTCCCCAAGTATTCCGAATCTCCTGGAAATCATTTTAAGACTCCTCAGAACACAGAAGTGTTCAAAGATTGGTAATCTTATTTGTCCCACACACACGTTTCTACTTTGAATTACTACAGTACCTACAGAGATGCACATTTCCACTGCTAGCTTCATGCTTATCTCCAATAACCTCATCTCTGCATGACTTTCTTGATATTAGTGGTTTCAAGGCACCCTTATGTGCTGAGTACGTACCACTTGTATTGTTCCTGAAGGCGGTACCCGATAACCCCTTTTACCAAGGGACTCTAAAGTAATTACACCCTACAAAAACAAAACACATATTTAGGTCACAGAGATAAACAAATCAAAATGTTCTAGTCATGTAATTGCATTTATGTGAAACATAATCAGTAATTTACAAAAACTAAAAATAGAGAAGGCAATGCATTTAAGATGCAGTTTAAAAATCAACAGTAAGGGCCTTACAGATACTTCAGCAGACCACTAAAAGCTGTGCAATAAGACATACATTCTCCTCTTGAAAAACAATTCAAGTTTCCACATCTTCTCCACATCAGGGAGCTAGGACAAAACAGCTTTCTTTTCAAAGCAGCTGGGAGGTTAAAATGAAACACTTGTCTCCTCCTTTCCATTTCTATATCATCTACAATTGCACTAATAATACTCCAAATCTCACAGAACTCATTTTTGCTTTTCAAAGGAAGCAGATGCACTTAATCTTCCATTCTAATCCAAACTTTGGGAAGGATGATATCTGCTTTTGTACCAGCTGTGATCTACAGAGCAGCCCCGAGTGGCGCACAGGGCGCTGTGACGCTGCTGAGGCCACGCTCGGGGCACTGTCACACCTCTGGTCACCCTGCAGGCACCACTGCTGCACCCCACTGCACTGGACTTGGAAAACCCAAACCAAACAACCAACCCAAAAAACACCCCAAAACAGAGAAACTAGCTATACAAACAGAAACAATGTTTCTGATGATGGAGGCACTACACAAATGCTGTATTAATCCTGGGAGACTCAGCCGTAATAGCATATTTGGAAATAGCACATGGAAAAGCCTGAAACAATGAAAGCCAGCTTGGAAAATAAGTAATGCTACATTAACCATTTGAGGAACATGAGAATCCCTTCACCTCCTAGAAAATCACATGAAATTATCTAGAAAGAGGAAAGCAAAAGAACAGATAAGACATATATGAGTTTAAACTCAAAGCCATTACTAAACACTAAGCAATTTCATTTTCTGAATACTTTCCAAAACATAAGCGTCAGAAATATGGTAACTGCTATGAATTTAAAATCTAAATATTGGAATACTGAGATGTTAATTGCTTGACTCACATGTTTAAACAAACCCTTTACCATTAGATAGACATACACATACAAAAACCTCTAAAAACTGGATCTGTCGCCTATGTAAAATTGAGGTACCTTAACAGGCATTCAGAACAAATCCAGCCTCTGATTCAATGCCAGCATACAAGACACCATTTGCTTTTTACAGAGGAGCACTTTTAGACATGCAAAACCCATGCTGTCACTGTAGAAAGGTGGAACAGAATTAGCACCCAGAGACTGAGAACACAAACATTGTGTTGCTGCAAACATCAGCAAACCATGCAGCCTGTGAGAGTGCCCAGTGTCACAGCAGCCCTGACAATATCTGCTTTAAAAGAAAGGGCTGAATAACTTCCAAGTCTAAGGTCTCCATCAGCAATTGCTCCCTGGCCTGTACCTCAGCCACTCTGCAGAGTGGTTAGTTGCCCAGAGAAGCTGCTTGTTGGGACAACAAAATGTATCCTGCTACGTCCAGCTATTGCCTCACTGCTATTTTAAGTTAGATGGATAAAAGGAGATGTTGGGGCTTGATCTCTGCAATGTGGGGGGAGACAAATACATTCAATATCCCAAGACAAGAACAGCTGAATGGTGGGGCAGAGAAGTAGAAGGAAAAGCACTAGCTAGCGAAATGAAGAGGGACAGGAGAACTCTGTCATAGGCAGTTGAAAATAAGCCAGATCGCTGCAAATCTTTATTTTCTGAACCCTCTACTCACCAAGCTCTTGCTCTTCACCTCCACATATCAGAATTTATTTAAAATAAATCCAACCACACATTTACCATGTAAGGAGAGGGTGCATTGTCATCTGAAACGCTGTAGAATGACACTTCAACTGGCAGAGTCATGTGCGTGGGACAAAAGACTCCACTCGCTCCCACCTCTGCTGTGAAACCCTCCACGACACCAAGCGGGTCCAAGCGGAAATTCAGGACAGATTCCTGAAAAACAAAGCACATATAGCTTAGGTTGGGAACACCTCAAAATAATCAGAGCATAACTAATCAGGAAACAAGTGCAAAAGCCCACAGAGAACTTTACTGCAGCAAGGATCTATGTTTGATTTTCAACATATACTATGTGAAAAAAAAAAATAAATTAACCTAGATTCTGTAACCTTCCCCAGCAAATTCAGCTCCGTATTTCACAAAACAATACAACCCGTTCATGCACTGGCTATTCGTTGTTAAATTTATAAATAAAGTTAAATTTATAAATTTGTCATGTAGCATTGGATATGCTACATGAAGTGAAGAGCTGGAGCCTGCACTTCAAACATGTTCTGTTTAACACACTAATTTAATCCAGCTTTTGTGACATACTAAGCAGACTTTAAGAGTCAAAATGTAAATCCCTTTTTCTAGGTAAGTACATTATAAACATGGACAATTACAGGTTATTAAATCTCATTTATGGCAACAGAACATCTTCTAACTTGACCATAGTGGGAAACAAAAGCTTAAGCAACTCATTGTATTTGATTCTCTGAGACAGAAGATGTCTGGCATATGAAATAAAGTGTCTTTGCAGCTGGAAATGAAAACAAATTTTATTCAATTCAGTTAGGAACTTCTACATTCTAATAATGCTGGAATTGTTCACAGTAATATACTTTTAAAAGCAGTACAGAAGAGTAGTAAAAACACCACAAGAATTCTGGAGAATATGCAATACCTCAAAGTTTCCCAGAAGGCTCAGACTTGTTACTGGTGGAGCACTAGAACTTAAAAATGGTTTCCCATGGCTGTCTGGATCACCGTCTCTGTTTATACATTGTTGTGGGCTATTAAAAAAAGACAGAATAAATATAAAGGATAAACACATTTGCTTTTGTCTTCTGGGTATAAACAGCTCTAGAAAGAATAATTTACTTACTGTACTACAAAATGTTGTCCTAAAGAAGTAACAGTTGAACACTATTAATACTATGGCTATTAATACTTTAGCAGAACATTTTCTAATTAACTGAAAAAATATTTTCACCAGCTTTACATTACAAGGGATAAAGACAATAAAAACTTGTTCTTTAACTCTATTACCAGGAATCAAAATATCAGATTATTTTCTCTTGTATGTGGGTACTTTTGTCTCATATTCTGAAATATATCTCATATTTCCAATATCAGACTACCATAACAAAAGTTGTTTATGTTGCATGAATTAATGTATAAAAGGTCATGACTGGCCCTTTTTCAAAGTCTGGCTCTCTGAACAAGAGAAAATGCTTAACATGTTCAACACTAAGAACAAAATACAACACAAAACATTGGTTTGAAAGAGAATCAACAATTACTAGCTTTTCTGTCTGAAAACTCCAGCGTATCTGACAGCATATCTACCCCTGCATGGGACAGAATTCATTCTGCCAGCAACTCTCATTCCATGGTTATGTGTCCCAGAGCTGTGCTAACCTGGAAACTCCCAGGGCAACTTGTCTGCTGAGCCTTGTATCAAAATAAGGGTTCTTTTGAAAGCATTTTTTTGGTCTTTGCTAACATGCTTTGATTTTGCATATAAATACACATATATATACACATTATACCCCCCACAAACATCTCAATGTTTCTGGTAAATAAAACATACCTTCTTGCAGACAGACATTTCAACAATGATGAATCCAGATCAAAGCACCCAGACTGTGTTTTCCTTTGAGGAACCTCAACAGGGAAAGAAGATGCTAATTTGAAAACTGAACTGCTACCACAGAATTTTGCCAAGTAAGCACATTTTGCCAAGAATTTTCATGACATTACAAATTTATAAAAGCAGAGTAGAGAATTTAATTCCTATACATTTTAAACTTAGTGAAGAAAGTTCTAGGATTATACATTATAGGACTAAGTTCTGATTAACAGGAAGTATTCCAGTAAAGACATTCAGGAAGCTGGTGTCTCTTTGGAACAGGACAAAATATTACTAATAAACAGGCTGTAATAATTTCCATCCAATATCCCTGAAAACATGACAGCCTTTACAGGCAATGAAGAATAAAGCATATCATGTGTTGATTACAGGACATCATCACTACTTCAGTAGTTTTAACAGGAACTCCAACCAACCTACCAAGAACTGCAACACTTGCCCAGTGTCTGCCCTATCACAGCAGCTTTGTTTCATTAAGTCATTCCATGACACCTCTGGTTACTGAAAAATGTACAGTACTAATTGTTCACACAAACAAAGGCTTTGGAACAATGGGCAATCAGGCAATAAAAACTAACACAAAACCTCCTAAATAACAAAATGTTATCTTGCACTTAAAACACCAATCTTCAAAATGCTTTCTTTTGTGCTCTAAAATAGCACCATAGCATTGTTTCCATCGCTTTTTCTAATGCCACCTTTTGTTAATCTTGATATGATCTCAACAACTCTTTCATATTTTCTTTTCCAAAATCATTGTTCAGCCTAATTTACATGTTAACTCTCACTTAAGCATTAATTTCTACCCACAAGAGTATTCACTGTGACACAAATTATCACATACATGATGCACACTTCACCTAGGTATTTTATAATTTTATACCATGCACACACATTAGAAGAATAGTCCCTTTCTCAGCCAAAGGAATTTCAAGAAGAACTTACAGGACTTGAAAGCAGAGGCAGTCCAGTTCTGGGATGAAAAGCCTTGGTTGAAGTTCCATCCAGGGATCGAAAATTGTGTTTCCGCCATGTATTTGTGTGTTTCAGAGATGGTGCTTTCTGCCAGCAAAGCAAATTTACTCAGGTTATCAATGGGATATTTCAGTGACATATCATGATAACACTCGCTTGCTGTAAGGGAGAAGACTCCTGACCCAGGCGGATCTACATCACACTAGCATGGGATGAAACATTCAGTGTAAATTGACTCAATCTACAGCAGCTACACAGACTGCTCCCAAAAGACCACATTCCATACTTAGATGGGTGTATTTCTACAAACCAGGATGTCTCACTGCCCATGGAAACAGTCATTCAGAACTCTGTCACCATGAGGGCAATAGGACAGTGCTCTCTCCATGTTAAGCTGATGAAGTTTAAGGAAGGCACCACTGGCCAAGTCACCCCATCACACAATCTTTTGACACGTCACCTTGTCAACTAGACCGTGGCATTAAGTTGTTTCTTGAACACCTCCAGGGATGGTGACTCCACCACCTGAGCAGTGGAGCACCATTCTCCTGCTTAACCCTTTCCATGAAGAAGCTCTTCCCGAGTTACTTCAGGCCAAGATTACAATGGTAATACGCTGCTACCTACAAGGTCAGGCTGAAAGGTGCTCTTCATGCTGGCCCTTAGCAGACAGAGGGTACAAGCTATCTTACAAAGGACAGCTATAGGAATTATTCTGTTCCCATATGTATTTACCTGTCCATCTGGGTTCTTCTGCCGCTCACACTTAACTACATTGTCTTCTGCAGGTTTCTTCTGAGAAGTGTTTTGAAAATCGAGGCCTGTTGGGTCTTCATTCTCATCATGTGCAGTTTTTGTTTTATCTTGTTTGGTTTTGTTTTTGAAACTGTCATGGTCTTTATTTAAATAATTTTCAATACTAACAAGCTGAGTATTTTGCTCATAAATATTTGGTTTTTTGGAGTCTCTGTCTAAACACTTGAGCTCATTTTTGTGCAAAGAGTCAGATATTGGCGTTATAGTTGCTTTTTTTGTACCTTCAAGTATTCTGCATTTTTCTATCTGTAAATTATTAAAACTGTCTGTGCCATTGTTCTCACTAACGACTGTTCTTTCTTTAAGTTTATTTGTGCAAATCTGTTCATCAATGCTGCTGGAATTTGAACCCTGTTTAGTTATACTGGTTATCTGGTCTTTCTGTGCATAACCAGAATGTATTTCCAATTTATCTGGAACTTCAGATTTATTTTCTTTAATACATGATGATGATGATGATGTGTGAATGCTATTAAATGCATGAGAAGTTTTATTTGAAGTCTGATGAAATGCATTTTGGACAGCTTCACTGGGTTTTGCTAAAACCAATTTTCTTCTTGCTTGGACTTTCAGAGAAGTCTTCAATTCTCCATCAAACCTAGAAGGAGTGATAGGAGTATCAGGTGTCTTTGTCCCTGATTTACTGCTGTCTTCCAACAAAGAAAAATTTGATTTAGCAAAAGAAACAGAAGACGGTTCCTTGCCTTTCTTCAGCAAATTTTCATCTTCATATGTACTTCGGAAAATTTTTGACGTGACTGGATTAGCCTCATGCATTTTGAATGGACGTCCAGCAACGTGGGAAGTAGCTGGATCACAATGAATCAAGTGTTGGGCAATCCTTGCTATCACCTCCTGCCGCTCCTGGAGCAGGGAATCAATCAGGGGGTTACTTTCTCCTGCTGACTGACGACCACAGTGGTTCCCTGGAACACGGGCATCGAGCAGTGTGACCTCTGGCACTGCTCTAGTTTTGCCTTCACCACCATCTTCCTGTATTGCATTGTCTAAGTTGGCAGCCAGAACAGGGGAGCTTTCCTTGCTTTTCCTTGGCAAGTTTTCCTCTTCGAAAGTACTCCGAAAAGCTTTTGGTGTAGCCGAGATGTTTTCATGTGTGGTGAATGGACGCCCAGCAACAACTGGTGAAGTAGCTGGATCACAGTGAATCAAGTGCTGAGCAATCCTTGCAATGACTTCCTGGCGCTCTTGAAGTAAAGAGCCTATCAAAGGATTGGTTTCTCCTGTGGGCTGATGAGAGCAATGACTATTTGAAACACGGGAATCAACTAGAGAATAGGATTTAAAAGTTCTGACCGGTGTTTCATGGGATTGTGTCTTATTGTTTGCTGTGGAATTGTAGCAATGAACTTTAGACTGCGAAGCCCCAAAGTCAGATCCAAGTCCAGTAGATGGATAAAGTTTTAAATTTCTAAAAGATGTAGTAAATTCAGGCATCTTTTTTCCATTAAGTAGGCGTTCAGGTGTCATTGTCCATGTCTGTTTCCCACGAAAACGCTGTGGACTGGAAGTGCTGCATTGCTGAGCAGCACTGGGATCGCTGCACTGATGGAACTTACGCTCTTGCATTCGCTTTTCATAAAAGCTAAGGTTGGTGTGAATACTGCAGGTCAAAACTGGGTAATTGGATTGCCTGGGCAGGGACTGGACGCTGACCCTCAAGGCCACATTGTGAGAAACATTAGGAACAGGAAAGACATGCTCAGTGGGTGTCTGGGAGAACGTCCATTGCAAGTCCACATCTGCAGCGCTCACCCTGAAACAATACCAAAGGGCATTTACAAAAACAGCTCAATGAAAAGTTTTTAATTATCTACTTTGTAACAAATGTCTAAGAAAAAGCACTAGAAACATCAGCAACTGCTGTACTTTGCATAGTACACAAATCCTATAGAACTGCCAAAGTACCGGGCCAACAACATGCCACCTTCTAAAAGCAAGCAGGAAAGCAGGAGAGAAGAATGATTTTAAGACAAGCTGCAGTAATCTGCAAGCAGCAAATGAGTTTTTTTCCATTCCAGGCATACCTGTACAGGATGTTTCGGGGAACAGCACCATGTGAAACACTCAGCCACGCGCTCAGCTGAGAGAAGAAAACAAAGGAGCGAACAGCCAATAAAAGGGTCTTCTCTTCAATAAATCGATCTCCACTCCTAAGGCATTTAAAGACAAACACATGAGTGTTGGTAAGAATATTCAGAGACCTATTAGAGCTAGAACATTGTCAGATCTTCAGTCAGAAAAAAAAAAATATAGCTTAATCAAGCAAAGAAAAAATTCCTCAAACATTCTGAAGATTCCAGAGCCTGATTTGTTTTTATACACATTACAATTGACAAAATTTGACATAAATGTTACATGCATTAAAAGAACCATTTGCAGCCAGGATCATTTCATACTCTGCACTGCACAATGTCCACTGCAGAAATTTTGAGTATAAGACAACTAAAATTGAATTGCCTGAATTGAATTGCTTTGATTTCACTAGCAAACTGTGGTTTTCTTAGATCAGTCCTCACAGCAAAGAGCCAGTTCAAAAACACTAATTACTTTAAGGACTTTAATTTTACAAGATTCTTGAAATTATCAACTAATCCTCATATCCAACTTACTGTCGAGGAACTGGCTCCAAAATCCACCTTTCTAACAACAATGCATCTTGTTTGATTGCAGGATCATTTAAATCATTCCCCTCTGTGGTGGGCCCTTCATCACTATAGCAACAGTCTGGAAGTAGCATCACTTCTACCATGATTGGAATATTGTTCTTCCACAGAAGCATAACCTCAGATCTGGTTCGCCTGGCCTGACGACACTGAGGGAAAGAAAAATGTCAACATACACAAGCCATAAAAATACTAGCCAGATTTAAATCTAATTTAAAAGCATGTTCCAAAGTACTAGAGAAGAGTAAGGGTCAAATTCTGTTTGGTTTCACCAAAACAGAAATAAGATTCCAGAGTTATTAAATGAAAAAATAATTAACACATCCCTTACAGTTGCCATTTGAACAACTTTCTTTAGGAAATTTAAAAAACTTGTAAAAATCCATTTCCCCAACCACTGCACTTTGCTACCTTGTAGTTCTCTCTCCACAAGGCACTCTCTTGGGCAGACAGACTCAAGCAGTATCTTTATAAATTCTGTGTCTTGGAGCAGGCTAACTTCTGCATGAATATAACTTAAATTCCCACAGTACTTAAGAACATGAGAGATGGGATACTCCAACCTTACTCTCAAACAGACTGGCTAGATTTGATGTGCTTGTGTTTTTTGGATCACTAACTTTTCAAGAACACCTGGAAAAGCAAAAAGTTAGGCAAGTGAGCCTACATTTTCTCAAGAGAAACCCCAGACCAAGAATACTAAGTATAGTGCTTGTCATTTGCATAATAAAGATTCAAACAGGCACTGCATTCAGGTAGTCGTGCAGAACTTCTTGTTCAAGGATAAAAGGCTTAATGATCTCTCATTTTAAGGACAGATCTATTATTAGTAGGATACTGAATTACATACTCATTTAAATGAAGGACTGACAGAAAGCCATTGTTACTCATGCTTCACTGTGAATCCTCTGTGGGTTCTTGGCTGACTTTAACCATGGTAGCAAGGATTTGTCACATGAAATGGGTACCACCACCATACCTGAGCCAGTTTGTCGCTGCATTCATGCTTAGTTGTTGGTGGCTGACTTGACTGTGCTGGTGGGCAGTGAAAGCCCTCTGTCCTGCCCTTGATCGAGTACTCTGGTGTCCGGCCCTCAGTGATCAGCAAGGCCAAGGAGACCAGGAACTCCTCAGCTTCATACTCAAAGTATTCATCCAAAGTATCTGTCATTTCAAAAAGACAAAAATTAATGACATTTGCTGTATAACAACTGTTGGCTGACCCTGCAGTTTATTTCAATTACACTTGAAATGAGAGTGGGCTACGGGAAATGGATCTTTGTGTCAGACTGGCTGCACTCCTCACAAAACCCACCACTCCCTACTCCAGCACAACAAAACAACTTTCCTCATCTCATAATGTTGTCACTACAAAGAACTCTGTTTTTCAACAGCTTTTCTAGAAGACAAAAGGTTTCCTGGGCTCTTGTGGGAGAAGTCTGATGACAGTATGACTTGGCATTGTTATTATCATCTGACAGATAGAATAAGAAGTCATAATATATCATAAAATAGATTAAAAATTGAAGAAGAAGAAAAAGAAATATTTACTTCTATTATGGAAAAAGTGGGACACGATGTTCTTTAAGATTTTTATTGCAAGTCCCGCCTGCTGAGAGCAAGGCTTACTTCAGAGGTCCATTTTTAGTTATCATTAACACATAGGAAATAAGAAACATACAGAGTATTCATTGTTTTGTACCACGGTCAGTCTAAACTTGTGCAAAGAATGAAAACTCAACAAGTCTCTGTAGACAAAGCAGCAGCTGGCATTGCTCTTCATGAAGAGCCCGGGCACACTCAGTTCCCACAGAGTTAAGATGCACCATTTTATGGTGTTTTATAGAGCACTCTTCTCCTCCTCCTCCCTCATCACGAGGATGTCACCCATCATTCAAACAGATTTAAGTACAACCAGATCATGTCGTTCCCCTCTCTGCTTCAAAACACTTCAAGTTTCAAAATTATTTAATTACTGAAGAGGTTACAGAAAACTCTCTTTTCCATGAAAGCTAAAATACATTCACTTCAAAGTCTATTTTAAGAGCAGAAAAGAAAAGCGGGTGGAGGCAGGGCTGCCAGCAGTTCTTTACCTTTATTTTGATGCTTTAGGGGAACAAAGCACATGACATCTTCACAATTTTAGCTTAAATGTCCTATGTCATCCACCAAAACTGCCACAGGGAGAGAGTTAATTTCTATTCATGTTTCAATTATCATGCATAAAATACTTTTCAGAAGTCTTTTTTGTCTTGGTCCCCTAATAGCAGAGCATTTGGCAAACATTGCAAGGCAGACTTGAGAGATGCACACAAGAATGGATGCGTGAAACAAAAGCTCCCAATTAAATGTGCAATTATCTGCATATGCAAATCATAAAGTGTAGAACTAGCTTTTGCATGTACATATTTGCCTAGCCCAGGCTTGTACACCACAGACCCCAGGGCTTACAGACTATTTGAAGGGAATCTACACAAAGTGAGAGAAGTCAGCCCACTGCTGAAGAAGAGCCAGAGGACTATTTTACTATTAAAATTATTAATTACCCTGAAGGACCCAATATGGCATGTGAACAATACATTAATTCATCTGGCATAAGTTAAAATGGTCATTTACCTGATGGATGGCAAAAAATATCTAATAAAGGGTGCATGAAAGATGAAAGGAATGGTAAATAACAGAGAAGACAAGACTCTTAGGTAGTGATATGAGTCACCTACAAAATTAGGCACCTGCACTTCTTTTTCAGCTGGAAGTCTGGTGAACAATAGGTAAGTCATACTTGGGAACAGGAAAAAGGAATTTGGGAAGACTCTGAAAAGGATTTGGATAAACAACAGACAAAAAAAAAAAAATTGCAGCATTATCTTGCTGCTAAGCTCATCTTTGTATGCCCAAAGGCCATGGTAATTTCAAGAAAGTCACAGCAGGAAGGATCACTACTGAAGTACTTTGCCTACTCTGACACAAAAGTTCAAAACTCTAGAAAGTGTTCAACAGGACTGAAATTAATTTAAACAAGAACTGTCTCATGCTTAGCAGACTAAACAAAACTAACTCACCCCTACAAAAACCTACAAGAATTGTTTTTTAGCAGGTAACAGTAAAACAGACATGTCCTTCAATAATCATTAGCAGCTTACCAGATGAAGACTTTCTATTATTTAGCTCTCTTTTTAAGAAGATAATCCATATGTTATCAAAACCTTTGGGACCTGACACAAATTAATGGACAGACCCTATGGCCAGAGTGTTTCTGCTAAGCAGTTAGATTTAGGCAAAAAACCCTCCCCTTTTTTGTATTAAACAGCCTCTGATAACAAAGCTTATATTGCATACCTGAAGTGCTCAGGGCCTTCACAGACATAGCACAGCTCACTACAAGACACAGACAGTTTAAACTGTCCAGATGAAAGATCCAATGAATAGTAAATAAGCAAGATCTACTGAATAAAGGCAGGTACATATTCTGAAATAATCATCACTCAAGAATCAGATTACAATCACAATATTGCCTAATGTAAACAGGTAAAGCTCACTTTCAAGTTCAATTTACAAATACTGCCTCTGTTCCTGTATCAGACCTATTACTTCAGAAGCAACCAGTTTATTGCCTTAAGAAGGAAGAGAAGATCCAGCTAAAGAGTTAGAGTTATATTGGCTGCAGTTACAAAAACACCATGTTGTTTCAAAATAAAAATGGCATCACTAAGAAGCCTATGTTGAACTAGGAAATGCTGCAGCATTATAAAGACAAGGCCAGCACTTTAAAATTATGGACCAACCAATTATTCAATCTGGACATAAAAAAATTAAATAACAAACAGCCAGAGATACTGAGAAATAATTTTCTTCCTACAAAGTTCATGTGGCATAATATCTTTTTTTAGCTGCACTAGATTTATATATCATTTAGCAACTTCTAAGAGTTTTCATAAAGGAAAAGAAACCTATAGCCATTGAGAAGCCTGGTAGTTGTTCTTACACAACAGACACAGATGATGCAAGTTGATGCAATTGAGGACAAGGGTGGAATGACATTTACAGAAACAGCAAACTCAGTGTTTAGTTAAAAAAGTCTTATTCTGTGTGTGCTGTTACTGTTTGGCTTTGTGTATGAATCAGCCCTAGGACACGTCATATATTGTGTATAGAATAACCTCAGTCCTCTAACCTGACTGTACAACTATTATTGTTCTGCTTCATTTCTAGCAATGCAACATGCCAAGTATATAGCATAAAATATGCACCTCTCTGCACAATCTGGGGTTTATTCTCCTTAAAATAGCAAAAAATCCAGTTAGTTGACACAAGCAAATAAGAATTAAAGTAATAAGGCACTACAGGCCTCTAACCAATACATTGAAACAAAAGGTTATTGACCAGGTGGGCACAAGAGATAGCAGCAGGTGTCAGACTGCTCAAGGAGGAAGAGAGAAATTTAAATTTTGACTGAAGCTACTGTTCACAGAGCAAAGCATACAGTACTGGAGAACTGAAACATGAAGGTACATCATTTTGTTTTCCTTTGCTACCTGCACACACCAACCTCAACAAAGATGATTTTCTAGACCTTCTGGAAAACCAGAAAAGCTCATTTAACCAGAAATGTCAAAAGAGTCTTCAAATCCTTGTCCTCCTACCTCCACTGCACACAGGTGCATGAGCACTGGAATACAGAATAAGAACCCACAATCTGCCCCCCCACCCCCACCCAAAAAAAGGGAAATTGGCTCACATCCTGAAATGCCAATTAAGGTTAGTTATGTGGTAGTAGGGATTCATAAATCCACTTAACTGTAACCCAAGGACTCTCTGAAAACTTCAGTTAATTGAGTTATGCTCAGCTGACTCCTTTCCCAACTAGGTCATGCTTGTGCAGACCAACTCCCTTCCCTTTCCTATCACAGCTTTTTCTGTAGTAATTACAGAAAATGTTTTCCTGAAATACACGTTTTAGAAGAGCATTTAATCTGTTTTCTAGGCTTAGGCCAGGAAACAAAGACATTTGGTATTATGTAACCCATTGTGTTCCAGGTGCCACCAGAAGATGCATCTGGAAGCTGCTTGTTCCTTGTTCTTCCTGGGCACAGCAAGGCAATAAACAGCCCCAGCAGAGCCTCTCCTGCCCCATGTTACCATCCCATCATGGCCAGGCTGTGACACAACCACAATCTCCCCTAGTCCATGCTTATTTTCTTGTCCTAGAACCTCTCATGCTGTACTGCTCACTACAACTGTCTACCAAGCTCATCCTCTTCTCAGAAAAAGAGCACTTTTTTTGCAAGGAGGCTTTCTTCAAAGAAAGACAATTTAGTTCCAACTGGAAGTATCCTTTAATCCTGACCTTTACTGATTGAGGGCTACTTCCTTTGAGAGCCCATGAAACAACTAATAATTGCCTTTGAATATGCTCTGGAACAGCCCAGACCCTTCCTGGAAAATCTTTAGGCACCCATAATGGATTTTGAAGGCCACTGATTAAAAGTAATCACATTCCTATTTTACTTAGAAAGTTGAAACCCAGGAAGTTGACATCCAGTAAGAAAAATACTTAACAGAATATGGAATGCGTGGTGTAGGCTGTTGGGATTCCCAGCTGATGCAAGCCCTGCTCCTGCCCTACCCAGGCTGTCCAGTGGGCACCATGGCACGGTTGCCCACATCTGCTCTTTCCTTCCTTTTTCAAAGACTAAAAGAATGGCTTAAGTACTTGGATTTATTTTTTGTGCTTTCAGTACTGGCAGTCCCTAAGGAGACACTTCAGCCCGAGGGTCCCATGGCAGGAGAGTCAGGTAAACTGGAGGAAAAGTGGCTGCACTGTCAGCACTCAGAACCCATCACCTCCCAGCAAGGGCAGTGCTCTGCATTGCAAAAATTACAGCAGAAGCTCTTCCTGCAAATCAATCAACCTGAAGAGATTTTATTATCTTGCTATTCCAATAAACGGGTTAAAGGTACTTCCACATTTTAAGAATAAGGCAGGGATTCAAGAAACTACTGTAAAGGAAATGAAACACAATGTAAATGTTTGACTAACAGCTTCTCTTCTGGAATTAGAAACACCTACGGATGCTTTGGTTAACTAATTCCACGTTGTGCTTAACTTCAAAAGAAAGTTGCCCTTGAATCCCCCAAATTCAAGATTCTCTAAATGAGCAGTCATGTTGTGTCTGCATGTTACAAACCCATAATTATATCTGAAGTCACACACTTCAAAAGCTTTGCAATATTAAGAGTTTAGGTATAATTTAAGCTATCAAGAGTTAAAGTCAAGAGAAGGCCTACTTTTTTCAAGAAACAAGCCATTAGTTACTTAAACTCAAGCAAATGCAGTGAACTGGTTACTCACCTTTATTTAGGAATAATCCAATACAGGTACACACATTGATAACTGTTTTACATTCTTATGGCTCAAGATCTTTGAGTTCAGCGACAGTTATGAAAACATGAGGGAAGTAGCACCATAATTCATCTTATTGTTACTGTCTGCTTTTTCCAGGGTACCAAACTGAATCACTACCTGGGTATCAAAGCAGTTCAGCTGTAGGCAGAAAATGCCTGCATAGGAATTTATATTAGAACTGATGCATACCCGCTATTCAAATAAAATAACAGTATAAGCAATAAAAAAAAACCTCTGGTCCTACTTAGTTTCACATAAAACAGGAAGAATTTCACCTGCTTCTGTGCTGTTATGCCAGTTTATAACCAGAAAAACCTTGTAAGTAAGGGGGTATTTTTAAAACTCAAGACAGAGCTATGTGGAGCTGATCAAGTTATTCCAGAGTTGCAGAGCAATTAAAATCAATCAGTGCCATGAGCTCCACTGCAGAGTGCCATGCTGCATTAATTCCCTGGGTACGTGTGTATCACTGCTCATCTCCTGCACGTCCCTGCTGGACACCTCTCACAGCACCCAGAGCTAATCTCGAGGCAGCTTTACTGTAAATAGAGAGCCTGGTTTTAAAACTGGGCTGGGGGAAAAAAAAAAATACAATCCACATTTTACTAAAACTTATTCAGGTTCAAACAGCTTAATAGGTACATGAAATCCATTTAAAGCTTAAATTTCCTGCAGTCATCTCAGAAACTACTGCTCTCTGGGAGTGTAAAATGCAGACTGTTAAACTGATCTGGGTGTTCCCATCTTGCTTCCTGCGTTTTGGCTGACATCCTATTTTGCCATCACCATGCTGCTTACTGAGTCACTCCTCTATGTCCAACTGTAGCTTCTATTTTTATCTAAGCAACAACATTTTAATGTGCTTCTTTTGATTTTTTGGCATTAAACCAGATTCTAGATCCAATATTTGCATTTTGATCGGGGAAACTGGTTTTGTTTCCCCTTAAGTGGACAAAAGAAAGGAATAAGAACTAATGGTATAAGCTGAATTATTTCTTGCTCCACAATGAAATCACAAATTGTAAAGTAGGTCAATCATTACAATTTCAACATCTGTATTTAGTAGAAGGAAAGCAATACCTGAAAACATGAACTTTGAGGCCTATTTCAAACGTCAATATGCCAAAAGTTGCAAGAGAACATGTATATTGTAAAATACAACTGTCCCACTCTATCTTGATGTGGGTACATAAGTGCTGAAATATCAGTGTAAAGCTGTAAGATTATCAGTGCTGCAATGGTTAGCAGTTTGAAAATAAGCCAGTTGTTTTCTTTTTGCTGACCCCTAAATCAAAGGTGCTACTTTGTACCAACATGCTACCACTGGACAGGTCCTGAAAGCAAACAGGACTTGTCTCAGCTAATGCCCTTAAGAATACATCAATTTCTGTTTTCCTTTATATTACAATTTCCTACTGTATTACATTGTGATAAATACACTGTGATTACATTAAATGTGACTGCACAAAAAACTGAAGTTATACTATAATGAAACAAAAAAGCCTAGAAGGAGCAGACCAAGTAATTTCTATTAATTCATCTCCAGCTTTTTACATTTTCCCTTGTTTAGCTGATGCTCTGTCTAAGCCAGATTGTGTTAGAACAAACTGCATTACACAATGCACCTATCTTAACAAAAGAAAAATTTAAATCCCAACAAAGCAAAAGGATTTCTGTCAGGTATTTCTGTTCATTTCTAAATGAAAATAATTAGGAGAAAACAGCTCTTTTAGAATTAGTGTGTGGTGCTGAGTATAGAATAGGCACTTGGCTGTAACTAGAAGGGAATAGAAAGTTTCTATCAGGCCTTCACTCACCACCAATACAGTGATTTACTACCCAGGTAAATATGCTGATAGAAATTTTGTAGAATTATATTGAAAACAGATTACTGTTTTAAATTTCACCCTAGTCCCAGGGGGTAGCAAGGGCAGTGTGGAGATCAGACCTAGGTTAACTTCAGGCACTGACACCACAATGCAAAAACCCATCCAAATGCTCAGTTTGGGGAGCTGAAGGAGCAGTGTGTCACCAAATGCTCAGTTTGGGGAGCTGAAGGAGCAGTGTGTCACCAAATGCTCAGTTTGGGGAGCTGAAGGAGCAGTGTGTCACCCTAGAGCAGAAAGCAGAGCACACTTAAGCTTACAGAGTGTAAGAGAATTTCTTCCTGAGGTGTTCTCTTGGCAAATAACTGAGCATTTTTTACACTAAAACACAGATTTTTAATACAAAATTTCTATGTGTGTAATTTTTTTTCCATGCTCCCCTCACTGATATTGATGACTTTTATCAAGGCTTTCCAGGCAGAGGAACTTTGGAGACGAGAATGATTACCATGTTCATTATGGTTGCTCATTAACTCAAGAAGGAGCTCAGCAGCAGCCACATGGCTGAAGACACACAGACTGAAGGCTTTCATCAGCTTACTCTGTTTCATGTCAGCTGTAAATATCATTCTGCAGTGACTCCATAGCTGCTGCTTTATTTTCAAATGAAACCCAATGTGTGTTAACAATGAAAAAGCACATCTATTTAGCTAATCCTCACCTTTTCCTGAAGGCATATCATCCATGTGACAGTTACAATTGAGTATTGGGATGTTTAACTCCCAAGCCAAGACAACCCTTCCATTAAACAGGTTGATGGCAGCTCTGCATTAAATTCCAGCTGTGACAGCATTTTTATAGTACACAAATAAAAGTGTGTGCCAGAATTTTATTCAGGCCCTAAACACAATACAAGACGACATACATAAGTTTCAGTTTTAATTTGTTTAACGACCCAGCCTGACAAAGATTCAACTGTTTGCAGACTTCTGTACTGTTTTATACAGAGTTTGGTTTAGAGATGGAAAGCAGTAATTTGTGATAATAAATCACTTTCAGATGTTACTGGAAAACACAGACCTTCAAAAAAATCCTGCAGGAGGTGTTTTAGTGCCTATGAAATATATGTATGTATAGCTGCCAGAGAGCTAGCCCACCACTAAATGTTTGCTCCTTTGCTGACCAGATTTTTGCTGAAGTGTCACTTGGTTTATTCCTCTGTAACGTATCTTCACAACAGACACAAGGATCTTTGGCTCAGCATTTACAGGGATGAACTGTTATCCTTGCCAAAAAATACTGGTTTCTAAAATTTCCCCATTAACACCAAAAAATTTTCTGTTTAGGGTATTTCATGCTTTATCTCATCACCTTAAATACTGTACTTAGAGAAACTTTGGCAATATACTTTCAAGTGTTCTTGTGCTTCTTTTTCTATTAATATTGGTAAAATAACACTGCTTTTCTGAGGAGAAATATAAAGTAGCTTTCAGCTTTCAAAAGGACTTTGAGCAAATGATTTAGAAGAGTCATTTAGTGCCTGATAAAACTGCAATGGGAACACAAAAATCTTGCCGGGAAAGGCCATCCACTGCTCGTGTGTGCACAGGTTCCACTCCAGCTTACAACCACCAGGCACAAGCTGGTGCTCTTCCCTAAAACCACTGCAAGGAAAAGAACTGTTACATCATGTGCCTTTTGCTTCAGACCATAGTTGGACTTGCTGGAAAATAAACCAGAGAGAATCTGAAGTGCTGTGTGAGAGCACTGACTCACTGTTGGGTGGAATCAGCAGGCATGCCAGAGCTGCTGGAGTCAGGGAAAGCCCCTGGTGAAAGTACCATGTTGACTTATGGGATCACACTTTATGGAAACCTTCCACTGAGCATTCAGCCTTCAACACGATATTGTTGTCTAGGCAAGTGAGGTTTTATAAGCACCAAAACACTCAGCCTTCCACACATTCAGAAAGCTTTCAACAACCAATATTCAAACACTCATCTTCACACTGCGGTCAGCTGCCAACGGGCCTGACCAATGGTTTTTGAAAACCATGTTACCAACAAAGCTTTTGTACACTGAAAATCTCCTTAAAAGATACCTATCAGTAAGTATCTATTTTTAATAGATATTGCAATTTCTCAGTTTTACTGTGGTTACAAAAAACCCAAACAAAAACAAACCAGAGAAGACTGTGGGACAGGGGTGGGCAGAAGTCTGCATGTTTTTGAAAAACCTAGTCCAGTTTTTGGTGAGTCTAACCTATGAAAAGACCATTAAAAAAATAAAACCAGATGAACATCTAAGACCTCTCCCATGCATGGTTAGTATGTCATTTCTTCAGGGGCAAGAATTTTGATAATCTACATGAAGCACATTTTTTAAAAGCTTTTGTTTTGTCACTTACATTACAAATTTGGTAAGAGGGCAAAATAGTTGCTGTCAGCAGCTCACCAGTGCAGCAATAAACCCTGCACCAATGCAAAAAGCAACCCCCCTCCCTCAAGGATGGATAACATTCAATTTCAAATATCCTGTTGTCTTAGAGGAACCTGGCAAAACTAGAAAGTTATGAATGAGTGCCTGCACTGTTACCTAGCTCAGCCAATAGCACTGATCAAGAAAAGTGAAGGTTAATTTGCGTTATTTTAAATTCTAGAGAATATGACAGTCTGTGCAGTTTTCCACCAGGCTGAAAAGACCTCATGGGCCAGGAATTAAAAATCTGCAACTGCTTGGGCAGTAATGAACTTGTAGTTCAACCTAAATCATCAAAATAGTCATTTTACATGTCTAGACATATTTCATCTGTGCAAGTACTGAATAGCTTGATGTATGCAGTTTTTCTTTCTCTTTGCTTTCACCCAATTTGAAGAATTGACAGGATCTAGCTGAGTAACATTTATCTTGTTAGAGATCAGAGTGACTTTAAGATTTAAAAAAAAACAACAATCAGACTAATGAAACTCTAGAGCACCAGACCTTGGAAAACACCTTTTTAAAAACTGGGCCCACTTGAACAGTAAAATTTCTAGCAGCATACTTGTTTGCTTACAAAATTTAAGTGCCTGCTTTCCCTCTTCCTTCATTCAACCATCCTCGCTGCTCGCACTGCAGCTTTGAAGGCTACCAGAAACATCCAGCCACCGGGCACCTCACAGAACAAAACAAGCTTGCCACAATCCGAGATGCAAGACATCCGTACAAAGTGCCAAAATTAACACTAGTGGAGCAAGAATAATAGTGGTGTATTCATCATGTATCTGTTCAAAACAATTCTCCCTGGAAGGGAAAGAGCGAGTTGCCGGCTGCCAGCGCTGCTGCTGGCACGGTGAGGACAGCAGGCAAAAGCCTCCCTGCACGGCGCTGACCTCGCGTCACCCACCCGGGCTGGCCTCGGCTCCAGCTCGCTGGCTGCACGTGTGTTTTGTAACACCCTGTACTGCCTGTTCTTGGAACGCTCCTTCCAGAGAACCACAGGGACAGGGCTCACCCTCCACGGCCACTTCCAAGCCAATCTCACCAGCAGCAGCAGCATCCTGCTCCCCCAGATAAACTATCAGTTTATAGAAGGGTAAAGGATCCAAACCCTGCTCGCGTGCTCTGAAATCAGGTGACCCGTGAGTCAAGGGACAGAGCAATAAATTATTAGGAAAAACAAAACACTGTGCTAAAAATAGTGAACACCAGCAGCACATGAAGAATAACAGTTTTAATCCAGTCAAAGCTCAAGGCCCTCTCCAGCCTCTTTTGTATCTCAGCAAAACAAATAGCATAAGCAAAGACAGAAAAACAAAACCTTACTTTAGCTTCTCCTTGGTAATTCACAATTATATACTTAATTAAAAGTTAACAGCAGATGAAAAAACACAAAAAGCTGAGTTTTGGACCAGCAGAAAAAGCATTCATGCCCAAAATAAATATCCAGTGCAACTTCAATCAGAAAATACCAAAATTACTTACTTTCAGGGAAAATTGCTCCAAGATGATTTCAGCACAAATATGCCAAAAGCTTCACTTCAGCTACTAACACAGTTTGAGCAACATTAAGGATTTGTCCACTTGTCAGATTTAACAGATCTAATAAATTATTGTGAATGCTCAAGTTAAACATCAGGTAAAAAAAACAAAAGCCCTTCACAAACATTCCAGAATCCAAGTGATTGATACCCATAACTTACTTTGTCAAGCCTTCCATTAGCAAAAACATTATACAGAGATTTTCTACTAGAAATCAAAAAAAAAATAAAATTTATAATTATCAAGGGACAACACTGCATAATTTTGTTGGAGGAGGAATTTTTCTAAGAGATATCAAAAAAGCAAGCACAGAAGAGTAGTCAAAAAGACTCTTAAGTTTCCATTTAGAAATATCTGATTACATTGGCTATTACAGTAAACAGCTGGTTTTTGCAATCACTTATCTCCAAGAACTAATAAAAAACACATCTGAGAGATTTTTAGCACAGAACATTTTATTCTTACCATCTGAATTAGTGGCTGATCTTGCAGAATCTGGCATGGGAATCCAGACAACAAGCAACCTGCCCTCTTTATCCCCAGAAAAGCTTGCAAACTGGGTTTACTACACTCTCCTTGCTGGGCTGAATCCCTACAAAACAGCATTTAGAGAATTGTTTTTAGCATGAGCTGGTTTTCCTCTTGAGTATGGAAAAATGCTTGTCTGAAATCCAAAGATTTTCCTCAGAGATAAATTCTTCACAGTCCAAGCTGGAAGCACGCCCTGCCAGTGGGGACCTCTAGGCTGGGCACAGCCCACGTGAATGCCAGCCAGGCCCCAGCGAGCAGATGGCAGCGCCTTATCTGCCTGCCCAGGGAAGAGTCAGCACTGCCCACACCACTGCTCATGGAATCTGTGCGGAAAAGGCACAGACAAGGTTATGCCTCACCACCTTGCAAGGTGCCTCTGGTCGGTGCCTAACAGGAAACCATATTTTCCTGCTCTTTTTTGTCTTTTAAGCATCTTTCTTAAGAAAGTTACTCTTTTTTTTTCTTCTGCTTTCAAGATCCTCCACGGCTCACCACTGTTCCTGTTGTCACCCACTCACTACTGCAGAAAACTGGCCTCTGATTACTTTAATCACCAGTCCTTACTCCCCGTGTTGTCCTACACTCTTGATTAAAATGACTCTGATTTGCAGCTTCTCCGTTACTGTGATAAAGGCTTGTCAGCCTGTGGGAGCACAGTTTATCGGTCTCCATCAGCATTATCCTTCTGTCTCCTCACAGCCCTCTGTTGGAAGCCATTGATTTAGCGTTTAATACTTGCATAAGGTCTGAGGTGAGGACAGTCTTTTGTTCCATGCTTGTATAATACCCAGCAAAACATTATATCCAAGTGCGACTCTTAATTAGTATCACAGATGACAAATAATAATCTTCAGGCAATAACTCCATGAATTTGCTTCCCTTCTCTTTAAGTCCTCTTTATGACTGAATTACACACCTGAAGGATGAGGAAGTCCTTGATCCATCTGACACAGCAACACAAAAGAGCCAGGAAACACAGCCTGAGAATATAGGCTTGGTACACAACTACAAAAGGTACTTCCTTCACTCTCTAAAGAAGCCAGTGCTGTAGTCAAGACCCACAGGCATAGATGTACCTCACAAACACAGCAAAAGCTGGGGAAACTACACATTCTTAACAGCACTGATAAAACAGACTTACAAGTGGTTTATGCTGTATGAGAAGTGACCTGGACTCAGTTATATACATAGCTCTTGTTTGTGACTTCCCAAATCAAAACCCACAGTGCCATCGAGTTTACTCTATAACAACAATCCTTCAGATGTCCTACCCTAAAAAGAGATGTTGACACTTCTAGCTGGAATTTAACTACAGTAGCTGCAGGACCCATGGAGTAACCTCACTATAAAAATAAGAGCACTTGGGGTGCTTCCAGCATCCTGCTCACACAGCCCAAGGCCAGCACCTCAGCTGCACGTGCGAGTCAGATGAGAAGTCACATCCGCCCCACCGACTACAGGCTCCTCCTCACCTGTACCATGCCCAGCTCAAATCCAGAGAGCTTCCTACCTCCTGCTCCTGCCCCCTTGCCATGCTATTCAAGTTGCATGAGGCAATTTTCATGTTAAGCTAAATGGAAAGGATTCAGAGAGATCTGCTCAGATTATAAAGTTTTGCATTTGAACTAATGTTTTAACTACCAGGCATTTTAAAGTATACAATACTTCAAACATCTTTTAGAAAGATGTTATAGGAACTAGAATATACAATGCCTCTAGGAATTCATATCCACTTTCTCTCAGTTTACTTCTTCTCCAGCTGCTTTGCCTTTCAAAATTTATTTTAAAGTCATAAAAACCAACAAGTTACCTTCAGTTTCATAAACTTTGCTAAAACTGGAGAGTAAAATGTGTCAGTTGCCATGGCAGTAGTGAGGAGTCCCTGGGTCAGGATGCAGAGAACTTGTTCTTTCTCATCATTTGCATCTGAAGTTCAGCCATCTGTAATTAACTATTTAACAACAGTCTTGCTTGTTAGCACTGGTGCTTGCTATTTAAGTGTCCCCACCTTCAGCCCTTTTGAAAAATCTCCTAATTAATGTGGAAATTCATCTGAAGGCTCAATCATCTTTCAGGTAGGATGACCACCATTACTTCAACTTGGCCAATATTCTCTTTTCTCACCAAGGAAAAAGCAAACACTTATGCAGGCACCAACCTCTAGAAGCAGCAGCTTTATTGTTAGCCATCAATTTGAAAAGAATTCCATCAGACAGTAGATGATGTGGCTGAACTCCAAGACAGGCTACATCCCTCCCATTTAAGTACACTTCACTATACATTATTGTCCCCAAGTTCCACAGCATCTCTCAATCTTCTTTATCCCACCTTCTTGATATTGCAAAAGAAAAGTTTTGTAATTTTATTTCAGAAGATGAATAGCATCAATTTAACCATGTGTTGCTAACAAGTAAATATTGCCTTTTATCCTCTGAGAGAATCTGAAATATGTTTGTCTACTTGCTGCATACATGAAGAAAACAAAAACTCAGTTACCCATTTCCAAGCTTAGAATTTTAGAGTTAAAAGTTAAGTTTACCTTATCTTGACCCCACTATCTTAATTTAAATCTGCATGACTTAAAGAAAAGTACTGACTCTTTCTGAATCTCATCCTAGGAAAGCAGGCCAGTCTTGCTGCTCCTCATTCACCACACCCTCAGAAGAAAGTGGGAGGCTGTACAGTGACAAAAAGGAACAATGCATCTGCTTTTTTTTAACTGTTCCTAAAACTACTTCACCAAAAAAATCAGTACTATTAGGGGCAAGGAAGAGGCCTTCAGCAGGAAGTCCTTGTTTCAGTCATTTAACACCCTAACATATGCTAAGAGCACTCAGTTCACAGGTACAGCTAGCAAAACACAGATCCTCCAAAATTATAAAGTGAAAGAAAATTTTGAAAAATAGTTATGTGGAATATGGAAAGAAAGTTGCAGGGCATCGGAAGACTAATTCCCACATCCCAATAACAAGACCGTATTTTCCAGGCTGGCCTGTCTTTCATGATGACAAGCAGACCAGCAGCCTGTTCCATTGCACTAGCAATTTCAGTGCAGCAGAACATGGCTCAGAGACAGCACAGGCTGAGATGCCTTCTCAGACTAAAAAGATGAGAGATTTGGTGATGCAACCACACATGCAAAGGATAGATCTGATATAATGCTAGGGTTTAGAGACCCAGCACAAGAACCCAGTGTCATTACTTCTGGTTCCAATGAGAGTTATGCAACTGAACAGTCTAAAAGTGCCTGAAAAGGTTTTCCTTTTTAGCATGTTCAGGAAAATTCTCCATGGCAGATATTTGACTTCACATGTGAAAGCTTGGGGAAATTCATCCAGGGCAGCTTATATCTGACCATATCAACTCAAGAGGCTTGGTTCAAGCCCAACAAGCATGTGAACATTGGCATAACTAAGCTCAAGATAAATACCACCATGGGGAAGAACTGTTAAGCACATTTTCTACCTACATGCATGGCACCTACTAATGCCACTGAGCTGCAATTTTTTTCCCCAAAATAACTGAAAAATAAGAAAATGAGAAACAAACCTAACAGCACAAATGAACTCGTAATAAAGCTTTTAAAGAGCATTCACAGGGAAAAGAGATAGAAACACTCAAGAATTCAATAATTTTATTTCAATAGACAAGACATTAAACATTATAGTTTGCAGGTTAAGCAGGAGCTGATATTCCTGTAACTTTATTACAACATCATATCAGTTAGAAATCATACCTATAAGCTGAAAACTTCTCCAGCACTGCTGCTAGAACAGAACTAGCTACCAGGGTAATTAAAAAAGCACACAGGAAAAAAAAGCACAGGACTTGTTAGGAAGTGTCCTTAGGTGACGAATGTAGATTAAGAATTCCATTATTTTATCTGAAATACAGAAAAAGACAAAACAAAAAGCCCAGAGCAAACTATTTTCATAACATCTGACCTCTTCTACTGCAGTTTCTTTTTGTATTCGTCTTCTCTTTGTGCTACTTGATCTCCCAAAACTTTGATGTTACAAACCATTCATTGTCATCTAAGCGGTGGGTAATTTATCTTGTGGAACTTTGTCAGAACATGTTTGACCACCCAAAATCCTCCTCCTAGCTAGTAAGGCTACCTCCAGCTTCAGTAGGTTTCAGTATTTGCAGTCCAAATTATGGAGAGGGTGGGGTGGAGGAAGAGGCATAAGGCCAGCAGACCAAAGGCAGAGACTGTACTTCTTCCTGAGAAATGCAAGGAGCTCTGAGAGATGAAATTGATGATGGTGGAGCAGCATGAAGCTCCTCAGGTCATTTTTCCAATGCTATTAACCTTCACCTACAACGCCTGCCTTTAAGTGGTTAAACAGTAACCTGCAAAAGTAAAAAAGTTACAAAAGAGACAATATATGCTTCCCATCTAAAAAAAATAAAAATTCTGGGAGAGTGGCCAGGCCCATAAAATTGTTTTTAAATTTTATTTGGAAGGATAAATGAGGACATTACAACTCTCAAGCTGTGTAAAAGACTGCACACTTTAAAATGGACACCAGAGCCTACTATGGAATTTTGAATGCATAAAACAAAGGAACATTTTTGATAGTTTTAGAATTGAACTGTGTCACACAGCACAATTCAGCTATTTACAAGTTTCCACACTGTAAGTCACGTTATTAAGCTGTAATAGTCTTCTGGTACTCCTAATAATAAAACATTACATAGGGTCAAAACCGAAAGGCTTAACAGAATTTCAGCCAAGAATCTAGTTTGCCTCCCTCTTCCCTAATACATGGTAATTTTCCACATAGCAAAACAGCAGACTCACATATTTAAAATTTAATCTATGCAATTATGAAATTTCACTTTGTCATCTCAAAAATTCCTTACTTCTTTAAAAAGCAATGCTTCAGTGATTCAAAGCCAGTATTTCCACACAAAACACAAGAGTACACCAGTGGAATCATTCCTCCTCCTGTGCCAGGAGGTGGGCATCCAATGTCAGCAAGCTCACTTAAATTAGAGCTCTTGTACTTTTCAGAAGAATATCAACAAGCTCTAGACACATGAATACATGGATATATACATATATATATGTGCAAGTACTTGGTCAGAGCAACATTCACATTTGTAGATAAGTTTGCATAAAAAGCAATGGATAATCCTCAATTCTGCATTGAGTTCAATATAATATGAATTAGCTTTTTATACCATATAGTTGAGCAACCAGTAAGATGCTAATTAAAAATACATATTTTTATTACCCCCAAAGCTGACATATTTGCATCAGCTTCATTTGCCCCAAGACAAACAAGTAGTGGCAAAGGGCTGATAATGTTTCATGCATTGTTTCTAGCAGAAATCAAAATACTGTAATAGTTTCCTCCTGCTGGAGGAAAAAAAAAAAAGAGAGAGAAACTTGACCTACATAACAAGGCACAGAAGAAACTCAGTTAAGCTTCAGGGTGTTTTTGGGAGGGGGAAGAGGTTGGTTTTTTCCCTCATAACAATGAAGAGTCAAACAGTTACATATGGCTACACTAACTACAACTGTTAGCACTTCTGACACTTAACTACACGTCTCACTTTTAAGGCTTAAAAGTCCTCCCCTCCTGTTCCAGGACATTTAATACTCTTGCCCTAACAACCTAATGAATGAACCGAGTTAATTTTGAGGCTGTCCATTACTTTCCTGTAAGGGAACGTTAAAAAAAGGAAGACGAAAACCCCCAACTCGCAGAAATGAAGCCTTTCATAGGCTCAGTACACGGAAGGAAGGGAAGAACGTCTGGTGTGGGTTTCTACAGGAACTGTTCACAGACTCAGCCGGAGAGGCAAACTTTGGTACACTTTAGCATAGGTGGATTTCAAATCACCTTTCACAGACAAACACCACCAACAACTGCCGATACTCTGAGTTACACAGCTTGAACTTGTTTCACACCCGGGACTCCTGTCCGGGCCGGTGCCACCGACCTTCCAGCCTCCCCCCGCCGCTCCGCCCGGTCCCCTCCCCGGCGGCCCCGGGCCGAACCGAGCCCGGGGCTGGCTGCCGTACACACCTTCTCGGCGCGGCCCGGCGCTCCCGCAGCGAGCCCCGCAGCGAGCCCCGCAGCGCCGGCGCGGGTGGGCGGCTGCCCACGGCATCCTCCACAAAGGAGGCAGAGTAGGGGCGCGCATAGCAACAGGCCCGGCCGCCGATTGGCCCCGCCGGGCGAGCGCCGGCCCCTCGGCACGGCCCGGCCCCCGGCCCGCCCGGCCCAGGTGAGCGGGGCGGCGGCGGGGCGGACCCGCGGCAGCGCCAACCAAGGCACCGGGGCCGGGCCGCCGAACCAGGACCGGCCTCACCGGGGCCGGGCCGCCGAACCAGGACCGGCCTCACCGGGGCCGGGCCGCCGAACCAGGACCGGCCTCACCGGGGCCGGGCCGCCGAACCAGGACCGGCCTCACCGGGGCCGGGCCGCCGAACCAGGACCG
The DNA here is from genome assembly GCF_030490865.1 of Poecile atricapillus. Lineage (NCBI taxonomy): Eukaryota > Metazoa > Chordata > Aves > Passeriformes > Paridae > Poecile > Poecile atricapillus. The sequence goes on from NC_081259.1 coordinate 12,312,989, forward strand.
GCCTCACCGGGGCCGGGCCGCCGAACCAGGACCGGCCTCACCGGGGCCGGGCCGCCGAACCAGGACCGGCCTCACCGGGGCCGGGCCGCCGAACCAGGACCGGCCTCACCGGGGCCGGGCCGCCGAACCAGAACCGGCTTCACCGGGGCCGGGCCGCCGAACCAGAACCGGCCTCACCGGGGCCGGGCTGTGGGAGGCCGGCGGTGCCGGGAGCGCCCTGCCCCGAACGGGCGGCGGGGCCCCCTCGGAGGGGCTGGCCAGGGACGGCAGGGCCCGGGCGGCCGCGGGAGCCGCTCCCCCGCTCCGGGGCACGCTGGCACCGCGGCCCGCTCCGGGTTAGAGCGGCTGCCGTGCGCTGGCACCGCACACGGAATGATCCCGCACGGCACCGCTCTGAAGAGACAGCCCGAGCTGCAGTCCGTGAGGTGATGAATATTTACATCTGGAGTGGAAAAAGCCGCCAGCCCGTCCTCCTGCCAGCCAGCACCAGCTAACTCCCCACTGCTCTTTTTCCACTGCTCAGCCCACTCGGGAGTGGCTCGGCTGCCTCATTCCTCTGACACTCCTGGAGCACACAAGGGGAGGAGGATCTCACACCGGCTCTCCTTGCACTACTCTAGTTCTTACTCCAGTACTTGAAATGGGCTCTTCTGAGAACTAATTTATGAGGCTGTTTCAAGAGAGTAGGCTCAAAACAGCATGTACTATTCTAGATGTAGTCTAAACAATGTACTGGCTACATTAAACAATTTCATCCAGTTCTGACGTATTTACAAGTATTAAAGTCAGATGACAGTCACCATATTAACATAATCAGTTCAAAAAACCTATCTCACTCTCAGCCCAACCACATCACAAAGCAAGACTAAAACCCTTGTTCTGTAATTAGATACCATGAAACTATGAAAAGCCCAAGATCAAACTAGACTACAAACCACATTCAAAATCCAATACCACTCACTAACCCATTCGAGAGCATGGAAAACATGCCACTTCACAAAATTTCCCCACTCACATTCTATACACCAGTATCATTTAGCTGTGGTTGCAAGAAAACAGTCTGTTCAAGATTTTTAAGTAGACATTTTATCCAAGGAAGGTCAGATACCTTTTAGTAGTTGGCCATTTAAAGATCTCACATACAGATAGTGCCTTACACTTAGATACAAAATGTAGCATTTCATTTGTCACTAACCTTCAAGCTTCCTGTATATTTTACCTGTTTGCTTTCCAAGTATTTTTCCTTCATGGAACATTTACTTCTACAAAAACACTGTCATTTACACAGTTGTCTGAAAAAGCAATTTCAGGTTTTCTTAAGCAACTACCTAGCATTTGAAAAAAGTACTCAGATTATTTGCTATGAAACAGTTATTCAGTATCTACAGGACGAATGGGAGGGGTTAGAGGAATATTTATCACATTAGTAAACATGGTATGTTTAGAAGTTGTGCTAACAAGAGGCAGGAGCAACAAGAACCAAGTCGGTTCCCACCGGGGCCAGCAGAGACAGCTTTCATGAGCCACCAGCTGTTTTTACAGGAGAGCTAACAATGTTTTAGTGATGAGCAGCTGTCTGTAGATGATGGGCATGCCTACCCACCATACTGCTCCTCAACACTCTCCCCACACTGGGCTACTGCAGTGCAACTACAAAGATCCTTTTCACACCAAATATTCTTCAAATCCAGTAAAAGTAGGACAGCTTGTTGACACTCCAGCTTTTAAGCTTACAATCTTAAACCAGCTGTAGGGTGCACAGAGCTGAGCTCTCTGTGCCTGTTTGTGGGTGAACACTCCAGAAGTGAATGCATCCAGCCTAATAAGATGCTAAATTTATAAACTGCAATATTAGAAATTCTACCAAAACAAAAGCTACCTTGAAGCACATGGCTCCTTTATTGGATCTCTTAGGCTCCCACAAATTCCAGAGGCACAAGACACTTTATATGAGAATACAGTAGTGCACAGAGGTATACACAGGACTTTATCCTAGGCTGCATACTTCATCACGATAAAGTACCTGCACTTCAATTACTATTACTGTTCTTGCAGTTCTAACACTGCATAACAACAAGCAATACTCAAGATAACCAGACTATTTTAACCCATCTTCTGCCACAAATAGAGTAACACTTCTAAAAACAAAAAAGGTGAGGTCTTCATAACAATGGATTTTATCCCAACACTTTGTGAGTAAGCAGTCCTACACATTCCATAAAAGAGGAAATCAGAGCCAAGTATGGTTCATCTCAATATCAAGTGAACTACTCATCAATTCAGAGGCACTTGCCAATAGACATAATTGGCCTCATCCCTACCTTATAAAAAACACTCAACTTCAACCTCTGAAGGGCCATGCCAAAGCACAGGATGTCTAGTAATGAGCCAGTTCAGAAAAACACTCTAGCTCAGATTCCAGCCTGCCTTGCGCAGGAAAAGCAAGGTGTGCATGTGACCCCTCAGGAGCAAAGCCTAAGTGACTCCACCGCACCTTATGTTTACACAGCCTAGTCATAGAGACAAGCTAAAAATAAAAATACACTTCTACTAACACATCCCTTCCTTGAAACAAACATTTTGGATTGAGTTACTAATTTGCAGAACACAAAACCACTAAGTGCTCTCATGTAGACAGCCTTATTCCTCTTTTCCCAGAACAGATGCTCAATTCCTCAGAACAGAGCTGAGGTCAGTTCTTGATGCTTGCAATGCATGTTAGAGATGGTTAGATATGTGCTCACACTCTGTGTACAGTTTTTTTTTAACTGATGTTTAAACTCAAATTTCATGAGTGAGAAATGCTACATACAGTCTATAGTGCACCTAGAGAAGCTGAAAGCATCAGATGCTAAATCCCACAAGGATCAGATGCTAACAGTCCCACTATGATGTTTAAATCAAACAAACAAAAATTGAAACCAAATAAAATAAAAATCAGTGTGTAACATAAAGCTGCTTAAATTTCATACTAGAAACTTACCCAAGAATGAATTTCGCCACCTTACAAAAAGCGTCCTAAAACATTTATAAAAGGTCACTACATCATCTCAGTGTGAGGATGAGATGAAAGAACATACAAAGCACATCAAGCACCACAACTTTTACCCGTAGTGGATCCAAAACACTTTCTCATAGAAAGTTGTTAATTCAGCAAGGCTCTCGTAGGAAACATCCTAAGGCAGCACAATAACAGCCAGTCATGACTGGCCTAAGTTAAGTGAACCTGTGTGATGCAAGATGAGCCAGGTGTGCGTTCTGGCACTTTTACATCGGACTTCACCTTCAGACATTTTCAGTGTTATCAATTATTCCTCGTGTTTCACCTGCATGAACTAGCCATTTGGTTTTACTCCTCCACTTTTTACCAGCAGACTCCTCAGAGGGGTCCTCCACACCTTGCCTGCATTAGCATGGTGTAGGCACTTACACTGTGAGTACTGCTGCTAGTACAGCTATGGTAGCAACCATTACCAAAGCCTATCCTCCCATTCTAGCTCTCCAGATACTTTGTTTCTCATGGATTCCCCACGGTAAATAAAATTCCTCTGGCGATTCAAATAGCACATGCTTCAAAAGAAGCTGTTTCCCCCTCAAATTAAAGCGAAGTCATACTGCTCACTAAAAGGCAACTGAAGGGGGAAAACTCGCAGAAAATATACTTGAAGCTCTATTTTACAGACATTTAGAGCAGAGAAAAAAGGGTTTACCTTTGAGCAGCATGAGTGTTGATATCAACTCCTTTGACCTAACTGCATTCCCAGTCCATGCTGATCTTCAATTTTGTCCGTTCAGTTCCTATTGAAAGGAAACTCCTTCTCACTTATGCCACATCACTAATATTTACTGAAGTTCTTCCCTTCTTGATGCAACTATTCTCCCCTAGCCTCAAATTCACCTACTTAATCAAAATTTTAATAAAGAACAAGTAAGTAGAAGTCTTGAAGATTCAGAAATGTTAAAGATTCAGGCCTAACATGTAAAGGAAATGCACCAGTATTTGTGAGTTTACAGAAAAGAGCATGTTAAAAAAAGTATCGGCCCAACAGACCAAAATTTTACTCTGTTATGAAGTTATGGCAAGTAGCCATCGCAGAAATTTACTCAGATACTGCTCTTACACACCCTCTCTGCCCCCTCCAAGTCTGCAAACAAAGCCTTCCACCAAACTTACTGACCTGCCTGGAAGTGTGAGTTTGAGCTATGGTTTGTTTCACTTGCGTTGCTGGGCTGGTGCCCTGGCAGGGAATCAAGAAGAACAATACCTGGCAGGGGAGAAGGGCTTCCCATTGCTCTGAAAAAAAAGCGTGCTGACCACAGCAGCTCTTCCTGCACCTCTCCTTCTCCTTCCCTTGTCCCTCAGAAGAAACCAGCTGCCACTTTACCACCTCCCATCGTGTCGCTGACTGTACTGAGGATATGGGTAATACTTGCCATCTTCTATTCTACTGAAGTTCTCGCTCTCTTTTTGCCCTTGCTGCCCCTGTTATACAAAACAACAAGATGATACTTGCACAGCATCCTGACAAAGGAGCTTGTTTTGTTGCAGTACAGAGAAGTGTGAAATATGTCCTAGAAATCCTGAAAGCTCATCAGTTGGAAAAGGAATCCCTGCATACACAGCAAGCACCATTAAGAGGTTAAACTAGTACAAGCAGTCACCTGCTCACAGGCTCCTTAAAGTAGTTCACTGTCCAAAACAGACTTACTTACCAACCTGGTTCCCAGGGATCTTGATGGAAAAAAGATCACTAACTTGCGTAATGTAAAGCAGATGACATTGCTCATGCACAACCAGAGTCCTTATTTATAATATATATTCTCCCTTTTTTAAGCCTTAGAAGAAAAAACAATTTCTTTTTTTCTTTTTCCCTTAGAAAAAGCCAACAGGTTTGGGAAATGCATTAATCGTTGCTAAGAGGGAAGCCTAACTGCCCCATGGTTACTGGATACTACATACCTGGACAGAGAGAGATTGCGTGCCTGCCCATGTACAGAAAAGTGGCCAAACCAAAATAAATGTCTGTGTGGGGGAAGAGCTCCCCTTACTGCTCCTGAAGAAACCAAGTTGTTCAGAAGACTTCTCAGTGATCCGATTTTGTTTGCTTTTATTCATTATAAGGATTCTTACAATCAGCACAGACATTAAAGTGTCATTAGTATTTCGTGTATGCAGAGTGCTTCCCTCCCCGTGTGTTCAGCTGCCTCACACACAGCTCCCTCTCCAAATTATCCCCAAGAACATCCTCATTACATCTTTGCATTTTGAGTCGGTGTATGTTGTAATACCATCCCAGACAGCAACTTGAACCAGCTTTGGCCCCAAAGCTAGCATGAAAAATCACTAGCCAAAGAACTAGGCCCATTTAACATAGAATGAAATATATTAGTACAAGTGAGTTGATTTTGACTTGGTCAGATTAACTCTGAATTGTTAAGAAAAGATGGAGAATTTTCATTACTTAAAACTCCATTATACTGCTTACACGTAGCCATTATTAAAAACAAAATCTCTTCCAATATCAGTACAGTTCAGATTCCAGAGCAAGAATAACTCACATGGCTTCAGCCATGTGCTTGTAGCTATAGTCATGCCACCCAGCATGAGACCAGCAGAAAAAGGAACAGGTAATGAAAGTGAACTCTTCCAAAGTCCAGCTACCTACCCAGGTCCTCTTCTGTATTTGCATTCATCCTTAATTGCCTACTTATACACAAAGTTTCAGTACTGGGTAGTACAAAGGTAACCATGCAACTGTACATGCACTTCTAAAACAATTTTAACTTAAAAACTGGCTTCTGTCTAAACATTAAATTTAAATGACCTGAAAAGACTGAACAATTTATCACCTCCTTGAAAGACAATGATGTGAGACACTTCCAAAAATTTTAAAACCATAGTTTATCAAGTATCACATTGGAATGGAGATAATAACTACAGCTATATTTAAACTGCGAGACCTTATGGACTAAAAGAATAGCAGGACTGTTACCTTAAACTCATTGCTGAGAAGATAAAAGGTTATGGCTATTTCTCCACTAGTAAACAGCTGCTATTAGTAGAAGTTTGTCAAAATAATGAAGAAACATCTTATAAACAGTGAAACAGAGCAATTTCTCTTAACAAATGTCATATAGCTGGTTTGTTCTCATCAGTTACTCTGTTTTCACAGAAGACTTCTAATTTTAATAAGCAGAATTTCATTTGGCAGCAAACTCTTGTCTCATGAGAATCTGTATTTATAAATGTTAGCTTATTTTTAAAAACATTTAGAAGCTGGCAGACCTCAGATCCAATAATAGTGTCAACACTGCCCTTAACAACAAAGTCCAACCTAATATGTTTCACCCCAGGGATCTGATCTGGCATGCCAAAGTTTCTCACTTCAGCAAGTAAAGAATATGGTCAGAAGGGTCAGTTTATATATTCCAAGCCTATGTGTTTGGCATATCCACAATCCCCAAAATATCTACCTAAATGCCACTCCAGCAGCATCTGTTTTAGCAGCAGCTAAAGGCAGCTAGTATGGACAACACCAAGCAAAAAAACCGGCAAAGTTGTTACTGGGATGGTTCTCTCGGAGAATCAGGTATGCCATGAAGAACTCTCACTGCTGAACTATGATAAAAGCACCCTTCCAACCCAAGAAATACCTTTATAACAGGAAGATTTGTCTTGCCATCAATTTGCAGAACAGGTAAGAAAACTGTAACATTAGCCACATTTCAAATTAAAGCCTGAGATTTTCCATTCTATTAATATATATTCCATTCTATTAATATAACAAATTAATACACTTCACATTTTTTGGTGCCTAACATTTTAAAAAGTTAAGCACCTAAAAGCTAAGAATTCTTCCAAGTTAAATGTTTGAGGTAGAGATTTAATAAGAAGAGAGTATATATTGCCATTTTTCAGGTGCAAGAACAGAGCTGTATTGAAAGCATCTAGACTCCACCCTCTATTAAAAAGAAAATGCTTCTGTTCCTGTTCACTCATATCCTGCATCTATATATCATTACCTGTTATCAGGACAAATCTGCTCTCCCCAAAGATTAGAGCTCGATGGCTTCATGCCTCATAAAGGGAATCCGAGTGCAGTACCTGTCAGTTTGGTTGGGTTGGTGGGGTTTTGTAGTTTTAGGTTTTCTTTCTTTTCAAGAATAAGGTGGTTTGATTTGAAAGCAATACAGGCAGGAGGAGCAGCAGGAGGAGCAGGCTGGGGCACACGCAGCTCGCCACACGTGCCCGGCAGAGCCTGCTCGCCCGCAGGGCTTCCTGGGGCAGGCCCAGCGTCACCCCCAGCTCACCAGCACCCAACCTGCACTTACCTGTGCCAACCCAGCCCCAAGCATTGCCCAAACGCCTTTGGAGTGACAACTCTGCTGAGCAGGAAGCAGCTCATTTCCAGTTTATTACTTTGTTGACTGCCTACATCATTCCGCCATGGAAAAGTTTAAGTGCTTTGTGACATTTCACTGAGAAGATACTACAAAATTAAAGTGTCTGTATCGCAGTTCAGTACAGGACGCTAAAATGACACTCACCCTTTTTCATTAGATATTTTCACTTCCTAATCTGCATACTCTGTAGGACATCATCTTTCCTAAAAAGTTTTCCATAACACCTTCCCCAGTTAATATAGGGCACATTTTATGCTTATAAAAACAAGGGCCTTACCCACATCTCCTAAATTAACAACCAGCTCCACAACTGAACACACAGGTTCAGCTCACTTCCCCCCAGTCCCATGCCTCCTCATCCTTCCTCCTAAGAATCTAAATTCCATCAACTGTTCATTGATCTCTCCTCCAGCTTTCCCCACAGATACATCCCAAAATGCCTCAGTTATGTTTCCCATAGGAGGCAGTAAACAGACTTTTGCTGAACCAAGAGTTACCTCTTCCCATACCAAACCAAGTAATGTGCCAGAAGTCCCTTAACCCAGTCACTACAAACAGACCCAGCGCCACAGATCCAAGTTTGACTTGCAAAGGAAGAAGACAAAAGGCAATCTTCAGACTGCTTGTTCTTCTCTTGTAGACAGAAAGTAATTTCTGTAAATTAGGATAATCTCAAGGAGGGAATTAATGCTTCAGAAAGTAAGAGAAGACTGCTTTTTGTTTAATTTGTAAGTGAAAACAAAATAGTCTTTACACAGCAAACACACATAGAGGAATAAACAAAGTAAGGCAATAAAAAAGTAAGAAAAGACTAGAATAAGGTGATAAAAACCAGCCAGGATGCATTTAGAGACAAACAAGCCTGTCCTCCTCCTTTAACTGATCATTCATGCAAAGAGGGGGAGGGAGGAGGAAGGAGCAATAACTCCCAGCTATTTAGACTATAGTAAAACTTTTTATGTCTTGTAACATTTCCACAGTAAAATATGACTATACTGTAGATTCATCTAAACCACAAGATTTTTTCCAGTTGTGCACCAAGTGTACTCTAAGAGTACATAACAAGCCTTCTGAGCTTGGCAGCAAGCTATCACCCTGACATTATGCAATGTTTTCATTAATGTTGATGGTGAAACAGCGTGTTTATACAGTTTATGAACAAAGCTGAGCTGGAAAACTTTGCAAGCACTCTGCTACAAAGTCTTATTCTGTCTTCCAAACTCAATAAACTGCTGAAGCCACCAGAAGTCATTAGAACGAAGTTCAATAGAAGCAAGAGCAAAGCTCTGTACTTGAGAAAGGAAACAGCAGTACAAACATGCAGCACGAAGCAGCTGACTAGGCAGCTGTACTGCAGAAACCAAATCGTGATGATATCATGGATCAAAGCCAGGTAACCTGATATGTTGTTACTGCAGAAAGAAAAAAAACCAACAAAAACCAACAAATAAACCCCAACCAAAACCAACCCAAACTCAAACATCACTCCAAAAACATTGTATGTAAGAAAGGGAGATAAATAATTTTTCTCCCTGGCACCACTGAAGCCTCAGCTGAAGAAACATGACCTCACTATTTTAAGATGCTTCAACACTTCACTTTAAGGCCGGCAGCACAGGGGAAGGTAAAGCTGAGCAGCAGCCATCAGAATTTGAGTTACTGCATTCCCTAGACTCAGTACAGATAGTTCTGGGAATGTGCTCAGAGCAGCTAGTGTCCTTCCACACTCAAACCCCACCTGATGGCTATGTCCTGAGTGATGCTCATGACATACATCCTGAGAATGCCCTGTGCCTTTGTGTGGCAAAGGAGTAAGTCCACATTTTTACCTGCACTTTCAAAGCTCTCTTCCTGCTCTCCCTCACCCCCAAAAGAGTTCTGCAGGTTTGCTATGCAGAGCTCCATATTCCATCCCCTCCACACTGCTCTCATGTATTACATATCTATATCTGCAATTTTTCAACTTTCCCTCCTATAGAGGGAAGTAATAGCTAGTACCTTGGGGCCAAAATCCCATGTTTTCTTCATTTCTGTCCATCCCTCTCACCTCCTTAAATTTAAACATTCTGTAACACTTCCCACTGATAAAAATAGTTGCACATTCAGATCTTCTCTTTCTCCTCCTGAATCATCCATCTTTGCTGGGGATAACAAGAACCTTACTGGTAGCTCAGCAAAGGCTAAACCATACCTTTCCCATTGTACCTGGGCATTACAATCTTCAGTGCAGTGCTGAGTTAAATTCTAACAAGAACTGCATCCCTCTGCTCCAAATTGATTCTGATATAATTATTTGTAAGAACAACAACAACAACAAAAAAAGCCAACACATTGCAAGCTGGTTTAAAATCTGCTTTTTTATGCTTTATTTGGGGTGGGAACTTAAGTCTTCTCAGGATTTTGAGGCTCTGTAGAGAAGTGAAGCCTGTGGCAAGCTGAGTGGTCTGCCTGTCCTCTGCCCTTTGCTATTAATTTGCAACGATTGGAAGCAGGTGACTGCACACTTGACTGCTTGTGTCCTGTGGCACAGCTGCCATGCAGAAAGCAGCACATGTAAACATTTGCATGATTCGTGCCTCCTCAGAGTCTCTGTGGGCCGCATGTGGCATTTAGGCAGCACTTTCACAACCCCCTTTGTGCACAGTATTGCTCTATTATATTAGCACACAGTTAAGCTGGAGGGATCCACTAAAATGGCTGGAGATACCCTCCCACGTTTGGCAAGATCCACAATTTATTTCAAGACTTTTGTTAATTATCTTAGAAGAATTTCAAGACATAACTTCTGAAGGATTTTGCCCAGTCTGTGGTAAACACTTTACAGTGTAAAAGAATCTCAATTTATTATCTCCCAGCTTATGGAGGAAAAAAAAAGAAAAAATCCACAAAAAATACCCCAGCAACTTAAAAACTTGCTTTCTGTACAAACTTGGCTCCCTCTATACCAGATTGGTTAAAAAAAGGCATCTGATCACTTCTCATACACCAACTGAAAATGTTTCCAGTGTTCTAACTCCTTCTGCCTAAAAATTAAAGAAAGGACTACACAAAGGTCATATAGATGTTGAACTGCTAGATCAGAACATTTTAAAGCTGCAAATATTGACTTGGGTTTTACCTGGCTAATTTGAAATGTAATTTCACTCTGACAGTAAACAGTTTTCAAACTTCAGTGTCTGGTATTAAAATCTAAAGATTCTAAAAACAACCAGCCTTGCTGCAATAGATGGTGCAAAGGTTCATGCAACAAGGAGGAAAGCAATGAGGAAGGCCCATTTCAAAACCATAGTACTTAAACTCCATTAATTTATGATTGCTTCTGTACTATCTGTGCTATCATCACACCATATAATCCTTGCAGCACATACAGACAAGAAATCCACCTAAGAGTGGCCATTTATGCAGTGTCGTTATTAGCAAACATGTCATTAACAAACCTAATTAAGATGTGTATGTCATGTAAGGGTTAGCATTTAATACACAAATATCTGAGCTATATAAAAGTGTTTCTCAAAACACCAGTGATTATAACAGAAATAGAACATATTTTTAAACGGAAAGCAACCAGATAATCAACAGAATCGTCAAAACTTTAGAAAACACAGATTATTGTCTTTAATTAACATTCAGAACACTACGACGAGCATACATAAGATATTTTTTTTCAAGAAATATCTTACTTTAACACAAATCAATAATCACTGCTCCTGTGGATCAAAATAGAAGTCATGACATGTTTCCAGCTCTAGGGGCATCAGCAGCTGTTGCTATACGGCAAAAGAGCTCAAGTGTTATAAACACATACGTAGACTGCCGTCTTGATTTTTCTGTAAAACCAGATGTCAGGAATCCGGTAAGATGCAACCAAATAATCGTGAAAAATGTGTATTTCACCATGCTTGTTATGAAATATCTCCATTATAAGTGGGAAGAAAAGCACTGCCAGTTTTCAGAACAACACAGATGTAAGTTATGGTTGTTATCAGGGTGTTTTTCAGCTATATTTGGACATTTCCGTACATCGGGTGGCTTTGTCTGTCGCTGCCCGATTTGCCTTTGACCGACTCTGGCCTCAGCACTGCAGGACTGTGCTGAGGAGCCGGCCGTGTGTGACACACGAACTGCAGCATTCCCACAGCAGAATCACTTCGCTACGGCGTCTGCCTCCCTTCAATCCAGCCAAGACAATGGAGAGCCGAAGGGCAGGCAGGACACGGGGCTGTAATCCCCCTTCGGGGGCACCTCCCGCATCCCACTCCCAGTGGCATTGCCCGAGTCGAGCCCCGGTACCTGGATTCCTTCCCAGCCCCCCAAAATGACAGGGGAGGGGATAAGGAAATAGAGCGATAACATCGCAACCAAACACCGGGCTACTTCTCACCCTACAGACAAAACAATCAAAAAGAAATGTACCGATAAGCCGTTTACCTCGTTCCGGCTTCATCTTCCCCGCTGCCTCAGCGCGGTCTGACAGGGCCGATGTGCTGTGCCGCTGTCCCCGCGGAGCCGGGCTGTGTGAGCCGCGGCCAGCGGTGTCAGCGGTGTCCCGGGAGCGGGCACAGCCGGCGGGAGGCGGCCCCGCCGCTACGGCAGCTGGGCCCGCGGGCGGGCGGGCTGGCGGCGGCCGGCCGGGGGAGGCTGCGCGCCGGCGGCCTCTGCCCGCGCCCGGCCAGGGTGTCCTTCCGTGACACGGCGCCGCGCGGGGCTATTTATAACCTGCCGGGGAAAAATCCCACAACAACAGACCTCGGCTCACCCCCGGCCGCGCCGGCTCTGAGTCACCGCGGCCCCGGGCGACGGCAGCCCCTGCCGGAGTCCCCTCCCTCCTGCCCGCCTGCCTGCCTGCCCCGAGGAAGGCAGCGAGCGGCCCCCCGCCCGCCCCGTCGGGGCCGCGGCCCCCGCCCCGTCACGGGCTGGAGGCTGGCGGCGGGGGGCTGCCCCGCACCTTCATCCCCGGCCCCGCCGCTGCCGCCCGGGCTGCCGGGCCGTGCCCCCGCGACGCGCCCCGGTCACACAGGCCGCCCCGCCCGCCGAGCGCAGCTCTCCATGGCTCTGCCTCCGGCCCTGCCTCCTCCTCCTCGCCGCTGACTAACTCCCCTCCTCTCCGCCGGGCACTCCCCGCCTCCCGCCGAGCGGGGCACACACATCACAGCCCGGCGGCGGGCACGGCAGAGCAGGGCACGGCAGGGGAGGGCAGGGCGAGCCAGGACAGCGCAGCTCGGCCGGGGGTACCGCCACGCTCGGCCGCCAACACGGGGGGGAACGCGGGCACCGCCCGCCAGGGCCCCGGCCCCCGCCCCGCGCTCATCCCGCCCCCGGGCGGGCCTGCCCGGCCCACAGCCGCCCCACGTGCCCGCGGCGGCCAATGCCCCGCGCCGCTCCTGCCCGCCCGCCGGAGAACAGCTCGGTTGTCACGGCAACAGAGCGCTGCCGCCGCACGGCCCGGTCCGGTCCGGTCCCGCTCGGGAACACCCGTCCCCTGCACCGCGTACAGCCCCGCTGGGTTCATGGTTCGTGCAAACGGCATCGTCCCTCCGCCGCTAAACCCCGGCGCCGAGCCCTTTGGCAGCCAGGCTCCCTCCCCGGGGAGGGGAGCGGCCCCTCGCTCACTCACCCGGCTCCGACCGGGGCTGCTGCTGCCCCGCGCCCTTCCCGCAGTGCCTTCAGCCGCCGGCCGGCCTTCCCTCTCCACCCCACACACGTGTGGCTCTGCGGAGCCCGGGCCCATCCCCGCCGGGGTTTAAATGCACGTGTGTAGGGGCGGTGGCAGAGCGGCGATCCCAGGTGTGAAGTGCCCGCGGGGCGGATGCTGAGCCCCCGCCCGCTCAGCCCGGGCTGCGGGCCGGCTGCGTCCCTGCCCCGGGGCAGCGCTGCCCGCCCTGCCCGGCAGCGCCGTGCTCCGCGCTCACTTCACACCGATAACTACATTGTGCCGAGGAACAATGGAGTCAGCTGCGCTGCGCTTACACAACCGCCTTAATCCAGCAGAAATTCAGGTTTCCCTGAAAGGGACGGGCCGGCGCCAGCCCTCGCGTCAGACCTTCCCGGTAAAGCAGGTCAGGAGCGGGGCTGCCGAGTGCGGATCCCCTCTCCCGCCCGTGCCCCGAGCCCCCCATCGCTGTCGACGCGCTGCCAAATGCACCACGGAAAACGGGGAAACAAACTGCCCTGGTGATGGGGACCCTTCTTTCACTAGGGGCACAGATCTAGGCCAGCTAAAGCGGCCTCTGGAGAGCAGGAAGGACTGCTTAACAGGGGAAGGGCTGGAGCTCTGAAATGTCAGTGTATAGCTCACCTGGAGACTGCGCCACAGCCAGGGCAAGCCCCATGGACAGCTCTGTTACTCGGATTTGGACTGGGTCACAAGGACAGATGAGACAATACAGTGTTTCTCCTATTTTAGATGGCCCTATAGGTGAGGTGTACATAGACACTGTCACATCTCCAGTTGTTACACTGGTAATTCCTTCCACTGTCATTGTTTACAAACATCCCATTTTATAGCCTTATAGCCTATGGGAGCCACTCACTCCCTACAACAAGGTGACTTATACGTACACAAGTCTTTTGACCCCTGTGCATGGCCTAGCCAATTCCTGCTTCTTTCTAGTGTGCCAGGGTCCCTGTAGATGTGTTTACATCTGGGCTCTGCATAGCCAAGCCTTTTCTCACAGCTAGCTGAGCAGCCACTGAAGGTATTGCAAAGAATGTGAAGTTCCAGAACAACTCAGTTCTGCGCTGTTTGGCTTGTATGAACTGCACCTGTTTCCCACTCTCATTTATCAGTTGTGTGTTATTACATGGGGAGGGTGCTTCACAGAATAAACTGTGCAGTAAACACCTCTCAATTCAGTCATGGGCAAGGGGGAGGTGCAGTGCTTTGATTTTACACTCATAAGTACATGAATGTCACTTCTGTTGCTGTGTGACTGCTGCAGACGTGTTTGGTAATTACAGATCTCAGAGCTCTCTGCCGGATGCAATGTAATTGCAAATGTGGCAATCCAGAATTATAGAAGGAAGAATTTGACTGAGCAATAAATACTGTGGGTGCATGTAGATGAACTTCAGCGTGACTACAGTGGGCATGATTCAGCCACATGTCAGATCCTCCTAGTCATCCTAATGAAAAGTCACATCCTTTAGGACACTAATTGTTGCTGTAGGACACTGCAAATTAGTTTGTACCTTGTTCTAATATTGGTTTTACAGCCAAAACCAAACTGCCATTCTACAATTTAATTACAATCGTAGCTATTCAGCCATTAAGCTTCACATACTATTTTTAAGAGTTTTAAAAGTTTTAATATCACTTTGACACTTTTTATAAAACAGCTCATCAGACACAAATGGACCCCACTTCCAGGAAAATGCTCTCTCAAAGTACTTTTTCCATTTTAATTAACGAGCCAGCTAGCTTCCCATTACCTCGTAGTTCTTATGAGTTCAAGCCAATGGGAAGTTAAGTGCCAGCCTGAAAACCACTTACCATTAAATAAGTTTTAAGGCATATGATGAGAGAAAGCCACATCTGGTGTGCAGTCCTACTCTGTGTGACCATGTAGGAGACTTCAGTTTCAGCTTCCCCTCTTGAGTCAGTGCATTCCTGGACCCTGAGAGCTATGGGCCTGTCTGAGATACATCCTTCAGGTCCTGCTTCACTTCAGATGAAGAAGGTTTCCCTTTGACCACACAGACATATAATTGATCTGAAAAAAAAAAAGCAGAACAGAAATCTTAAAATTATCAGAGATCTAATTATACAGTATTCCATGTATAATAATAAAAGCAAAATAATGATAAAAATCCCAATCAAATTTGTGGACTTATTTTGGGTAAAACAGTTAAAAATGTCCTTGAACTCATAATTTTCCTCCCAGCCAAAAAAAAAAATTATAAATACTGCATGAATACACAGAGAAAATATGGGATAAGGGGTTTCAACCACAGAAGTTTGCTTACACACACCTGGAAATCTTGTGAGAGCAATGACAGTACTGACATGCATTTCTGACCTCAGAAGCTTAACATCAACTTAAATATTCAAGAAGCACATGGCTGCATTACACATCACACAAAAGCAGGATTAGCTTAGAAACACAAACAGAACTTTAACTGCCCTCCCACTGCCAAGTCTTGTGCTCCATGTACTTCTGGGAGCACAAGGGGGGACAAAATCAGGTTTCTTATCCATTTCTGTCTCATGGTAGCTTAACCTCACTGTCTAAACAGGTGAGAGCTTAGGCTGTAGCATCTGTGTGGACGAAGTGGCTCTTGCACATACAGTGCATGAATTTTGGTGGCAGCCTCTTTCTTGGTGGAAACCTTAACAGGGCCACTGTATCTCCTTTTCCTGAAATGTGCCAGACTTTTCTTTCTCTTGTGAGCAGTAACCACGTGTGAAACTTGTCTCAAACTGGCCACTGGATTTTAAAATGCCCTCACTTGGAGCAGCATGACACAGTGATGTCACATAAGTCTTGTTCAATTAATATAAAAATTAAATTTAAAAAGAAACCAGAAAAACCAAGATAAATGTATGGCTGTGTTTTCTTCAGCTCTGTAGGCTGTTGGCACTGTCCCTGTAAAATGAAACACAATGTATTTCAGGTTCCATCCAAAGTGTCTTTTCAGCTTTAGCTGTCAAAGAAGTGATGTCTGATGCAGCAGATCAAGATTCCTGTGATTCCTGGAGACAATTACAGTTAAATTATGTGGCACAGCTGCTTTTGACATGGCTGCCACCTCTGAGGTATAATGCCACCACAGTTAGGAGAATATTATTGCAAAATGATAAAGACAATCAGAAATAGACTGGAAGGTACAGTATGTGATGGAACAAATTTGAAATGTGCTATAAAAAACCTATGAATAATCAACTATCATTTAATTGTCACCAGTAGTAACCACCTTGCAAAGAAATGAGTTATGTACTTATAGGAATTTATTAATTCACAACAACTAATAGATTCTTTCAAGATGTTATTGAAACTGAATTATAAACCCTTATTTTATACAGATAAGGGGATCTAGTTGAATGGAAAAGAGTTTGTTATTATTCTTTCTCAAGATACCTATAAGCCAAATATCAACGATAGCCTGAGACAATTGTCTTCTGTATGTCTGCTTCCCTTGTGTTATGCTGTTGGCTTCAGCCTCCAGCACTTATGAGTAAATATTTTAGCCCAAATGATCCTGATTTAACAGCTTGATTTAAGTTCTTGAATAACATCAACCCAGTAAGGTTTAAAAATACATTAGAAACACCCAAACTGCATTTCTGATCCTTTTCCAGGTAACCTGGCTCATTTTGTCATGCCAAGATCCATGAGTGTCATTAGGCAGTGCTTTCAGAGCTCCTCACCTTGCTTTATTCTGGTCTGGTCTGGGAGGCAGGAAGACCTTGTTGGTGGGTGCTGCAGAGGAGGTTTTGCTCTGTATTCATCCCCAGCCCACGCAGAAGTTCCTTCACAAAGCTACCCCCAGCATCCTTTTGAACAGCCTTTAGGCCTCTCTTACATTTGTGGCTTGCCTCAGGATCAAAGAGATGAAAATGTATTTTTCTAATATTTTTGTTTTGAGTCCCAGACACACCATACAATAATGTCTGTCAGATGGAATATGCTCATGTTCTAGAGAACTACATGATGAGTGCCCCGTTCACTGGGTACAGGCTGATACAGTTGTACTTTGGGATGGAAGTTCAAACCTTCAACCCAGCATGTTCAGTGTGCCTGTAACAATAGCGGGCATTTAAATAAAACAGCCTGATTTTTAAAGGAAAGCTCACCTCCAGCTCAAATTGACTTCAGCAGAATTTGTCACTCCTGCAGTGGTTTTAAAAACTACTCCACCTCTACTCAAGTTCCTAATTATGGAATTAGGCACCTAATTTTAGATACTTATTTCTGAAACTGTTGACCCATGGGCTTGATTGTCATCTTATTGCATCAGCTCTCCCTAGTGCAAATGCATCAATTAAGACAATGGAGGTACTTCTACAGGAAGCTTGTCCCATATCAGGAAAATCAGGGTCTGTGAGAGAGTAGGAGCAGCAATAGTTTAGTTTTCTTTCTTAGAAATACACAAATTGTGGTCATAGTGTTAAATGTTTTGAAGAGAGTGAAAAAACACAGAAAGTGTAAACCAATAGATGCTCTACTCGTTTTCTAACTTACAGGGATTTTTCTTTCCATGCAGTTCCTACCAAAGTCCTCCATTGCTTAATTTCACTACTAATTGTCCCTTTCAAAGCAAAAACATATAGCTATTAACATGTTCTCACCTGCTAAATTCACTTTTTGAAATCAAACATAAAATGACATCTTGGGTTTTTTGTTTTCCTCTATGTGTTCTCTCAAATTCCTTTATGTTCCAAGTGGTACTTTCTCACTGGAGGCACAGCCAAGACTAAATTGAGGAGGAACTTGGAGAACAATAGAGAAGTAATTGCACTCCTCTCAGAAGGAAAACTTATTCTCCTCACCAGAAATTATTTCCTGGACTCAACACTTTGCTACTAAACTTTGTTTACATAAAGAAGATTCCTTTCGTTGGAAACAACCTGGTTGGTGTCCAGTGCTGCTCCTCAAGTTTCCCATGTCACATGGGATGCCCTGTGCCTTCTTTTCTCTCCTGGCAGCAGCAGCAGGAGCTTAGCACCTCTCAGGATGGAATCTCTTCTTCTGCCAGCCTTCCAGAGGCTGAGGTCTAGCAGTCAGTCAGGCATTCTTGCCAACAGAAACTGAGCCCTTCCTGCATGTCTATAATTCACCTTGGGAAAAATAACTTGCATAATCCCTTCTCTATTTGGAGCAACTCCTGAACTGATATTTCATAAACTTTGCATCCTTCTTTAGTAGCTGATCTGTGATGTGTAATTAGATACCAGCTCCAAAGGAGAACAGTGCAGTCTCATCTGAAGACCAGTCTGAAGACTGGTAGCAATGGATATATAGAAATAGGATGGTAAAAACAAAGAAAGGTTCTGTTTGACAAAAATACGAATGACCTGTTCTTTTTAAATGTCAATCTAAGCAGACACCTACTCAGTAAGATCATTAATTTTAATTGCATCAGCACTTGACTAATCAAGCAATAATGCACTGAAAAGTAAGTGATTGACTTGTGAATTGCTCATCAATCTCTGAAAGAGGGGAAAATTACTCTCTTTGAACAGAAGATCTTTTCTGTGGCTGTAATATTCCTTCTAGACTGAAAGCAGCTTTTTGAAATATTTTTTCAATGTTTTTTCAAGGGGATTGTGCAAGTGCACTGATGAATGCTAATGTTACACAATGTTTATCCAGGACTAAGCTTGATGGAAATATTAATCAGAAAACATATAGGTTTCCATATTAAAGCTGAAGTTTTTGTAGCAACATCAGGCCCTTACCAGAAGCTAGAGATGTATGTTTGCCAAGAGAAACAGCAAGATATTGCCAGCAGTAGGTTTGGGGAAAATGGAAGCACAAGAACTGTTTTCAGTCTAGGTAATCTCTCTCCCCTCATCTCTGTGTTTATTTGTGAGCAGATGCTTCCAGGAGCTGTACCCCAATTACCCAAAGCAGTGATCCATCAGGAATCCAGGCGCCCCATTTGCATTATCTCCACTACTTTCAGTGGAAAGTGAGTGCATAACACTTGGAAGGAGGCGGTTGGAATTTTGCAGTGTTGTTTTCCTATTGTTAATGAGTTGATCTATATTGCAATAATTTCCAACGCAGTTGTGTGGAAGTAATTGCACCAAATTAATTGCTGGTGTAACTCCATCTGGTAGGAGTTCACAAAGTTCAGCTCCTGGTGCCTCTGCCAGTCCTGTTTACTTTCCTCCTGCAGCAGCTGGGTCATGGCTTTGCCCTGTGCTGGTTTGGTGGCAGATCCCAGCCAGCTTCTGCCTCTCAGGCAGCTCCCTCATTTACAGCAGGACTCAGGCTCGCAGCCTTTGCCCTCATATGCCTCCCCTGCTACCAGAGCTTGTAGCACAAATATTGCTTACTGATTTTCTCTGGCTCTCTGCAGAGTTGCCATGTCAGCCTGTCAGGAAGGCCTTGGACTTGCCGTTTTCAGGCAGTGCTCATCCTCTGCCACATTAGTACCCATTGTGTAGGGGAGAGCAGCAGAGAGGCACAGCCAGCAGCCCTCCAAGGGCCAGCTTGTCCTACATCTCACCCTGCAGCAGAGCTGGGGCACTGGGGACAGACTGACACAGTGAGCACGTGCATGACATGTTAAAGGATTGCCACAGCTACGCTGCCCAGTGTGTTGAAATTACACACAACTTTCCATGGGCGCTGGAAATGAAAAGGATAATTCATTTATGTAGAGAAGCAATTACCTTGCTGGAACAACAAGTCCAACCTACAGTTCCACCCAAGCCAAATTAAGGCCACAACTCCTGCTAGACTTATGAGAGTAGGGCAGGAAAGTAGCACGTTGTTAAATACAAGGCAATATTTAATGTAACCCCATGCCAGGTTTACAAGAGAAGTCATGTATCATTTACTAAAGCAGTCAGTGAGTTGGGGCTTATTAGGTAAATGTTGGACCTATGGAAAACTGCCATGGCCTTGTTCTAAAAATTTTAATCACACCATTATTAGCCACAGTCCATCTAATATATTCATGGCCATTTAGTGGCCTATACTATGTGTTAATAGTAAAGACTGAATGGAAATGGCACTGAACAGAATGTGTTGGGCATAGTCATCAGGACTGGGGTTGTTTCAATACAGAAATGTGAAATATACTCAGATTCAGGTTTAAGTGGTTTCAAGTTTTTGTGAGTTTGTTTTTCTTTGTTTTATTTAAATACATATTCCTTAAAACCACGCATGAGCTGCTGTCCTGTAATCCCATGACTATAGTGAAGGGTACTGTGGCTCAGCTCACTTGTTGGCAAGGTCAGTTATATCAGCCCTGGGCCCAGCTCCGCTCTCTTCATACACCAAATTTCCTTGATACACACAAAGCCTCTGTCTCTCACCCCAAGCATCGTGTTTGTAAGCTTTACTGTACCTGAAGCAAAACAAATGCTCTTTTCAGGAGTTTGACATCCTCAAAGTGAGAGCATAATAGCAACTATAGTAAAAAAATGAGCATTAAAGCTGAATACTGAAAGTCTTGATTGTGATTCACTGGGTGAAAATAAATAAATAAATAAATGTAAATAAATCTCTGTGCCTGCCAGATGTCATCAATAGTGAAATCCTTGGTCATACACAAAGGTCAACTCTTCTTCACACAGAAGCAGCGAGAATTTCAACTCAGGCTATGCTGGGTAGAACTTTCTCTTCTACTTTCACATCAGGTCAATTATAATTTTAATCTTTACAGGTGATTTGTTCTCCTGTTGCATAACATTATTTGAACATTATTATTTGAAGGGGAAGGGAAGCTTACATTCATTCAATGATCTCAAAGGCAGTATAGTATATACACTAAAATAAATAAAATTGCAGAAACTTACTAAATTGCTCACCTTTGGATGTCAATTAGAACTCGAAAACAAGAGAGATCAGCGTACCCATTTATAGTGAAGTCAATACTTCCTTAATTAGGCTGGGTATTTTTTTCACACTAGCAATACAGTTGGAATATTGTAGCTGTATATGCGCTCATATTGCTTTTGGCTCCTTCTGAATTTCTTGGTTAATTTATTTCCCTTTAAAGTTGTTTATCTGAGTTTCTTTCTTTACACAAAACATAAGCAGCTTCATTGCCTGGAAGACACAAAGCCTGATTGTTCTTACACCAGTGCAAATCATCAGTGATGCCACCAGCCTATAGAATTACATCAACGTAAAGATGACGCCAGAGAGATGGTAATCAAAGCCCTTGTTTCAAAGTTAATTTAATTGTTTTTGTTTCAAAAAAGAAAAGATGAGTACAGAGCACATTTGTTCTCTTTCTCAACTGAAATGTCAGAGAATCACTGCGGTTTTGGCATCTGGTCTGTGTGGGATTTGCACACATGGATCACGTTTCAAAAGCAGGGCCCTAGTCACAAACCACCATGCTAAGGGTCCATTTCCTCAATCCAGTTGTAAGGAAGGGGAGGGGTTTTCTCCTCTTCCTTCCTTGTCATTGAGTCTGCTTTTTCCACTGTCCAGAGCCATTGGTAAACTGCCATCAGCTGTCAGCAACAGAGCTCCAGCAAGGAACACGTGGCACATTTAAAGCCATTGTCCAGCTTTGATTCACCAAGTCACTCTGCACATTTAATGCTCCAGATTTTTCCTGGGCAGGAAAGAACATTGTAAGGCTTGTCATATTTTTCCCTCTTTACATAAACAGATATATTTCTTATGAAAAGGGGATTCTGGTTTGCCTTAGGAGGCTGCTATAGATCACAGCATCTTTAGGACTGTTCTAACTTACAGCAGATACCTTTCTGACATAAATCATGTGAAGTTGCTTTTCTCTGCATCCTCTGTCTCTGGTCACTGTAGCAATGAATCTTCATCACTGTTTTGCCATCAGCCTTCTGGATTCACCTCCCTTACGTTTAAGAATCTGGAAGCCAGGTCCTCATTGCAAAGGAGCAGGTGGCAGCTGTCCTTGCCAGAGCGTGTTCAGCCATACGTGGCAGAGGTAAGAGGCAGCTCAGGCACTGAGGGTGGTGCCAGGGCACCACCAAGAGCCACCAGCACTGCCCCACAGTGCCACACACGCTCATCCTGCCCTGTGGGATTTCCCCTGCTGGTTGCACGCTCCTCCTGCTGCACAGTGGGCACCCAAAGGCTTTACCTGGCAGCAGTTCCAGGTGGTTGTATAACACCGTCTCGACAATGCTTGCAGGGCATTAGCAGGGATTAAGCCTGCACTTATTACACAAGAGCCACATGATCTGATTGACATACCCTCTCCCTCCATCGGCTTTCACTGGAAACTTCTAATGGAGTGATTCAGAAATTACATCCAAATTGAGGGGTTGTTGGTTTTTGCATCATTACTCAAACACCAAAAGTACTCGGGGTAGAAGCTACAGCATATGTTGAAGAGAACACCCAGAGATTTCCTAACACTTCCCCAGGGGGAGGGAAGATGTATTTTCAGAGGAAAACACAGTAAATTACAGATGAGAAGAAGCTGCTGAATCTAGACACAAGAGCAAAGCTGATCACTCTGATCAGCCAGTGGTGGGCCCCACTGGCCCCCCAAATTCTGCTCTTACCCACAACTGCTAGGAATTGCCAGTGCAGCACTGCCAGTCCTGCCCTCAGAACTGTGCAGCTGGAGAATCTCAGGGAGGCAGGTGTGCATCGCTTCTCTCTTTTGGTGGAAGCTAAACAGCATTTCATCCTTCTGGAGTATTTGTGTGAAACTCCCAGGCCGTGTACCATGGTACTATGATAAAGCCTATCTTTGCTGAGACAGAGGAAAACAGGACTGAACATCTGCCTAGCACATGTAGAAGCTACAGCTCTAAAGGGTGCTGGAAGAGATATACACGTGCAGACGTAGTTTGGCTGTGAACTCCCTCCCCTTTTGTCTCCAGCCCAGCAGGCAGAGCTGGTGGTGGGCACTCCCAGCCCAGCTGACCCCCTCCCTTTGGCCCAGGACAGCCCTGGGGGTGACACACACGGTGTCAGCGCATTCAGGTTTATGCCACAGGACTTCAAGGAGGCTGAACTCCCAGAGGAGATCACTGCCAGCTGTGGAACACTGGCTGCTTTATGCTCAGGGGTGAGAAAGGCAGTATTTACCTACTGAAATAGCTGGAGTTTGATTATTTATTTTTCATGGAACGTAGAGTCTCTGTTGAGTAATGAGACTCCATTGTGTGCCAAGTGCAGCAGACACAGAAGAGGAAATATAATTTCCATGAAGAGGCTGTATCCTGGAAAGGCAGGGCACAAACATATAAACAGAGAAAGGAGTTGCCAACTGTCATATTTAAAAAAATTAAACAAACAAATCACTCATTCATGAATTGCTATTATTACCTTTTCACATACTTTAGAGATTTGTTAAAACTCATTTTGTTGTAATAATTTTGTTAATTAAATACACAAGGGAGTAGCTGTGATTCTTGATGTTTACTATCTGGTAGTTTAAGTATTGTCATTGAAAGAAGACAAAAGTAGGAAAAAACATTAAGTTTAGTCAGAATACAATGTTCAGAACTAAAGGCAGGAAATGAAGATTCACAGCAACTACCTGTGAAGAGCTTCATATTTTCAATCATTTGCATTTTATCTGGGAGATAGTTTGAAGTAGCACTTTTTGACTCACTTTGAATATCTGTTTTTGCAGACATTACAGTATACTTGTATTTCAAAGCATGAAGAGACAGAGGTTAAAAATATCCAAAATACCTGTGTTAGCTGTTCTGAAATCAGTGAACCTCATGGAAAATGTGTGTTGCTTGCAATACTCTGTCCTGAGCAGCACTTTGAACATGTTTAAATGCAGCAGCACAATTAGAGGGTTTTAAAAAGCTCCACCCTGCCCTAACCTCTCCCATGCTGGCTTCACTTGATGGCCTCTCCTTGGCAGCAGCTCCCTTGTCTTCACTTAACTCCAGCTGCCTCTGAGGGCACATCCAGATTCTTCTCAGTCTAATGAAGAAAATTTTAAATAAGAGAGCAGTGTAAGAGTACAGTTTGCCAACTTGCCAAAGATCAGAAAAACTGAAAAGGGAATAGCAAAGGCCATAGAAAACTATGAGGAATAATAAATGGATTAGTGGAGGAACATCCCTTTTCCTGTTGCTGCTCTGAAGGCACACACAGTCTTCAGAGTCTTCCACTGTCTGGGTTTACACAAAAATGCCTTAAAACCTCTGACTTTTCCATCTTTCCAAGTCTGGATTTCTCATCAGGTGTTAGCAGATTACATGGACCACAAGTCTCCAAAACAGCCTTTTTTGGTTTCTATACATTAATTGATCCTGCTGTCAGCCAGAGGGAGATGCATCACCAGTAGGATAATATATAAAGCTAAGTGCTGTCTTGCTAGGGAGTGTAGAATAATATTCTGATTTTTATAGCACCTTCTCCCTAAAGCCCTCAAGGCACTTTACAAGGAGGATTGAATTAAGCTTGTCAGCACTCTGTATGGGAAGTAAATATTTCTTTTCTATGGTGGAGAAGGGAAACTGAGGCATTAATATTAAGTCCCCAGCAAAGGATTTAGCTGCATGCTTTCCAGCCCCTTAAACTTCTCACATGATTTAATTAAGCACACACTCAAGTGTTCTGCTGGAATAGTGCCTAAGAAAAATGCTACAACCACACTGCCAATTCAGACTGCAGCTGGGAAAACACCATGGGTTCCCCATCACTCATCCTGCAACAAGAACTTTTTTTTATTCTGCTCTTTATCCTAAAATTAAGATCACATCTTTTGAGTCCCACCTATGTGGTGTGTTGCTGCCTGAGCCTGGATGAGTCCTGGGACACGACATCTCTGGAGACCTCTGTGTCTCAAACCTACTCTTTGGTGTCTCTTCAGTCCTGCTTTTCCCAGGTCTGCCTTATCCCTGATCAGTGCCTTTCCATCTCCAGTTTGGCTGTTAAAGGGACAAACAAGACCTTAGAGTCTCCTTGGGGCTGGTGCTCAGCTGGAGGGCCTGTGGCATCTCCTTGAGGAGCAACATGTACACCTGCATCTGCAGTCACACAGTGCTCCTGGGCTGAAATCCTTAAAAACTGGCAGCAAACCTACATCCAAGTACCAGATATGTTCTATCTGTTCTCCCTTCCCTAAAGGGTCTAACTGCAGGGGCCTGGTGGGGCTCTGGAGCTGCAGAGTTTTCATCTCAGATGCTGTCACTCTCTTCCTCATCATGCCAATGGCCACACTGAGAGCCAAATGAAGTGAACTTGTTTCTGTGCCTTATTGCACATGACTTCCTGCAATTTAGTGTTTGCCAAGTGACGCACAATGTAAAAAAAATACTGAAACGTAAGAAAGGAGCAATCTAAAGTACTTCTAAGGTCAAGTGCTTTGGAAATGCAGGGCTATATAACTCTTTAGGGATTTAAAATCTGGTTTTAATGCATATCCTCATACTGATGACCCTACATAAGCAAGCCTGACATCAAAACAGGCCTTTAAAATTAATACACAGATAAATATTAATTTATTAATAATATTAATAAATATTATATTAATAAAATTAATACATCATTACTAAAATTATAGACACTCTAATTAAAGAGATAAGGAACATATAATTTCTGTTAGAGGTGAATGAGCTAATTACTCTAGGTAGGCCTCCTTCAGAAGTAAGTGACACTGAAAAAGCTGCCAACACCCAGTTGATGCAAAGACAACTAAAATTAGTTGTAAGACTGATGGGTCACAGTCAGCCTTGCTCTGGCCACTAATATCTCCCTCTAGAGGTTCCATCAGCCTAAGATAACTATTATTAACCCCAAATGTTAATGTCATTCAATAATCTCTCAAATATCACTGCATTGATTTACAATCAAAAAGAATTGCAGCTGATAGAATTTGGCATGTCTTATGTGCCTTCTGGTTCTGAAGATTTTAAGGATTGCCAGGACTTTTTTCTGACTTTAACTGTTCAAAGCGACATCCCAAGTGAAAGTTACAGTTCTCGTTTGTCTCCCTCTAGCCAGTGAGGCTTTAGGGAAAGGGTAGATCTTGTGAGACTTCTGATAAAATTGGAAGCAGGCAGTCACATAAATCTGAAGGCAAGTTGCTCCTTTGAGCAACCAAAAAGGATTTCAGTGGAGAAGGACAGTTTTGGGAAGAGATATGGGGTTGGGGTCAGCCCAGCATCTCATGGGATTTCTCTTCAGCCAGGCTTGTATTTTATAGTCTTTAAAACTCCTATGAATAGAATATTTGGCCAGCATTAGGGATGTAAACTGATTGCAGGAGGCTCCATATCTGAATCAGAGCAGTTCAGCTCATACCAGCTGTACTTTGTAGCAGAAGCCTGCTAAAATGTCTGATGTGCTTCCAGCCCCTTTCCTGGGCTGGCTGGCAGAGCTGGGTCTGGGTTACAGCCCATCCCTGCATCTTGTGAGCCCCCTCCTGTTTGAGCCATGCCCGGAGGGATGGCTGCCCTGGCTGCACTCCTGGCCCAGCAGAGCCATCTCCTCCATGCAGCTCTTGGCCCTCTGGAAAGTGTGGCCATTAAACTGGGAAGCAGGGCTAGGGAGCAGACATGGAGCCACCTTCCAAGCAGGGTCCTGTCTCCCAGCGCCCCAGCACTGCCACACTCTGTTAGGAACGGTGATAAGCATGACACTGACTCCCTTAGCTTCATTGTCCAAGAGAACAAAGTTTATTAATCTTAATCTTCTTTTACACACATGTTCAAGAAGGTCTGAGAGGTAAAACTCTCATTGGCCATTAAAGCAACACATCATCATCATTGGTTAAGTGGAACACCACCCCTTGACTGTTTCCTAAACACCACCTGCTAAGATTGTTGTCCTTTACCAAGGACTGTTTGGATTCTTTTGGCTTCTTTCTCATGCTTTCTCAGGCCAGACTGAGAAGCCTGTGTGACTTAGTTTCACACAGGCTCTGTTCCCTGCTTGCTTTTTGCATTTAGCATCCATACAGCACAGTCACTGCCCTCGCTGAGCACTGGCTTTGAGCAGCACCTGCAGCCTGGCTGCGGGGGGCACATGGGAGCCCAGCACTTGCATATCCTTGCCCATGTGCCAAGGGCCTGTTCCACAGCCCAGCACAGCCATGGGAGCTCCTTGAGCCCAGAGACCCAACACCTTCTGCCTAACTCCGTGAATCAGGTGCCAGAGTGTCTCATTTCTCATCAATGGATATTTGTGCTTTCACCTGCTGCTTTTGCCTTCATCATTACCTGCACCTCTTCATCTTCACATTCCTGTTCAAAGTGACCATGCAAAATTTCCTTGCACCTTGGTAAAGCACAGGGGCAGGGGCTGCACAGAAAGGAAGGGTAATGGCTTTTCCTGCTTGTGTAAAGGAACACTTTCAGCCACATTTTCCTTGGGGCTTTCACTCAGAGTATTTTCTGAGTGGATTTCTCATCTTTACTAACTTTGGGGCTCCAGTGATCCAGAAAAGCTGGGTAACTGAAGAAGTGATTCCTTCTGGTAACTCCACACTGCCTTTCCACAGCATGTAACCCTCCAAGGACAAGGGGACAGATCACCAGAATCACTTGTACATCAGGGAATGTAAACTTGGCTCTCAGCAGAGGTCCCGAGGAACCCCCCAGGTTGTGATGACCACAAAATGAGCCAAGGGTTTGGGGTGCTGGCTTTTCATCACGACACTAACCCTCGTGCATTCTCTCACACATTATCATTTCTACAAAACTCTTTATGATTTTACTATCTCTATCCTCCCCTTGCCAGGAGTGCCTGGGCCCCATGGCTCAGGTGTGTGCTGGGCAGGTGCCCAGGGCTGCTCCCCAGCCCCTGCAGCCCAGCAGAGCAGCCATGTGCACTCTGGGGTGTCTGTGTCCCCACAGTGTGGCCAGGCTGTGCAGGGAGCTGGCCCTTCCCAGGCTGCTGAGCTTGGCAGTGGCAGTGGCTGGTGCTTCCCAAAGCAAATCACAAGGGCTCGCTTTCTATTTTCAGTGACTGCTAAGAATATGACAAATTTTCTCTTATTCCTACAAATCCAACAACCACATAATCTTTCACTACCATAAAGAGTAAAAAAAGCGTCCAATTCAGGATTAAAATTAGATCCAGGAAACCTCTGCTGTCTTTTCCTGTCTAAAAGATATTATTAAAATAAAAGACAGTTTGAATGTGGGTTTGCAGTCCCCAACTGCAGCCCTAGATCTGTCGTTAGAAGTGTCAAATTTCATGGAGGGAAATTACAGGGGAATTACTGAAATTATTTGTATTTTAGTATTACAAATTAGTGTAGGAGCCAGGATTTGTCCAGATGGAAGTGAAAAGGTTGCAGTGAGCAGGAGGGCTCCCTGTGGGCAGAGCTCTGCTCCTGCCCAGGGGGAGAGCAGGGAGAGCCAAGCTCAGCCACCCTGTGCAGTGTCTGGTCTGGTCCAGCGGGGTGGGAGACAGCCATGGGACACTAGGTCAGTTCTGCAGCCTGGGTGCTGCTACAACGTCTTCCTTTTCATATTTAATTTCTTTTTGTTGGTGGTGTATGAACATTTTTTTCAGATGAATTTAGAAGGTGGCCAGTGGGCTGGGGAAGCTTCAAGACTTCACTTTCCAGCTACGTTGGCAAACTTTCACAGCTCACCCAGCAAAACACCTGCTTTGCTGAAATAGAGGATGCCTCACCCCTAATGTGAACAGCTGGGGGCTTCTGCAAAGTTACACCTGCTCAGCCTGAGCCTGAAATAACACTGCAGTCTGTTCTGCCTGCTTTTGTTTTCCTGCAAATGGTTTAATATTTTGCCAATGCAGTAAATCAGAAAACTTTCCTACTGTACACGTTCACCGAAACTGTGCTCACCTGACAGCAGGTCTTGTTCTCATTCTTAGACCTTTGCAAACCAATTATTTCCTTGGAACATTTTTCCAATACACTGTTAGATATTTTAATTGCTTTATTTGATACTAAATCTGTTTTACAAGTGATTGGGAAAGAAGAATTAAGCAACAGTATCCAAAATCCATATTAAAATTGCAACCTCCCTTGTAGCATCTGAAGCACTTGCAGACAACTGAAGGTTTTCAGAGCCTGCATAGCAGCATGTGCTTGTTCCTACATGGAATTTCCCTAATTCCTCAATCAATTACCTGGAAAAAGCAGCCATTTTAATCAAAACCCTAAGGGTAGATGAAATCATGAGAAAACACGAGCTTTATTGCAATGGATATTGACTGTAACTCATTAAGATGTTAAAGTATTGACATACCGTTTGATGAGAAAAATGTCTGATAGCGAGTGTACATAACTGTGTTAGAGAGAATGCCAGCATCAACACATCATAATGAGTAACTAATGATGTCTGTGGCCTAACGAGGTGATTAAAGCAGTATCCTTTGATCTATGTCACTGACTTGATTTAATGCCAGGTTGAGATTGAATCTCCGTGCACCACTGGGGAGACTCAAGTAATTTGAGTAATTCACTGGCCTTGTCCCTGCCTTGCCAGGGATATTGGTGATGAGCACGGTCGCTCTGAAGCTGAGTCACCCCGGGCAGCACACACTGCCAGGGGAGAGGCTGCTGCTCCCTGCCTGCTGCAGCCCCTGCAGGAGCCTCTGCTGCAGAGCAGGGCTCTCACACAGCCTCCTGCCCCGGCCATGCATCTTCCTTTTGCCTCACAGTGCTCTCACACCACTGGCAGATTTTGGAAGCATCCCCCAGCATCCCCCACCAAGCAAAGCTCAAGTAAGATGCTTTGCTGGCTTTCACCCAAGCACGGCAGGCAGGAGCCACACCGTGCTGAAACACAGGGCTTTGTGGCAGGCACCTGCTGAGCATCCTACTGAAACCAGCAGGACAAGAGCTCAGGCACCCGTTCTTTGGGACAGCAAACAGCGTGCCCAGAGCCCCAGCCAGAGGTGACACCAGAGGCACAAAACCTTTGACCAGGTGCACAAAGTGGTGCAGCCTGGCTGCCAGCCTACAGCCTGTTCCTTACAGTGACAAACCTTCTCACCCTCACCAGGGGAAGGGATTGTTGACCCTGTCACATACACCACAGCAGCTCTTCCACTGTGTGGGCAGACCTTGGCTGAGCAATGCTGCCCTGGGGAGACACTTGTTAAGTCTGGGATTGTATTTTCTTCATGAGGCTACCAGAACAAAAGCATGGCCACCCTCAGTCAGGCCCTGGTTCATTTCTGTGACACAGGGGACAGCTGGCTGCCCAGGAAAGAGCACACAGAGCGGGTGGGCGTGTGGGGTTGCCATTCCTTGGTACTCTTTCCACTGCCAACCACTTTCAGCTGATATTCTGAGTAGTGTGTGGTTTATTTATTAGCAGCTACTGTGGATTCATCTACACTAGCTGCTTATGCTTTACATTCCAGTATTTCTTCCTAATGGAGCCAATAACAGGGATTAATTTTCCCTCCCAATCATCTTTAACCTTAAGCAATAATTAGCACTGAAAGCATAACAGGGTCTCAAATTCTGGGCACCTCCCTGGGCAGGAATTTATTTTGCTTGATAAATAGACCATTTTTTACAAAGGGCTTTTTCCTGTACATAAATAACTGTGCTGGCTCCTAGATGCATGGGTGTGATACTGCCATCTCCATCCAAACAGGGATTGTCACCAGGGAGACTAATGGCTCCCCTGCCCTGGCACAGGGGCTGGGCACTGTGCAGCCTCCTCTCCCCCAGCAGTGCCCTAAAAGGAAGACAATAGCTCAGGACTTTGTCCAGGTCCTGTCCCAGCCTTCAGGCAGCCCCAGCACAGCCACCCCTCCATCTCTGCTGGGGCCCTGCCTGTCCCTGCCACAGAGAAGGGCCCAGCAGCAGCACATCCCTCCAGCTCTGTCCCCTGCCTCATTACCCACCTCCCCTCCACAGCCCTGCTGGAGGCTTTTAGCCTTTATTGGTAATTTATAACACTGACAGCAGCACTGCCCCATCACACACAGGGCACCTGAGCCATGACCCACCTCTTTCTCTCCCCATACATAAGTACAAAACCCTAAAGAGCTCAAACCTGAGCACAAAGCAGCCCACATTTCCTCACAGATATACCAGATCTCCCCCCACACCTTACCAGGCACAGCTCCTCTGGCTAGGAAGTCAGTTGCCTCTGGCTGCCCGTGCTGCCACCAAGGATGGCCTCACGTCACCAAGGGTGGGGGAAGGCAGTGTCCAGCTGCTGCTGCTGTCCTCGTCCCTGAAAGGGTTTAGGTGCGACTGAGGAAAGAACAAATCCTCTCCCTGTCCTGGGGAGACGGTTTGCACTGCTCTGCCCACCTTGCATTCTGCCAGTGCTCAGAAAATAAAGTTTGTGTAGCTCATTTTGGTGTTTGGGTTGTGGGATTCTGTGATACGCCCAGCTCTCTCCCCTGAGCATGCTGGCATAAATGATGCACACACTGGAGTTAAATATAGCTACAAAATAAGGTTCTGATTTGATGAAGTAACTGGGAAGCTGTGCAGCCTCCTGGGCACCCCAGCTGCCCCTGCAGGCTTGTCCCTGCAGCATGGGCTGGGTGGCCAGGGCTGCCCAAGGATGTGGGGCAGTGAGCCACTGTGTGGGATGGGTGCACCCCAGGGACACGCTCCTGTGCAGAGATTAGTGACCAAAATGACTCATGTGAGCAGGAAACAAGGGACAGGAGGTGTGGAAGAGGTCACAGCAAGGAGATCTGCTGTGGCTGTGGCAGGCTCTGCCCACATGCTGCCCATTGCTGTCCACTGGCTCATGGGATGAGAACCTGGGACACAGTCCCCGTGTCTGCCTGGTGTGCTTCAACCCTTGTGGCATATCCAGATTTCTTTTTTAGAGAAAGCATTTTGCTGTGTCCTCTTCTCTGCCAGGTGAGGGTGAACACAGCTGGAGCTCTCACCAGGCCAGCACCATCCCATGGAGATCCCAGCGCCGAGTTTTCCCAGGCCTGGCCAGTATGATGCTGCAGATGAACAAATCCCAGAGGCACGCCTGCTGGGGATGGAGGACATTTCTGGCTTCCTATGTCCTCTTTGCCTTCGTGCTTGCCCTGGGCAGGGGTTCCTGGTGATGCTTTGGTTTCTGACACGGTTTTGGGATTCCAAGCCTGGGGGAGGCCTCTGAGGGGATGCGCTCGGTGCCTCTCAGCTTAGCAGTAAAAAGAAATTGCACATCAGGGCACAGGCGGCAGGCGCTTCCAGAGATAAAACATTGTCAGCAGAGTCCAGACCATCCATCAGAATAAATGTAGCTGATGCCATGATTTATGGGACAACGATGAAGGTTTAATCCTCCTCTCGGCAGTGCTACCTGATTTGCCACAAAACCCTGTTAAATTTTGTGGCACACGCTTCATCACTTCATTAGGAGATAGAGAGAAAATGGTTCAATGTATTGCTGAATCTTTTATGGCTGGGGCTCTCCTCCCACCACTCCCGAGTGATGGGTAATCTTTCTGATCAGATCCCCAGGAAAAGACCCCGTGGGATTACAGAGAGCGAAGGCATTAACAACAGTGACAGGAAAGGAATACAATATCCCTTTAAACAATTAAATATTGATCCTGCAGGCCTGGGGTGGACTCCATCACACAAAAGGAAACACCTCTGTGAATTAGTTTGGTGACATCCATACCCTTAGATGATATAAAGGAAACCAAGATTATTTGCTTCACTTATTTTCTTAATGTTTTTTCCCTCAATTAGAGAGAAATGCATCTGGTATGAACCGCACTCACCCCTCAGATACTTGGCACTCATCTTCCTGGATGGGATGGGATGGGATGGGATGGGATGGGATGGGATGGGATGGGATGGGATGGGATGGGATGGGATGGGGTGGGGTGGGGTGGGATGGGATGGGGTGGGGTGGGATGGGATGGGGTGGGATGGGATGGGGTGGGATGGGGTGGGATGGGGTGGGATGGGGTGGGATGGGATGGGATGGGATGGGATGGGATGGGATGGGATGGGATGGGATGGGATGGGATGGGATGGGATGGGATGGGATGGGATGGGATGGGATGGGAGTGCTTGCTGGGGGCGGGGGCTGCATAGCTGCGTGGATAGGGGGAAGAAGACACAGTGTGGGAAGCCTTAAGTGCCCTTTTGTGTGCCCTCCCCTCTCCCCCCACCCCACGGATGTCCCTCCCAGGACTCCACCGAAGCTGCCCCTCCCATGGGAGAGCTGGGGCTGCCCATGGGGCTCACCTGCCCCCCTTGGCTCAGCCCAGTGCCTTGTGGCTGCCCACGGAGAAACAAAAGAAGGCAAGAAATGTCTAAATTTAAAGTGCTGGAAAATCCAACCTTTTATTTACTACATTTTTGTGACTACATAAACGCTGAAACATTGTAACGCTGAAACATTGTAACACTGAAAAGCATGATGACATCATCACTTGCTTTTTTCTTTTTTTTTTTTTACTTTTTCTCTTTTTTTTTCTTTTCTTTTCTTTTTTTTTTTCTTTTTTTTTTTTCTTTTTTTCTTTTTTTTTGCTTAGCAAACACAGCAGATGATATTGCACGGCATAAAGTGAGAACAGTAGCAAAGCTTAAAAAAAGTAACTTAAGGAAATCTTAACGCAGTACAGGAGATACTCATACCCAACCCAGGGCAATGCCTAGCGCACTGCACTTGTCATCGCTACACACAAAAATACAGAAGAAGCGCTTGACTAAGAGAGAGAGTGAGGAAATATCAGCAATCAACCGTAATTAGGTACAATAATCACTTAGTCTGAAATGCAGATGCAACGCATAAACTACTGCTGCTTCCTAATGGGCGAACTAAAGATGGCAGCAAAGGGCTTTAGCAAAATCTTCGCTTCGTACTCGTTATTTTGATTTTTTTTTTATTTCTTTTTTTTTCTTTCTTTTTTTTTTTTCCTTTTTTTTTTTTTTTGTTTTTTGTTTTGTTTTGTTCCGTTGCTCTGGAAGAACTCCCGCTTGCTCTGGGAAGATTTCCTAGCCCTGCGGAGCCGGGACCCGTGATTGTCGCTGGCGCCCTGTGTGACAGCGCGGGGCCGGGCGGGCGCAGCTCCCCGGGCAGCTCGGACCCGGCCGGGCTGCAAAACTAACGCGGCCCCACGGTGAGGATGCAGTAAGTGCAGTAAATGCAGAACATGCCGTGAAAAACCAAACTAGCGGAACGGGACAGGAAAGCGCGGCTCCCCGAGCACGGTGTGTCCGGTGCTCGATGGCTCACGCCCATTCTCACAGCAATGCTTTGCCTCCCCCTCCACGTGAGGCAGGACTCATTGCACAGCATTAGCTCCTGTATTAAAAGCAGACGCTGAGCCAATGCCCACCAACAGATCATTTAATGATCCTTCATTTCAGAGCCTCTTTATTGCCCCGTTTCAGTACTTGAAGTATAAAAACGTACCTAGAAAGTGTAACTTCTGACCAAAAGCTCAGACCCTGCCCTTGTCCTTCCCTCCCTCAGCCCCTTCACTATCCCCTCCAAGGAAAACGAGGAACACCTGGGGCTCAGCTACTGCACGGGAAAGGAAATATTTACAGCCATCACAAACCGTGTCACTGCACGACATTTGGTTGAACCAGAACCTAGTCTTTATGCAAAATAAAACACAAGTGAGTGGCATCCTATTCTCTGTGCCATGATGCCATCATCAGCTTTGCAGAAGTATCATTGTCATTACTCTTTTTTTTTTTTTTTTTTTTTTGCTTTTCGACTCCGAACTGCCTTGTCCTCCCTGGAGCTGTGGGGGTGGCAGGGCAGCTCTGTGCCCCTGGCAGGGGCTCTGCACAGCTCCCTGTGCTCGCCCACAGCCGGGCACCACACTGCTGCTGCTGCTGCTGCTGCTGCTGCTGCTGCCCCTGAGCCTGGCAGAAGCTGCAGCTTCCCCGGGAGCTGGCCGTGCCCCAAGGGTCCCATCCACCCACCCACCCATCCATCCATCCATCCACCCACCCACCCACCCATCCATCCTGCAGGCCCTGCCCGGGGAGCAGGTGACCCGCTGGTGGCCCATGGGTGGCCTGAGCCCATCCAGCCCTCGCTGTCCCGCTGCCAAGGCCTTTCCGTGAGCAAGGCTTCCAGAGTCAAGTCAGCTTTTCTCCCAAGGCCCGCGCCTGCTACTCGCTTGCGCTACCCGTGCGAATGGCGAAGGAAAATAAAAACTCAGCAAAATCTCTCACAAATGCCAGTGCTTTTAAACATTAAACGACTTTTAAATTCTTTGGATGTGCGGGTCTCACCCACAAAGCAATCTTTCTAGAAAAAGACAAATAAATTAAAGAAAAAACACGCTAATAATGCCTTTCTGCTTTCTAAGTGACAAAAGTACTACCTTGAAACACTCATTTTGGCATGTACAAGTTGGGGGGAAGGGAGGCCTGGGGGGTAACCTGGCAGTGTTTGTAACACGGGTGGAAGTGCATGCCAAGACAAGGCTGAAGATACACCCTGCAGTCAAGAGAAGCACTCTCCTTCAGTTCATCTCAGCAACAAGAATGAAAAGATTGTAACATAAAGCTTTGGCCATTTTTGAATCTACTATATACAATTTTTTTTTTTTAAACTACATAGTCATAAATTAAAGCAGTGATTAAATAAGCGTATACAAAATGTAATTAAATTAAAAGTCACAGCACATTATAGAGAAAAAATAGGAACCATTTATCACAGCAGAGAATATTTTTTTTTTACCCTGTGAAAAGAACATCGACTAGCAAACACAAAGCATCCTAGTTGAAACAAAAGACAAAAGTACTTGAAGCCATGTTTCCCTTTCTTGCATTCATTGCAAACAGCGATCTTTACCCACTTTGAAACATTCCCAGGAATAAGATCTTCCTTGAGTATAACAGAGAAGTTCTGCCAAAAAAAAAGGAAAAAAAGAAGAAACCCAAACCCAAACCAAACAATATAAAAGGAATATACAAACAAAACAACCCCTACAAAATAAATAAGAATTATAAAGCTTTTTTTAAGTAACCTTAACAATTATCAAACTAGTAAGTTCTGCCTTATCACATAGACTCTCTATACAACATAACCCTAAAGATTTATTACTATGAGGTATTTGGAGGAATTGGTAAAAGCGATGCACGGCCTGTCTGGGCTGAGGGACTCAAGCTGCTTTGGGGGAAAGAAGAGGGAACCTTTGGTTTGTCAGCAAGAAAGTGGAAAAAAACATTTTCCTTTGGTATCAAAGAAAGTTTCATTGCATGGTTGCACGGCAAAAAGCACCACGGTGAAGAATTATTCCTTTTTTTCATTAGTGGCCTTTCTAACAGGCTGAGGTATTCAAAGAGTATAAGGTGAGAGATAAAGAGGTCAACAGCGGTTTAACACTTTGGTTCAAGCAAGGCACTCGTCCTATGAGTTTACAAAGTTTGCAACATGTTTGCCAAGAGCTTTATTATTATTATTATTATTATTATTATTATCCTTATCATCGTCAGTAGTAGCAGTTGTAGCAAGAGAAGTATTCGTAAGGTTATTAGCATTACCACTAAGAATGAAGACAAGGTTACACACTGAGTGAAGGTGAGGAAGGGGGTCGGGGGATGGGGGTAAGAAGAAGGATGAGTTCCCTTTCCAGACCAAGGCCGTGCATGAAAAATCTTTGGTATTCTTTGGTATCATCAATGTGATTAAAATCACCAATGGAAATCGAGTGAGGTAGCGTCTTTGGTTCACACTATAAATAGTAGATCTTTACACACTTTTTTTTTCTTTTTTTTTTTCTTTTTTTTTAACACGTGGAAGTAGCTATTCCTTACCTTTTGCTTCTTTGTCTTTAGCAAATAGTTACCAAATGTATTGTAAAGCTAACCACACCACAATAATAAACCAGGAGGCTAAGCAAAGTCTCAAAATTAGCCCCTGGGCCTTTGAATGCACCCAAACGCAGTGAGATAGAAAAGGGTAAGTGCTTTCTCTTTGTTTGCTAAATGCATAGTTTTCATCCCTATGTACAAAGGAGGAGGAAGAGGAGGAGGATAGGAGGAAGAGTAGTAGAAAGAAGGAACGTTTTTTGGGGTAAAAATGTCGTTTACAACTCAGGTGAGGAGAGGTGTCCTAAGACTCTTTGGTATAAGCTCAGCAGTGTTTCCGAGCCCTCCGGGCAGCAGCAGCCCCTGGGGCGGTGCCCAGCAGCACCGTGCCCTTATCCTGAAATGCCAGGAGAAGAGCGGTGCCCGCGGGCAGCCAAGGGCTGCTCCCATGCCAGGCCACCCCGGCCACTCGGCTGCTTGGGAATTTGCTCCTGGCATGGCGTGGGCAGGAGCAACTTCTCAAGCAAAAGCCCCGTTGCTGGCTGGCTCGCTCTGGTGGGGTTTGCTTTACCTGAGTAAGGAGAGGAGGCTGCGGCCCTGGAAAGCCACGCAGGGCTAACGGAGCGCTCTGGGGCAGTCTGAAGGAGGAATTTTTTTTTTGTTTGTTTTGTTCTTTTTTTCCTAGAAATCTAATGATGCCATTTACAATGGGGATGGATGCGGACAGTTCACCTCTTGGCCAGCCTCCCCCGTGGGTCACTGCGGTCATGTTTGGATGCAGCCTGTTAGCTGAATGCATGTTCCTAATGCCCTCTTGCCCATGGAGTCACCTTTGACTGAAGCCCCATCTCCTGATGCTCCCAAACACTTTCAGGTTCTGCTCCCTCTCCTAATCCTTCCTGGCAGAGTTTTAGATCCTCTTGTCGAATTTGAAACCAATTTCCATTTTGTCAGGAATGAAATGAACTGAAAGACTAACACTAACAGACAGAGACAGGTTTCCTGGGTAATGTTCAATGCAGCATTAGAATAAACTCCCCTCCAAGGATGCCCTGTTGAGTAATGGCACCGGTCAGAGCAAGGGAGCACCAGGTAACCTGTCCATGCTTCAGTCGGTGTGGCCGGGCAGTCTGCTCAGAGGTAACACAGCTTTCCAGCTACACTGAGCAGTTCCAGAGTTATTTGCTTTGTGTTTTGAAGGAAATTAAAGTGTGTTCTTTGCCTATTCAGAGTATGAGGCGCATATTGCTTATGGGAAGAGTGGTTTGTTCCTAATGGCTTAGAGAAAACCAAAAGGTTTATATCTACTTAAACAGACATGTTAAGATAACCCAAAACACTTAAAATCTATAACTTGTGCATCAGTTTTAGTGTGTGTGGACATGTGTGTGCACATGTATACATACATACATACACCCCATAAAAATGTGTGTGCATGTACATATACACAGTCCTATTGAGGGGCTTGCATGTGTGTGTATCAGAGATCCTGAAATTGCATATTGGGTGCAAATTTAATGCTGGTATGAAAGTTCTCTTTGGTTTCAGCAAGTAGTCTATAAAGACAATACAATGGAAATACTAAAAATGCGGCAATGTACTTTGAATTTCCCTGCATTTTTAAATTCTCAAGTTTTAAATAAATAAGGCTTTATTCTCTAAACTATAGGTACGTTACAAAGCAGTGTTTTGCTGGAAAAAACTAAACCGTTAGTTATCACTGTCCTTTATTAACCTTACACTAATGAGACTGCATTCATAAGGTACTTTCTATGTGAGCTTATCAATGTTTCCATGTCAATTATGTCTCCGTGGGGATGGAACACTTCAAAAGAAAGCTTGCTAAAATTTAAGGTAAGCTAGAGATTCAAAATCATCCAGATTAGATTTAATTTTCATAGATAATTGCTTTGTCAGCAATAAAGTGGGTTTAACATACTGAAATACAGATAAATATTCAGTGCCAAAAATATTTGGTTTATTTCACTTCATTTTAATAAAGAGATATTTCACCTGTATTC
Organism: Poecile atricapillus; assembly: GCF_030490865.1. Classification (NCBI taxonomy): domain Eukaryota; kingdom Metazoa; phylum Chordata; class Aves; order Passeriformes; family Paridae; genus Poecile; species Poecile atricapillus. The sequence goes on from NC_081259.1 coordinate 12,351,694, forward strand.
TAAACACTGGATGGAAATAAACTGTATACCCTGAACCTTGACTAGACCCTGTCCTCTTGGGAAATAACTGGTGCTACAAAAGTTGCTCTGCTTTGGTGTCACTGGTATTTTGAGTGGCCTTCATCCCTCAAACCAGCATCTGCTACTGTTTATAGTGCTTGGATTCTAGTTTACCTTGAATTTTCCTTTTTTTTTTTTTCTTAAAAACAAGAAAGTTGGAAGTAAGATTACCTATTTCTAGTCCTTGCATTGGGCCTATAACTGCATATTTGGATATTTTGGAATTTAATATACCTAGCATAATTACTACAGTGATTAGAAATACCAGTTAGAAATCTAACAGGCACAAGTATGGTTTTTAAAGTCTATTTTCCCCTTACATTAAAATTTAATATGCAGATGTTGCATGCTTTTCTCTTTAATTTTATCAGAGTAGGAACGGGATGATTTCTCTCCTGTGGGCCTGTTAGCAACAGAGCGTTTAAAGCTTTTCAGCTACAAACTTTGAACTATTTCATGCATTATCCTGACTAATAGATGAGCAAGAAAGAATGCGTGGGACAAAAGCTCAGCCTGCTACACATAGATACAAAGCCACAAAACATCGGGCTGTATCTCGGTGCCACGGGAATTTTGCTCTTGACATCAGAGGGATCACAGTTCCTCCTTCCAAAAGCACTGGAGGGGCTCCTCTTGGAGCTCCTCCCACAACATTAACTGATGTTATACCACTGTTTTCAATAGGAAGACCACGAGCCTTCAAAGCTGTTACCATTCCTTTGCCTGGTAAGGTCGATAGGTAAAAAAAAGCTCACTAAAGTCAATGAGTATTGATCAGACACTGAGCCCTGTGGTTTTGCATCCCTCAATTCGTTCCATTTTTTGCATCCTGAGTGCCTCAGGTCTCCTGTTTGCAGGCTAGATGGCAGAGCTGAGCCACTCTGGAACACAGCGCCGGGCTCCAGCCCAGGCCAGTGCCCGGGGACAGTGGCACTCACGGTGGCACTCACGGTGGCACTCACGGTGGCACTCACAATGGCACACACAGGGCACCCACAGTGGCACACACAGGGCACCCATGGCTCTAACACGTGGCTCTTTCTTGTGCTCCCGTTGAAGTCAGTAAGGAAAGGGCTCACTGAGTTCAATGGAAGCAGCATCCCATTCTCAGTTCCCGTGCTCTGCCAGGGGCTGTGATCTCCTCGGGTGACATTCTTTCTTGCCAATCACAGAAAGAAACAATAATGTGGTTTTACTAATTGCAAATAACAGTCTTGATTACAAGTTTTATGTGTTATACAGTTAGATTAGTTTATACCTATAACTCTACATAGTATTTGTGTAAAAATAGCTTTGGAATATTAAAATCATTGCAATAAAATACCTGCAATATAATTATTAAATGTGTTCTTTGGTAGCTAGTCGATTTTTTTTATGGATGGAATAGTTTTCCTTTTTAAAATCTGAACATTCCTTAACAAACAAAGAGAATGCACTGGTTTAGGTACCATTCAAAATTTCTTTGCCTAGCTTGAACTTGTTTCCAGGCATTGCACCAATCAAGTTCAAACTGTGAAACAGCAAAAATCACACTACCGTTCCAAGGAATTCAGACGACTCCACGCTTTGTCGGCTGTGCCGTGGCACAGCCCTCTCTGGAGACCAGCCCTAAGTCCCTACCCACTGGCGTGTACGCAGTACGGATACACTGAACACCTTCATGGCAATTGCTGTGGACATGAAGAGCTGTATCCAAAGAGATGTCTGTTCAATGACAGGAAATCACTATGCTCCAAACCACTAAACAGCCAAGTACGGTGAAGATGATAATGGGCTAAGGTGTAAGACCAGTGGTCTGTTCCTCTTCTCTTTGCTTTCTGTTTCCTTCCCTCCATTTCGCTTTCTTCTTCCTCTCTGTTTTTTGCAAGTCGTCATCCTACTAAAGTGTGTGTCTTAGAACAAAGTCATAATGCAGGTGAAATAAGTCTTTGGTTTCTTTGGACTTATAAATATTTTTTTTCAAATAGTTTTAAGTATAAACCTGCTATTTTGAGGTCCTGGTCTGTCTTTATTTATTTATTTATTTATTTTTAAAGCTTTTCCACCGAGGTTTCAGTTCGTGGTTATTCCTTCATGCTTTGGTACAAGTGCTTGATGAAGAAGATGAGTTGCCTGAATTGGAGCTGCCCTCGTCTTGCCACTTATCCAGACTCCTCCTCCGTGCATTCATGAAAAAGTTGCTGACGGTGCTCAGCTCCAACCCGAGCTGCTGGGAAATGGTGATTTGTAATTCTTTGGACGGACGCTTATTTTCCTTGAATATTGCATGTAGAGTTCGACGCTGGACATCGGTGAAGACCAACCGAGGCTTCTTGGGTGTGTTCCCTCTATCCTTCCCGTGTTCTTGTTCTTTCCTCTTGCACGCTGCAAGAAAGGGGAGGATGGTTAGAGAGGGCTGGCAGAGGAGTGTGTGGGAATACAGTACAGAGCAAATTAGGGAAAAAGGACTGTTCATGTCAGCTTCCAAATTTGGAGAGGATGTGGGACACTTAAATCTTTAACTCATTATAAACTATTACAAATATGAGGAATAAAAATTAGAAAATACCTTTGTTGTTTGCTAAAATTCAGCAAATGCTATTACTGAGAGCTTACATTTTGATACCACCCATTAGTGCTGAGAATTTAAGTATTTGATATCTCTAGATATAAAATGTGGATATTTAGTGAACTCTCTTAACCTTGGTCATATTTTTTACCATTATTAGTTGCTTTCAATCCATTTCTGTAGCTTTTTGTTGACTGAGAAATAAGGAACTCTGAGAAACCAGGATGCTACTACAGTCTTACAGGTCAGAGGTATCCTGAACAAAGTAAAACACATTTTGTCATGAAAAACAATGGTATAGTGGATCTTCTTTATAGAATTGCTCCTTATTTAATCTATCATCCCTTCTTTCCCTCTGAGAATGTTATTTTGCTCTACATCATTAAAGGGTGTGCTTGCAATTTGAAATCTGCCTCCCGGATCACCTTGCAGGCAGGATCTGATGGGATGTGAGGGAGACTCCCAGATCCCTCTGTCAGCCTTTGTCTGCAAGCTCATCTTGTTAGCATTTTCCTAGGATAAAAGCTTCCCTGGGAGGACAGATTCCTCTGTCTCACTTTCAAAATTGTCCGTTTCCCTTTTTCCTCTAACAACATCCTTTAATTCTGATTGAGAGATGTATTTCTGAAGGAAATATTAATGTTCTTTCTCTGTGTCTGTCTAGTCCTGGCATCTGTGGAGATCAGTACTGATTAAATGAAGAATTTTGTGTGGTATCTCTACTTACATCATGGTTATTGGAATGAAAATAGCAAATTTGTGAAAGTCCTTTCTACAACTTCTTTTACTACTGAGACCCAACCCTGGCATGAGCGTTTCCATTGCTCGTGGGAGGTATAAAAATAGTCATCCACCTTCTGCACTTGAGAAATAGGAACTGCACAGATCAGGAGCCAGGAGCTGTGAAGAGTCCTTCTGCTGGCCCAGGCAGGGACCAAGGCCCTGGTGGCTCAATCCCCTCTGAGGAGAGGCTTTTGAAAAGGTCACTAACAATATATATTCCAGCCACATACTCTTTCATAAAAAATCACACATCAATCAAATATACTAGGCTGCCAAACTCATGTCTCCTACAGGTATTTTTATCTGAAAACCTTTGAAGAATGCTTTGAAGTTACATCCTGACCTCTAAAACACCATGGAGCTTCTGGGCTAAAAACCAGGCTTCGTCATGAACACAAGCCCCTACTGTAGCCAAACTTCTGAATTCACCGTGGGGATTGGTGCCTGCTGGAATAATCTGCATCCCCACTGGAGGTTAACATTGACAAATCAAGGGTTAAAAATGCTTTTGCAAGAAGAGTCTGTTATTTACTGACAAATATTAAGAATGAGGATACCAACAGCATCTCAGTCTTTATATATGTCTGACCATTTGATAATCAGAAATTCCTGGGAAAGCAGCTGCAGGAGCTCAGCTTTATAACAGCCTCAGCCTCCTGCTTTGACTGGTCCTGCTAACAGGCTCAGGCAGAAAGGAAGACAAACCAGGTGCAGACAACGTTTGCTGTGCTTCATTTCTGCTCATGCTCCTTTACACCTTCCTTTTTTCAAAGACTACACAAATTCCATCTTCCATCTAGATATTCTGTCCAGATCATAATTTGTCAGAAAATCCAAACGGCACAGATAGCGTGATCCAAGTCAGTGCTGTGCAATGCTTCAGTGTGAATCATCACATCACAAATGACAGTCACAGCAGTAGGTACAAAGCCAGCCCAATTAGCGATGTGAGCCTCTGGGGCTTCCATCACAAGCCACTACATGAGTTCTCAGAAATAGTAGGGAATTATAAAAAAACAACCATCTGTTGTGAAACTAGCTTGCATAACACATTGTCTTCCTGAACTTGTGCTCATTTCCTGAAATGTAGCATTCCCAAAGAATTATTTCCATATAAAGTGTCCCAAGAGTTACAACATACCTTGTTCCTCAACTTCAATTGTATCAAAACCCTCTTAGTTAATGCTAGTGACATCACAGAGGTAAGGAAAAAGAGCTCATTACTAGGGAGAAAAATATAAAAGCTATCCAGCCTATGATACAAACAAACCTATTTTACTATTTTGCAAATATTTTCAGTTCTACTTCCATTAGCATTTGCCAGAGGCAGATTGAGAACAAAAACTTCCCAACACGCTCAATTGTTCCAAGAGCCCTCGCACTGCCAAGGTTGTGAGTAGCAGGGGTGGATACCGCCTCTCATTTTCTGCCTTGTCCAGGATCAGGAATATTAATAGCACTTAAAAATAAATAATGGTGATAATGAAAATCTGTAATAGGGTTTCCTTGCGATCGTTTTCCCTGCACTGGAGCCAATCAATTTTAATAATAAATTGTAGCTTCCAGCTTGCCTGAGAACAAATGTACACCATGGGATAAAATCTGCTCCAACATGAGAATAGATCCAGAGCAGGCACAGAGGTTGGCCAGCTCACACAGCCAGGGCTGGCAGAGCCTGAGCCAGGTCATGCCCAGGCAGAGCAGCTGTGCCTGCTCTGGCCAGGTCCTGCCCTAATGCCAGGCCCCACAGACATCAACTGACACGGTTGTTTGTGGAAAAACACCAGCACCTGTCTTCACAATTTATCACACACTCCATCTCTCTTTTATCTCACATAGCAGAAGATAATAACAGTAATTTGCATTGATGTCCTTGTGCCCCTGCCCTTGAGCACTGTGAGTGGACCCCCTCCCACAGCACAGACACTGAATTTGGGTGCTTTGCAGGGTGCTTTGCTCCCTAGAGGTGTGCACCTCTGCCAGGACACACCTGCTGGCACCCTGCCCTCTCTCCCTGCTGCAGGCAGCCCTGCTCTTTGTCTCCAGGCTGCCCTGGCTGAGCGATGCTCCATGTGATGCCTTTTGAAAAAGCCTTTAAGAAATCTTGTTAAGAAAAAAGAAAAGCAGAGGATAAAGGAAGAGTCGTCCTGACTCTGGCAACACACGTGCAGATTTGACAATGTAATATTATCAGTGCCAGAAGGAGCCTTATAAATCCAGCCCTGAACTCTGGCCTCTCCCAGTCACTTCCATCTTCCTCTGCCCTGAGCAACAGATATTTTTGACACTTGTAATTCTCCTGACACAGCCCATCAATCTATTTTTGTCTCCCTTTGTTCCTTCTAAGTCACCCGAGGGATTTGGTCAAGTAAACTTGCCAGACCTTGTAAGGTCTGCACATCCCACTGAGGCCCAGCTGCCTGTGCATGGTACAGAAGTGGGCTCTCACCTCTGCAGTTCAGCATCTGCTGACGCTCTTCTGCGGCCCCCAGCTGGGTGCAGCACAGCAGGGTTAGTTCTGCTCTGCCAGGGGTGTGAACAGGATCGTGTGCACTATGAAAATGCACTAATTGCATCTTTAGGTTGAGACAGTGAAGAGGATGTTTTGCCTGTCTGTGATATGAACAACATTATTCAGTCAGTCTAAAAGTCAAGATTATAGTAAGCTCAGGTGTTAACCCCGGTGCTTGATCTAGTGTTTCAGCCCTAGAGGTGGACTTCTTTTTAAAATCAAAGGAAAAAACCCTGATTACAATACATCAATTTTCAGAAACATTTGATGTGTGCACATGTGCCTAGCTGTTTCTGGCAAATTCCAGTTTTCCTTTCTGAACAAGAGAAGCAAAGAATATAACTGGTAATGCTCTCAATAAACCAAATTTCTGGTGGTTTCTGGTTTGGTTTGTGAACACCACAAGTCCTGCTGGCTGCCTTTTTTGGAAAACTGTCACTGAAGCAGAGGGAACAACAATGGAGAATTTAACTTTGGCAAGCCCTGCCCCAACCCCTGTGGCTACTTTTGATGTTAGAGGGCAGCTCTCCCTGAGAGAGGCATTGCTCAGGTGCTGGCCTGCTGTGGTGCCAGCACAGAACAAGCTCTCTGGTAGGGCAAGGAAACGTGCAGATGATGGTGGGTTTGGGAGGTGTCAGGCCTGGCACCTTACAGCAGAGCTGGGCTGAGGCAGCAGCCATGCACTCTGGGGGTCACAGGGCCTGCAGCAGCTCCCATAGCTCCAGCACAGCTGCACAGAATGGCCACAAGCAGATTTGTGCCTGTACAAAGTGGCTGGAAGGGCAGCAGGGACACAGGGCAGCAGAGGGGAGCACCAGGAGCATGGCAACATAGCTGCTCGTGGAAGGGGAGGGTAGAGCCCTCCAGTGCCTGGGCAGGAGTCTCCTCACGCTGCGGAGGAGAAAGCCAATGCACACAGGGAATCTCTGTTTACAGGGAGCCCTTTTCTCCTCTGTTTGCACCCAGAGTGGGTCCAGACCAGCAGGAGAGACACACACACACACACAACGTCTCCCCAGCCATGCTGAATTCAAGCCACGTGGACATGGAGAGGAGGCTGTGTGCAGGTCACCAGTGATGGGATACGAGACCTTTCACCCTGAGGTGATGGGTCACATTTCCAGATCTGGCCTGGGTCACTGCTGACCACAAGCCATTACTACTTGATGGCCACCATGTGCCTTGCAATGAAGGGTGTGGTGGTCTTTTAACCCTCCTCTTGCAAAAGTCTTTTAGTTATCCCAACTTAATCTGTACATCTGTCTCAAAGACATAAAAAGCCTTTCTAGAAGTCTCTCTTTCCATGTATTTTCTAATCTCTGTTGTGTCAGGTCTAGAAAGTCCAGCTACATTCTGAACTGCATCCACCTAGGAATCCCTTTCCAAATCATCTGCTTCTAGTTTTGAAACATCACAGTATCAAATAACATGTTTGGAGAGTAAAAACTCTTCACTGGTATTAACTGGAGAATATCCTGAAGGATATTCTTCTGCAGGAGGCTCTACCTTCTGGTGGAGAGAGCAGTAGTATTTCTGCAGGAGGCTGAAACTGCTTGAGGACTTTGGCAGCAGGTAGCAGACAGCACTGACGCTTGAAAGAGCATTCCCTTCAGCTTCAGCCCCCTGTGGGATCTGGCCCTTCACAGCTTTTAGTGATGAAAGCCTACATGGGTGACACAGGTCACTGGTTGCTCCCCAAAACTTTCTCCTTTCAACTGAAAAGAGTATTGTCTATTCTGAAATGTCTGAGCCCACACTAAATTATTTATTTTTAATCCTGGCATTATTCAGCATTTGGCACTTGTTTCTCTAGTGATTTGTATTTACACTTATTCAGGGTGTAGGTGTTTCCATATACCAAGAGATCTTTTGATCAGTGTCTCTTTTCTCTGCCATCAAATCCAGGGAACAGTCTTTTGTTGTTTCATAACATCAAAAGAGATGAAAATATGTTTGTGTATGGGAAGCTCACCAGAAGACATCAACCTGCCAACACACAGATCCCAGCTGAGCCAGAACGATAAACATCTCACTCCTGGGCACTGTATTAAAATGAGTGACCTTAATTTGCTGCCCCTGGAATAATGAAGTGAATCTGCCTGCGGAGTGCTGACTCAGCAGTTCGGGATTCAGGGGTTTACACAAACTTAACGTTGATGGATCTGTAACCACTTCAGCGAGCTGACATCACCGTTACAGAATATGTTGCTAAGTGGATCAATCAGGGGAAAACACCTGATTTCCCTGCGATATAATTTAAAGTAAATGTTAAAATTCTTTAGCAAGGTCTTTCGTTAACCATATTACTGTGACAAATATTTCTTTGCCTAGCATAAGTAATTAGAATTTAATCACTTAAACTGCATCTTAATTACCCCAAATGAATTGAAAGGACATTTAATAGCAAAGATTAAATTGCCTTAATGAACGATTTTTGCGACTGCATCAATATTTTAATCGCGTCAGCCCGGTCCGACCCCCGCCCCGCAGCGGCACAGGCGGGCCCCGGCCGCGGGGTGGCGCCCGTTCCCCGCGGGAGGGAGCGCGCAGAGCGCCCGGGGCTCCGCACCGCGTCCGCCACCGCACCGCATTATCCCATCCCGCCGCACCGCATTATCCCATCCCATCGCATCATCCCATCCCACCGCATCCCACCGCATCATCCCATCCCACCGCATCCCACCGCATCCCACCGCATCATCCCATCCCACCGCATCATCCCATCCCACCGCATCATCCCATCCCACCGCATCATCCCATCCCATCCCACCGCATCATCCCATCCCACCGCACCGCGTCCACAGCACCGCATTATCCCATCCCACCGCATCAACCCATCCCACCGCACCGTGTCCGCCGTACCGCATCCCACCGCACTGCATTATCCCACCGCACCGCGTCCACCGCACCATCCCATCCCACCGCGCCGCATCCTACCGCACAACCCCACCGTGTCCACCGCACCTCATCGCATCCCACTGCACCGCATCTCCCACACCACACCGCGTCCATCACGTCCCACCGCATCCCACCGCACCGCACTACACTGGATCCACCGCACCACATCCATGGACCGCACCCACCGCAACGCGGGGACCACACCGCATCCCACGGCACCGCATCCCACCACACCCTGGGGACCGCACCTCACTGCGGGCACCGCACCGCGGGTTCCCTAAAGCACAGCACTACACCACGCCATGCGCTCCGCGCTGCGCCATGCGCTCCTCACCCGCGCTGCCGCTCCGTACCGCACCGAGCCACGGCCCCGCACTGGGGAGTGCCAGCCGCTCTGTTCCGCTCCGCTCCGCATAGCGCAAGCTGGGAACCACCACCCGCCCGTGCTGCGCTCTGCTCTGCTCTGCTCTGCTCCGCTTGTGCGCCCCGCCTCCGCGAGCCGGCCCACTGGGCCCGGGCAGCACCGCCCGCTCCGCACCTGGCCCTGCCGCTTCTCACCCTCCGCACCCCCCGCCCCGGCAGCCCCGCCCCGGCCGCGTCCCCCCCGCGCGGGTCCGCGGGACACAAACGGCTGAGGAACCGCACCGGGCCCCGAGCTGCGGGAGCGAATCCCCCCGCCGGCCTTCGGGTGCTGACTCCGGCATCGGGTTGGGTCATTCCGCCCCCTCCCGCATCCCCAGTCATAAACTTTGCTACGGCAGCCGAAAATTGAGCTTCTGAGCGGTGGAAGCGACGCGATCCGTTGCAAAACCTTCGCTGCAACACTGAGGATCGCCAGATTCACTGAAAAACCCGGGTCGTTTCTCTGGTTCCGCTCCTAAGGACCGGCCTGCCGGCCTCCGCTTCCCCGGTTCCAATTTTTTATGTTCTCCGTCAATTCCAATATATTCAAAATAACGAGATATGTTTAAAAGAAAGGAGAAATGATTCGGTGATGACATAAAGAAGTTCCTCCTGTTGGGGGGGACATTAAGGGAGCCGTCTGGCAGCCTGCCTGTGCGGGGGGAAATGGGGGAAAAGGGGGAAAAGGGGGTGCGGGAAACTCCTTCTCCTGTGGCTCAGTTCTTATCGACGGGTTTGTAATGCGTGCGACAACAATGCAGAATTCTGTACCCTAAAAACATCCAAAACCTGAACCGGGCTCACTTCAGTGGCTTCTGTGCCCGAGCGTTAAGGAAGAGCCCCCCCGCGCCATCCGATTCAGTATTTTAGTCTATGTGGAGCAGCAGCATTTCTAGCTCCAGCAGGCAGCTCCCGCACTCCCCTCGCAGCAGCCCGCGGTGCTGCCCGCACTCCTGCGGACAGGAGCCAGCCAGCGAGCTTAAATTGCCCTTTGGGCTGCACGGAAAATGTCACCACTGAGGCTTCCTATCGCCCTAAAATGGGGGGAAAAATGAAAACTACTGTTCAGCTAATAAATTGTTCTTATAAATTAATCTTTCAGCGTCATAAAACTGGTTTCTTCTTAAGCAAAACGGCTCAACTCAGCTGCGTTTCCAAAGAGAGTCTGTCAGCGTCGGTCACTTCCCTGTACGTGTATGATTAATCCAGGCAGATTTATGTCTGAAACGCGAATCAACATTTATCGATTTGATCATGGAAGCACCCGACACGCGCCCATGCTGGGTCCCGGTCGGTCCTCAGGAAAAACTCGCCTCGATGCCTGTAGTCTTCAGGTGAAATTCACCAGTATTCACCATTCATTCAGTACTTCAGCAACAGCTCCTGCGCTTCAGTCACCTTAGAACTCCCTGGAAACTAACTTGTCTCTTGTGTGCAGCTTATGCAGACCCCTCGGCTACACAGACAGGTGTAGGCTGCCTAAGGCAAAGCCGGACCGCTGGTTTAATGCCGGTACAGGCAAAGCCAGGCGCCGAAGCACACCCGGCCTGTGGATTTCCAGATGATTTTGTCTCAATGTGACCATCACGTTCCTTCCTGGCTGTGCAAAAGGCAGATCGCACATGCCAGAACCCAGCTGCTGCACCCGCAGGAGCCCGGGCTCCCTACCGGTGGCACCTGCAGCGGGCACAGTCCTGGTGTCACACACCTCTCCTCTCGTCCCGGGATGTCCCGACCGCTGTGGCTGGCTGAGTTAAGGTGCTGGGGGAAGCTCGCTTCCCCTCTGGCCACGCACCCGTTCGAAGGCGCTCATCCCCAAAACAGGCGCCCTCAGGGCTCTGCCCTGCCGGGAGCCGAGCTCTGGCCGCGGGCAGCCCGTGCGCTCAGCCCGGCTCTGGCCGCAGCATCGCGCCACTAATTGCCGGCTGCCGCTACGTATAATCGATGCGATGCTGCTCCCCATCGGGGCCGCCAGCCGTGGGGAGGCTCAACAAACACCTGCGCCCGGGCTACGGGCGGCCTCGGCCGTGAACCGGGAGGGGGCTGGCCCGGCCCCGGTTCCGCCGCGGGGCTCGCCCGGGAGCGGGGCCGGAGCGGGGTCGGGCCCTGCCGGCTGTCGCTGTCCGTGGTGCTGAAGCCGGGCAGGGCCTCACTCGTTCCGCGCTGGCGGGGAAGGAGAGGACGGAGCCAGCCCGGGCGGCGGCTCGGGGCCCCCGCTCACAGCGCTGCCCGGAGCCGCCGCCTCCCGGCCCGGGGAGCCGCTGCCCGGTGCGGGCGGGGTGCCGGGGCCGGTAGGGCCGCTCCCGCCCGCCGGCGGTCAGTAGATGGCGCAGGACCCCCGGGAACCGAGGGGCGACGAGCGAGGGCTGTGGACGGCGCGATGGCCCCGGCCGGTCGGGGCGGGCATCGGCTGCGTGACCCCGGGGCGGCCCCGGCGGCACCCACGGCCGGGAGCGGCCCTGTGTCGAGGCTTTCGATCCAAGCGGCAGCGAGGGTGGGAGCGGGGCACGGCCCCCGGGTGCCGCCCCGCCACGCGGCGGGTAATTAAAACAAACAAACAAGCGAGCGAATGCACGCACGAACAGGCGGGGGCCGAGCCGGGCTGCGGGGGCGGGGGCTCTGCCAGGACGGGCGCGGGGCGGGCCCGGCCCAGTGCGGAGGAACGCGGCTCGCCCGGCCCCGCTCCTCCTCCTCCCGCTGGGCAAACATTAACGAAGGGCAAACGCGGCTGTAAATCAATCCCGCCGAAGGACGCGGCCGGCAAACAAGTGCGCCCCAGCGCTCCCCCGGCTGCGCACCGAGCGCTGCGGTGGCGGGCACGACTGCTCCGGCGGCTCTCCCACCCTCCGATCTCTCCGGGACGGGGCCCCTTGTCTCGGCCCAAGCAGCGCACCGGCAGCGCCGGAGCGACCGCTGTCACGGCCCAAGGTCCGCCGAGCCAGGCCCGGGCCGTCCCGGGTCGGGAGGAGGGTCGGGAGGAGAAAGGCCTCTCCCCCGGGCCCGGACCCCGCTCGGAGTGTCGCCGGTGAAGGCCCCGGTCGATGCCCCCCGCCTCCCTGATGCAAATGCCTTCATGCAAAGTGCCCGCAGGGTAAATATTAAACAGCCCCTAATGAGGCCACCGGGGCCGGGGCGGCCCCGACCTTCCCGGAGCGCTCGGGGGAGGCGGCGGGCGAGAGGTGCAAACGGCGTCATTAGATTTCATATTTAATGTGGAAAACGTTCTGATTACTCCATCGATTTCTTTACAGTTAATTTGGCGAGAATTTCTCGCCGGCTTCCCAAGGCTTCAGCTTAGCCGGGAATCACATTAGGAGGGAGAAAGGATAAGAGGAGGGGAGGAAAAGAGATGCAGCTATGAAAAATACCGCTCAGGTCTCAGGCAAACATGGAGCAGCTTTGGAGAGACGGGCCTGCCGCCTCCTGAGAGCCGCGGGCGAGCTCGGGTTCCTCCAGGGCGCCTTTCGCTGCTGACACCCGCTCGGGGAACCCCCGGGAAGGGGCTCTTCGGGACCAGCTCGCTCAGAGGGCGCACATCGGCAAAGAAGCCCTCCGGCAGCAGATCCTAAGGAGCCTTGGGCACCCTTACACTCCCCTGGTGCCTTCTCAAAATGTGTCTTTAGTGCATTTTCCCTGGCCGCTCCCCTTCCTCCCGATCGGCGGGCCCGTGCGAGGCCGGCGGGCAGTCGCAGTTCCAACAATGAATGGCTCGAAGCAGATTATTTTTTCCTGAACAAGACAAAGTCGGGATTTTTTTTTTCTTTCTTTATCCCCTCCCGTTTCCTCTCTTCCACACACACCGAAAAAAAAAAAAAACAACAAAAACCAACAACCAAAAAAACAAAAACAGAAACCAAAACAAAACCCTGAAATAAATTCAGCCTGAAATCCCGGCAGGCTGCAGAAGGGATGTACTTTTTCTTTTAACTGTATTTATTTTTTCGGCATCCCTTCACAGCCCTTCCAAATGTCAGCGAAGGCGAGGGGGAGGGAGGGAAGACTAACAGAGAGACAGTCAAATAGATAAATATTCAGTGATAGAGAGGAGAGAGAGAGTGGGACAGACAAAGGAAAAAAAGAACAGAGAAGAGAAGGGAGATGGGATGAATAAGATGGAGGCTGGAAGAGGTCAGCTTTGCAATTAGCAGTTCTGCTTACATTTCAAGAGACAGCCCAGGAAGTGTCAAGACCTCAATCCTGCTTCCATGTAACTACCAATTTTTCTTCTATTTGTCGGAGCTTCTGTAATCTGGGAGGTAGGAATCCCCCAGGGACGGCTGGAAGGGGCAAATACTCAAGATAAAGTGCAAGGCGAGACCGTGAGGCCTAAAATAAGCAGGCTCCATCCCCCTCACTGCCTCCCGGTTGTTGTCTGCAGGAAATCGGAAAAGGAAGAAATGAAGGCGGCTCTGGGTATTTATCTACCTGATAATTCTCTAAACGCCCGGGAGTGAGTTATAATTTGGACGTGAAATTTAATTTGCGTCGGCTGCAGTAATTTATGTTATTTTGAATTGATGTTCATACATCAATATCAATCGGGGCAGATTTTTACCACTTAGTAAGATCATCACACATTTAAAACCTGCACAAAATAAAATCGATACTTTCAGCATTTACCGCCGGCGGCTGGCAGCGCGGCGCGGAGGGGCGCGGAAGGAGGCGCAGGCTGCGCGGGGCGGGGCGGGGGCCCCGGGACCGCCCCACCGCCAGGGACGCAGCGCTATGCAAATGGCCACGTGCTGCCGGAGCCCGGCTGGGCAGCGCCCGGCGAGGCCCGGAGCCCCCGGTACGCGGGGACAGCCCTGCGGGGCCCGGCCCGGCCCGGCCGCGAGGGACGCCCCGGTGCAGGCGGCACATCCCGACCCCCCCGTGCTGCGAGCCCCCCTTCGCCCCGGGGAAGCTGCTTCTGTAAGGTGCCAGCTTTGGGGCTGCATCGGAAAGGGAAGGCGGAATAATGAGGCTTTGTCTCTCTAACGGGATTACCGGGATCCGTTTATGAGAGGGCAGAGCTGAGGTGGCTGGAAGAAGGGGCGGTTTGGGAGCAGAAGCGAACAATGGGACCCTCCGGAGCCGGCAGCTGGGCAGAGCACGGCCGCCTCCCTCCCTCCCTCCCTCCCTCCCGGCCTGCAGCCGCCGGGGCTGGCAGAGCTTCCCGGCAGGCAGCGCCAGGGAAGGGATGCCAGCAGGCTCCGAATCGAGGGGCTGTTTCCAGTATCGATCTATGCAAATGAGCGGAGAGTCAGGTCGACCAAATTGTCGTAAAAATCCGCTCCAAATCGAAGAAAGTCCGCCTTAGCAATCGTTACGGGGATATTGGAAACACAAACTCCATCCTCCTCTCCCGGATAGCACCAGCAAGACGAGGGTTTTTCGCTGCTGGGGTGGCTGCTGAGATAGGGAAGGTGGAAAGCGCAGTTTCTGAGAGCTCAGACCTTTGAAACTGACTCTGCAGGAGTGGAAGCCAAAGAGAGCAACGTCCTCCCACCGGCGGGCACCTAAAGGCCAGCTACAGCTGGGAGGGAGGCCCTGCCCCGGACCCTTCCTAGCTCTGCTGTAGGTTTCTGGAACAAGGTGGTTGACTGAAAATAGGCTCGGAGCACGGTGGCTGCCCAGCTGCGTCCCTGCACACCCGGAAACGGCCGCAAGTTCTCACCGCCGCTGTACTCGAAAGCGCAGGAGCAGTTGTGCTTTTGAAAGGAGAAAGATTTGGCCCTTCCCTTATTTTTGTCTGTGAAACGGATCAGTGACCCCGGCTCCAACTCGGATTGACTGTCTTGCGTTCTCTAGGGACAAATTAATGGAGACCTATCACTTAATTAACAAACCCTCGCTCACGGTATATTAAAGCCGGGCTCTGCACCGGGAGCGCAGACGGGAGGGTTTGGGGAGGCGGCGGCAGAGCAGGGGTACGGACCGGGACAGGACGGCCATCTCTGAGCAGACAATACGGGACCCGCTCGGAGCACACCGGGCAGCGAGCGCCCACAGCGGGGTGAGGCTCTGGAGCAGCGAAGCCACGACACGGACGGTTTGTCTCACGCAGAGACATCCACGCGAAACTCAAACTCCGCGGCCTAATGATAACTACAACCAGTTAAAAAAAATAATAATTAAGAAACCAAACGATTTTAGCCAACAGCATTTCTCAGGCACCGCTCACCGGCCGGGCTCGGCTCACTCGCGCCGAGCGCCTGTCCCAGCTCACCCAGGCAAGCGGGACGGTGGCCCCGAGCCCCGCCGCGACCCGAGCCCACCGCCCCCGACACAAAGCAGACACGCCGATTCCTCTCGGCTGCGCATTACCGGGGCTGTCCCGTACCCCGTCCGTGGGCCCGGTCGGGCCCGGTTCAGCCGCCAATTCAAGCGTTTCTGCCTCGCCCCCCGCGCTGCGGGCAGGGCTGCCGCCGGCCGGTGCCGCTTTCGGCGGCGTCCCGTTACCGGGCGCGCTGGGCGGCGTTGTGCCGGCGGCAGGAGAGCCTGGAGGGTGCGCCCCGGCCGGGAACGGGGAGAGCCGGGGCGCCGCACTGCGCAGCCCGAGCCCCGGCTCGGCTTTGTCTGAGTGCGGCGCAGAGGAACCGGACGGTGCCGGTGCGCCGAGCCGGGAGAGGGGAAGGGAGAGAAATGGAGCGGCGGAGCGGGGGATCGGTGCTGCTCTTCAGGGACAGGCAGGGACCGGGGCGGCCTGCCCAGGCCCGAGGCCCCGCTCTGCCGCTGCCGTGCCCCGACCCCGCAGCGGGCTCACCTGCAAGCCGCAGAGCAGACATCCGCTGAAACTCCGGCTCCTGGAGCCACTTCCACATTCTGCGGAAGGTCTCCCGGCCGGATTTGAGCTTGCTCCAGGGCTTGGGGTTCCTCAGCAGGTCTGAGAGCGTCCCTTGAGAGCGGCACAGCACCCTCTGAGCGAAGATAGCCTGGGGGATGCTGTACCGCTTGAGCTCGGTGGTGATCCTCTGAGCTACTTCTTTGGTATTGATTTCTTCCATTTGCCCTGAATTACTTCCACTGTTGACCTGCGAACCAGTTACAGAAGGGTTTTGCTCCCTGGCAGAGCCCAGGATCTGCCCGTGGCTCTGGGCATTCAAGTGGGCATGGGGGTGGTGTGGGATCCCGTTGATAGGCACCATGCCAGCGGAGGTGGGGGTGAGGTGTTGGTCGCCATGCCTGGCTAACATGGCAGGGTGGTGGGCTTCAAATCCGTTTGGGGTGAGCATTTTCTCGGCGGGCATGGTGGCGCCGGGGTGAGCGTAGTGGGGCAGCCCTTGCTGGGAGTTGTGGATGCTCCCCAGGCCCGATCCAGACAACGGAGAGAGGCTCTGTCCCATGCCGGTAACATCCTTGTGGTAGGGGGTGTAGAGATTGTTCATAGACGCCAGACCCCTCTCGTCCCGCATGAGTGTGAAGCTGCCGCTCACGTTGCCCGGTATCCGCTGGTGGGGATGGTGATGGTGATGATGATGGTGGTGGTGGTGAGGGAACTTGTCCGAGACCGTCGAGATGGGAGGTAGAGGCTGAAGAGGGGTTAACGTGGTGTAGGTGCTGCTCATGCTCATGCCGGGGGGTGTCTCGCAGGCCATGGTCATGGTGGGGTGCAGGGGGCCGGTCAGAGCGTGCTCGGGCGGCCGGTGGTGGTGGTGGTAGTCGCCGCCGTCGAGGATGGACGCCATGCCCATGGAGCGCGGGTGGGCCGGCAGGTGGCTGCCGCGGTGGGCCACCGCGCTCCGGTGGTGGGGGCTGCCGCTCATCAGGTCGGCGGCGGCGGGGACCGGCTCATGGCTCACCCCGTGCAGATCGCCGATGTTCTCCATCGCCAGCTGCGCGTTCATCGTCGGCCGTGCGGGCGGCGGGACCGCACATCTATCTGGTGGGCGGTGGGGCGTCCTGGAGCTCTTGGCGGCGGCCGGTTGCTCCCGCGGGCCGGCGGCGGCGGGCGAGCGCTGCGGGCTGGTGGTGGCGGTGCTGCTGCTGCTGTTGCCGGGCTGCTGGCTTTCCCGATTTTGGTTGGCTTTTTTTTTTTTTTTTTTTTTTCTTTTAATTTTTATTTTGTGGCAATGTATTTATTTTTTTTTTTTTTTCCCCGCTGCTGGCTGGCGCCGCCGGGCCGGTCCTAGGGCCGCCGCTCCCTCAGGCCGGGCCCCGCAGCCGCGGCCGCGGCGGGTGTGTGGTCGCGTCCCTCGCCATCCCCAGCCATGGCTCTCTCTGCGCCCCGCGCTCCGACACCGCTCCGTGCTGCAGCGCCGCCGCCGCCCGCACCGCGCATGCGCGCGGCGCCCCCTCCCGCCCCGCCCCGCCCCGTGACGTCACCGCCCCTATTAAGCGGGCGAGCCGCGCGCGGCGGCGCCCAGAGCGGCGGTGCCGCTGCCCCGGCACAAAGGGGCGCCCCGCCCCGCCCCGCCGAGCAGGGACACCCGCCCCGCCCCTTCGGTGACTCCGCGTTTTCCGTGAGCGCGGAGCCTCCTCACCTCACCGGGAGCTTCCGGAGGTGACACCGGACCGCCCTGCCCCGGGGCCCCCGCGGGCCGTGCCCTTCGTGTCCCCCGCATTCCCCGCCGTATCCGCCCACGCTGTCCCGCAGCCGCCTGCCCCGGTATCGCTCCTCTCAGGTGCCCTACGGGAAAACTTCCCGCTGCCCGGCCTGGGGATGGGCGGTGGGAGCCCCACGGCGCTGCGTCCCGGGGTCAACCCTGCGGCTCGGCTCCCCCGCCCCCCCCACCACTCGCAGGGGTCCCGCGGGGGTCCGGCCGGGGGGTGCGATGGGCAGGGACGCTCCCCGGCAGCCCCCGCCGGGGACCCCGGGCGTGCCCGGCAGTGCAAGGCGAGCATATGTCCCGAGGCGCCCAGCAGCCGGATATGCCGCTGGTTTTCTTTTATTTTTTCTTCAAAAAGAAAGAAAAGGAGGCGGAGGAGAAAGAACAAGCGAGCTCACCCGCCGGCCCCCCTCGTTAGCTAAGGTGCCTTTATGCTGGAAGAAAGGGCAGATGTGCCTATTGTTCGCCCATTAACAATAACGAACCACGCCGGGCAGAGTGCAGCGTGTGCGCGGCGCCGAGCGGCGGGAGGGACGGGCCGAGCCGAGCCGAGCCGCGGGGCCGCAGCCGGGAGGCACCGGGCCGGTGGCGCACAAAGGCCGCCGCCGCTTCCCCCCGCTCTGCTGTCGGGGACCGCGGTTGCTCTCGGCACCCTGCGGAGCCGCCTGTCCCTATCGCCCCGGCCAGGTCCGGGGACAGCGAGCGGATCTCCGCCGCGATTGGGCTCAGGCTGGGACCCCGGTGTCTTTTCCATGGAGCGGGGACCCCGGTGCCTTTTCCATGGAGCGGGGACAGGACTTGAGCACCTGTCCTGGCAGAGCCCGCAGCGGCGGCAGGCAGAGCGAGGCCAAGCCGCTTCGTCCCGCGGGACGCGTGCCGGGGTCTGTGACGGGGGCGTTGTCACCCTCCCTGCTTTCCGCTGAAAGCCCCAAGGCCCCTTCCCCGGTAAGAGGGGGGAGTCGCTGCCAGCGGCCCCACGGGGAGCTGCAGGGACAGAGTCATGAGCCGGTCCTAGGAGAGAGTCCCGCTGGGAGCGAGTTGAAATCAACCCCTGGGGTTCCTTTTCTCGGAGCTGTTGTCCCAACTTAACGGACCAGGCCAGCGGAGATCCCCCTCGGTGCGAGGGCACGGCTCGGGACCCCGTGGGGTCTCGCTGTCCTCCGGTTCATCGAGGCAGCGAGGCCCCTCGCCCCGCGCTTTGAGCCCAAAGTACGGCAGCAGTGGCCGAGCCAGGGCAGCGGCGTTTTGGCGAGGAGCCCCATCGCCGGAGCCAGGCCTGGTCCAGCTCCTGCCCTGCTGCCCGTCCACAACAGCCGCGGAGCCAGGTGTGGCCCGGCCGCGGGGTGCGGTGTGCGGACCGTGCCCCACACCGGAGCGTCTGGCCCGTCCTCCCGCAGCCCGCCCCGCAGCCAGACTCGGGGCTGAGCGGGAGCCTCTCGCTGCCTCTCGGCCGGGCACCGCCGCACTCGTGGGGCGCTCCCGGGGCACCGTGCCCGGGGAGCCCGGAGTGGGGGCTGCTGGCCGGGAACAGCCCCGTGCGTGGCTGCGTGTGCACGGCCTGAGTGTGCCCGCGCTCGGGGAGCTCAAAAATCACCAGGAGCCGGGAGGCTCGCAGGAAACTTTTAGAATCGCAGCCATCGTTGGTGTGTATGTTGCGTGTATGGCCCTGGAAGCTAGTATACTTTTTCGCCTCTGTAAATTCAGAATTTCCACAGCGGTTTTATGCATTTCCCGAAATTAACACACACACACACTTTTAAGAATTCTGAGCTATTGAACCCCGTCTCCTAAAGAAATCAATTGCTCACTACCGTTCATTTTCCCTGGGCGCAAGAAGCTCCCCCGTATTTTATTTTGTGCTTTAAAAAATCACACATACAGATCCCCCACTGTTCTTACCGCCCCAACCACCCCCAATCCCAAAGGCTTCCACAGCTCTCTAAATTTTTGTAGAGTTAACGCTGACAGTATCTCCATTTCTGATAGCGAGGAATATATAAAGAAAGGTATATCTGCCAAGGAAGAAAAAATAAACCTGAAACCTAACCAATGACCTCAGAAAATGTTTAGGATAAAATAAAATACAATAAAATACAAATTAAAATACAATAATAAAATAAAATAATCGAGAACGTTTCGAGACCGAAGTGAACAGCTGTGATTGTTTCCCAAGCCGACGCAAGGTGATGTCACAGATCTAATCGAAACATTGTCAGCTTCTTCATTATCAATATCTGTACACAATTTACAGTTTAATTAGAAATATTTAATCTCCGTGTATTTAGCGATTAGTTATCAAAGCAAGCGTCATAGCGAATATGTTACACCCTCGAGTTTGTAGGAAATTGCAACATCAAATTTTTCTTCAAGAAAGAAAAATTCTTTCGAAGTCGAGGATAAACCCGACCGTAAACAATTTGGAGAGTCCCGTGACACGCCGGCCTCCGACGAGGTTCAATCTTTAAGCTTAGAAAAGAGTGGCCGTATAAATGCACCCAGCTCCCCCCAGCCCTACAAGCATTTTTTGTTTTTAAAATATTTTTTCCGTTACTCTGGGGGTGACCCAATGGCGAAGAGGCTCTGATGCGCAAAAGCCGCCGGCGCGGAGGACAGAGCAGGACCTCGGGCCCGACCGCCGCGGTCCCGTCTTAGCTGCAGGGTGCCCCGGGACCCCGGGATGAGCTCGCAGGAACCCGGGAAAGGCAAGACGAGGCCGGCACACCTCCCCGCAGCCTTCGTTCTCAGCCTTCGGGGGTGCCCGTGCGTGGGCTCCCCTCGTCGCGGAGCCCGGCACGGTTCCCCCGCGGAGCTTCCCGCCCCACTGGCGAAGGGCGAGAGCCGGAGAGAGCTCATTTCGGTGCGCTAATCAATTACTGCTTGTGCAGTCAAGTACCATATATTTAACAGAATAATCGTTACCGCCCTTAAGTCTTTATTTGATCAGCAGATACTCGGAGCGGACTTAAAACGCAACTTTGCTTGTTTGAATTGCGTGGCGTGTGTGTGCTTTCTAAATCCGAGCTAATGACACCATGAAACGGCCGTAATCTCCCGCCTGACGCCGGCAAACACCGCGCGGGCACCGGGGCCCGCCCGACGGGGCGGCCCGGCCCGGGGCAGCGATCACAGGGCGCTGCAACCCACCGGACAGAGCTGGCTTGCTTTCTTCCTTTCTTCTTTTTTTTTTTTTTTTTTTTTTTTTTTTCTTTCTTTTTTTCCTTTCTTTTCTTTTATTTTCCTTTATTTTGTTTGGCTTTTCTTCCTTTAATTTATTTTTATTTGTACTGTATTTTTCCACTTTGATTTTCTTTTAATGGCTTGTGAGGGGGCTGCTGCCGCCCGCGCCCTCCCGCGCCTCCTGTGCGGTGACAGCTTGCGGCACCGGGTCCCCTCGCACGGGGAGCGTGTCAAAGGTGACGCTCGAAGGCTCCCAAAGCCAACAGCTGCCGGGGGGGATTAACTTTTCCAGACTTTCCCCTGTCGAGCTTCTTGGAAACTTGCTTGGCGACAAAAACATATACATCTGTCGGGGGCAGGCAGAGAACAGAGGGCTGCGCCGGCCGGGGCAGGTGGGGGAGGGCCTGGCTTTCAGGGGAAGCTGCGGCGCGGCGGGGGCTCGCTGCGGGTGCCCGTCCGGAGGGGGTCCTGCCTTTCCCCCTCCCGCAGCCCTCACCCCCGGGCCCGGAGTTCTGCCCAAGGGGAGCCTCGTGGATCCCTGGGTCGGCAGAGCGGTGACTGAACTTGCTCCAAGCCGGCCCCTGTCACCTGCCTAAGGGCGCTGGGCTCTTCCCTTCTCCCCTCTGGAGCCCCCGCGGTGGTGTCGGGCCGGCTGAAGGACGCAGAGCTGGGAGAGGGCACCGAGCGAGCCCCGGGGGCTGCAGGGCGCTGCCCGGCCGAGCCGCCGCGGTCCCTCTGCAGCCGCCGCTCTCCCGCACCCCCCGGAGCAAACCGCAGCGCTTGTTAATGAAGGAACTTCTGGAAGATTGCAAAACACCGTAAATAATTTAGCATTGTATTTCAGGAAAAAAAAAAATAGCTTTCTTAAATCATCTCCTCAATATAACTTGCAGACTTACAGTATGGCCCTGGTAAGTCTAAATTTTTAAAGTAGCAATATTCAAAGAGACAGAGATGTCTGTATTAATTATTTATCCGCTGGTGCCTTCCTTCGTTTCTAACTTATTATTAATTAGGCGCCTCTAGTCTTTCGCAGAGAGCTCCACAGAGCCAGTTGCAGCTTTAAATATGAATTAAAAGCAAATCCAAGCTACTGTAATGCGAAAATTATTCCGTGTCTTCTATGGCAGAGATGAATAGCTGCACAGATCAATACTGTGAAGCTATGCTCCAAACGACAGGGTTATTGATAGCTTATATTAATGATGTTAATGATGGAAAAAGGAAAACAAGAACCCGACCAACTTATAAACTTTTTATCTGCTGAAACCCCGCAATCAAGCGGACAGGAGCATGAATTAAGGGGGCTGGAAATAATAAGGACATTATTTATGAAACCGGATAAATGACTTCTGATAGTTTGATGCGTTTGAACGCTACACTGCCGCCTTCTCGGAGGCAGGCTGGGACCGGCCGGGTGCTGCCCCTCTCCCCCGGCCCCAGGAGGATGTGTGCTCCACGCACGGTACACGCGGGCACGGCGCGGCGGGCTGCAACCCTTGGCTTTAGATGCTGCGAGGATGCCCTGGGAAACCCGCAGGGAAACACTCCTGGGGCGCAAAGGACGAGCTCCTGGCGGGCACCGCCGCCAGCTGTGCCCGGCCCATGGCCCGCGGAAACCTCCCCCGACACGGCTGGCCCCGCTCCTCGGCCGGGCAGAGTTGGGGGCAACTGGAGGGAGGAGAAAGGGAAGGAGCCGCGCTCCTCCTCCCTCGGAGCCACCGCCCACGACGCTCCCCGGACACGCGGGGCCGGGCTGAGCCTTCCCGCCCGCGGAGCGCCTGTTTGCGGGCACGACCCTCAGTCGGGGTCTCCGGCCCATCCCACAGCAGCGAGCCGCTGCTGCCCTGGTGCCCCCTCCCCTCATCGGGCCGGCCCCGGGAGGGCCGCGGGGGCTCCTGCCCTCTCCGGCGCCCCTCGCCTTGGTACCCCGAAACAGGAGTAATCCTTGAGGTCACATCGGCTCGGGCTGTCCAAACCCACGGACACAATGGGGATCGATAGCGCTTTGGTGAACGCTATTCTTCTGGGTCATTATTTAGGGAAAGGTGCTATTGAATCCCCGGCGGATGCCCAGAGGTGATGCTCTGCCAGGGCCCCGGGAAGGGCACCTGGCCGCGCAGGCAGCACGTGGCCCCGACTTGGCAATTAAGTCAGGGACACGTTTTAATCTGGCAGCGCTGCTCGAAACGCCTTGGGTTCCTCAGCTGAGATCTTTATTAGTTACACGTATGAGCGAATATAGTCGCTTCCTTTTTTTTTTTTTTTTTATCCTTTTCTCCCCTTCCCCGGACGCCAGACCGAGGGTTCTGTAAACTCTTCGCCTCTGTAATTATTCGTGTTAGACATTTTTCCATGCAATGCTCTTCCTTTGCCTGTCTTGGCGCATTTTATAAAATTCTTTGTCTAGATGCAGTCTCAGATATACATGATCAATCTCATAGATAATTATTTTCCTACTTTAAAATCCTGATGGTTTAAGAAGTACTTTTTAAAATATTTTTTTTGGTAATTATTATTTAAAAAAAAAAGCTTCTGCCAGGAGAAAGTCGCACTTGTTTCCAAAAACAATTCACAGCAGATAGTGTAGATATCACTTAATTCCTACAGAAATCAATGTGAAAATTAGATTTATTGGCTACTTACATTGTTAAAAATGACAAAGTGCTCCCTTTTATTTTCATAAAACCACAGAAGACCGAAAATCATTTAATAAAGAATCCACCTAGTTTAATTTCACTGTAGGTCTCTTGCATCGAAACCAATTATTCGAGCCTCTCCCTCATAAACCTGCCTTCTATTCTAGTATTAGGAGCAAAAATAATATTCTCAAGGAGAGTTAAAATAGTAGCATTTGTTTGGTGGTTGAAAAACCTTTCACGCCGTTAGCTGAAAGGGGTCGTGTAAATAAAACAGGATCTGCGGTTTCAAATCGTTCGGTGTTCTCGATTCGCCCCAAAGATTTGGTGATTTCTATTTGTATTTTTTTTTTTAACAAAATTACCCTTTAAAAAAATATTTGATTAGTGTATTTCTAAAAAACGGGAGAGAGCAGAGGAGAGCGAAGGGCCGCCTGGCTGCCGGCGCTGCCGGGCGTGTGGCGGCCGAGGCGGTGCGGGGCCGCTTCTCCTCTCGCTACTTGTTGGGTTTCGCTGCGAGGGAACGAGAGCGGCGGGCAGGGCCGGGGGGCAGCCCCCGCACCCCGGGCTCTCCGCAGGGCCCGGCGCAAGCTGGGGGTGCGCTGCCTTTCCCCCAAGGCTCACTGCCGTCTCCTGGGCAGGGCCGGGGCGGGGGGAGCGCTCCGGGCCCGGGCCGCGGGGCAGCGGCGGCGGCTGGGCAGGGCCGGGGGCTCGGGCAGCGCCCGCCCTCCCGTCCCGGCAGCACCGCGCCCAACGCCGCCGGGATTTAGGATCCGCGCCCCGGCCTGGGAGAGCGTCGATAAAATTCTGCGTATCAAATGAGCAATCATTTGTTGTGGTTACGTGTTGGGTAATGAAAGATGTTAGCAGGATCAATAAAAATGAAAACACTTTTACTTACATCTTGAATTACTGTTTTAAGGAGTGAGCTGTGGTGATGCAACAAACCAGAGAAAGATCTACAACCATCAAATGTCTTCAAATGAAATCAAAATGAACGCGTGTCACCCTGGGCTCGGCCCCGGCCCCCTCCCGAAAGCTCTCCTTGTTCGCGTACCCCCGCGAGGGCAGGGCGAGCCCCGGCCGGGCCGGGCCCGGGCCCGGCTCCCCTTGGCGAAGTCATCCCACCACGTCCGTTCATTTCTATTTCGAAAGAAAAACTCAGCTATCTTCCGGGGTGTCTAAAGGTCAAATAACAGGTCGTAGCCCGAGGCAAATGGGAATTTTAGAGGGATGAGGGAGCCAGCCGGCTCCATCCTAAAAGCTTACCCTCGGCTGCCGCTAAATAATAAAATATCTACGCATCTCTATCGTTTATTCCCGCGTACAGCTACCCGGCAGGCACACGCTCGGGGATCCGTGCGACTGGGCTCTGCAGCGCACGAACCTGCGGAGGAACCTGCTCGCAATCGATCCCCAGACCCGCAATGGCCGTCGTAGCGCCGCTTAGCCCAACCGAAATAAAAGCGGGGCCCTTATTAGCAGAAAATTATCGGGATCGATTTCGGGGACATTCACGGTGAATTTAGCAAGGAACAGCCCCAAACATGGAGGCTGCCAGCGCTCCGGGACCGCTCCCGCTTTCGGACGCGCCGGCGGGCAGCGGCCGCAGCCTGCGCTGGGCTGCGCGGCGGCGGAGCGGGCGCGGCGCTGCCCGGTCCCTCCGCTCGGGAACGACGGCCGATCCGCAGGCGCGGAGGGGCCGGGCGAGGCTCCCTCCCCCGCCTGCGCTCTCCCCGCTCCGCGGGCGCGGAGGAGGCCGCGGGCACCGCGCGGCCCCCGCTCCGTTCCGCTGTCGCTGCGCGGCCGCGGCCGCCCCGGCGCGCCCCGCCCCGCCCCGCCCGCCGGCCCTCCGCCCGCACCGTGCCCCGCTGGGCACGCTTACCCCGCCGTCCGCCGCACGCCGCTGGGACGGCCATCCGCTGCGGGCTCGCCTCCTAGATTTGTCCCTAGGAGGAGAAAACTCAAAATAAAAAAAAAAAAAATTAAAAAAAAATCTATCTGCATAATTTCAAATGAGAACGAGAGGAAGAAAAAGAAGAAGGAAAAAAAAAAAAAAAAAAGGCAACCGCCGCGGCTGCCACGCCAGTCCCGTTAAAAAATAAAGCACCAAACCCTCACAAGGTGTAGGAGAGATCTTTTATTGGACCAACTTAAACGCAAGAATTTACAGCCAGAATTACAAGATCTTCATCAGCCCAACAGGCACCAGAGGCAGAGGCACAGGCAGCAATTTGTGTATTCCCTGGGTCTGCAGAAGCTGAGATGGTTTTGGTGGAGAAAGGGGATGGGAGAGAGGATAGACACTCTTTCCCCCCAAAGAGCCTCAGTTTGTGGCTCAGGTAAAAATAAAAATAGGAAAAAGCAAAAAGAAAAAAAACCACAACGAAAAATCTCTTCAGCGCCCCATTTTGCTCCATCTTTAAGTCCAGTTCAGGATCAATTCTTTCCCTTACATCTCCAGCCATAAACCAACAGCTTCCAGCTAAACCTTTTAAAGGTTAAAAGGAACAAAAATAGAAATAATAATCAAGGGGTTTTTCTTCTCCTCCTGCTTGTAGGACAGCGCATTTTGGTCAGTCTAGCCTTGCATTTAGGGATGCTACTTGCATTTGAATAGCTGCCTGGCTGGTTATGGATCGGGAGGCTATGAGAGGAATCAGTATGCAAATTGTTTCAGTTACAATCGAAGGGTTCGATCTGGAGAAGGTGCCTGAGCGGAAGTCGCTGTCAGCCAGCGGTGCATTAGGCTGCCATTGCCTCCGCCGTCTGGGCCTGCTCTCCCTTTCCCTCACCCTTTTTTATGCTTGTGTACAGGTTTCTCCGGCGGTAATTAAAACATACACACAAATCAGGGGCTGCTGCATATCACGTTGGTGCCTTTTGCAGGCTGCGGGCACAGGGAGAGGGGGAGTGGAGAGAATATATCGCCGTGCTGCTGGGGTTATTATTATGCAGCAAGGGTGAGGCGATCAGTGAAATAAAACATTTATAAATGGTTTCGTGCTTACAGTAGGAGAGGTGGGGTGGGGTGGGGGCTGGGGGGCCGCCCGGGCGCTGATCACACAGTGCAGGCTGCAAATCGATAACCCTTTCCTTGTAATCCCAGTAATTGTGGGAATCACGGCTCTCCGTTAAAGGGACAGCGGGCTGCAGCGGGGGCGCGGGGGCTGCTGTGCTTGCACGGCCTCTGCTCCCCGAGGGCTCACCCTGGGCTCCCCAGCCCTGCCTGGAACGAGCTGGCAGGGCTGCGGGCAGGGGCTGGGCCGGGCTGGCCGCACCGAGCGCCATTTCCACAGAGCCCTTGGAGGCTGCAGCAAGGCCCTTCCTGTCACCTGTGGCATCCTCCTCCCAGGGCAGGACGTGTCCAGAACCCCCGGCTAGAGGCACGGAGGGGAGCGAGGGCATCCCGGGGCCGCGGGCAGGGGAAGGGGTCGCTCACAGCTGTGCCTCCCCTGCCCAGACTTCCTGCGCTGCCCCGTGTCCCCGCGGAGCCTCGGCAGCCCGGCCCAGCTCCTTGCTCTGTTCTGGCACCGCCAGGAGCACGGGAGGCCTCGGGCACCCTGTACTGATCAGGTCTCCGTGGGTTTAGTGTTATTTGGTCGTGTGGCGGAGGGATGAGAAGGACTGGTGAGGCGCTGGCTGGGATCGGGCTGGCCCCGAGGTGTTCCCAGCGCAGCAGGCAGGCCCAGGCCTGCGCGCTGCCCCGCGGCCCCCGGCTGTGGCGCTGAGGGCTCGGGGTGCCAGGCAGCCTCCAGGGCGGCCGGCGAGGGGGCTGCGTGGGCAGGAGCAGGGCCCCATGCCCCCGGCGCTCCTGCCCTCTCCCTGCCGCTGACCATCTGTCATTCAATTAGGGCTGGGAGGCAGCTGAGGGGCTGGGGGGAGCGGGGCTGGGGGTCAGCGACCCCGCGCACAACGGCCTGCTGCCTCGCAGACGAGAAGAAGTTCAAATGTTAAATGCTCTCCGGCCCCGGCTCATCCAGGGCACTCGCCTTTGGAGGCAGCGGAGGGGTGAAGGGCATCAGTCATTAGCACTTAGATTTCAGCTCCGAGGCTGACCCTGCCTTCTGTTGGGGGATTTTGGCCTGAAAAGCCTTAACCCTTCCAGGGCAGCCCCCTCCCCTCTCCAACCCCACCCGGGTAGCCCCAGGCTGGTGCTGCCTGACCGGGCTGCTCCCCACAGCTTCCCGGTAGTCTGGGGCTGCCCCCCGGGCAGGTGGGTTTGGGGAAGAGGAGTGATCCCCGCAGCCCTGCCCACAGCCGGCCGCTTCCCTGACCCGGGGAAAAGGGTAAGGCAGGGCAACAAGTCAGTGCCAGCAGGGAGACACACTGCGAGCCGCGCTGGGGGCAGCACACGCGCCCTGCCCACCCACCCTGCACCTCCTGCAGGGTGCCTGACACCCCCTCTCCTTCTTACAAACAGACCTGAACAAATTGATGAATTGAGTTTCCACTATGCTAATTTGGACATCATAAATATTTAACTATCAACCCTAGCAGCCAGCCAGAGAGGGCTCCTCTCTTCTTTACATGCCACTTAATCTAAAGTAAATGTTTGCCCCAGAAGTGGCTAGGGCAATCTGAGCATCTCATTCCCTGCCCCTTCCTCCCTCAGGGGAGGCCTGAGGGTCCAAAAGGGGGTCTTGTCACGTTTGACTCATTTTGCAGGGTTTCCCTGATAGCCTTCCTCCTTGTTCTGGGTGTGTTAAGAAGCTAAACTGAGGCAGAGATTGAGCTGTGGCTTCTGCCTAGGAGAATTCTGACATGGTGCCCCAAATCAGAGGTCTCTGGCTGCATCACCTGACACTGGGCTGCTCTGCCTGGAGCAGATTTCACATCTATTCAGAGATGGAGAAATTCCCAACTTTGGACCAAGGCAATGAGGAATGAGTTTTCATTCTCATTCAATGAAAACAAATTCCTCTGTCTCATGAAAACCCACTGTATTTATAATTTCAGTGGGATTATACCTAGCAAGTGAACTCTCCATGTCCTTCATCTCAAGGACATTGTATATCCCTCATGGCACCAGCACTTGGTATGTTTGGGAGATTTTAATGTTTCATATACTTACTGTTTGCTGCTGAAGGGTAGTCATTTTCTCTTTCAACATGGTAACACATCACAAGTGTTTGTTAATGATAGCAGAGCTTTTTTTTCCTAAATGGCTTGAGCAGCTCTTTGAAACTCTTGTCTGTAACAGCCTTGCAAGTTGTTCACCTCAGAAGCTGTAGAAGCAAAAGAAAATGTCACCCACAGTAGTGCAGGAGTTCATGGGGCCCCAAACAGCTCATCTGGGGCTTGGTCTGGAATTTTTAAAGCATTTGTGGGGCAGCAATGCCACTCACATGATGCAGCAGGTCTTGGGAAGTGGCCTTTCTGTTTCTGAGCTCTGTTGATTTGTTAATGAGAAGCTTAGGATATCTGTTACTTATGCTGACTCTGTCTCTCGCCTGCTAGCAAAAAGTGAAGTTCTCCTCTAAAGAAGAGTGCCCTGGTGCTTTGGTACATCCCTGGGGCAGACACCGTGTACCACTGCACACTGTGAGCTCACATCCCTCCTGACAGCCCCTGACCAAGCACAGAGCATGGCATGGTAAGACAAAGGCTCGTGCTGTGCTAGATGTGTCAAGACAATATGAGAACAACCATGGGTGTTATTACTTGAGCATGCACAGGAACGTGACATCAATCTCTACATTAAAATACACACAAGAACAGGAGATGTTATCTTGCCTGCAATGATCCTGCAGATCTGTGTGGCTTCCCTCACACCCTCATCTCTCAGTTACTTAGAAACACAGGGAATGTTGGGGTATTTCTGTGCTCTCTTGTTCTCCCTTTCCTAGCTGGCAGCAGGCTGGTAAGGCCCTGGGAGAAGGGACAGTGCAGCCCATCAGGGTGTAAAAGCAGGGTAGGTGCTGCACTGGAGATGTGAAACACTGGTTTGCTATAGGGTCAGATATTTGATTATCAGGAAAAGTTGATCCAGTCACATGACAGATCTTACATTTGCTGTCATAAAATCTATCATTATTTAATAGGCATGGAAATCAAATGCTTCTGTGGACTATGAAGCAAGAATCTTTTAAAAATGTCTGTTTACCACAACAGACAACATATTGATCATTACTTTTGAGACCTCACAGATGATTCACAGATGTATGCGAACACAAGCTGGCAGCTTGCTTTGCTCTATTCACTGCCCAAAATCAAACCCCACCAACTGTCACACACTCATCAAATATCACTGATCACAATCAGGTAGATTTTAATTTCTTTACTTTAAAGGCTACTGTTTTGTTAAAGACAAATAACAATAAAATTCTGTAGCACCAACCTGCCTTCTGGTGATGCTGCTGTTTGCAGTGATACTGACAGGTATACACAGTGAAGAGACACTCCTGTCTATTGGCACAGAAGAAAAACTGCCTTGTCTGAATGCAGCAGACCTGGTATTTACCACTATGAACAGCCTCATCCATTTTGGCAGCACAAAGGGGCTGATCTCTTTCTGACTTGAGTCAATATAATTTTTTTCCTGGTATTAGGGACACTGGAATGGGTGGAAGGTGGAACAGGTTGCTTTATTCCTTGCAAAGTCTACAAGTACTGTTTCCATCCTTCAGCCTCTCCATTTCTTCCTTGGGATCCCTGGATGAGAGTTGTGAGATGAAATTAAAAGGAAAAGTTACAATGCTGATGTGGAGCATGTAGGAACTCGAGTGGGTTAGAGCACCCTGTCAGAGCCTGGTCTCCTCCAGCCAGTGACAAAGGTGTGCCCGTCCCTCCTCTGTGCCCTGGCAAGTTCAAGTGATGAGAAAGGAGTCTCCTGGGTAAGGATTATTAATGGCAAATCACTGACTTGTGATATGTACCACGTTTCCTGATAGAGACAGTAAGTTATCTCACATGGATTACTACAGTGTTTATAGATGTGTTTTTCCATCTCCATGAGCTGCCATGGCTCCATGGTCCCCAGACTGAGCCCCCTTTGCCTCCACCAGCCAGTGGCACCTCTGTGACACCCAGCACTGAGAAGAGGAGGGGGAGCGAGCACTATCTCCCTCTAGCTTCAGAACTAGCACAGTCTTTAATCTGTGCATATTTTAAGGTGTGGGGATCCCATAAATCCTTTCACATCTGGGATCACTTGTAATGGCCAGTGTCAGGAGTTTACAGAGGAGCTTTCCTAAGATCTAGTGCCCAGAATCAATAGCAGCTGCAATTCCAGGCAGGGGGATAGGCTGAATCCCGATTTGATTCTCAGGTGTTTTCAATTGTATTTCCAGCAAAAAATTACTGTTGTTAAGTGATTCTGCTGGTCTGGTCGTGCCTTTTGAAGTTGCCTTTATTTCTTTGAGCTCAGATTCCTTGAGATCCTCTAGGTGCTCCGTCCCCAAATCTGCATGTATGTAATAAACTTGACAGCTTCCCGGCAGATGTCTCTATCTTCACCATTTTCTCCTTTATCGAGGGGACAGCACTGGAGAGTGCATCTTAGCAAGTGAGGCCAGTGCAGGCGTTTTAGAGAGCTCCCAGAGGCCCCCCAAGTCATCTACTCCAGCCACGAAAGAGCAAGGGGACCTTGTGTGGCAAGGCAGGGTTTGACACACTCTGCAGCTCACATTTCTTCATTCTCCACTTCCCCTTGCCCTCGCATAGTGCATCTGACAGCATCAGCTCCCATCTGCCTGCAAGGGTACATGCTGCTCTGGGGTGAATTTTTTGAGGTTTCAGCCACCCTACCTCACAATGGGGAGCACCCCTCATCATTACCAGCATCACCATTCTTGTTTGTGCAGAGCACTGCCTGGGAGCACCAGGAAAATGGAGTCTGGAGAATGGGGCTCTGTGGTACAGTGTGCCTTTGGCCTCGGGCACAGTGTGCTGGCCAGGACTGCTGGCTGGACTCTGCCCTCTCCATGAGGTGCTTCTGGGTCTGTGCTAAATCACAGGCAAGTCGGGGCCAGACTTCCCTTGGCTGTCCCTGTTTGCTCTGAACTGCCTACATCTGAATTCCTTGTGGGTGGAAGAAAGGAACATGGAGGTGATGGGCAGCATCTGTAATAGGAAATTGCTGTCTGCAGATGTGTGTGTGAAGGAAAGCCCGTGTCAGAAAATGGTATCAAGGGATAAATTCCACAAGTGAGTGAATCCATCTGAGTGTAAGACACAGGTTGTGCATTTTCCTCAAGAAGGAGGTGAACAGCTTCAAGGATATCAATCCATTTTATGAATGACATGGTTTCACTAGCATTGTCTATGCTTATTCAGTAGGAGAGAAGACAACAGGCAAATAAACAGGTGTTTTTCCCATCTTGGACCAGGTTTTGAATCCTTACTCCCTTTGCATTTAGGTGGAGTTATTCTGGCAGTTTTGCTTGAGTGAGGAGTTTGATTATATTTCTCTTTTAAGGAGCAATGTGATGTGTGTCCAAGCTGAAACACCTCCTGAAAAATACAGCCTTCTCTCCTGACTGGCTCTGCAGGTGCGTGGTGTGAAGTGGAAGATGCTCCTGTTCTTTTAAAACAAGGTTTTGCCCATTGACTACAATGGAAAGCACCATGTTACCATGTCTAAGCACAGAAATTTCTCTGCCTTTGCTTTGTACAAATGGAAATCTGATTGCTCCTTCTAATCTTCCCCAGTACACCTGGTGTTGTAGGGACCAGTGACAACCTGGCCCTGATAAAGACTTCAAGAGTGCACCTATTATCTATACCCCAGAAAAACTCTGATCATGTGGGAATAGTTAAAAGTAAGAAAATATATAACAGCTCATCTGTCTTTCAGCTCCAGTCAGCTCAGAGGTGGGAACAGATTGACACAGCTGGGTGCAGCCATCCCGCTGGAGCCTGCAAAGGCTGCCCAGCAGAGCTACAGCTGGCCAGAGCACAGCCTGCACCGTTCCCTTGGAAGCTGTTCGCCTGCCAGGGCTTGGCTGCCGGCTCTGGGTGGCCAAAGCACTGAAGCTGCTTTCTGCCAAGCCCATTCTGATGAGACACTGAGACCTGAGGCTGGGTTTGGTTCTCTGTCCTGGAGGTGCAGGCAGTGACATGACCTTTTCTTGGTCCAGCACGCCCGCAGCCCTGGCACTGTGCTGAGGCCAGTGCTTGCTGGCAGAGGCAGGAGCTGGCTGCTGCCTGGGGCCAGGGCTCTTGGGCACTCAGGCAGGGCAAACCCTCCCTACCACCCGGGCCTGGTGCTGCAGGGAGTGTCATGCTGGGGAAGCAGCTGGATGCTGAGCAGCACAAGCCTTCATCTGTACACTGCTCTCTGGGTACTTGCTCGTACATGGTATGGTTGTGGGCAGGGTGTAACCCCTGGCCTGCAGTGCAGATGGTTGCATGAAAACAATTAATCTTCTGGAGAGCAGTGAATGGAAACATTAGTGCCTCGACCCCTAACACAGGTGAGCATCCCTGCCCAGCGTGAAGGTTTGTGTGCACAGGGAGCTTTTGCTGACTGCAAGCTTTTGCAGGCGTGTGGGTCTGTAAGAAAAGGCAGAGACAGATAGAGGATTGGATATAGGGATGCAGAGAAGCATTGCATTCTCCTGTACAAGCACTGGGACAGGAGCCCTGAGGAAAGGCAGTGAGTCCTGATGTCTGCGGGCTGCCCAAGGGGCTGTGAGAGGTGGGGGCAAATACCCCTTGCTCTGATTCCTGCTGTGGAAAGGGAAGTGTGACATGGATGTTTGCTCCTGGCAGATAACCTGGAAGCCATCTAACGAATACCCCAGCCTCACCTATTATCCCAGGAGGCATCAACCATCTGCAGTTTTGCTAGCTGTGCTGGACAGGAAGGGATAGTTCATTAGCAATTTATACATTTGGTTTGTCTCCTAAAATGGATCTTTCCAGCAGCAGGGATGTGTCATTTCCCTGTTGAGATGCTCCTGCTTCCACAGTGGTGACTCCCAAGCCAATCACTCTCAGCGTGAGCTGGTTACCAGCGTATGTAAATGACGTAAATAAGCTGCAGGAGCGGGGTCACGTAACTGTTTTGTTAGGTTCTGCCCTGTCAGCCCTATTTCATGGATTCTGACAGAATATTAACATGTTTGCATATGTAAATGTGTTAAAGAGAGCATCAGCTGAGGGAATACATTAAACCCAGTTGTCCTTCCAAGTTGATTTAATCTGACAGCACCTCCATTAAAAAAATAAAAAGCATCAGTTTTCCCTTTGTGAGTTGATGTACAGTAATTAGCTTGTTAGAGCAGGAAACACCTCCTTTCATAATTGATTTTGCACCCCTTTTACTTGGATATCTCTGACAAGCTGTTTCTTGTTCCCCAAGGACACCATCAGTACTTCCCATGTGTTTGGAATTTCATGAATGTGAATAATGAATATGATTTATCCCTCCCACACTCCCATGCACAGATAATATATGTAGCCAATTTGTGAACTGGACCTCGCATCAGGAAGATCGGTGTCAAAGTATTAATAGTGTAGTGCACAGGAATTAGGGCCCAGCTAAGCAGAGATTTTTGGGGCATTAGTGGGATGGGAACAGGTTGCACCACGTGTTTGTCACTGGGAAGGAAAAAAAGAATGAAGATTTTCTGAGCAGTCCTGTGTATCTAAGTTAGCATGCCAAATTGGTTGCTTATTACAGCTGGCACAGTGCCTTAGTGGGCTAATGTGTTAATAATGTGTAATGTTTCTCTTAGGCAATGGCACCACTCTTCATTAGCGCAGCTCAAGCCCTGTCACTGTTGCTTAGCTCGACATATTGTTTCTGATGTTCAAGTGAGGGTATTTGAAATCAGGGTTTCAGATCTGCTAATACATGTCACACACTCTTTAAAAATGGATTTTAAAAGGGCCTCAATAATTTTATGGCTACTAATAACATTTGTAGCTATGTGAGCTAAGCTAATGATAAGAGTAATCAAATTTCATGTTTCACGGCATAAAATGAGCAACTGTAGGGGTCAGGAAGGTATTCACTCCCTGCCCTCCTCCCCTGGGAGCCACTGTCTTTTCCGGTTGGTTCAGTAGATGAGCAGTGTTTGGGACGGGAAATAGCACAGTGCTGCAGGGAACTTCAGGTCTTGCACTGTACACATCGAGGATCTTATTAGTAAGAATCAGAATTCTGGTTTCAGCTGGCAAATGGAGCAAAACATTTGAGGGATACATTTGTTTCACACTGATTACCTCTCACACTGGCACCCAATACATGGGGTTGAGTCTCCTCATCTTTGGGCCCGTTTACTCAAATCCCCTGAACTTGGTCTTACACGAGCCTTATATTTCTGAGAGGCCCCAGCGCAGCCACGTAATTCACACCCCAATTTTTCAATCAATAAAGGTGCTCGCTTAGACTTCCCTCAACTTTCTGTTTTCACTCACTGTATTATCAAGTTTGTTTTGAGCATTTCTTTAACACTGAGAATAACAGAGGTATCCAAGAGAGCCTGGAGCCAGCAGCAAACACCTTTCTCAGCCGCTGTCCCCTGCCTGCAGCTCGCCCTCCCCTCGCCCAGAGCCTGGCTGAGCTTTGCCCAGGTGTGCTGCACCCGCTGCTCAATGGCAGGGCTGGAGCCAGGAGCCTGGGATTTGGCAAGGCAACAAACAGTTTAACTGGCTTTGAGAAAGGCTTCCCCTCCCTTTGCCAAATAGTGCCAAGAGCACTTTCTAGCACCCATTCTTTTAGTGTGATGTGTTTTCTAAAGCCTTTTAGTGCTTGTGCCAGCAATGCAGTGATGAGCCTAAAAGGACTCACTTAACACAATGTGTTATAAGCCAGATTGGAGATGTGCTGAATAAAATAACCCAGCAGAGACAGACAAAAAAGCTATCTCTATTTTTTGAACAGGAAAGCAGCTTTTATTTTTTTAAAAAAGCTGTTTTCCAGAAAACCTTGGCATCAGGCATTTTTTGAGGCTCAGAGTAGATTTCCACAAGGAGGGGGCTTCCTGGTACATCAGGGAACATAATGGGAAAGGCTGAAGTTAAAGACCCTTTAATTGAGGCCTTCAGAATGGTAAGTATAACACTGCATCGCTCTGTTTAGGGGATTTTGAGTATCTCTACCATCAAGGCTACATTTGTCTGTAGGATTAATCACTTTTTGATCCAGAGGGTTTAAGACAGACAGCTTACTAGGAATGTGCTGCATGGCTCTCCCAGGCTGGTAATTAGCTTTGTTTCTTCATATTGTCTTGTTTATTATACCCTTCTCCATCTCTTTTATTTTTTTTCTGACCAACATGTTAATATACAAATTCATTTTTAATTCATTTTTAATCCATTTTTAATCCATCTTTAACTTCTGAGTGCAGAGGGCTTTTAATAAAGTCTCTGTGTGAAATGCAGAAATGAAAAACTGCTGCTGAGCAGATAGGTGTTTTGTATATAGATGGTACTGTAAAAAAAATCCTTGTAAAAACTCAAAGACATAATTTTTCTCTATTTTAGGGTTTTATCTCTAGACTTGATGAAGTTCTACTTGCTGGAAGACCATCAAGAATCTAAATTATACCCATTACATTTGACTTGAATGCAAAAAGGTTTTTTTTGGACATTGTTTGTACTTCACATGAAAGAAAAAATATATCAAGGTAGCTGTGTGTGGGCACCCACTCAGGTACCTTCAGATGCTCAGAAATGATCTCCTGCCCTTGGTAGGCTCTTTTCCCCTGAATACTTGTGACCCTGAATGGCAGAGACAGCACATACCCCTGTGTCCCACCACAAAGCCTGTTCTCCCATACTCCTAGCCTTTTTTGGGCTAGCACATTAGACTGATGATGTCTTTATTTCCTTATCATGTGTGCTGTTTGAATGGGAGTGGACAAGCAAGAAACAGTCCTTGAGATCTAGACAAAAAATATCCCTCAATGCTGTGTCTGGGAGGCGTCCATGTGAAGTTCTCACATGGGATTGCACACATACAGGACTTGTGAGCTGCCAAATAACAGGCAAAGAGCACAACACATGGCAAAGCCCCCCCACCCCCCAGATCTGGCAGCTTGCTTTGGGGCTGGAGACACCCCAAATATACTTGAATGCTACCTCAGGGCTTAGAGTTTCCCTGTTTCCAGATATGGCTTGGCCCCGAATCTGCTGGGTGGCCTTGGTTAATCAAGTTCAGTGCTCTGCATCCATTTCCCACCTGGGGACGCACGGGAGTGATGCTGGCCACTTTCATCCAGCATTTTGCTGTACCCTGAGGACAAGCACAATCTCAGGACTGAATATTGCTGTGTAGAACAGCACACGGTTGATGTAACTACAGAGTCCCAAGCCAAAGCTTACTGACATACATGGGACTGCAATGAATTGACTTTGGTCAGTTTTGGATCAGATGCTCAAAGCTGTAAAATTTTTTTGACCTTGTAACATCCCCAGTGTGAAGTTACTAGCACGGTCAGAACTAGATGCAGCACGTATTGTGCTTTTCTGTCACAAACAGTTTGTCTTCCTTTTTCTTGGTTCTTCTTTTAATAAATGTAACTCCTTCTCCTATGGCTCAGGCATTGTGTTGAACCACGCCGACAAATGTTCTCAGGTTTTTAAAATATTCGCTATTAAAGAGATCAGGCCAGATGTGTTCTGCTGCCTTCATCACTCTGGGTTGTGTACTCTGCGCTGAAATGATTATTGTCATCACCCGGTGAAAGGCAGCTGATGAAAGACTCTCTCCCCCTCTGATGAGCTATCTATCCACCCATGCCTGGTGCAGAGTGCACAGGTTTTGTTTTTGAATGATATATTGCTGTGTCAAAGTGGCTTATGTGCTGCTTAAACTTGCGCTGGTGAATGATAGAGAGTGTGTATTAAACACTCTCCCTGCAATGGGAGCTGTATTTTCTCATCTCCATCTTTGGGAGCACCAGAGGCAGTCCCCTGCTGGGAGCCCAGCAGGCACTCCTGGAGCAGGGTCTGGGCACGCCTGTGCTCACACCAGACATTTTTACAGAAATACAATCAGATACCATTGCAAGTCTTTTCAGAAGACACAACTGTTCTTTTCGCCCACCCTATTCTATTGATAAGGTGTTGGGTGTTAGACATAAGGGAAACTGTTCTACATGACACATTTTGAAATGTTTTGGGTGCATTTTCCATAAAACCTTTCCCATTCTCAAGTAATGTAGCTTTTGTTTTCCCGCTTATCCCCCTTTTATTCCACTTTATTCCTCTTTTTTTTTAAATTTATTTTTTTTTATTTCCCAATTCTTTGCAAGGCTAGCAACAATACCTAAGAAGAGATAGAAGAAAGGGAATATAATTTTGGGTCTACTGACAGACTCCTAAACCATCTTCTGAGGAAGTGTTTGATAAACAAAACACATTAAAACAACATTTTGCCTTGAAAAATATTTTGATTGAAAAAGTCAATTCTAAAATCCTTCCACACTTCCACAGTCCTTCAGTACATGTGGTAAATTCCAGCATCCCTGACCAGAGCCCATAACATGAATAAGACCTTTCCAAACAACGGAGAGTAATTAAAAAAGCCAAGACACAGATATTTTCTTTGTGTAGTGACACAATCGAATACTTAACCAAAAATAATGTAATGAAAAGTCTAGGTCACAAAATGGAGTGCTGCAGACTGGAAAAATAGTTTCCTGACCTTCTGGATTTCCTCTATTAGAGGACTACTGTGCAGTGAGCAAACCCTATTTCTTACAACAAAGAAATTTAGCAATCTGGAGGCTGTGTCACCTTGCTGGCAGAAACACTGAGCGGCAATAGTGCTGAAAGTCAACACTAATAGCTGACACCAAATTAAACTGCCAGGGTTTGTGTGATGTAGTTCTGTCACCCTTTGACACATTTGATGTGAATTCAGAGGCTTCTGCTGTAAACTCATCAGCAGAGCTCATGACGCATCATCTTTACATATCTGTCCATCCACATTTGTCAGCAAACTGTGAGCCTCAAATGACTCCAGCGATTGGGATATAGATTGCTTTACCTTCACCTATAGTAAATAGAGTGTTTTAACACTTGTGATACCCTCAGCTCCAGCTTTTAACTGACAAAGTCTTGTTAGCTGCACTTCAGCCTTTCTGCGTCCACGCTGAACGTGGTGATTGATGAGGGCTGATTATGGCAGTGGGGTGGCCCATCCCTTCTTAACTTGTGGCTCAAATCATCTCCAGTTTGCCCATGCAGAAGAGCAGCAGGCGCACTCCTAAGTGTCTTCATGAAGTGCCTGATTGAAAGGCCACAGCCAATTAGGTTGAGCTGAAATGGACACTTGCAGGATGTCTTTGCCTCTCAATTCCCTGCGTGGTGCCTGCAGAGAGCAGGCACTAGTAAAGAGCTGATAGCCCTCACATCTGCTTGCATCACCCAACAGCTCTCAGATCCAAGGGCCAGCGTTTCAGCCTGGGAAACATGGCAGGGTGGCTGTGCTCCCACTCGCCAGCTTTGGACCAGGAGTGGCCCCAGCAAATGGCAGGGCTCAGATCCTGATGCAGCAAACTGCTCAGAAATGCAAGTCACGCTGCTCAGGCAGTTGTTGACTGGTGACAAATAAATAATCTCCCCCTA
Organism: Poecile atricapillus; assembly: GCF_030490865.1. NCBI lineage: Eukaryota > Metazoa > Chordata > Aves > Passeriformes > Paridae > Poecile > Poecile atricapillus. Next base: position 12,390,766 of record NC_081259.1, read on the forward strand.
AGATAACGTGGCATTTCAAAACACAAACAACCCCCCCACATGTTTCTCCTTGTGCAATCCTAAAGGGATTTCTAATATTTGGTTTTCTCTAAACCAGTTAATGTTTTTGCAGTTTTAGACCGATGCCTTTTGGTTAACAGCTCTTAATTTTCCTGTTAATTTTGGATTTACTGAGGTAATGAAAGCAGGCTCCTTCAGATGACAACAAATTCTGCTGGGGTGCATGTGAATGCTGGACTTGATGTGATGCTCTGAGCAATGCTGAAGAAACTCCCCAGGTTTGTGCCAGGCTTGTGTCTCCCCTATGGACCAGAAAGAAAAAGGGTCTGCAGCTCCTGTTTCTTTCTCCATGGTATTTAACATATTTACTAGCTTCAATAGCATCTTTTTTGCCACATATTGCCCTAATATTGTAGCATTTTGTTCTACTGACTGGCTTTGCTATCAGTGTAAATTACCATGGAGAGAAAACTGTATTTAGGCTCACAAGAGGAATAAACAGACCAAGAACAATAAATCAGATTCATTTTTTTGTAAGTCCATTTTAGCATATAGCTTAAAAGACTACCTTTAAAAGGCAGTATGCGTTAAATGCACACTTATTTAAGTGTGAGCTATAACAGAATGCAAACAAAAGCATGATGTCCTACAAGAAAAACCCTGTGTCTCCAATCTCCTGCTTATATAATAATTGCCATAGAAACATTGCACAGTGTCCCATCTTAAAAAACACTTTGTACCACTAGAATTATTTCCAAAAATGGTGATAGAAGATTACATTTGCTCTTAAAAATTCTAAACCCCATAACTTTGTAAAAAATTAGGGAAAGAAGTGTAAGCTTTAAAAATATTTCCCATCAACTTCTACTGCTGCTTTGTGACCTGCTCCATTTGGAAACTGCTGTGGAGTGCCACTTGTGTTGTGTGATGGAAGCAGTTTGAGTTCTTAGACTGAGCACCTGGGGTTTAATTTGACACCTTGAATATCATACTCTTGTCCTCTGGAAATGTCTCCTTGCTAGGATTTGTTCCAAGGTCTGCAAGAACTGAGTGCAGCATTAAAACAGAGTTTGGAACATCATTTCTTTCTCTCTTTGTGGAGTGGCTCCTATCCTAGGTGCCCCAGGAACATGTGGGTGGCCAGGAGGGACCCAGACTGGCCACAGTGATGCAGCTGAGACACAGCCTTGGGGCATCTGGGGCTCGCTCCATGCACAGGGGGATTGTAATGGAAACGCTGACAGCTCTCAATAGTTATGACATCTAGGCATCTCTGTAATTACTGCACAGAGGCTTCTGGCATGCAAACAATATTAGGCTACATCTTGTGCCTGACTTGTTTTATCTCTGTGGCAAAGCTCCTGAGGACAGGAAATCATGGCCTTTCCTCACGTTTTTAAAACACTGCTTGTGCTCTCATCAGCTTACAGATACTTACTAACAGCAGTGGCAATTGGACTGATTCAGTGCTTATTTCAGTTGCCAGATTTCCTGTTAATAGAATGTAGAGTCCAGATGCCCAGTGGACAACAACTCTCTCTGCAGTGTCCCAGAGAAGAGAAACCTTAAACCTGCATCTACAGAAACTATTTATAGATGCACCTGGCTTTAGCTTTTGTGTCATGTCATCACTGGGACCAGGGCTCCTTGTCCTTTCTTGTACCTTCCTGGTTGGCAGCAGGGAAATATAATTCCCAGTCTGCAAAGGGACTTGTCCCACCTCTTGTATTTGGCACTTTCTAAAGTAATGAACAGTACAAGTTTTATGAGTACATTTTATGGAACTCTTGGTCAGGTAAAGGTTTAAATCAGAAGAGTTAAAATGGGTCATGAGATGCAAAGCAGCCATCTCTGACATTACCTGGACTATGGCCAGTACACCACAGCATTCCTGCAACTGCATTGCTTGTATGAGCAATAACTACCTGCAGATAACACTACATGACAAGCAAAAATCCAGCAACAGCAACAGTCCCCTGCCTCCCCTCAAACCTCACCCCCAAACCTGAAACCATCAGTGCAGTAAAGGGTACAACTCATGTGAAGCAGGCAGTAGTGACCAGGGAAGTGATGAGGCCCAGAGGTGTGTTCTCTGCTCAAACCTCAGCTCTCAGTGTGGCACCTTTATCCTGCATTCTCCTCCCCTTGGCTGCAGGCTGCAACATGAACTGCAGCAGCCCCAGAACGCATCCCACCCTGGCGGTGACTGGATTTAGAGATGTGCCCCGTCAGGAGCCAGTGGGTTGTGTGCATGGCAGATGGAGGCTTTCACAGCCCCATCAGAGAAATATTTTAACTAATTTAAATAAGTTCTCTGGATAATTAGATATCGTAGCACCCTCTTCTGGCTTTCTGCATTCCCTGGGCTGTGGCTGTCACTCTTCTTTGAGAACATTTGGTTCACATGGGTTTCCTGGTCACGGTTTTGAAGTTGCATCCATCCCAATCCTCTCCCAATTTCTATAACCTCATGGCTTTCTAGGAGAAAGACTCCTCAAGCTCATGTTTCCCACACTGAGTCCCTTCACAATTAACCTTTCTGTGCAACCTTTTTAAAGCAGAATCTCTTTTATTTTTTTCAGTTGGTGATCATGGAAAAAGCCCTGACTTAGCACATTTGGTGCAGCTCTGCGTGTATGGCAGTGGAGAGGGTTATCCTGAAACCAGAGGGAGGGATCCTGTGTGAGGAGCAGGGACTGCCCCAGCTGGCAGTGGCTCGGTGGCCTTGGGGAGCAGCAGAGTGGGGAGGGCCCCAGCACCCTCGTGCTGCTGCTGAGGCTGTCAGGGGCTTCACACAGGTTTTGGGGGACGCTGCTTCCTCTCTGATGTCCTCATTGTGAACCCAGAAACAAGCAATTATAATCCATAGTGTGGGCGTGCAAAATTCCCCCTAAGAGCTAATTAACTGTGAGGACTAATAGTTCTGGTTAAGGGTCCACAAATGTCATTATACCATTATAAAATAAACTCTTGGAAAATAATTCACTTTTAAAATAAAACATTGCTTTCCTTTTACCCAGTAGGTTAAAGTGCTTTGTTCCATGGTATCAGCTTTAAATTTTTCATGTCAGGGTAAAAAGTAATTTTTTAATTATAATTTTAATGCAACTGACCATATTTCGTAATGATACATTTTGAACCCAAATTGTAAAGGTGTCAGAAGAAAATATGTCTATTCCATAGAATAGACATAGAAATATCTGAATCATAAGAACACAGTTGAAATAAAATAGTGCTTTTAAAAGCGCCAATTATTTATTTTAATTGTGATATTACAGCTGTCATTAGCACCGTGGGAAATATTTTCTGTATTATTAGGGAAGTTTCAAATTCACCAGTTTCAAAAGACACAGAATTTACAGGAATATAAGGTACCAGGTTATGGCTCCTTCGAAGCAGGTCTGGTGTCAAAATTCAGTCTTAAATACGCTTTAACTAATTTCCTTTGCTTTCTCCCCCCAGGTGACAAAGCCATCCTCCCCTCCCCTGCCCCACCCAGCATCCTTCTCCTCCATCCCTGGGGCCGCTGGGCAGTGTGATGGGGATTCAGACACTCTCCTGGGGAAGGGGATAGTGTTTGCTAGCAGGAGCTGGGGCCCGGGGGGAGCAGGAAGGAGCTGGGACATGGCGAGAGCAGCTCTTTTGCTGCTGCGGGTCTGTGTGCCCTGAGCTCACACACCTCGGGCTCACGGCACTTTCCGTGCCAGGATCGAGCGTGGCCAGGGAAGGCTTCGGGCTCAGCTGGGACTGAGGAGCTCCCAAACGCCCTGAGGCTGCTCTGCAGGGCTGTCCCTGCCCACTTGCACCTCTCACAGTCCTGGGCTCTACTCGGGGCTGGAAACACTCGCTGAATGCCACCTGTACTAAACGCTGGGCTGCGTTTTTTAGGCTGCGGCTTTGTTTTGTCTGTCTTGGCCTTACTTCCATCAAGTGAGCCATGTTTCTCCTCAGCCTCTCCCTGCAAGAGCAGCAGAACTGTTGAAGTTATTTTTTTCCATTTTAGTTGCCTGGCTCCATCCATGGGGCTTTGGAAACCCCTTAAATCACAGCATGCTCATAGATCAGTGACGGCAGCACCGCTCTGACAGCAAGAGATGGCAGTGAATGTACCGAGGGGACATGCATGCAGCACCCAAGAAAAATGTATTCCTACCAGGGGGGATGCTCTGGAGCTGTGAATGAAAACACAGCTTCATCACTCTCCTGAGCACAGAGTTGGGAAAAACTGCTTAGATGCTCAGCAGTCCGACAGGAAAATGAGTGGCTCTTGGAGGGCAAAAGAGGAGAGGACTGGGATAGATATGATGAGGTTTGGTTCAGCACAAGTGAAACATTATCAGTAGCTTCTTCAGCTATGAGATAGAAAAGTAGATTCCAGAGGATATTAGAGATTTAGACCTTCCTTTGTTATTTATACCCTCAAACTTGGACCTCCTCCAACCCTAAGCTAAATCAGAAGTCTCTGCTCCTTTATGTTTCCTTAATATTTTTTGTGCCCAGCTTATCAAGGCTCTTAAAAACCTCTCTTTGAAGCACGACTCAAAGGTAGTACTTACTCAGCCCTTTGGCTTAGTACTGGTGTCACTCAGACTAAATCACTCCTCAGCCCTTTCTGGTGGCCTTTTGGCATCTCTTGCTGGTAACTCAGTATAGCTTATACACCCAAAAGGTCTAATCAGGGTGCTCTTCTCTGCTGGCTCCCTCAATAAGGTTTGGTGCAGGCATCTTTTGGTGTTTCTGCCTCAAATTCTCCCCTGCACCATTGCATCACTCAGTGTAGCTCGCTGTTGGATGTGTGAGCCCCACAAGCCAGTGCTGGAGGAGCGCAGCTGACAGGAGGCTGCTGCCTTAATAACAGCAGCAACAGCCTCCAAAAGCATAATACTTTCTCCCTTCCAGACAAATATCTCTTTCTCCATTTATGATGGTCCAAAGGTCGAAGATAGCTGCTCTACCACTTCCATGGCTCTGCTGAAGTTTTATGCCCTGGAATTGCTGTCAAGTTTAATGTTAGCATTTTATATAATGAAATAGCAGTTGTTACAGCTCTGCAACCTGCATGAATTCACACTGAAAAGATTGAAAATTTCAGGTGAATTTTCCCAAACTCCTCAGACCTTTACCAATGGCCTTCTATTGGATTAAAAGCAGAAGTAAGCAGTATTTACTTGGGAAACTGAGCACCAGACATACCTGGAGAATTCTTTCTGAACCTAATATCAATGTATTTGAGAGGAAACCATCAGAATATTTACCCTTTTGTACAGCTTCATCGACCTTTTCTTACAACCTCTTGTTAGCTTTTCCCTTTACAGGTTTTTGGTATAGATCCTTAGGTTATAAGTCTGCAGTTCTCTGACATGTTATTGCTTTGTAGAAAGGAAGGTCTCTTTGTTTTACACTTTTAAAATACAAAACCTCAAAATGATTGCCTCTTCAGTAATATTTTTACATAAGCATTGTCTCATTGACAAAACTCTCATTGACTTTGATGGTTACAAAAACCGTGTTTGAATTAAATGAGAAAACATTATTATGCTTAAAGGTGACAGTCTGATGTTCCCAGCACCTTAAAATCTGATAGAGCCAGTGGTTTACCTGAAAGCCAAACATAAATCCCTTATGGTAATGAGCCCTGACTTGGGGCTGACTGGAGCCCTCTCTGAAACAACTGAAGACAATTTCTAGCATTTTCAAAGCCAACTGAGAGCTGATGGGTTGCTTCACAGTTTTTCTGCATAGTTCATTTTATAATTGCTGTGAGCAATCCCAGAGGAGCCCACTCTTCAGTCCGGTGGGGGAAGCTGCACCATAAGGCCCAGTTACATTTGCAGATCTTAACATTTCAATTCATTCCCCTTCTGGCAAGTGGAAACTGAGCTAAGCCTAAAGGCACAAGGTGTAGCTGTGATGCTGAAGCAGAGCTGACGAACGGAAGATGCAGAGCCCCAGAGTTACCTTTGGTCCCTCTGAATTCACTTGCATGCCCACAGCAGTGCTCGGGGTCACAGGTTCAGCGCTGCGGCACCAAGCCCACCGCAGAGCTGTGCCTAAGCCCGTCCCTGGGGTGTCGGAGTAGCTTGTGCTGCACTAGGAAGAGAGGAAGAAAAATGTCTCCGTGACTAGTAAGTCTAAAATCTGTATTATTGTCAAAGAAACAATAGCAGCATCAGCTGCTGCTGCTGCCCAGGAGCAGAGCAGTGTCATTAGAGGCACAGGGCAGGGCACCTCCGGGGCAGGCAGTGCTGCCGGCACCGCGTCCCTTCCTCCCCAGCCCTGGGAGGCAGTGGCAGAGCAGCTGAGCTTGTGGAGCAGGGCCATGGGAGAAATCTGCCAGTGGCAAATGCTTCTCCTTCTCCAAAGGACATAATGAACTAACTCATAGCTGACCATTCTGGAAAACACAGTGGGCTGTGCTACTCCTCTAGCTCTTATTTAGCTGGCAATTTGCCTCATGCTTTTCAGAGGACTGTTAGTGACCATATTTTCAAGTGGCCCTGCACTGCTGATTGCTACTGTCGTGCTTCAGACGTGTTTGAAATGTCCTTGTTTGAATTAGGACTCACAACACCTGTATTTAAAACTGTATACTTCACCTTCAGTATCCACAACCAATATTTTTATCAGGGATAAAGTTATGGAGGGATGACAGAAAATATTTACTCATTTGTCTCTGCACAGTCCTCCCCAGCCCTCCATTACCACATCCCTGATCTTCCTCACTGCCCTGAGGGATGCAGCTCGCAGCTGGACTCTGGCAGCAGTGGGATGTGCTGGTGGCAGTGCTCTCAAAGCAGCTGGGAGAGGTGTTTCCAGAGCACCAGGATCCTCCTGTTCCTGCAGCCCCTCCCGAGGGGCCTCAGAGCTTCCTCTGCACCTCTCAGGGGTCTCTCCAGACAGGACCACTGATGCTCCTGCACACCTTGGTGTCAGCAGACATGGCTGCAGGAGGCTGAGGAGGAGCAGGTGATCTCCTATGTGCTGCTCACTGGGCTGATACTCGGTGTCACCTGCTCTGTCAGGTGCCAGCTCTGCCCGCTGCATATCTGGCTGTGCTGCCCTGTAAAACTACATTGTGTAAAGATCATCTAAGTCCTTTCCAGATATTCCAGTAAGGCTTTTAAGACCAGACTTATCTGATGTAAACTGATGCAGCTCCATCAAGTCAATGGAGTGATGTTGTATTATAGCTAAAGCCTTCATTTGTTAGTTTTTATAATTGAATATACAACTCTTCCAATTTCAGGTAACAGACACCTTCATTTCCACATTGGCAAGGGGTTGATTTATTCCAATAAATATTGACCTGCTGTGATGAAGCATTCTTATTATCAGGATGTATTGGTATAGCACAGATATATCGATAGATTTTCAGCTCAATGTTGTATAAACATTTTACAATGATATATTTTGAACTTACACTGACATGTTTCGGGAAATATTTGTGGTGGTGAGGAAGATGTGAGCTCAGTCAGTTATCTCTGACATGGCAAGGGCTGGGAGAATGACCAAGGATTCACTAGAGTTTCGGGCTCTTATCAGTTTTGCACGTCCAAACCCAAGCACAGGTCAGGAGTCTGTTTGCAGTGGGGACCCACTTGCAAAATTTGCTCCATAGATCATCCTTTGTTCTATCCATCAAAAAAAGAAATCATGAAGCCAAAAATTTTCACACTGCTTTGTAGAGAAAGGTTGGTTAATTAGCTTTTCATGAATTTCCACCTTGGTGTTTTGCTCCTCCCAAGGGCTGGGTGGTAGAGCTGGGCAGCCACACCTCCTGCCCACAGCAGTCTGGTAATTCAGTCCCAAAGCGCTGATGGGAGAGCCTTCTGCCCCAGGTATTTGTGAAACACAGCCCACGAAGCTGCACTGCAAAAGCTCTCTGAGATGACAAGCAAAATGGTGAGTAGAGTAAAATATGGGACCTAAATTGTTTAAAGCATTCTTTCCCTGAGAGCAAGATGCTCTTCATTTTCTTTAAGTGACAAGGAAGCTGCCAAGCCCCTCAGCGAGCAGGGCGCTCTCACGAGGGCTGCTGGCCTGGGCAGGGCTGAAGCTCTTGCTCTGTCCCACTGAGCAAGGGCACGCTGAGCACTGGGGGAGGAGCAGACTATTTTTAATCGCTCTAATGGGTGAATTTTAGCTGCTCATTGGTGAGAGGCAATTCTCTAATCCCAGAAGAAGCAGTATCATTTGAGCTGTCAGCACCTGGCAGTGGGATGGATTGTGCCTCTGGCTGTCAGGCAGCGCTGCAGACCTTGCAGGACTTCCCCCCCCTTGATGGCACGTTGGCATGTAGGATCCCCAAACTTTTCTGAACTTGTTTGCTTTATCTTGATTAATAAGCTCAAGTATTCATAAAGCTGAGGCCTGCCATGAAGGAGGTGATAAGCCATAATTTGTAATAAAAGAGCTACCTTTCCCAATTGTCTTTAGCTGAAGCGGAGAGTCCCCTGTAATGATTTATTGCCTTACTGCCAGGCTCTTGATAAGTGGACACCAAATGGCTCCTCATTACTCAAAAGCTCCTATGATTTCTTGAACCAAAGTCCTTTCCAAGCTCCACTTAGTCCACTTTCTTTCCAAAGAAAATGAATCCAGGCCCTTCTCTCGGTAGCCTATAAACTATTTTAGCATAAAAAAATATCATAAATGAGAAAGGAGAAAATCTTGTTTGCTAAAGGGCTGCTGGATGAACTGCCTCTTGCCCTTTTGATAGCATCTTTGAAATGGAAATGGCCAGCTGCCTGACCTTCTGTTCAATGACCCTTTTTGTACAAAGTCAAATTGCAGTGGCTTCACAGCAGCAATTCACCTATGGACATAAACTAGATTTCAGGGGGGTATGGAAGAGGAGGCTTCTATCTGCAGTTTCTTTAGAATATTTCTTCCATGTTAGTTTTTCCTACATACATGTCAAGAATCAAGCTTATAAAATGAATTACTGTTCATAAAAGGTATTTAGAATTATACTTCAGTAGCTTACATTTCTCTAGTTTTTTATATTACGGATGTAACAAGACATCTTTAAAAATCATTAATCAAAAAGATTTAGTATGTGAACAGTGCTACATGCAATTTTGAAAAAAATTCTATAATCAGTTATTGGATTGTGGCATTAATTATTTAACTCATTTTATTAGAACTCAAGAAAAAATATCATTCTAAGAAGAATGAAAGATCAGCAAAAACAAAAGAACAGGAAAAAATATCATATTTTTAAATGTGTTGAGACTTAGGTGCCCGTGTGAGCTGTCCAAGTACTGTGAGAACCACATTTGCTGTCCAATTTATGCCCTCACAGCTTAGTTTATCCTGTGATACAATTGCTTTTTAAGAGCAGTCATTCGTTGTTAAATGTATTTGCCAAATTCAAACCCATTCTTCCAGCTGGGGTAAATCACTCATGCTCTATTATACCAGCTGAGAAGTTGTCCAAGGAGCTTTCCCAGATATGCACAGAAGCATCAGGCTCAGGGTGCTTGTTGGCAGGAGCCAGGACCGGCGTGACCAGGGCGGGGATTCTGCCTGAAATCCAGCCCGTGCCTCGCCCCACTGTCACAGCCACGCACCTTTCATCTTCCAGCCCCACGTCTGTCCCTCTGCCAAACACCATCCAGCCAAAGAGAAACACAGGGGGATGTGTTTGGTTTTTTAAGCAATACATTTAGCAGTATTTCAGCTTCATCTAAAATTATGCCTGGATCATGTAAGCATAAGAAATCACTCATAGCTGTCAAAAGAATTAGACCCTTAAGGTAGCTAGTACATTTTCTGATTAAAGAGCAGCCCTGATTGTTGGTTTACAGCTAACAGCTGGTATGTTAAAGCTAAAATCTGAGTGTCAATTAATTCTGTATCAGATCAGCTGAGAAAGACAACTGTGCACAAGCATATGGTCATTGCAGGAATAAGGCTGCTGAAAGCTGAGGGTGTTTGATGGTTTCAGCCTGTCGCTCTTCACTTATGATATTGTAAATGAGGCTAAACCAGTTTAATTCGTGTAACTGGCAGTCAGAAGGAGTGTTTAATTGAGGGAGAGGGGAGGGCTGGCAGCACTGTCAGGTTCTCCTGCGGTTGCTTGATGCACAGTGGATTGTGCCCAGTGGCAAGTTGCCCAGTCCTGTAGCACACACAAAAACAGTTCATAATTACACCATAATTCAATCTGAAGGCTTGTTTCCAATAAATTCCTCATGAAATTAGTATTCTACCCAGCCTCAGCCCAGACAGCCACCAGCCCTGCCAGCCTTGGATGTGGCATGGGAGGAACCCTGCAGGCTGGATGAGTACCTGTCACTCGTGGTGAGGGCATGGTGGTGGCCAGGGCTCCTCTTGGCCACCAGCTGGCACCCTGATGTGCTGCCACTGTGCCCTGTCCTCCTGCTCTTTGGCAAAGGGGAGACAAGGCTTTTCTATTTGGGATACACTAATGGCTTGGAAATTTTCTACTTGATTGGTTACAGCGCAACCTCAAAGGAGAAGGAAAACAACACTCAAAATGGATAAATGGAATAGAGCATAAGAGGTGGCCCTCCTTCTGTTCCCGCTGGCACAGGTCAAGCCAGGAGAAGTTCCATGACATACTCTTGGGCCCCCAGGTTCAAAAAAGCATCTGTGCATTTGCCTAAGTTTTAAACATGTACGTATGTCCATTCCTACACAACAGTGCTCTCAAATCATGTGGAAACTCTGTCAAACCATAAAGAATAATTTTTTATAACATTTTGTAGAAACTTTCAAAGGTTTGATGCAAAAAGAAGTTTAGGTGAAATTCAGCTTCCTGATTTTAAAAATACCACCTGGTTGTATTTTAATTTCTGAGGTGCTTAAACTTAATTTTCAAATTTAAATGTTCAAGTGGACACAGGCCCATGCTGCCAGAAGATCCTCCAGCATGACCAGGCTCAGTAGGTTGGCACCTCCTGAGGTCCAAGAAGGGGATGATCTTCCTTCTGCTCTGCTTTCATTCGTATCCCCCAGCCTTGCCTCTACTTTCTGGTCTCCCTTTTCACAGAGCTGGGGGAGAGGTGCTGCCATTCCCTTTTGTGATTTTTCCCAGTGAAGCACTGTGGTTAAGGCAGAGGGAGACCTGGGTTTCTCCTCTTCTGCCTGAGAGGTTTGTGTACAGGGAGTTGTGGCTACTGAACTGTACTCTTCTACGGGAAAAGCTTGTGAGGGGACCAGGAGAGAAATTGCTCTTCACCCCTCCTGTTGAGAAATGCAATTTGGAAAGGTCCCTGGAGGCAGTGAGAGCAGCCACGAGCCCGACCATTTCACTGAGAGAGTGAGGCACTCACCTAGCAGGCAGGATGGGCCCCGCTGGCCGAGCACTTCATTCAAGGACTGATGTAATTAAAAAAGACACAAGCAAATAGTCATCTCCTGTTACCTTTTGTATAAAAGCATCTGAAATACTACTGACAGAGAAGGAACTGTCTTTTCAAGTCCCATATGTGGAGGTCTCTAAAATGGCCAAGAAGTATTTCACAGATGTTTAGAGGAAAATAAAAATCCCTCTTTGAGCTGAGAACAAGGATGAAACACTTAGACCAAAGGTTAGTGTCCTCCCATATATATAAACCTCCTGGGTCACAGGCTGTTAAGATAGAAATGGTTCCTCCATACTGAAGCTGTAGGACTGCTGCATTTGTAGGAGAAATAACAAAATGTTACTGAACAGAGTCAAAGCACAGACTCAGACCTATGGGGAGAGCAGAACGTGAACCCAGGCTTGAGGGTGTGTACATGGCATGGCCAGGCAGGAAGGTTTTTAGATTTTTTTAGAAACTCTTCCAGAGAGATAGATAGATATATTTTCCCATCCTGTTTGGGGTTTGTGCTTATAACCACTGCATGTGAGCAGCTCCAAGGAAACGCCCAGCACCCCACATGACCAGCACAGATGTGGGGAAAGCCCCAAAGGGACACTCCCCCTCAAGCTGTCCCCATGATCCAGCATCCAAGGACAGGCTTGCCGGGAGTTACCCACCATACCCTCTATAGCTACAAAACAAAATGCTTATGCTTCCTTTTCATCCATACTGTCCCAGTGAACATGAAACTCAAATAACCACGGCGGTGTCTTGTTTGAAATGAAAATGGCAGCACTTTTTCTTCAGGAAAGTCTTTTATCATCTCCCTTTTCACCAGTGGCACTGTGACAGTGAGAATCAGTTAATGCAATCCTCACAAATCAGCACTAACCCCACAGATGCTGGGAACCTTTGACAGAAGAACTTCATACCCTGGAGGAAGTTACCTAATTCCTAAAGGTCTTTACAAGTTCGGCACTCCCTGTTGTTTCTGCACAGTAGCGGAGCAGGATTAGGGGCATGACACAGACACCACTGCAGACAGAAATGCTGTGCTAATTCCCCTCTGAAAATTCTCTGTTGGCTCTGCATAAAATCCAGGGCTCCTAGGTTAGGGAACAAACACTGTTGCACTCAGATTAAATATATTTTTTTTCCCCAAAATAAAATAAATTATGGAATACAAGATTAATTAAATTATTTCACTTAAACAAGTTGAATCCTGCAGTGCAGCTTTACCTGACTAATGAGCACAACAGTGAGGCTGAGCAGAAAGCTAGCTAAGAGAAAGGAAAAAGTGGTTCAAAAACCAGTGTGACAACATGCAAATAAAACATTTCCCGGGTTTTATGCTTTGCCCTTATAATCACTGCATTTGTTTTGAAGGAATCTGTAATGCACAGTTTCTTACGTACCCTTATTTTCTCCCAAACATTGGTTTATTTTTTATGGCAGAAGTAGCACGCAGATCATAGCATATGGATTAAAGACGCTGCATCCATATCTGCTCGTTGCTATTATTCCTGGCTTGTGAATATTTTAAAGCACATGCCAACTCTTTGCCTCTGAAAATCAATGGAAGTTTGGCCATTGACTTTACAGAGCTGGATCAGAACTGAAGGTCTGTGCCCCCCACCCCCTTTTTAAATAAGTGGGAATTTTATAGGATAATGGTCCTGGAGCATATTGATTGGCCTCAGCCAGGCTGCACATCGCCCTCGCTGGAAACTGTAAAACCTGTAATGGGCTGAACACAATGGGGATGTGACTGACATGTGCCGAGGGCATTTGGGGCTCAGGGCTGCACTCTGCTCAGGGTGCTGCACAAGAGACACCCGGCAGGCCTGGCATGACACCACTGCATGGAGCACAAACATCCATAACCCTGCATCTGGGCTCGGTGACCTCAGTGTGACGGGCTCCCGTGCTGCTCTGCAGGGACAGCACACCAGGCTGCGTGTCCCTGCACACACTGGGGACAGTGCCCGTGCTGGGGGACACACAGTGCATGGCACAAAACCCTGCAGGATTCAGCAACGTGGTGATGTGGAAAACTGGCACCAGCATTTTATCTTACTACCTTTCTCGTGTCTCAGTAGCGTCGAGTAAGGTAAGTACAGAGAGACCCGTGGGCTTTTGCAGAGGTGATGTGAACCCTGCAGAAGTGCTGATGAACATATCAGCCCTGTGCCAACCTCGTCACCACCCTTAATCAGCCCCTGCCTCATCTGGTAGCTGAGTATTTCTATTTGTTGCTCTGTGCAAAGAACATTCAAATCAGAACTACTGTCCCGGAAAAAAATCTTTCCGATATAACAACTGATGATGTGAGCCCACATCAGTGGTAGCCTCTTATTGACCGGTGAGGGTTTTGGATCAGGCCCTCCCCTGTGGTCATTTCCAGAGACAATTATTCTGATAGCTCTTGCTTTGCCTTCTGTCACGTAGTGCGATTGCTCTGGGGCTGGCCAGGCTACCCTGCTCTCCTGGAAGCCATTTCCCTTCACTGAACTTTGATTGTGAGGAATAGGTTATTGTCCAGGCTTTGAAAAGAAGACTCTGCAGAACCCCGGCTGGATCGGGGCACCCACTCTTTTCACACTCAAAATCAAAACAAAGCACTGTTTTCTCCCAACACTGAGTGTGATTGCAAAACAATCTACACATTTGTGCCTGTTCATCTGAATATGGGAATATGCTCTGTGAGACTTTCTGCTAAAAGCATCATGTATTGTCTGCTGCCTCCGAGATTTCAGAATGCACACACAGGAAATAAAATCTTAGTTTTGTGAAAATCAGAGGATCTTTATTTTTCTTTTTAACCTGACTTCACCTCACTTAAAATAATGCTTTAGGTACAGTATTAATGAAAAGCTACTATCATATAAAAGCAGGAACACGGGTGTCAGCCAGTGTAATAATGGTAATGTAAAAATCATAGAAAGTTGATGTGTGACATGTACTAGCCCTATTACACAGGCTGTGCACGCACGTGCATGATATTCAGGACACCCTCTTATCAGGTTTAATTATATTAGTACCTGCTGCTCATCTATATCCTGTGTAAAAGCAGCAAGGCAATCATTAGAAATAAGCATTGCGAGGGAAGGCAGAGAATGGAGCACAGCGGCAGTGTCTCTCTTGCGGTTTGATTTGACATGCTTGCATAATCACGTATGGGATGGCTCCTATTTTAGGTAACAAACAAACAAAAAATCTCCTAACCTGAAATAATATGATGAAAATTTTCCATAAAGGAAGAAGCTGAACTACTTATGGCTACAAAGACAGAGGAGATTGTATTAAAGGACTGTGAATCTAGACCTCTTTGTTGTGTTCGCAGGGATTTTCAGGGTGATTTAGTGTGGATTGATTTGCAGTTTATTCTGCAGCCATTGTTTGTAATGTGCTTTGCAAGCTCATGTACTCTGAACCTTAATTGTTCTAAATTAAACTATGGGGACCAGACAGAACACATTTCAATCAGAATTACAAAATATTGCACCAAATTCCTTTGGGATACATAATCTCTCGCTATGTCTGCAGCACTTGTATACATGAAGGAGGAGTGAGAAAGCATATTTAGGAAGACATTTTACTATAATTTAATTTACCCTTTTCCATTGGTAAAGCAAACAAGGCCAGAGGTATTGGCAGAAACAAGCAAGGGAAGTGGTTCTGGAGCTGCCTCACTGTGGTGTTTCTCGCACCCTGCGCAAGCAGCTGCAGGTGCACAATGCTCTGTAGAGGGCCAGCAGGGAGAGAAACACTGCCAGCAGCGAGTGCTGGGCACTGGCTGGGATCACAGAGATTGGCAGGGTAGAGAAGGCAATAAAAGCTTACTTGGGCTAGCATGGGAGAAAGGAGCAATATAACTTGCATTGATTTGAACGATTCTGAGTGAAAGAAGCTCAGATATTAGTAGGGTTGGAGCCCTTTTAAGCCAATATGCCTTTACTGAAAGAGCTCTGTAATATTTGCTTGAAAAATACCTTTGTGTATCCTTGCTAGGACTGACCTGGCTCCTGGCAAGTTGGCAGACAAGGAATCCCCCTTTTTTTCCTCTTATTTTTCTTCAGGTAATTGCTTCCCCAGCTGAAGCTTCTCTGAAGAACTGTGATAAAGAAGTTGTATATGAAGATATAATTTGGGAGAAAAACACTCAGTGAGGATGAGAAAGAGTGCGAGAATGCAGGAGTGGTGGCAAAAGCAGGAAAGGATTTTGGGGAAGGGCAAGTGGTGCTAGTGTAAAAAACATGGCCATAGGGGAATAAAGGCTCAGGACAGCTCTGCCACCCAGAATCAGATGTCTGGCCCAAACAAAGCTCTTCTGCTCAGGGTGTCAAAGCTCTAACAGAAGTTTCCTTTTCTACCCAGCACTAAAATCACTAAAGAACACTGTTTTTGGAGTTTACCATAAGAATATCTTTTCTGTGCCTGTGTCTGAGCAAGGTAGAGCGTGGCTGCTCCAGAGCCCGGTGGATACTTCAGCATCCCGTACTTGGAACTGTCTCATCATAATTTTGGCTATATTCTGCATTGCTGTTTGGGTGATTTGAGCTGGGATCTCCCGGCAGCAGGCTGTCTCAGCAGCTTTGGGGGCAGAAGTGATGTCAGGATGCTAATCTGCCCCAGGCTGCACTTCCAGGAGACCACCTGAGCCTCCCTGGTGTGGGCAGAGGGGGAAAGTGGGAACTCCCCAACTAACAGGGCATGGTTTGAGATCTCCTGAGGTGGTCCCTGAACAGCAGAGAGCTTTCGTGGCGGAAGTAAGGAAGGAGATGTGATGAAGGACAGAGACTGACAAGCCTTGGCCTCAGCAGAGGGGTGAGAAGCTGTTTCCATGGCCAGTCCTTGGAAGGCATCATGGTTTTGGGATAGGAATTGAAGTCCTTTTCGAGCTCACAAGTATCAGTCCCTCTTCCTGTCACTTCCAGTCTAGAGAAATACGGATCAACTGAACAGCAGCTCGACAAGCTCTGGAAAGTCACAAGTGATTTGTCAGAGCTTTTTTGCTGGGAGGTCACAACGAGCACGAGTGTATTTAGGCACCGTATGTGTCCCTATTTATCGACTGCACCTGTGCTTCCATGCCGAGCCTGAAACAAACCCGCTCATACTCAATTTAGCATAGCGGTCTGAATTAGTTAATTTTAGTCAGTTGGTGATTGTTATTGCTAAGATCCACCACTGTTCTGCATTGCACAGGCATTAAAATTAGTGTGAAGATTGACAGCCTTTTCCCAGAAAGAATAAAAGTATCCGCACATTCATGATGAATATAAACAGAAAGGTCAAGACTCAAAACCCAGCAGTCACCTATATAGTCTCCAAACAGTAGACTGTCTCATAAGGTCACAACTCATTTAAGCCCAGTGCTTCCTATGAATGCTCTGGCAGATGTACATAAGTGAATGGCTTATTTGTCATCAAAGCCTGAGCTCAAATATAACTTTATTAAAAACACTAAGTTTTTACTCCTGTTTTAATTTAGCCTAAGAAATTAAATTCAATAGTATTAGAAGAAATGACTCAAATGTTCAGATTGAGATAATACTGCCTGAATATATTGTTCTCAGTGCCTGCAATGGTCTGGCAGCCTCTTTATATCAGTGATTTTCAATCTCTTTGATGTTTATGTAGCTAAAATCTCCTGCTGGAGGTAGGGACCCTTATAGTGAAAATTTAAGCCAACTGACAAGAGATTTGCTATCTTTGCTTATCTTTTATAGTACTCTCATTCACAGCCCATGGACACCAGGTAAAAAAACACTGGCTGAGGTATTTACATAGCCCTCTTTCTCACAGCACCTGAATACCCACCTCACCATGGGTTTATTTTTACTACAACAATGTGAATAGGAAGAAAACTGTTTTTTCTCATTCCTACCTAGCCTATTTTTTCTCATTCCTACCAACCCAAAGAGCAGAGATATCAAGTAAAAGATTTTAAAACGAGACAGAAATCAAAGATTAGTGCCCAAATCCACCCTTATAAACTTACTTAAAGAAATCCAGTAACTCTTTTTTTCCACACTATCCATGGGCAGGACTCTCAGCCCCATTTATCCTTTCCACCAGTGATTTGATCTGCTAGATCCTTATTTACACATTATTATTTGTTCAGCTTTAAGATCTGGCTTTTCAACGTTTCTGAGTGTAAATGAGGACAGACAAGTGATGAATTTTAGGGGCAAAAATGAGGTAAGAGCAGTGAGTTCTAGCAGTAACAAGGCTATCTTATCCAGAGATTTTAGGTTTGGTTCTAAGTTAAAAAAAATAGTTAAAAACCCCTTTGCTTACAACTAAAGGCACCCTGTGTGTCTCCCCAGTTGGTCTTTGTGGGATCTCTATTGCAACACTGCTTCAGAAAGGTTGACTCCTTGTTTTAACCACTGGCCTATTTAGAGGGACTCATGAATAAAGCCAACTGCACTAAGAGACCTGCTATGTGCTCTGCTGGTAACCAAATGAGATGGTAATTTGGTGACTTCAGAAAAAAAATGACTTCACAGTGAGTCCATCTCAGTGTATCTCCTATGTGGAAAAAACCCCAGTGGCACAAGTGGCAGCCTTGGCACAAAAGTAAAGGCCTGGTAAGCACAGACACGGATTTGCCCATGCTAAATGCCATTGAAATCCCACTTCCAAAGGACATTCCCCCTGTTCAGAGTGTCAATCCCACCCCCACTGCAAAATGAATAGGACAATCCATGGGTAAATAAAATATATGCTGATTACAGAACTGCCTCCTTTTCTTTCCTTTAGTATTGCCATTAGGACAAAAAAGCAAAAAATACTTTTGTGGAGAACAACTCAGCAGCTACAGTTTCAAAGTAAAGCCTATCATTTGTACAGCAAAAATCAAAACAACCTTTTATTTGTCACTGCAGGGAGAAGAAGAAATATGATTCTTGTCTCCTGGCTCTGTAATGTTGTCTTCAGCTGTGCATTTTGTCCAGTTGCCTTATCATGTTAGTGAAAGGAGGGTTTCTGCTTTTTTCTTTCTTCCCTTTTCCCAATCTTTCTTTCTTTCTTTCTTTCTCTACCTCTTTTTTTTTAATACCTCCCTGTTCTTGACCTGACCTCTTGCTCACGTAACATCTGTTTTAAAATGGTCATTCACTATCACCATTTCTTTTGGGAAACACGTTTCTAAGCCTAAGCATACAAGATTATAGCAGATTTCTTAGCTTACTGTGTAGTGTGTTTCCCATGTGATAGCTTCTCCTCAGGAAAGCTATTCTTTCATGCAGCCATAGCACCAGCATTGATCAGTGGAAAAGTTCAAGGCAGCAACTCATCAAGCACAGCTTCAATACTAGATTCCAGACAAGGTCTGCAATAAATAAGACCAGTAACAAAGCATCATATTTCCTCCTTACACAGAAAACCAACAGTGACACAGTTCTAAATTTCAGAATATAAGGACAATTTCTTCTCTGCATTGGAGCAAGATGAAAGCTGGAGGTATACTCTCTTTTAATATAAACTATCTTTAAGTAATCATGAATTTTTAGGATGCTAGTCTTTGAAGTGTGCTAGCATATCATTTTAAATGCACAAGTTCTTACTGTAGGAGATTTTTCAATGCCTTCACTGACTAGGACTTTGCTGTCTGAACATTGTGATATTATTGAATATGAGTGTTTAGAATATATTATTCTGACCCCAGTGTTAGTTCCTGCTTTTTATAAAATATAATAATGGTTCCAGGATTTCAATGTTAGCTAACAAAAAAAGAACAATCTAGTGCTGTAAGCAGATAGGAAAAAAATTCCAAATAGCAGTGCGATAAAAAAATATACACCCTATGAGGCCCTCACAGATTATTGCTATTGATTTCTTTCCTGGAGACGTGGAAATGTTACCAGATGGGGTGTTAGGCAGTAAGTGTGTGGGTGCAAACGCAGTTTATTGCTTGCTGTCTAGAAATCACTGAAAACCTTCACAATTCTGTTTGGCTGTGTCACATAAAAAGGTAAATTTTTTGCCCTACACCAGTCCTTACAAAAAGCTACATGACATGCCATGCAATGAGCATACAGTAAATTTGTCTCTAAGGAAAAAAAAAAAAAAAATCAACAAGGGAATTAAACACACAGAGATACATGCACATGCTTCCTAGGGACCGTAAAATGCCTTGCACGTATTTGAGTATTTGTCCTCATTTTGGTCATATCCTTGCACTATGTTGATTTAAATTAATTTGAAAGACTAAATTGATTTATTTCATGGTTTTTATCTTTTACCTCTGCCTGGAACATTGGGCTCTGTCCTGTATTTTATGCTTATGGAAGTGCTAATAAGATTTGCTATAGGTTTCTAAAAGTCAGGTACTGGAGCTGGAGTATAATGCACAACTGTGTCTGACCCCCTCGGGGATGCACCCATTAAAAAAAAAAAGGCTGACCTTCTGTCACTTTCTTCCTCCTCCCTTTTAATGATTCCTTCTATATCCTTTTGAGAAGATCTTTACAGCCCTTTGACCCCTGTTAGAACAGGAAGACTTAAACAGCTAAAAGTACCCTCAATATCAGCGGTTGCCAACAGGAGCTCAAGAGGCTTTTTAGGAAATGCCAGAAGACAATAACCTACATTTTCAATGCATTTAGAGACAGGTCCACATTCAATATTGTATAATTCCCCTTTCGTTTGCTTTAGCACAGCACACGCTCGTGCTGAGCAGAGGCCTGACAGTACAAACAGACATTCCCTGGCAGCAAAGCCACTTCTAATGACAAAACAGCAAATCTCTGGTAATTCTGCACGTTATGTTGCTTCTCATTTAGCCTTCAGAAGAACAAAACTGTGTGCTTGGGAAGGATCAGGTGGTTCTGGTTTTGCTCTGGCAGCAGTGCTGACCTCCACCTCTCCTCCTCCTCTGAAACTCCTGTCTTGCTGTTTCCTGAACCTTGCAAAATCCTCCACTACCCCTGAGCCCAGCATGTGCCACTGCTTTCTGTGAAGAGAAGCAGCTCAGCAAAACCAGGTTATGCCAAGCAAAAAACAGGCTTTGGCTGCTCTCTGTTTGTCAGGGCAGCAGAGCAGACCCGTGCTCACAGCTGGAGCACAGCTGGTTACTGAGCTCAGGCATCAGGAGCATCCGGTGGGAGGGAGCAAGGATGGGCTCACTAAAACAACAGCAAGATGAGCCCAAGGGGTGACAGCACCTCTGCAAATGATTCCTTAAGGAGGCTTGGTCAGAGAATGCGAGGGAGTCTTTGTGCCTTTCTGCAGTATTTAGATTCCTCTCTCTGGAAGAGCAGTCTCTGATTCTGCTCTGAGCCCCTGCCAGATGGAGGCAAGCAGGACTGCTCTTCCGAGCACAGGGTGGCCAGTGCTGAGCTGAAGGTGGGGCCCTGAAGAGCCATCAAGTGATAGTGGAATGAAAATCCTATGGACTGTTGCAAGGGAATCAAAAGCTCACAGGCATCTCATTATGTGTGTCATCAAATAAAATATCATTAAGCCATCAGCTTTAAAATTGAGGGAAAAGTGTTTTGGGGTAGCAAAACAGAAAATAAGACAAGCTCACTCAAGTCCTCAATTCTTATTTGTGTTTGTTCTTTGGGGTCACTAACCATAGGAGAAGAGCTGGAGCTTTGCTAAAATTAACCTGAGCAATCTCACTAAGAGTTTGCAAAATGTTACCTCATACAACCAAGCTCTTGTGCTGTCAACACATCCAAAAAAGAAAGTCAAACCTGAGTTAGACTGAGCCAATCAAGTGAGCAATGGGGATGTGTAATAAAAAGGTATTTCAAGAAGGACAATTAAACACAAACACTTGTTTGTTTTTTTTTTGGTATCTCCCCACACTGGTTAATGTTCATTGCTCACAGTGCATACTAACTTTGATAACTCAGGCTGTTTTCTGGTAAAGTGACTTGAAAGAATTTATCCTGATGCAAGTGTGCCTGTGTATTGGAGTGGAGTCCCCTTGGCTGCTGAGGGTGAAGTTACTCTTGTAAGCAAACAAAACAGCTGCCTCTGGTCTGAGGGAATTTACAGTATGGAGACTGAGTTGCTGTGGATGGCCTTATTGTGTCATTTGTAGACCAGTAGGCTTGGAAGATTGCTGAAACTAGTCTTCATGGTGGGGATTTCAAAGACAATAACAAGGAGATCCCCATATGAGTGATGTTCAAGCCCTACGAAAGGAACGGCCATGAATATAATTGGGCAATACCCCACATAAAGTGTGATTCTCCATCCAAATGAGACATTTTGTGTACAATTCACTCTAAAGGAAGGAAAGCCTTCTGTTACTTGTTTTCAGGACCTAGTGGACAATGCCATAAGAACCAGGTGGCCTCGGTCTCACACTGACAAAGGATGAAACTTAGTATAATATTTTTCATAAGGGCAGTACTTTTATAATTTCCAGTGGAAAAAAAGTAGCAGCATCAAGGAAGAGGAAAGAAAGAAAAAGATAAATTTTTCCTGCAAGCTTCTTGCTGCAAATGAAAAATGAATCACAACATGGGTCTGATAAGCCTCGTGGGCCAAAACAAAGCACAGCCGAGTCCCCAGCTCTTGCTTTGTCCTCTCTGAGGCACTGTGTCCCTTGGGGACCAATTGTGCAGCTCTGAGTCCTTTTGCCTGGTGGCCTGTCATGGAGTCTGTTAGACTATAACTCACAGCTGCTCTTCCAGAAACATTTATTTTTGTTTGTCTGAATTTATTTCACACACACGTGTGTGCACACACACGGATACAAAAGCCTGGCCTTGTTTTTTCAAGCGGCCTGGAGTGCCCAGGCATTTCATTGTTTTTAATGCATTAGCTTCAGAGGACTTCAGGAGTAGAGGAGTATTTATTTATGGATTAGATTGACAGAGTGCTCCCTACCAGTGCTCCAGATTCATCTCTATTGAACTCTATGCACTTACTCTGAGGTTCTGATCCTGCAGAGCAAAGGGAACCCACCCCACTGATGTTCTCAGTCCAGATGTTAAAGCTAAGAATATGTTTAAAGTGTTTGGGGGCTGAAGCTTCAGCCTCTAAATATCACATGAAAATAAATGCCCTATGATTCTCACCAGCTCCTGAAGCTGTAAATCTTTTAAGTTTATCATGAAATATTAAATAAGTAAAGCCAACACTACAGTCAAGAATGAATCTGATGCTCAAGTCAGACCTTCCAGCCAGCAATATTCAGAGAGTGTGTATTTACATAACCTGTAGAAATTATAGTATTTAGGCACATTATAAAGCTCTTGATACCATAAAAAGGCAGGAATATTCTCTCAGTTTGTATCAGTACTTAAGTAACCAAGAGCCACCAAATCTTAAATTTCTACTAAGTAAATAAACCTCCCACATCAGACAGAATAGACGTCATGATGGCAAAAAGCCCCCAGTAGAAGCAGTTTATTAATGAAATCCTTCCTTCAAAGGAGTGATTTTAGAATTCTGCAATAGCCAATGAAAACTACATGCAAACATTATGGTCATTTGTTATCATTATAAATTGTGATAATGTCATGGCTGACTTACAAAGATGATGACCTGAAAGGCCATGACATTATGACATTACATTTTATCAATAATGAAAAATTGCTTCTTTTGCATGATTGTACCGGAGGTGAGCCAGGACCCCGGAAGGCTGCTGGCTCCTGCAGACCAGCATCAGCTCCAGACAGGGAAACAGACCAATAAAGAAGCAGTTGGGGAAAATAAACCAATCAACCAACTGTAGCAAAACTAGAGACACATATAAAGAATACAGAGTGTATTTACCTCATGATATTTAATTTGAATTTCTGAAGGCCTGGATGATCTATGTCTTGAAAACAACCCAGAGGAGATTCACCCAGTGCAAGGAGCTCACAAAAGGCTCTTTTTAGTAGTTAGTTGGCACACTGAAAGCCTTGGGGACCAACGCAGCTCTTAAAGAGGAGTCCAATGTTTTCAATGGCATTAACTGACAATTCTGTTTTAGTTGTTTTCTAATCCAGCCTCTCATCACTGCCTAAAGTGCCCCACTACCCCATAGCTCCGACAATCAGCTTTAAGCAGGATCTTAGTGATACACATGACCCTGAATTGTCTGCCAGAGAGACAGCTGGGATGAGAAGGATGTTATTCAAGGAAAACAGCTCAGCTATTGCCACTGGCACACGTGCTTTAATTTGACAGCTACTCCAACAGCCAAAAAGCTGGAGTCCTGCAGGAGATACAGTTCTGCCATGCACAGACATATGATTACTCCTAACTGCACTGAAAGATCAGCTCTCAGCCACCTGACCCTGGGTGGGTATTTACACCTGAAAGAACATGTAAAGGTGAACCTCCAGCCTCATCTCTTCTGAGGCATGGCAGAGCTGAACATCCTGAAGAATTGCAGGAGATGTGGTGACCTCCACTTTTCAGCTCACTGTGTTGCCCAAACCACTAATGGGTAAATCATGATCCCTTCTGCTTGCTTCCCCCACACCATCTCCTGCTTCCTCTCCTGAAACACAATAAACATCTGTGCACCAAGATACAGAGTCCCCATCCTGAGATACACCTGGTCTTGACACACACTGTGAGGGGGAGAGTGTTGTACAGACTCTGCACAGCCATGTGCTCTTTTCCAGGACCAGAGAAGTCTGTGACTCTCACAGAGTCATTGAACTGCTATAATCCTGTGTGCAACTGCCTTCTGCACTTCTGCCTGCTGTTCCTTCCCTGTAAGAGCACCAAGTCCATAGCAGGATCTCCTACCAGCTCCCCCCGTCCCACCATCGCCGCCCCAGGCCAAGCCTTGAGCAAACAGATGGGCTTTGCCTGGTGCTGCCACTACAAGCAACAAAGGCAGAGGCTGCAAATCCTCAGTTTGAAGTGAATAGGGGCTATAACCTGAGTTTAGACCCAACCCTAAATTTCTCAAGCTCGTGGAGACAGCGGGGGCACATTTAACAAGCAGAGCTGCCTGCCTTGCAGCATCCCCTCTGTGCCCCACTGTAAGGGGGCTGCATTAATATTGCAGATATGCCTGCGTGTAAAAATGTGTGCTTGCTGTAATTGTTTTTAGAATATCAGCCAAAACACCATTGTGCATTTGTGGTAATATTTATGAGGACAGTTTTATGGTGAATACGAAAAGAAATGCCCATAGTGGCTCTCTTACATACTACGATAAGTAAAAAAAAGGAAAGTTGATCATTTGATCATTTTACTTACTTGTGTGTCAAGGCTGTAATGTTTCCAGCAGCTCTATACAGGGATAGTTTCTCAGTAAATCAACACATAGATGCTTTTTTTTTGTTTGTTTGGGATTTTTTTTAGTTTTTAGTTTTTTTGAGCTTGAAAAAATATAATTTAAAAAAGCTGGAAGCACTGTGGTACCTTGTCTATTCTCAGCTGCAGTTAGTCTCTCAGATGGCAGTAGAGAGACAAATACACATATACCACAGGCTGAAGTTCCTAAAATAAAGACTAGGGGATATCTAAAATCTTGACATTTGTGATGCAAAGTAATTTTTTTTGTTGTTTTATCTTTTATGCAGATATTTTATGGCGGGAATGTAAAATACCTATTTATTTGATGCCATTACCTCTCAGTAATAGCTCCTGTACCTCTTCTCTTGATGCCACTGTTTTGAGTGGTTTTTGTGGAAATTAAAAGCAGAAGCACCTGATAGCTGAAAATTACAGGAACTGCCCTGATTCTCGTGGAAAGGATGGCGGCAGCAGCACGAGACAGCTGCTTGCCAGCACACGGGGCAGAAGCAGAGAAAGGCTTGACCAGTTTTCACCTAAGAGCTTCACTTTTTGTGTGCATATGGGGTTCTGCTGGTGGTGTGAAATCCCAGGGCATCTGCCAAGATGTATTGCTTAATGTTCTCTGCTTTTCAAAGGTTCAGTAAGCAAAAGGGGTTATCCTGAGCAAGCTGCTATGACCATGACAGGAGCAAAACACCTCTGTGTATAAATTTGAAACCTTTAACCTCCTAACTGTCAAATTTCAATATTTCTGGTCACAGTGTTAAATGCACCCTAGCATTTTTATTGAAAGAGTTTTCAGTGTATCCGGATGGAAAAATCAAAGTTTCCTTTTCTATTTACACACCGTTAGTAAGTTGTTAAAAGAAGAATAAAGCAAGGTGACTGCCAGCAATATTTTGTATTAGTGTAAGCTTTACAGCTTCAGCATAATAAAATAGCCTCCCTATTTGCTTTGTAACCTGTGACGTACACTCTAAATGACTTACTGTTATTGCAGCTCTGTTATACCCTACATCTTACTAATGATAAACAGACTGCACTGTGTTGAGGCTGCAGTCCAAACTGGACAGAAAGGAATACAGGAAAAGATAAGGTGGGATGAAAAGGCTCTTATAAAAAAAAAAAAATACTTCAATCAAATCTAGCTTCCAAGTCTTTCAAATATCAATGCTCATTGTACCCATTCATTTTCAGTTCCTTTTTTTTTGCCTTTGCATACACAAAGATCATACCCATCACTGATGGGCACAGTGATATTAGTGCCCTGCCTGGAGATGCTCTTATATTTTGGTATCTTTTCCTGCTGTGTCCATTTTTGTGGGTGAATTCTCTATCATTCCATCACAAAGACCTTTATGACAGCAGACGGGAGAAAGAAATAATGGCTTTAGAAAGCTGTTTTCCCTTCAAACAGTAAGTAAATATTATCAGAGATATGTGTGACAGTGATGGAGAAACCCAAGTGGAGCCATCCCTTCCAGGGCATCGCTTGGCTCCTACTCCCTTCAGCACAGCCACCACCAGCAGCTTCAGCAGGGAGCGTCCAGGATGACATTTATGAAGCCTCTCCAAGGTGAGAGCATCTGAAATGTCACCACTGGCAGCAGTTCTGGCTGCAGGGGCTGCTCCCCACGAGCCCCTCCCGGCACAGCTCCTGGAGCAGCCGAGGAACTCTGAGCAGCCCTCACAGGGCCGCCTGTCCTGTGCTCCTAAGCCGTGTACAAGTCAGGATTGAACATTTATCCTTAAGCCCTGCTGCCAAGAAGGAAATTTATTTTGGGGCAATGAGAGGATTACAACCCAGCTTCTGATCTGCCACGATCCTGTTTTACACTGGGGTGACTGTTGGCTTGAGTTAAGTTACTGTGCTTTATGTGGAGTAGATGTAATCAGAACAAGGCTTTAAGCACCTATTTCTTCCACAGAAGTGTCTCTGGCTCACAAGGACAACAAGATGGCAAGTACCAGCATCTCTCTCAGAACTGGAGAGCACAGACCTGTGCTAAATAGCCAACTAAATGGCCTAGATTTTTCAGTGGTGAAAGCAACAGGGTTCAGCACTTTTGGAGGGGAACATTTTCTTGGGTTGACAACCCAGATATGTTTTGTGTGGTGGATACAGAAAGAGCCCTGAGTGCCACAGCAATTTGCTGAGCTTCTTACACAGCTCCAGGCACATGTGTTTAGATTCACTCCTCCTCCTATCCTAACTAAACCACTGTGGGCATTTCTGTCTGCAAGCTGTAGCAGGATCACCTGCATGCTCTGTATGTCTGAAGCTTGGTTCTCTTCCTCTTCACATGGATATGTGCACTGGCATGTACAGCCATGGTCTGCTTGAAGGCTCTCTTCAAAACTAATTTCCAGGAGTCAGACTTCTAAGTGAAAGGGCAGCAGAGGACAGGAAAGCAGCCAAGTCTCCTCTGTTAAATGTAGATGTTGGAGTGGGTGAGGAGTGCTCCCTTCTTCCTTGGTTGGGTGCAGCAGGGCTCCATCACCTCCATCTGCTCTCTCCTGTGTCCCCCAGGACACTGCTCCTCCCTGAGACATTATTCTGAGTTGGAGGCTCTAAATGCAGCAAGGGTGTATTTACTGGTGAGCAGTTTTAGCTGTATGCATTTCTTAAGGCAGTCTCATGTGTCTGGAAGTTCAGCTCTGGCTGGGGGCCATGGCATGGGAGGTCAGGCTTGGCACAGTGATGCTCAGGAGAGCCCTGAGCATGGGAATCACTCACACTGAACAACTTGCAGGAGCCCTGCAAGGGCACAGCCAAGCCATCTTGCCCACAGGGACACAAAGTCCACCCCCTGCTTCTCTGGGGGCAGGTGTTTTTGATTTATTTCATGGAGGCACATCACTGACAGCTGGGGAAAGGTGTCTCACTGACCTTTGACCTGTGACTCCGCTTGAAGAAAATGGGATGACAGAATGCTCCTGCTCTGAAGATGAAGTCAGCAGCAGCTACTGGCATCAAGATGTTTAGATTCACTTCTTAAACTAAAGATAATTCCCATGGCATTTATAGAAAAAGGTAAAAAATTGGAAATTGCATTCAGCCCATTTTACATGGAGTTACCAACAGCTCAGGTAGCTCCTGCCTGCTGGGGTGGGACCTGCTGCTTCACTGCTCTGCCAGTCCCTGATGGTGCCCACAGTTTTGCCAGGAAATACTTGTAGCCTTATTGGATTTCTCATCCAATGTGAAATGTCACTACAACCTGAAAATAAATAATTCTGCTATTCTGATCAGAAAAGAAAGGATGGTCAGTTATGCTCTTAGTCTAATAAAATACAGAGAGGTCTCAGACTAACAAAATGAAATGAAGTACAAAGAAAAGGGGGTTCTGTCCATATGATGCACTAAGGCTATTTAGTCCTAATAATCATTTGAAACACCCTATTCAAAAAGGTATTTGGAGTTCTTATCACATTTAGGAACTTGCTTAAATATGTCTGTGTTTATCTGAAATCCATTGCTAATTGTGATTGGTTTAGTCTGTTGAAATGCAGGAGCCGGAGCATGCAGAAAGTCCTTGGTTTAGCAACACTTCCTAAATGTATTGTGACAATGAAAAATAAACTTCATAAATGGTTGTCCAGTACCTATTTATTTACTAGGAGTTATAATGAAATCCAGGCCTTTCAGTCCTAAAAGAGTCTTCACCACAGAACACATGCACTGCCTACAGGCAGCGCTGCAGCAGGGGTGGGCGTTTCCCAGGTAGGAAATGTGAGGGCACCCTCTGGGAGGGAGGACACTTTGCATCTGTGCCATGCCTTGCCACGATGCATGGGGTGACATTGGGAAGGTCACTGAAGCTCTGTGCCTCCTGCTGGCTCTCTGGAAAGCGGCAGCACAGGGGGTTCCAGACAGCTCTGTGGCATCACAGCCAAAGTGGGGCTGTTTGGCAGCTCCTGACTTTGTGCTTTCCTAGGGACACAACTCCTGCTGCTACTGCTCTTGTTTTCAAAACATACAATAATCTCAGTTTGGTCAAATAACAATCAAATACTATAATTTTAACCATGAAATCAATAGTCATGAAAATGGCCCCAGCTCATTGTAGCTCTCTTGGGAAGTTTTCAAATAGATAAGGATAATGGCAAAACGTTGAAGCTAGACTGGATCAAGCACTAATTGCAAAAAAGATGAAGGACAATTTTGCGTCTAAATGTAGGAATATTTCTCAGTTATGCCTCTGAAATAACATTCACTTCTTTGCAAATATTTAGGTGGATTCTTGTGTGTTTCTCAAGAAATTCCTTGATTTCTAAATGGGATCCTCAGCTTCAGCTCAAAAGATCCCTTAGTGTTCATCTACTTGTCGTGGCTAAAAACGTTACTGTACAGTGGAAGGTGAGGAACAAAACCATGTTTGTGTTGTGTAACCAGCACAAACACAGCCTAGGCCAAATCCCCATACCCCGTGGGCATTGGGCCAATGCCGTAACCAATACAAGAACAGCTGGAGCGAGCAACCCAAGGATAAGCTGTGGCTGAAATTTATATAAACCATTAAGAAAACATTCAGAAACAATCACTTCCATTCTGTATATTTACAAAGATGCTGAGCAACTCACAGTTTCTATAGCAAAGGAAGATTGCACTTCAGAACATTGCATGTCCTATAACATTAAAGCCACCTGAACTTTGAAGAGGAAGGGTGCCTGTCTTTGCAGTGGCCTTGTGACTGCTGGGAGTTCCTTCAGCATCCCCTTAAATCCCTGGCATTTGGCTCATTTGTGCCGCTTCTATTCAATTGTTGACTGTGTGATTGAATTTACCATTTAGAGCCATTACCGTGTGTCATGAACTTTCTCAATCTGAAATGCGAGAATCTTCTCTTAAATACGGGGCTGCTGAGAGGGAGGTGTCATGAGGGCAGGTCCCGCAGGACCCTGTGAGGGGAAGGAGGTGGAGAGATCTGAGGAGCTCTCTCGGCATCACTTCCTTCTCTTCCTCCTCCCACCTCGCTGCTGCCTTCCCTCTCCAGTGCCTCAATTTGTGCCATTTCCCTCCTGTCCACATTAGTAGCCCTGTTCCATTCACTACGAAGAAAGGGACCTACAGGGTGCATGAGCAGTTTTCCATACAAGGATGCATAAAAGGTGTGTTTATAATCAGACGGAATTCTCTGGCTTGAAGCTGAAATGTGGAAAAATTAAGTATATTATTTCTCTCCTTCCACGACCCATTTCCCTGCTCTGTAGCAACATTAGCAACAGCCAACAAGAAAATCATATCTGCAGAGGAAATTTCTGGGCTTGATTAATGCTGTTTGTCAGTTCAGCTGGGAAGAGTGGGGCTGTGTGGCAGCAAGTCTCAGAGCACAATCCTTCAGGCGAGGCTGAAGGGGCTGTAAACAAGCTATGAAAGTTTAATGACATTCAAATATCTGAATGACTCCTCAAATGGTATAGCGGTTAGGAATTGTCCTGTACGGCTTTTGTAAAGAATTCACAGGGTTAATGACTAAAGAATGGAGTTCTGGTAATCAATATAGTCCTCTGGCTCTATTGATTGGAATCGCCTGCTTATTTTGCAGCTAAGATTTTTTAGCCCATTCAGAACAAAGACACCCTAGGGGACTGTTAAGTAAATAGGCATTTAAGACTTTTTCGTTGCTAAGAAAGTAGTTAATTATTATTAGTGCTTAAAAGTCTCAATTTAGACAGAACATCCCAATGAACATCATAATTTTGCTAGTTTTCTGTAGGTTTTATGCAAATGCACGTGCATTGGCAGCTGTTTAGAAGTGTGCACCTATTGGGCTGGACAAGGTGTTGAGGGAAGCTTCAAACCTGGAGGGCCTCAAGACACCGAGTAGCTTTGCAGGGACCTGTACACAGAAAAGGACCAGGTCCCCAGACAGCTGCAGTGCTTGTAGGATGAGGACTGCCAAAAGTTAAGAATATACCAAAGAATCCTTGTTGATCTTTTGCCAAAAGATGACATTCACAGAGGTTGAGGAAGATGAGTGCCTCAAAAAGGGAGCTGGGCTTTCTAGATACAATGTTCTTTCAAAGAGAAAGTGCTTCACAAAGCAAACAGCTTTCTATTTTGTCATAAATGTAAACATTTTCTGCTGATGTCACTGTTTTTGCAAGCCAGAGGTACAGGGGATCATCAGCTCACCTTAGGCAGCTGCCAGTACGGAGGACCCTGTGGCAGGGCAGGGAAAACCACCAGTGAATGCTCTTTACTTGGCAGGCAGCGTGGCCTCAGCCTCTGAAAGCAGCTGGGAGCTGACTGCATTCCCTTCAGCAGATTTCAGAGAACAGGGGAAACTCAAGTTACAGATCTTTGATGAAGGGTGTGATCTGTACAGTCAAACTGGGCTTGCCCTGCCTTGCAGTGCTGCCCTGGCCCTGCTCTCCAGCTGAGATGCCCCACACTTGGCCCTCAGACCAAGCAAAGCCGACAGCTCCTGCCAGATCTCAAATATTTTCACAGTAGAGCTGAAATCATTATTACTAACGCTCTTTTCTCACAGCCACGCAAATCTTAACTTCTTTTTTCCCTTTTTGTCATTTTAAACCAGAAGCTCTCCTTGCTGACAGAGGAAGGAGAGCGGAATGGTGCTTTCCCACTGAATGGCAGATGATGGTGGAGCTGCTTTGCATTTTGATGCCACTCTAGTTTCCTTTGCTCTTTGCTTGTTCAACCATTTTTGCTTGTTACACTTAAAGCTGTGAACCTCATGGATCAGAGAAAAGACATCCATTTGGGACTCAGGCATAGCTGATCTTTTCCATCCCCCTTAAAAATTAATTATCATAGCTGCTTGCTCGTAAGGGCATTTGATAAAAACACAGATCATGCACCAGTCAACAAGCACTTATGCACCAGCTGAGACATTAAGAAAACATTACATTTCGTATATGATCCAATTAACAGCTTTTCCCCCTGACAATGATTTCCTACATACTTAGGCTATTATATACAATTTGGTAATATGTGGAAGTATTCATCATGCTTGCATTCCCTGACACTAATCCTGTTTGTAGATTCTCCTCGCTTTCCCCTTCCTAGGATTTAGAGTGGAGATTCCTGACTGCAGCCTGTACAGAGCAATGGCTGGGTTTCAGCCATAAGTGATGTCACAAATCCATAAAGTGATAGATAGAGGCAGAAGGGCAGCTCTGTTCATAGTTTTACACACATCTTAATTTTGTTTCTACCTTGTACAACTGTACCCCCTGTATCTTTGTGACTCTCCAGCCTTGGTGGACTGCTTACCAACACTTGGTAACCTGCACTCCTTCTCTTGCCCAGCTTCTAATGGAGATATTGTCTAAAAGAGAAACCCTGACTCTGAGTTTTAAATCTCAGTGCAAATCTGCTGTCAAAAATCCTGGCAAGTGAATTTGAAGGTTTTATTGCACCCAAGTAGCAGTCCCTCATTTTGGTTACTGTTGAAGTATATCCATCTGCATGAGCCAGCAAGCAAAATATTTTAATTCATTTTCTGGAAAAGGTTTACTTAAAAAAAGGAGCATTTATGGCAACTGTATAATGATACCTGCTATGGGTGCAAGATCTGAAAATCATTGCAGGTCTAATACAAACAGCATTAGACAGATCAACATCTCCCAGGATTGGAGCTGGTTTGCATCTGAGTTCAGATCAGAGCCTTCTTTGCTATAGTTTTACTGAACATCATAAGGCTGGAGCTGGACAAAAGGGGTGGTAGAGAAAATAAAGGCCTTCTCAAGGGTTTCTGAACCTTAGGTAAGAATCACCTGGGGGAAAAAAATGGGAGAGAGCTATCCCTGACCTTATTTCCACTGTGGAGCATTCTTAAAAATTACCAAATGAAAGCCACATAGCACTTCACAGTCTTTTACAGTGACTAACACAGATTCAGTCACATTGTAACCTTTTGAGAAATTCTGTAGGGAAAATTACTGCACAATTTGGGATAGAGAAAGGAATTTTTAGTGGCCTTTTGATGAAAAAAAATATGTTCAGAAGCATTTCAGGTTAAATAAGACACTGAATTTCAAAGGTTGCTTTGGTTTTAATTTTTTAAAATTTTTTTATGGATCATCAGTGAAGAAAAATAATCTGATTTGTTATGCAATATAAAGACCTATTGCACATTGCCAGGAATACGATTGTGAAGAAAGAGCTGTAAACCAGTGCACATTGATATCAAAAGTGTAGCCATTAAGAAAGGAGAAAAAGGAAGGTCCAAAGCTAGGGAATTAATGAAATTCTGCCCGAGGGCTACATTCAAATGTATTTATTTTTTGAATTTGTAGTTTTAACTTTCCTGAATCCATTTGTTATTTTCATAAGTAAATGCTCCTCTCCTCCACTCTTTCTGTTCCCTGGGTACCTTTTCCTTTTCTCCTTCTTTCTTTTTTTCTTTTTTTTTTATTGTTCATTTGTTTTTGTGCTAATTCTTCAGTAACAGGTGAGATCTCCCTGAAGTGTGGAGTCAGAGAACATTTTGGGTTGCCAGGTAAGATGACGTTCACACTGGAACCACGTAGAAGTTGGGGCTTTACCTTTGTAGATCAGGAGGAAACTGTCCTGTGAAGAAGGACACAAGAATCCTCTGCATAGTTTTTCTGCACAATTTATTATGAACTTATCATGAAAAGCTGAGGAAAGACAAAAGTCATTATTTTTTCAAGGATGAAAGTATTGATGTCCGTGATGGTGAGTGGGGTTCAATTTATAATGTTAAGTCATGAGCCTTAAAAGCACAGGAAAAAAAAAAGAGAGAAGAAAACCCCAGAGTGTGGAGAAATCTTTACCATGTGGTTCTGTCTTCTCTTTTCCAAGATGACAGGTCTGGGTTTCTTAATTGACTCTGTGTTATCAGAAATGACATTTGCCTGAAAATGAGTCAAGGTGCTCCCTTTTTATGGAATGCTGAAGTCCCATGCCAGTGCAGCCAGGCACTCAGACTGGGGACACTGGTTTCTAACAGCTGTGCTAGTGAGTGTCATGGAGTGACCCACAGATGACATGAAAATCATGGCTGTTTTTATTTTACATTAAAAATGGTGCTAAACTTTTGAGGATCAATGTTCTCTTCCAGGGCCTGCCAGAGATTCACTGTATGACTTTGTCCCCACAGACTCTTTACTTCTGGATCTCCTTCTGTATAATGGGAACAATGACATTGGGCCATCTAAAAGAATCATCCCTTCCAAAAAACAGTAATACTCATTGAGGGAGATGGAGGTGACAAGGTGGTTTTTTTTTCACTAGAAACCTCTCCCTCCAGTAGATATGCAAAATGTATCTTTGTGGTTTGGTTATTTACTGTGGTATTTATGAATTACAGAGAAGTCATGTTATACCTTGGTATTCAGAATAATGCAACATACTTACTAGAAATCCACCTAAGCAATTACTTTTCTGATCTATTGCCAGATTCCTTTCATATCAGCTGCAGCAGCTTGCAAAAACTTAACAAATAGCATTTTACATAGGCTTGTAGTCTATATTCAGTTTTATCTGATTATTTTTAGCACAGTGATTTGAGAATCCAAATTACAGCTAAGAAAATGGAAAATTCATTTTCCAACAATGCCTAAAGCTTCACTAGCATTTTAGAGCAGAACATTTCTGTGATGGCCTTTGATTCAATCCAGGCTGAACGAAAGACATTTCATCACCACAGAATGCATTTCTTTATTTGCCTTGGATCTATGATTCTGTCAGTATTGAGAGAAAAGAAAAATCAATGCTGCACTATAAACCTCGGGCAGCCCCTGGCCAACGTGGTCAGCATGGTGTGAGCAAAGGAAATGGCAGGGGAAAAAAATTGACCGCTCAGCAATAGTGTGGCACAGTAACGGACAAAGCTCTGGGCTAATAACAGCTTGCAATTACACATGGAAAGCCAAAGCTTGTAGGGCATTCAGTACGAAGGGGATGTAATACAATTTATTGAACCACCGGTTAGAGTTCTGCAGCTTCTCAATAAAAAAAAAAAGGGCTGTGGACCTGTACTGCTTAAAAGACAGACTTATATGGTGCCAGCAGGGGAAGGAGACTTGAAGAAAGCAGAAAGCCCTTCCTTTTTATGTCTTGGATAGTGAGCAAGTGGGAGAATGCAGCCTATTTATGCTTTCTAAAAATACACTGGTGAGGCTTAAAGGGACAGCCCCACTGCCAGTGCCACACACACACCCCCTGAGCCAGAGCACTGCATCTTAATTCCTTAAACTGCACCTATGCTGACAGCACACTGCACATCCTGCCACTCTGAAAAAGGGGAAAAGCAGCATGACAAAAATCTAATTTACTCAGGTACCGTTCTTCACCTGAGAAAAGCAAGGTGTTTCTGCAGGAGAGCAGAACATTAAAATGCTAGCTAATGAGAAGGAGAAATCTTGAACTAAAAAGAGGAATCATTGACAAGCACGTTCTTGAACAGACAGATATGAACACTTATGATTAAAAGCGTGTATTTTCTGGTGATCAAAGGAGGTGGAGGCATGTTTGGGTAGGTCTGGCTGCAGTAGGGAAGGTCAGCACTGCACACTGAGGCCAACACCCTCCTGTCCCCCCAGCACCCGTTACCAGATGGGACAGCTGGGGACACTGTGGCCACAGGTGGGGCACAGCCTCAGTCCCAGCCACCTGCTCCACCGGGGTTTGTGCATCCACCAAGAAGGAGCAGGGTCTGTTAGGGGTAAGTGGCTGTGGAGCAACCTTGGGGAAACACATGCAAACCCATGGTGTGCAGGTTGCAGTAATTGTGTTTTCAGGGATAAATGGTGCTCTTCAGATGGTGATGAAAAGTTTTGTCACTCAGTGGCATGAAAACAGGAGATGCCAAGTATCACCCAGTGTGGGCTGAAGCCCTGGTGCTAGTTGGGCTGGACTCAGCAGTTTGCCTTGGAGAAATCTCTGTGATCCCACACCTGGACCTCTTTCTGCCCATGTTAGCACACGTGCACATTTGCCAGATTATCCTTAGCATCAGTTTTGGGCATTTGATATAATGGCTGCCAAACCAGTAGCAGGTTGCTCAAAGCCCTGTTTTAGAGATAGGATTCATCCTTCCCCCCGAGTTAGCACAATACAGCTATATATTAATAGCCAGCATCAGATCCTGCACTTACTGGGGCACACTGATCTTTGCAGGACCACGTGGGTCTTGCAATTGTCTGACCACTTTTGTATTGTGAAGAAACATTGTTTGTAAAAATTTGGCAAGTGTTGTAGTACTTGTTCCTAAGTGCTACAATGATGTGGTGAAGCGTGCATTGGAAACAGCTGAAACAACAGCCACAATGCTTCTGGCTTTTTTGTGTTCTTAACTGAAGTCAAGCTCTCCCCACAATGCAATACAGCTACAAGATTCCTCATCCTCGCTAATAAGTAACAGAGACAGATTTCCCTTTATTGTGACCAGAGGAGCCAGACCACGGGTATAACTGTGGGATACTATCACAGCAAAAATATGGCCCAGAGATACTTTTGTTTAATCTGAAATGTAATTTCTAGAGTCCCAGCCTAAATATTTCACCCTTTCATATTTCCACATCATCCTCTTCTCTAGTGTAGTTTCTGGTTCCAGTGGCTCCTCTAGGCTTCCCTGGCACAGGAGGCAGCTTGCCGCCAGCACATCAGCTTCGACACCAAAATACCAGAATCGCTGCACCAGAGGATCTGTTGTATCTCTTGTGACAATTACGGCAGGATCCCCGGAACTCCATTCCCCGAGCAATAAAAGCAGCCCTGCGCCAGGCGCTGCAGTCGCTCGGCAAATCCCTCTCTCGCTACCGTAATTAAGTCCTTCTACATGACACGGCGCAAGAGATAAGGGATTAGTGGTAGTGCGGCTCGCTGGAGTGAGGTGCTGCCGGGCTCGGGGGCTGCGGCTCGGGACCGGCATCCCTGACCCAGAGGGAGCCCCTGGTCGCTGGCTCCTCTTGGCAGTCACGGCGATGGGGGAGGAGGATGCGAGCGCTGACCATTCCCAATGTCACCTGCAGAGAGCCATTAGCCCGCTCAGCCCTCTATTCCTACATGCTGAATCAAATTAATCTAACAAAAACAGATGACCTGTGAGCTCAGCCTGCCTTACAGCAAAGTCAAACGGGAGCGAGGGGCAGCGGCAGGGAGCGGCAGGGAGGGCCGGCGCTGTCCCCCCGCCCCTCGCTGGGGCCTCCCGCCGCTCTCCCTCCGTCCCCGGCTGTCACGGCCCCGCTCCGCCGCCACCTCTCCCTCCGCAGCCGCACGAACCCTCTCTTGTCTACCTTGCTCTGCCTCTGTGCTACCCCCTCCATTACACACGTCCACACACACACACAGAGCTGCTGACCTAGAGGTGTTAGCCACTCCGCAGCTGCCGTTCTTCTCACATTAATCTATAGGAATCAATGGACATTTCATTAGAGTAATCAAGTGTGGATGCATCCCGCATTTATATCCCGCACCTCCCCCCCAGCTGCTTTCACAGGCTAATTGGTCCTACAGCAAAGACTATGTGGATATTTTTCCCTACAGATGAGTGTCAAGAGCAGTTTTTTACTGCTGGTTGAAATACCTATCAATAGAGAGGTAGTATAAAAGCCTTCACCCATCAGGCGGTGTTGCTGATGCTAATACATTATGCACTCTCTGTTCTCACATACTCAACTCTCTCCTTTACACCTTTTCCTCATACTACTGAGTCGTTTATGCTGACTTCCATAAGAGGATTAATCCATTGCATTTTCCTTAAAAAAAAAAATTCGAATTAATGCTTCTCTATCAGTTCACAATACATTGAGGGAATTTCTCACATAATTGTATTTCACCAGCAAGCTTTTTATTTTTTCCAGTCAAATCTCTTCATCTTGCTTACTACGATATCTTATAATTTCACCAGGTATTTTGTAGTTTATATTCATATTGGTACACGGTGACATCTTGTGAAAGGCACCAGCATTGTGTCCAGCACCCTTTGCTGCCTGGGAGGGGATGCTCTCCCCACTCTGCTCGACTCTGCAAAGGCAGCAGAGCTTTAGCAGGGCTTAGGGAGCACTGAGAAACATCCCAAGAGCTGCTGTCCCTAAAATGGGTATTTGACTGAAGGCTGGTGACCAAGTGGAGTCCTTACAGTTGGGGGACCAAGGGCTTCATTCAGGTGATCTTTTTGAGGCCATGAGAAAATGTGATGATACTTGTATGAACAAAAATTGGAAAGTGGAATTTTTCATAAGATCATGGACTTCTTCGAAAATAATTTCAAGAGATTTTACAGGAAGGTGGACACCAAACAACACATATTTAAAATGCCTGAAAGCTTTAGAGATGCCACTGTGGAGAAGGAGGCAGTGCAGGGAAGGCAGGCAGTGCTCAGGGGTGCTGTGCCTGGGGCTAAGGTGCCTCTTGAGAAGGGCTGCTGGGGCACAGTGGGTAAGGGCTCTGCACAGGCACCTTCCACTGCAGCAGCCCTGCAGCAAAGATGAGGGTTATATGGAAATTCACTGTACCATCACCCTACACAATACTTGGCCTGGGCAACCTCCAAGGAGAAGGGCAGGAGCTCAGGAAAAAACAGGGATGGGAGCTTTGGTGTCCCTTGCAGTTGTAACTAAACTTTTCTCTTTTGGTAACTCTATTTGACGATTAGAAAAATGGGCTAAATTAAAAAATCACTGACTTGCAATAAAGCTTATCATTCTGGTATGTTATCTTTCCAGTCATGTCAGACCTGAAAAAAAACCCCATGTGTTCTAAGCAGGAAAGCACTTGAGCACAAGGGTTTCAAGTAACAAGAAAAAAAGAAAGAAAATTCCTTCTTCATCCCATTTTTAGAACTATTAGCATGAGCTACATGGGTTTACCCCAGGTGAAAGTACAGCCCCATTGGCTGCTGATGCTACAGTGCATTGTCTGCAATATATTTGGATATATTTCAGGGATCTGGAATTTCTTCTACCTTCCTGACTTTTCCAATATGGCATGCAATTTTCAGTTTTGTTTAATAAATACTATACAGGCTTTCAAGTGTTTTTGTGGTTTTTTTTTTTTTTTTTTTTTTTTTTTTTTTTTTTAACTAAAACCCCTATTTTTTGCTTATGGCCAAATTCATGAAACTGCAATGAAGAAAAATGAACCTGCTGAAGGGGATTGACCCCAAATGCTCACGACCAGGTCTTTCAAGACTAACGAGAGAGTTTGCATTTGCTTTTCCTGCCAGATCTCTTTCCTGAGGGCACACTGCATAATGCAAAAAGCTATGTGAAGTTTGGTGCAGAGGATGAAAATAGGACCATTCGGCTGTTTTACAGAGATGAGGTTTTCTTCCCCTTCCCCCTCCACACGTTTTTCTCTGTAAGTGAAAATGAAACTTGTGCTTTTCAGAGGAAATGGCTGCTAAAGGTTAAAGGGTAAGTCTTCTTTGCTGCAAGCATACATTTTTGCAAGCTGAATCTTATCCATGTGGCTAGCAGCACTCACACTGAAATAACTGCAGAGGGCTTGGAAGAAGAGTAGGGAAATAGAGGGCAAGAGCATCAAAAGAACATCCCAACATTGATTCATCTGCTCTTTTTTATTCTTTCATTTGAGTTCTGGCCACCTCCTTTTCCCTATTCCACATTCCACCGTAGAAACAAGATCATTATTCAGAGGTGGAGGGTGGGTAGCTGTGCCCAGAAAGGACAGTCATTATACAAGGAAGCAAGAGCATTTCTCCAGGACTGCCTTGGGGCTTACCTACCACAGGGCAGGGAAATTTGGGACAACAGGTAACTAAAGCCTTGGCTTCTTGTCCTTCCAACTAACCAGCATATTTGTGCAGCTGATGTACCCACACAGGCATACAATGTCACACATCACAAGTCACTGAGAAAAGAGCAGGGGGAGGAAGGAGGCAGCTGTTGCCCACCCCAGCTTGCCTCTCTGTTTGCTTTTGTCCTCAGGGTGCCCGTCATTTGGCTCTTGGGCTTTCTTCTGGCAACAGAAACCACAGTGAAAGAGTGTCTGAATGGTCCTGGAAGCAGTTTCTTGGACATTTTGGACATTTGGACATTTCTGTTTAGTGCAATGCTCCTAGGAAATATTTGACCTCAAGCAAACACACTCATTAGTATCCACACGGAATTCAGAATATTCCTGCTAACAGTCTGTTATGTAAAATACAAAACAGGATGAACAGAAGTCCAATCAAAAACTTCTTCCATATAGTTTTCAGAATGCAAATGTGGACAAGATTGAGTGTATTGACACAGAACATACATGAAGAGCAATAGAGCACAAATGTACATCCATAAAATTTACAACCATTTAGCTTTAAATGAAGACATTTATAAGACAGTTATAAGATAGAAAATTCAGATTTGAGAGGGAGTCAGCATTTTTTTCTTATTTTTCTTATTCTTTCTCTCCCACTTGCCTGCCTAAACCAAACACTAATCAAACACCTGGCAGATTGGTGATGGGGTTTGTTGTGCTTGTCTAAGTAAAGCGAAAGTTTCAGTGAAGCAATATTCCAAAGGATGCAGAGTCGGACAGGCAGAGGGGTGGCTGGGAAATGGTTATGACCAAGGTCAGTCTTCAGAGGGCTGGTTCCAGGTCTCCTCTGGAGAGGTCTCCAAGTGATCCCAGCAGCTGCCCAGCAGCTGCCCCTGCTCCTTGGGGCTGAGGACCAGCCTCCTCCTGCTGCCCCACGCCTCAACATTGTGCAACACAAGGGAAACATCACAGGAACGGCTCTTGCCCCTCTGAGGTTACTCCTACCCAGGAAAGATTACTCTAATTTCCTTCTAAGAAAGCTGAAATGGCCCAAGTTAAAATGCTCCTCATGCTTGTTTTGTAAAGCACCGCTTAAAAACAAAATTCATTCAAAAAGCTCACAGCAGGAAAATAAAAGAAACTAGAGAGTTTTTCTGAGTCTGGACTTTCTGATATCCAAGTCAGGTAATGGATTACATTCAGCTTTCAATGGTCCCAGGTTCAGCTTCCTCTGGCACTGCTGTGCCTTTCTGCCTCTGACCTTGGTGGAGCTTACTTTGGTTTACCAGCCACTGCCAGGTGAGGATGAACCTCCAGATACCTCAGCACTTCACTTTGCTGTGGACATAGTTACACACCTGCTTTCTCTGTAGCCTGTAATACACACTTTTAATTTGCTGCATGAATTTTCATTGAACTTTACCCTTCAGCTGTCACAGATGTAATTTCAGATTACTGAAACTGGATCTGAAGAGATTTTAACTTTTTTATTAGATGCAAAGGAAAAACCCCACCTATTTTATCTTGCAGTAGGAATATTGATAACTTCCATTTTAACTGATCCCTTGAAGACAAAATTTTCTAATAAGGCTGGAAATATGTCTGTGTTGGTCTACATTAAATATGAAGTTATCTTGATATTTGACGTTCTTAGCGTGGATCACCTTGATGTGGCCTCCTGAATTTTTTGGATAAGTTTCTTGGGTAAGTTGAGATACCTAGAGGGTACATTAAGATTGGCCCAAAGTCACTGGATGATGTGCCCTAAAGGGTCAGAAATATGATCTTTTTCCTCCATGACAAATAGATGTATAGCCTTTTCTGATACTGCAGATTCTCTTTTCCCTCACATAGATTTAATGAAAGCAAATTCTTTGTATTCAGCCTGCTGCATAAAAGTTGTGTGGGATAAACACCCTTTCCACTTACAAAACACCAAGTCAGCAGTGGAGGAGGAGGAGGCCATGGAGAAATGGTGCTCTCTTTCATACTGCTCACGATGAGCTCAAATGTGAGAGCTGTGAGAGAAGTCTTGAAGACAGTGATGCTCACATGCTGTGTCTGCAGCATGCAGGGCATGTCCCCATGGTTTAAGTGCAAGTGGAAAGCAACAGCAGGCAGGTGAATGAAATGATGATCTCAGGCAGGGTCTTCCTGAGCTCTTTGGAAGGAAATTTAGAAGATGGCAGACCAGTCTTGGCCCTGCCTGCAATGATGGCTGTCAGAGATATCAGTCACTAGAGTGACACCAAAGCACCCATATTTCATCTGAGATTTCCCTCCATAACAAAGCCCTGCCTTTTTTTCACAGCATATTTGAGTTTCTTCAGTCTTAGAACAGAAGTATCACAAAGTCAGCCCTAGGCAATGTGCAGCCAGCAGGGTGGCTGAAGGCTTCCCAGGCTTCTTGTTTCTCTCTACTTGGTTCTGGCTGTTTAGACTCAGTCTCCTCACATTGCTGTTTCTGTGTGAGGTAAATTGAGTGGCCTATCTTACAACTGCCCAGATTCACTCCTGCCCTTTTTTAACAGAGCTGCCTTGCCTGATGCCATCTGTGCTCACAGAAACACCTTTTTTCACACCTCCTTTGGCACAGAGTGACTCTAAGGGGGAGTGTATGTACTGCAACTGGAATAAACCAAAACTTTTCCAAGAATATGTATACTGCCAAGA
The DNA here is from genome assembly GCF_030490865.1 of Poecile atricapillus. NCBI lineage: Eukaryota > Metazoa > Chordata > Aves > Passeriformes > Paridae > Poecile > Poecile atricapillus. Next base: position 12,432,670 of record NC_081259.1, read on the forward strand.
AAAGTGCAAAGCCACTGACAAAGTTTTCATACAGAGTATTAGAGAATACATATCAAGAGGTATTTAAAATTTTGTTTCTATGAAGAAGAAAAAAATGCACTATGAGAATTGTCTTGAGATCTCCAGAAATTCCCCTTTCTTGCCTTTACCTGCACAGGCAGAAGAGGCAGTCCAGAAAAAGGCATTCTAAGAAAAACCAGTTATGTTCAAAGACCAGGGCTGTATATTATTTCTAATGTGTAAAAAGCCCATGCACTTTATCACTAGGACCTGTCTGGAGATGGGGATTAGACAGCATCATCATCCATGGCTTTATAAACTAACTTCTGGTCTTGCATTTTAATAGCTGCAGCTGATGTATAACTGATCACAAATGTCTTCATTCTCTGCTCTGTGAATCACCAGCACAGAGGAATAACAAAACCACCACTATTTGGTAGTCACAGACACCACAGTTACTGATGTAAAGGTTTGAAACAAAGTGTAAAAGTTTCTGTTAAGTCCTATGCCATTCTTTCCTTACAGAGGATATATTATAGTGCATTGTTTTTCTAAAACAAGGGCATAAAGCTTTGTGATATTATTGCAGCCTCTTGGAACAGCAAAGCTGATCAGGACCTGTATGGAGAGAAGGGGGTCGGGCTGACAGCAGAGGATGGGAGCAGATAAAACTCCTTTCAGGAGAGGTCCTAGTTGGGGCAGGGGAAGGGATTACATTAATCCCTGTCCCACTCACGGGCTCTGCCAGCCTTCAAAAGGTATTCTTGAGCTGAAGTGTTGGATCTGTTAAGAGGCTCTTCATAAAATATCATGGAGTCAGTTTAGAGAAAATGGATCTACTTCCTTTCATCTGCCTGGAGGTTTTTGGCAGTTGTGGGGTCTTGAGGGTTTGCTAATGGCAAGAAGAAAGGCTCTAAAGTGGGAAAAGAATCACGCTGCTGCAGGCAGGCAGACTGCGCTAAGGTTTCATTTCCGTGACCAAAGTCTCGCAAAGGCCAGCCAGTGAACATGAACACAAAACCCAGGAGCTGCCACCATCTGCTTTCCTCAGTATCACAGACAGCTTTAATCAAAACCCAAAAGCTTTTGCTATGACGAGCACAGAGCCCTCCCCTTTGCCCAGGAGTGACAGGGTGACCCCTAGGTATGACCCCTTGGTCAAACTTTGTTTTGGCATTTCTAACCATACTTGCTTAAAAAAAAAATTCAAAGTACAAATGTTGGTTATCTTTTCTAAAAATGGGTCAGCTTTTTAAGGTGAATCACCTCAGGAAAAAAAAAAATACTTCAGGGCTTGCAGTGTGCTTATTGCCTTACAAAGTGTTGCTGGCAATAGCAATTTTAATATAAAGCAATAAAAGAGGAGGTGAGAGGACTATTGCACTACGACTTACAGATGGCTGCTCAGCCACGGGAGGTTGCAGGGAAGGGGTGCCATGAACTCCTGTGGTCCCATGAATAGCCCCCTCCTATTTGGAGCTGGGGCTGAGCACAGCACTGTGCCAGGCAGGCCCCGAGCTCCAGAGCCCGCTGGGCCACCCGCTATCGTCTCTATTTACAGAAGTTGGTGGACTTTCCTCCACAGCTAAATAGGCTGACAGCCTCAGAGATTGGCTTTGAGTTTTTGGTTTGAACAAATCAATGAACTACAAGGAAAACTACAAAAACAACAACAAAAGAAATGGTTTCTGAATGTTACCTGAAAAACCACAGAGTTTCAAAAGAAAAATCTCTAGTGAAAAAGATACCTGGAGCAAGGCAAGGGAAGTTCCTCCTGCAGTACACAGATCAGTGCAAAACCATAAAACACTCTGATAGTGAGTTGCTATTTATTGCATACTATTCTGAACAAAAAGACAGACTTGATGAGAGTCACTTTTAGGCTGCTTCAGTCCATCAATAGAACTGCTAAATAATTTCTAATGGAATGCAGAAAAACTATAGTTTTTAAAGTTAGTTTGTGACCCACACTTGTGCTAGCCCCAGAGGACAATAACAGCCCAAGCATTTCCTGAGTGAAATAAAATGTCAGTAGGAAGATGTAGATAGAATTTCAGTTTTCATCATCAACAGTTCACCTTAATTACATTTAATTCACATGGGATCAACCCTGCCCCACAGAGGGGTAAGGAAGGGAGTGGACAGTAGAGAAAAACATGAAGGTGACTTGAATAGCTTGAGTACAAACATCAATAAAGAAATGTTTATTTACTAATGGTAATAGCCCCTACTTCTTACACATCGCTGGAAATAGAGAGCGCTGTGCAAGCATTAACTCATCAATGACCTAATTAATGATTCAGGCAAGGACCCCACTGGAGCCCTGCTGCTGTGGAGGGGCCCTGTGCACCTGGAGGGAGTTGCCTCCCCCAGAGGGGCTTGGGAGCAGCATCTGAAGATGTCCTGCATCACACAGTGCATAACAGCAGAGCATCCCAAGGCACGGTGCCACCTCCTCCTTTGGGAATATTTGTGTGGTGAGCTGGGGAGACAAAACAGGTTCCAAGAAGTATCTCTGGTGAGTTCTCAAAGGGGAAAAGTGGAAAGAGGCAAAACTCACAAACAAAACACCCTTACCTTAAGGATGGTAAATACATGTGTAAGACATTTACTTAAGGTAAATGCTCATATACCTGGAAAGCTGTTTATTGCTACGCTGGCATCGGTGCTGTGCCTGTGAACAAACAGGTTCACAAACCAAGTACCCAGATGGAGACACCACCAGCAGGTCCCTGAGAGAGCCTTCCTGTTTATCCCTGCCCAACACTGTTACCTGGAACCACATCCCAGTGCTACCCTAGCAAGGGGCTTAGGGGGTGATTGGTGCAAAGGGAATTAACTTGCTGAGCTGATTGCAGATACTGCAACAAGTTTCCAAGGGCTCTGGCCTGTACCCAGCCCAGTAAGAAAGACTTAGGGTGTTTCACTTGGGTACAACAGGCTCAAATTGAGCTGAGCTTTAGCCACTGCAGAAAGGGCTGTGAAAGGAGAGCTGTAAAACAGCTGCTGGTGAACTGGGCTCTATCAGCACAGCCACAGGGAGGAAGGAGGTCAGCACAGCACATGTAGCCCTGCCACCCTCCCACTTCCACCTCATGCCCAGGGTGGCTCCTCACCCTGCACCTGACTGAGCCTGGCTCTTGGCAAAGCTCTCCAGTAGGAAAGTGTTTGGCTGGTAACAAAGATAATCCTGAGTTGTTGTTCAGGGCTCAGAATAACAGAAGGGTTATCAGTTTGGTGTGTCTGATTGAGTAGACACATCTGTGAAGAGTAAAGACTTTATTTATTGTACAATAATGAGGAAGGTTATGATGCTATATAATCTAATGCTAGGCACCTTTGCAGGTTAGAATTTCCTACAGTAATATTATTTAAAAAATATTTTTTCATTTATTTTGAGATATTAAGTCTGGCTTGCATGGAAATGGAGATCCTTCAATTTTATGAAGGGTTTTCTGTGCATTTTCACAAACTTAGCTGATTTTTTTGTGTCTGTCAAAATGAAGTTATATATATCAAAGAGTATTGTGAGTTTTCAGGTCTGAGGTCCAAATTCATTATTAGTGTAACTGCTGTAGAGGTAACCAATAATCTGACCCAGATTCTGGACTTTAGACAAAGTTTATAATCCCTGAGGATTATGTAGAGTTTGCTTATCAGGAGAAGAATCCAATCATCTTTCTCTGCCCCTTGTCTGAGGAGTGGACTTTGCAGCCACATTAGCAGTGGATACCTTGTCTGGGAAATGTCTCAGTGTGCTGTATAATAAATGGGACTTGCTAGAGCTGAGTGCTGGGAAGAAATTGTGCTGCTGTGCTTCTGTGTGTGGAGGCATATGTGAGCAGGCTGTGTGTCACTGAGATTTGTAGATAACCAAAGCTCGAAACTCTTTGCTTTATAGTTTACTGATGCAAGTTCCTGCTTTTCATTGATCTTCATTCACTAAATCTGAACATTTGACTACTAGAAAGAACCAAGCAGCTTTTAACTCCATCTTTCACATCTTCCTAAAGCCTCTGAAATGCATTGTTTTGTTTTAAGGAAATGATGAAACTGAAGGAGAACCCCTACTAAAAGCATCTTAAGTATTTGGAGAATTTAAAACTTGAATTTAAAATTCAAGCTGAACTTGAATTACATTTGTATTTTGGGCTTCCCTTTACATTTTATAGGGAAGTAATTAATCCATGTAAAGCACTTCTATCTCATACTGAGAATGGCATCGTGTAGTGCCTCAACATTTAACGTGAAAAATTCCTGGTTCTAATTTTCTGTTAATGTTAACCTGAGCCATTGTGTGTCCCTGTTTCATTGCTTAGCTGCAGTTATACTGAGCAGCCTTGGAAAACAGATGAAGTATGTGTGGTTATTGTCCAAACTACAACTGCATTTCATAACTGAGCCCTTGGAGCTTAGCATTTATGCCAGTGCTATCTGTGGCTCTTAAATGACATTCACCCCTAGGAAGCAGCCCACACTCACACAAAACATTGGTGTGATTTAGCTTGATGTGGTGCTTTTCAGGGTCCAAAGCAGGACTGATATTATTATTCCTAAAAAAGAGTGAGGAGAAATAAAATATCTCCATTTAACTGCTAAGGAAAAAGATACCTGTTAGTTTCAAGAGATTTAGACTTTCTTTTAGGTGTGCTGCAAACAGATAACTCCAGACATGAGCTGAAAACAGCTTGTTGTTTTTCTTTAAAAGGACCTAATCAATCTGAAAAGGTATTTTTCTCTTATGCTTGGGTATTTTATGTACATTGCTCTATTTTTGGCTTAACAACTTTCCTGTTTAAATCACTGAAGCACATCAGCTGAGCAAAACTGTATTTTGCAGACCCATGACTGAAGTGTTAACATATTGTGGTTTCAGAAAGCATAACAGGAACAGATTAGAGGAAGGGAAAAATTTTCATTAGGGGATTAATTAGACAAAACAAGGCAATAAAAGAGACTCTAAAAAGCTCACTCTTCAGAGATTTCCATAATTGTGCTCTTTACAAATGAGTTTAATCACCCAAAGGAAGAACCAAGAGGCAGATGAGGAAGTGGCCAATAAGTAACAATAACTGACCACTGCATTACTGGGGTATCTCATACACATCAGGGCCAATATCCGGATTGCTGAAGTAATGCAATCATGAATCCTGACCCATCTTTGTAGCACTGTGGTGAGTTCCTGAGAGCCTGTTCTATTCTGGGGAAAAACCAGTTCCGCTCAGATTTTCCCTGTTGTCTAGGGGCTGCTAACACACATCTAGGATGTATATTTTGGAGGTCAAATAAATCAATACAAATCAAAATCAAAACAAATCAGAAATATGGTAAACAAACAGTCTAATGTGATTAACTGAGTTATTTTCCTTCTTTTTCTTCTGTGCTTGGTCCTCAAAAGCATTAGTGGCATAAACAATAAAAGGAAATAAAATGAATATGTAAAGTATCTCATCTCTTCCCACATGTAATAAAATGAAAACAAATCTTCTCACTTCTACGAACTCCACCACATCAAATTAATAATGGAAAACATCACATCAAAGCACTCTTTGTGCTCAATAGCCTGTGGCACATTTGGACTCATCAATAGATGTTCAACAATATTACAACTTGTTTAAATCTTGGTAAAGTAGTGTTATGTACTATTGTTATTGACTTTCTTTTTCTAATTATCACCCAAAGGTGACAGATGATACAGCACTAATGATCAGACTGTTTAAGAGCTGAATCAGCTTAGAATCCCAACTCATTAAACCTCAGCAAGACTAAAAGATTCCTTGGACTTTAAGGCTAAAAGCTTCAGTCTGCTGGCAGCTTTTGGTCAGTTATACAGGGGGCACCATCAGGAGATTCAAGGCATTCTTCACTGACAGCATCTTTGGAGATTTTAAGGATTCTAGTACACACAAGTGACTATTTAAAAATATAACAAATCCACACAGCTGCCATGATAAAGCAAATATTTGCAGAAAATCTTTTGTTATGCTAAACCTTCCCTTGAAACTGTTTAAGTTTATAGTAATACTGTTCTTGATTTTAATAGGAGCTGAAGTCAGTAGGAGTTGCAGAGCCATGGCACTTGTTTGAACCCATTTCTCCCAGTGTGGGCAGAAGCAGAGACCCCCCAATAGTATTTTTGTGGTGTGTACCAGTGTAATTCAGCCTTGCACCAAATTAATTATTTTCTTAGCCGGTTTAGAAACAAAATGTGGCATTCTTACATCTGTTTTAGAAAATCTGATTAAACTAATATATTCCTTTCTGTTGCTTCATTGGATACAGGTTAGGAACGATATTCCTGATGCTATCCTTATGTTAAGAAGTGATGGTTGTCTCTAACAGCAAGAGCTGAATCAGATTTCTGAAACTAAAATTAAAGTTAAGAGATTAAATTAAACTAAGGGATGGGGACAAAACACATCTTTTGTAACTGCATTGAAAGATAAGTTATAACACGCAATGACTGCTATATTTGATACCAGTGTTTAGTCTGAAGATGCTTGTCCAAAGCAAGTAAATCCTAACCTGGACAAACTTCCATTTACTTGGCAGTGACCAGAACTAGAAGCATTGTAAATGACACTAAAAGCCCAAACATTTTAGCTCAGCGTGCTCTCTCTCTCTCTCTCAGAGCTCAGATGGTACATTTCCCAGTGAGCTGTGTTACTTCTGCATGGAGACCTACAGGAATTAACTTCTAAAATCAGGCAGTAGTCACGCTAATCTCTCTATCTAGTTTGTCTCATTCAAGCCCCATGTTATAAATCAGAATAGTAGTTACCCAATTTGCCAGGTCACATTCCTTACAAAGTAAATGAAACTATTAGGTGCTATTATGAAGGCAGGGATTTCAGGCAACTGAAAACTTCCCTATAAACTGCTATCTAATAATTTATGACAGTTTTGATGTTTCCTGGCAACTGAACAGATTAATAAGTCCATAGTCCACCTCTGATATTCTCGTTCCCCCTATCACAAACTTTTGGACCTTGAAATGTTTATTCTCACTTTCATAAAATTCACTGTACTAGAGAGTCAGTGCAGGACTGGCAGTGGTCCCCTAGTTACGGCCCAGGAAAGATTTTACCCCAGTTCGATGAAACCCACACATTGGAGTGTCACAGCAGGGAGGTGCAGAGAGAATTCTCCTGCCTGATGTGAACACAGAATGAAAACACAAGTATGTATTTGGAAAGCTTCTTCCCACCTTAACTGCTTTTCTGCCATGAGCTTCCCCACTCGTACTTGAGTCAAAAAACGATGGCTTGTTAATTTTTCTACTACTTTTTAGGACTACCCACATGCTAATCTGGTCACAGACTCACCACTTCAAAGACACTGTGCACTTTGATGACTGTTGTAAATCCCAAATTACACAGGATTTATTTTAGGAAATTGCTTTTTCCTTTTTTTCTCACAAAGTTGATCGAGGCTAAACCTTTTGTTCATTTTGGGTCAGCTTAAGTCTAAGTCCAGATGATACATCTAGCTTTAGATTTGATAAGGGCAAAATTAAACCCCAGGCTGGATCCTTTCAGTCCCTGCTATGCAGTCCCCAAAGGCTGCCTGGTACACTGCTCTTGAACCTCTTGAGCAACCAGAGCTATTTACTTTGGAGTCACAAAATATAAGGACTAAAGATTTTTTTCAATATTGACATTCATTGGAAAGGTTACTTATTTTTGACAGTCCTTCAAAAGAGATTCCCAACGATTCCCCCATTTCTCTGTGTCTCATCCCTGAAGCCTCCAGCTGCAAGCACCGTTCTTTGCTGCCTGTCAACATGAGCAATTAATGGCTCCGAAGGGTTGCTTTGAATGACCTGTGCAGTCCCACCCACAGGAACTGGCTCCAAGATAGCAGTGCCAAGTAGTTTCATGGGAATCCATAGAGGAGCAATAGTTTTACCCAGAGGTCATAATGTTTTGGATAAAATTGTGAATAGGTTTTTAGCTGTCTGCTATGAGCTTCGGGCTACTTTTTAAATTCTCCCCCAAAGCTTACTGTTTTTTACATGAAGAGGCCATATGTCATAATAAACATCAGGCTTAGGAACAGCTCACACTCTAAATGTCAGGCTACAAAGCTACCTTTAAAGATTAAATCTCTGCCCTCTTCAAAAGGGAGGTTGAAGGGAGGGATGAAGAAATCCCAAATACAGAGAACCTTACAAATAAAGCAAAGTTTACTACTAACAAAACGTATCTTGCAAAAACACACTTGGTGCTTTGCTGTTGGAGCTGCCCTCGATAAAATGTGGGTGTCATTTGAAAAGGACATCATTTCCAATGAATTCTGAAAGTGTCACACAGAGTATTGATCGATCGAGTCTTGCCGTCAGCGTGACCGGGGCCGGCAAAAAGCTCTCCCTGTGATCCAATTTTCAGAGCTCACAGACACCTCCAGTCCCAGGCAAATGGCGTCAGCAAGTGGCAGGAGGGGTCTGGGGGAGGGGAGCTGGAGGGAAACATGGAGGGGAGAGGCTTTGCACTGTCTGCTTGTCTAAGCATTAAATGTTATTAGCCACAAGCATGGCACCCCCATTGTGTGGGGAGGCTGCTGCATTTCTGGCTTTTGTGTTACCAGCAATGCCGAACCATTTGTACATCAAAAGTAGGTCCTTATCAGCAAGATATACCCTGATAAGATCACGTTTGTTATGATTACATCAGTGTTCAGCCAGTTTCCTGCTTTTGCCTACAGACACGCACGGCACGGCGCTGGGCAAGGGCGATGCGAACTCCAGAGACATCGCAGGCCAAACACCTGTGTGCCCCGGGGCTGGCTCTGGCACAGTGCTGGCACTGTCCCCGTGCCCCCAGCCTGGGCTGAGGGGAGCACATCACCCTGTGCAGAGCACAGAGCCAGCCCTGGGCTCTGCCCTCACGCTTTGGGCCTGCTGCCTGCAGGGCTCAGCTACCAAACAAACAGATCCATCTCACCAAACAAACTGACCCATCTCACCAAACAGACCCATCTCACCAAACAGACCCATCTCACCAAACAGACAGACCCATCTCACCAAACAGACCCATCTCACCAAACAAATACATCCATCTCACCAAACAAACACATCCATCTCACCAAACAGACCCATCTCACCAAACAGACCCATCTCACCAAACAGACCCATCTCACCAAGCAGACCCATCTCACCAAACAGACCCATCTCACCAAGCAGACCCATCTCACCAAACAAACACATCGATCTCACCAAACAAACACATCCATCTCACCAAACAAACAGACCCATCTCACCAAACAGACCCATCTCACCAAACAGACCCATCTCACCAAACAGACCCATCTCACCAAACAAACTGACCCATCTCACCAAACAGACCCATCTCACCAAACAGACACATCTCACCAAACAAACTGATCCATCTCACCAAACACATCCATCTCACCAAACAAACTGACCCATCTCACCAAACAGACCCATCTCACCAAACAAACACATCCATCTCACCAAACAGACCCATCTCACCAAACAAACACATCCATCTCACCAAACAGACCCATCTCACCAAACAGACCCATCTCACCAAACAAACTGACCCATCTCACCAAACAAACTGACCCATCTCACCAAACAAACAGATCCATCTCACCAAACAAACAGATCATCTCTCCAAACAGATCCATCTCACCAAAAAATCCATCTCTCCAAACAGATCCATCTCACCAAACAAACAGACCCATCTCACCAACCAAACAGACCCATCTCACCAAACAAACAGATCCAACTCACCAAATAAACAGATCCATCTCACCAAACAGATCCATCTCACCAAACAAACAGATCCATCTCACAGCAGAGGTTGCAGAGGAAATTATCGACACCCTTTATGAAGCTGAGCAATCTCAAAAGGAAAGTGTTGTCTCAGTCTGAACAAATCCTGGCTTGGATCTGAAGGTGCAGGGGATGCCCCCCCCACTGCACAATTAAGGATGCACCTTGTTTTTCCTCGTGTTACACAGGGAGAAACATTGTGTGGGATCCTAGCACAACAAATCCTTTGCTGGACTTGCAGGCACTACACGAGTGAAAAAACAGGAAATATAAAAACATGAAAAAGAACAGTAAAGGGAGAGCTTCCAGGTAAGAGAAATACGGTGATTTGTGGTTTGTATGAAGTCAGTGCGGGACTGAAGCAGGTAAGGAACAAAAGTTTAAGTGGGATGAGTGAATTACAAACATTTTCTTATACACCTGATTTCTGTTTGATTTTCATTGTTACTCAATATGTGAAATATTTGCTTCTTCTGTATTGTTTCCTCTTTGTACTAAGTGACACAAAACCTCTTTCATTACTTTTGCAATTTTGCATTACTTCCTTTTCTAAGAATTATTTTTATATTAAAATAAAACTAGGAACTGAAATGTTCTATTAGTCATTTCTAGTGTTGAAAACAATGCTGTTTTTGAAAACAGAATGGAAATGTTCAACAGAAACTGAATTTTACTGACTATACTAATAGTATTTTAAAACAGAAGCTTCACAATGTAAACAGAAATTTAAAATAATCCACACAGCTTTCAGTTTACTAAAAGAAAAAACAAAACAACTATTTAGCCCCAGTGGTACTCTACTTAACAGGCTTCTTTTCTAATTAGTGTCTAAATCTACAATTATTTCTGCTGAATCTGAGGAACTCTTATGTCTGAATGAGTGCAGTAAAGAAAAATAAGGCTCCACAACTAATAATAATATTTTAAATAAAATTCTTTTGTTTAATATAAATTAGATATTTTATTTTAAAAAGCATCTAGGGAACTGAAATTCTGTAAGGCACCCAGAAAGCATGTTCTAGGGTTGGCACTCCAAATTCACCACTTGTGATCAAAAACAAGGACAGCAGATACAGTGAAGACACACAGCAAAACTTGCTACAGGATAAACTGTGTTTGCACAGAGAGACTAGCACCACTTCTAGCCACAAACAAATCAATCAAAGTCAACATCTATTTCCAAGTGATTTGAAAACAGAAAAAAGTAACTAATTTAATGAATTTTTCATTAGAAGTCCTTCACTCTACCACAGATGAACTAAAAAAATCTACAAAACAGTCATGCAGTGCTTGAGAGACACCGAAGTCTCCTTGCCTTAGAAACAGCTCCTACTACCCCATCAGAACTGGGCTAAACCCAGACCATCTGAAAGACCCTGTTTAAACCCCTGCTTATTTTATGCTGTGTGCAGGTGTGTGTGTCTCCTAACACAGGAGACTTTCAGGTGCCTGCCACTTTCCCCTGGAGCCCTTTTCCCCAGTGATTTGTATCTTTGCTAATGCATTTAATTGCAGAGGTCTGAATTTCTGTATATTGGTTCTCATAGCCAGCTGAATTTTTTTGAATATTTTTTCAGAAAGTCTGGGTAGGAATGCACATATTTGAAAAGAGCCCCAAACTGATATCAGGGCTGACCAATATGCACATAATCTGTCATGGTCTACTTCATCAAACACAAGATTTTTAATGAAATGTTACCTGTTTCTCAATATATATTTCTCCAAGTGCTCAATGGCAGAGCACAGAATGAGCTCATGTAAAGTGAAGGACTCTGAAGTTCAGTGCTTGACTAAGGTATCACTAATTGCTGATGCATCTGCTGCTGCTCCAGATGAAAGGGATCAGCACTGAAGTGTCTATGTGGATTGCCCTGGCACTACCAAAGGGACAGTGCTCACGTGGAAAATTCTGGCTTTTCTCATCACTGATGTACCTAGCCCAGAAGTATAAAAGATATTCTCAATAAAATGTATCTCTTCTGGATGCTAATACCTGAGTAGTAAAATAGAAAAATCGTGGAATTTTATTCTGAAGATACAGAGTCAAAGTCTGTTCATGGTAAAAGTTCCCATTAACTTCAGTGGGGTTCAATTGTGGTCCAAATATTGCAAATTATTTCTTCAGAGGTTCACCTGGGAAACCCACTCTGCTGCAACCACAGGAGTGGGCCATCCATCAGATTAAGCAGCTTTTTTCCCCTTGATTTAAGATAGCTTCTGATTTTGTACAGCAAGTGGGTATTTCACAGAGAATCACATAGCCTAAATCTGAAAACGTACAGGAAACTAAGGGAGTGAAAACCTTCTTCCCTTTCACCACTCTAAGCACTTTATTGCCTTTTATTTTAGCTTTTTTTTACCATTATTTATACTAAGAAGATGAGGGGGGTTTACTTTGATGGCTCTCTGATAACCACAGCGAGTGTATCAAGGTCAGACTTTTGGATCCCCAATGCCAAGCTCTGCTGGGTGAGGAATCCATGCAGCTTCCCATAGACACTCCTGGAATAAATCAGAGCACTTTTGGAGCCAACTAATCTGCCTGTAAATGTAACCTGTAGCAGGGGGAAGTGCCAGAGCACCTGGATTTCAGAGTCTTTTCCCCTTCTTTACCAGGTGTTGGGGTACTCCCAGGTCATTCCTCGAAAGCAAGGCTCTGTGATGAAAACTTAACTAGTCAATGCAGCCTAAGATGACAGAGAGTTAACTCCAAAGGTGTGATAGTTGTCTGCCAGAACTTCTTGTTTTGCAATGTGTAGGCAAGAGGACAAAATCTACTCACAGTTTCCAGTGTATGGAACAAGCCCATTTTGGGTCCTGCCTAACTCCCCAAACAGTATCTCTCTGACTACCCCATCCCAAATCACTCCCTAGACTTTTTCTTAATAGGTCTGAATGAAACAAAGATTCTGAAAATAGTCCAGGGAACAGAATTCTTGATTACTTGACTGTCATTACAGAAAATATGACTTCAGGGGAGCATTTAGAGAGTATACCAGGTCCTACTTCACCAGATTGGAAATTTTTATTCTATTACAGTCTTTGTACAGCGCCCTATTATTTTCTCGCCTCAATTCTACTTGTAAGACAGCAGACTCTTGGCCTACCTGAGTGAACAAAAGAAAATTCTTATAAAATAAATTTAAATTTCTTGGGTGCCATTCCCTGAAGTCACACTATGTACACCAAAGCATTCAAGCCCAATATACATATTTAGTTGTCAACACTGCAGTGTGTGAACTTAAGCTACCAAATGCAACTAAAGAGACTGTGAGTCTGTGTGCTTCCTCTCTGTGTGCTGCATAAATCTGAATGCTGTCCTGGAAAACCTGCTGGTAAATGAAAGGAAGGGATCTTGGGCAGCATTAACTAATTCTGGCCAGCAATCCTCCCCCATGCTGCTCTGCTCCAGGCTGTGGCCAGTGTGGCCCAGGCCCACCTTTGGGCAGAACAGTGTGCAAGCTGGTCATGGTAAGACATGGGTGGCAATGATGGTGTTACAGAGCCTTATTTGGTGAGAGAAGGAAGCTGGACCCAAATCTATTGCTTCTGAGGGCTATGAGAGACAAGATCTCAGTTACTAGAGGTTAAAAAGGTCCATCTGTCTTCAAAGAATGGAGTAAGCAGGAGTTCATGGAGACTGAAAGAAATGTAAGTCCTGGAAGGGTTGCTGTGGAAGGGAGAAAGCCTGAAGCTAGATTGCTTGTTTGGCTCTGCAGGAGCCATAGCACAGTGAAGATCATCTCTGCATTTGAAAAGTAGCAATTGAAGAGCAGCCACCCTCTGAACCTGAATGGGCACACAGAGACACACAGCGAGGCTTCTGCAAGTCCATCTGTTCCACCCTATGCAAATACTTTGCCTTTAAAAGAAAAGGATGCCTCTCATGCCAGCTTTCCCTAAGCATCTTTGGCACTGCTTCCTGTCCCTGCACTTGTCTCATTAAGGAGAGAATGAAGGTGCGATGCTCTGAATAAGTATCTCTGCCCACATTATGTCAAATCCTTCATAGAAAGGGAAAAAATCCAACTGTGGGGTAGAAAACCCCTGCCCGTCTTCAATCAATCCTCACTACCACCAGGCATCTAGTCAATTTTTATTCAGTCTTCTGTAGCCTCGACTTCAATGAAGTGGCACAGCAGGGCCAGCGCCAGCAGCTGCTCGGCCCCGGCTGCCAGTGCCCCGGTGCTGCTGAGGAGAGCCAGCCAAGCCCAGGGAGGGCTGTGCAGGGGACTCAGGAGTATTTCAATCTGTGCCCCAGCCCTTAATCATAAACTCAAGGTTCAAAGCCTTGCTGGACTGCTGGCCGCTGATCCCATCTCAAGGTGATAGTCACCTCTAGCCCTTCTGCAAACTGCAAACCTACTGTCCATCCATCTTAGAGCAGCTTGACACTGGCTTCTCTACCCATTTTACAGCCAGCGAACATTTCCTATTGATTTATTGATTTCTGTCTGCCTGTGGAAGGAGCTCAGAACAGACTCTATGTGCTCTTGCAGCCTCCTGAATAGATTTTTTTCTCCCTTTTTCCCTTTTTATCCAAGCTGTGTTAGCAGTCTGTGGTGAAGCAGGAATTAGACCATGCGGGAGCCCAATTTGCTACTGGCAAATGTGCCAGGCTTTTCTTCCTCTCCCCACCCGGCATGCACGCCTCCGCTCCCACTTTCTGCCTCCTGTCTCCTTTTCCTGCAGGAAAGCTGGCAGATCCCTGCCTATTTGACCCGTTCATCTCTGCTGAAAACCTCTGCTGCTTCCCTTCAGATCTTTTCCCTATCATTAAGAGGTGTTTGATGTGCATGTAAACAGCATTTGTAATTGCAAATCCTTGATTTCTACCGGGTCAGAGAAATTTCTTTTTTTCTGAGTCAATCAAGGAAAGGGCACGCTTCCCAACTGCGCATGCATCTGCCCGAGTGCAAACCTCTGTGTGTTTTAATAGACATGTGTTTTATGAACTTCAAAGCCCATGGGGGCCAGAATGGCTCCAAAGATTTGAATCAGGGAAGGGGAGTGCTGTGCTTTCCACCTGCTACTTGCCAGTGCAAATGCAGCCCAGGTCACCAGTGGCTGGAAGTTACTCCTGGCCGATGGCAGCCCAGAGCCCTACATGAAATCGGTACCTGCCACAAGACAGCTCTCAGTGGGCAGATGTCCATATCACCAAGAGCAGCCTGGCCTATCCTCTGCACAGAGGCAAGCTCTGTGTGAGCCAGAGGCTGCTCCTTCTCCCCAGTGGAGAAAGACTGGTGCTGCCTTGTCTTTTTAAGGTGGTACTTCAGTCGTGATGGTGGCAAACTTTTGCTTCTGGTGGCCTCACTTTTCCTCAGCCGGGGAGCAATGTCCCATGGGCTGCCCCACCCTGGCTCCACAGCCAGCTCCACTGGGCAGAGATGCCCTGGTTGAGTCTCTTGGCCCATACTGTACGTGAGGTTGGGCTCACCTTCTCATTGTTCTTCATCCTCCTCATCCTTCTCTTACCTAAGGCTGCCAGAGCAGCAGTGACACTCAGAGGGCAAACACAATGGCATGGCAGGGCAAAAAGGACATTAGCAGGTACAGGACAGATGTCTATAAATACAATCTCACTTTTTCATGTAAAAGACTGACAAGAAGTTTGACTGCAGGCAGCTTCTGTGGAAAATAACCTTTAGGTTATTTGATACCTGTTTCTCATCCGCTCCTCAGAGTGCACACACCTGAGCAGGAGAGACAAAATCAAACAGCAGCCTACAGGCCTGGAGAGCAAAACATGCAGCTTTACTCTCCTTTCAGATCACAACATCTTAAATCCATATCTCTGCACTCACGTGTGCAAACCTCCCCTTTGCCACTCCCTGAGGGAATACATACAGGCAAATTCCCACTCAGACAAAAGGGGAGGAGGAGAAGCCCATTGGAAACCACTCCTCTCTGCCCTCAGAAGATCTGTGGGGGTTAATCATGTTTCCAGGCTGTGGGGGATGTGGGGGCTGACCCAGGCACAGGGGCTGAACTCTCACTGCCTTTTCTTGGGCTGAGAAACTACAATTTGTTTATACTCTCCTTATCCTCCTTTTACAACAGTCCTTAGCTTGGATTCACAGGAATTTTTAGGCCTTTATCTCCTTAGAGACTGGTCTGCTTTGTGGGAAAAATGCCTTTTGTGGGCCCTGACCTGCCTCTCTGGGCACCCAGAGAATGGGTGAACTCAGCACTGCTGAGGCCTTAAGTGGAATGTTTCCTCCACACCTTGTCTCCACAGAACACCCTTCACAGTTGCTCCAGTTTAGTTACCATCCATTAGCATCTGTTTTCTTGACTACAATTCATTGCATTATTCTCTAATGTTATAAGCTGATATAAAGCATCATGGACATCCTTGGTGAGGTGAGGTGGTGAGAGCTGTGTGCACTGAAGCTGAATGCACTTTCCTTTGAAGAAGCTGGCTTTGCAGGGAGGGAGCTGGTATTTTCTCCAGGATAACTACACAATATTAGTAAGGGACCTTATGGGCATGTGAATTAAAAAATATGTGAACAATTAAAAACTAACCCCCACATTTGTGTTGCCTATTTTGATCTGTTGGAAATACAGTACTGAAGAGCTGGTGGGATTTTTCAAGGCTAGTGGGAATCAGGCAAGTGTGGAAAGGGAAAGCTACAAGCACGGTGCGCCAGGTTATGTGGCCAGCAGGCATCAATGGCTGGAGCCTGCTCTTGTTTAAACTGATATATTTCCAGTGGTGTCAATGAAATGATGCAGATTTTCAGCAGCACAGAACCTTGTCTCAAGTCCACTCTCTGCCCCACACACAGGAGATGTTTACAGCATAATGAGAACTGCTCTTTTAAGAACTGCACCTGCCCATTTTTACATTGGGTCTATCCATATGTGACTACCTGCACTTCAATGGGTTACTTCTGGTTTGCACTGCAGCCATTGTGCATTTCCCCAGACCAGCATTAACTATTTACTGACCTTCCCAGCACTGCTCTGAGGAAGGCTATTATTCCTATCACACAGACAAACAAGCATTACATTTTGGAGGGTGTCTGGATCTGGTGCACACATTTGGTCCTCTTTTGCCATCAATTACACTCCTTAGAGCTCTTATTTCCCCACCCCCCTCCCCTGCTCCCTCCCATTGCCACCATATGTGTGCAGGAGAATGGAGAGGAAAACCAGCTCAAACCATAGCCCAGGTCTAAATGTAAGGTAAGTCTCTCAGGCTTATTTGACTTTTTTCTCTATTTTTAAACAAAAAAAGTCTCTCTGACCTCTTAAATTTGCAGAAAGCTATTCCCTAAGCCTTGCTGGTTTACTTGTTGGTCTGCTGCTGTTTCAAACTGTGCATGGAGATGGGGTGAATCTTTCAGAGAGCTTGCAGAAAAGGGCTGTACCTGCAGTGGGCAGGGAGCAGCCCTGAGGTGGGAGCCTGGGTGGACAGCAGGAGCAGCAGGCTGCTCCAGGCAATGTAGGCTGATGTTGGGGTCTATTTAATGTGGAAAGAGAATGTGAAATAATGAGCAGGAAGTTAAAACTCAAGCTGAAGCAGCTTAATATCCACCCAGGACTTCAGTGTACCTTGTATCAGGTCTTTATTAACATACTTCAGTAGAAAGTAGGATATCTCCCAACAGCACAGTTCGTATTTCTGGGTATGTTCTAAGATGCCTGGACCTCCTGCTCTCACTGTGTACTTGCCATGTGCCAAACAAAAGTACCAGCACAGCGCTGTCAGTTACAGGTTCAGAGTTCAGACCACTGAACAGATTTAGCCAACAGCTTCAGGAGACCCCAGACCAACAGCCTGTCCTTTTTCCTTGGGCAATAGGGCATGACTTGTTTGTCCCTGTCAAGCAGCACACTGCATCCTGCTTCAGAGTTTCACAGACCCCCGCCTCTCATGTGTGGGATTTCCCACTGTCTCCTTTCTTCCAGTTGCCCTCTTCCTGTGGAAGGAAGCGATGGAGCTGTGGATCTCTGAGCTGCCAAACCTCAACTGAGCATCACAAATGTGAGAGGTGCAGCAGACACCATCAGCCCACTGCACTGGCCCAGGCACTCCAGAGTGGAGTGCAAGTTGACATATTGAATAAATACAATTGGCACATGATTTATCGATTACACCCCTTCTGAAGACAGGCCCTCTACTGAGGTGAGATTCAGAGAGCATCACATCACTTAAATGAGCCCTGAAGCATGTCCTTCACCATGTTTTCATCATTGGTGCTTTTACAGGACACCAACTTTTTTTAGGTTTTCTATGTGTGAGATCCAGCCATCAGTATGAGCCAATGCTCCCCATGGGAAGTGTGCCAGAGCTCAGCAAAAGGCAGAATTTATGTCCTGCAGAAAATCCAGGTATTTCAACACCATGATTTGTGTCTGCTTCATTGGGACTGTCTGACAACTCAGGGTTCAGAGCTGAGCTCCATTTTGTGACAGGTCCTTGCGAATGTTACAGTCTGCTTTGGCAATGCTTCTTCACCCAGGCTGGAAGATGCAGCACAAAATTGTAGGAAAGTACTAAAAATAGAAGTTTGAAGCTCTAGTATCAGCACATTTCAGGAATCAAAATATTTACTGGATAGGCAGAATTTTACCATTGCCATTTTGAAAATACTTGTGTATTGGAATAAACTCCAGTTGCAAAATGTGACAGAGAGATCATTTTATGCATAAAAGTGATCTGCTACATAGATCTTTCATCAAATGACTTCAGCCCATTTAATGAATCACTCTATTTTACCCAACTTACTTTGAGAAGGCATTAGCTTGATTTGGTTTTGTTGCCAATGATATATCTTCTCTTCCTTTTAGTTTTGCTGATCTTTCTCCTCATTCTGTTATCTGCATTGCCTCTCTTTACCGCTCAGTTACACTCCCTGCAAGCTATTTCATCCTGTTAGGTGGACAGCTGCAATTGGCGATGTGGCCCAGACAGATTTTCTTGTTTCTGATAATAAATGGAGTTCAGTTGTGTAACTCTGATTTTGTGTATGATTTTCAAAGATAAGTTTTGGGGAAACAAATGGGTTAGTTGTTACAGAAATATTGTATGTCTTGACAGAAAATAACATGGCAGAAAATTATGACAGAAATAGCAGAAAGCCACTGTGAGGCTCTGCAGTATCTAAATTATCTTTTTATATCCCAGGATTGATAGTTCTACAATTATTCTCTAAGTTTCAAAACTTCATTTCCCTTGGGTCTCCCACTGCTATTGTATTTTCTATTTTCCTGCAAGGACACTACTTAGGTCTATAGTTCCTTTAATAACTTCTTAAAAATTTTCAAAATATTTAGTCTATTCCTTAAACTATCTCCTACTAAAATAAGTATTTTGTACTAAGAAATTTTTCAGTGTTTCCCAGTGTCATCTCATTGTGGATAGTAATGCTCAGGAGGGATCCAAGAGAGTAGTGTGATCTGCTGCAGACAATAAAGCACAGAGCTGTGAGCACCGGCAATAGGCAGTGGGAAGAAAGTGGCAGAAGACAGAGGTACTGAGGACTGTGAAGGAGGCAGGTGAGGACAGATACTCCTCCTGCCTCTGATGATAAGTCACAGACCAGTCTCCATGGCCAGGTCTCCTGTTGTCCTTTTAGAGCAGCAGCAGCCCCATAGAAAAAGCTGACACTTTTTCACACTCCAGCATGTTTGTGGGGATAAAGCACAGTGCTCAGAGGGCATCTCAAAGCAATGCCAGAGTCATACACCATCACCAGCACTGAGGTTTGTGAGAAATCAAACACTAACAAGAGAACAAGCACATGAACTAAGGAACACTCATGCTTTTTTCTGCCCGGTGCTACTCAGCTCTGACTGTGCTGGTACATAACCATCCAATCCTACTGAGAACCTGCTCTGATTCTTGAATGCCAATTGATGCTTTGGGGGATTTGAGATATGTTCCTACTGTTAGGAGTGCAGAGGTAAGGAGATTTTTTCCATGCTGAAAGTAAGGCCACTGAATTCCTGTGTGCAAATTTTGGGAGTTTTTTCCCCTCCCCTGATGTACTGAACAAGGCTTCTTGGCCACCTTACAACCACTGTAGTGCTCTGGCCATGTCTTGCCTCAGGAGCATTCTGATAGTGTAGAATATCTCCTACCCATGTTATCATTGCCCTGCTCAGTCTACTTTATTGCAGAACCTACTGCAGCTACATCTGCAGGTCATTGTGGCCTGACTGCTCTTCATGAACCACGCTTACTTGTGTGTGGCATTAGGGGAACAAAGCTGCAGTCTGTGTGAACTGCTGTAACTACAGTGGTCTTCAGCTGAAAATCTCTGAATGCAGCTAATTCTGCTGAGGTTGCTAAAAAGAGAAACAGGGTTTGCTCTGTTGGGGGGCCATGGGATGGATTTGTGCACAACAGGGAGCAAAATGGTTTGACCCCAGGAGCTTCCCTGACAGCCCTGTGCTTTTTCTCCTGATGGGTACAGTTGCACTCTTTTTCTCCCTCCATTCCTTCCCTTCCTGACTCCTTACATGCTGCTCACTTCTTTTTTTCTGGGACTTGCAGTAACCCAAAGGATGACTTAAGTTCTGTTGTGTGGCACCATGAATGTTATATAAATTGGAGTTTTTGTACTGAGGAGCTCTGTGTGTTTTGTGTTGTGCTATGCAGTTTGTTCTCTGGGTGTAATTGTCTTCAAAGATGTGGCACATCTTTGGTCTGAGAAGGGGCTGTTCCCCCTGCCCAGTTTGGGCCTTGTGCCTGACTGGAGTGAGACTCAGCAATGCATTTTGTTGGTATGGCAGAGGACCTGATATCTGTGACACCTTCACCGCACTGAGAGAAGGGATGGGAAATTACTCAGTACAGCCCTATTGAGAAGAAAACTTTGCTCAGCTTTACCTGAAAAAATGAAAGCTCAGGATACTCCTAATGGCAGCAAGTGTCTCTCCTGGCTTTCTCCCAGGGAGGAAGATGACCCCAGGACACTGCAGGCAGATCTGCACAGGGAACTTGCCAGTGGCCCTTTAGAAATGATTGCTGAGCAAGGAGGCAGCACCTTTTCTGCTGACACCAAGGGCAGCAGCAAAGGAAAGGGTGGGAAAACTGCTGGAAGGAGGTAACCCTGCAGCAAAGGGGCACAGGCTTACCAGCATTTCCACTGTCTTTTTTTTACCAGCATTTCCACTGTCATCTCCTGCCTTTTCTATCACTTTCTGTCTGTCCTTGAAAAAGTTACACAGGGACATGTTACCAACAGAGCATCCTTGGGAGGTGAGGGAAGATTGTGTTACGCTGGAAAGTATTAACAGTTGCATCAATCACAAGCCTGGTCAAAGCAAATAGATGTCCTACTCACCCTTTATCCAGGCTGAATAGAAGATGCAATTAAATGGCTCTCATACAGCAACAGCAGGAACAGCAAAAGCCATTATCCAAAGCCTGAGCAGAAGTGTGTGGGCTGAAGCAGCGTAACGCTCAGCAGAAGAGGGACAAGCAGAGAGGTGAGCTGGGGCTGGCTTGGAAAGGCAGCAGGTGAGAGCATGGAAAGCATGAGAGAAAGGGAGACATGGAACCTCCAGGAATGAGCAGAGCCAGGGCTCCCATGTCCCAGGGTGCCAGGCAGCTTGGTTTGAAAACCCTGACCTGAAAAATTGCCTCTATTTGTGTCAGAAGAACAGGTTTATACCAAAGTAATAACCTTATAATCTATTAAAAGATTATTTAATTTTGGGAGGGTGAAAAGCCCAGAAGAATATAGAGTAATTTGGGGCCAAATAGGTTTTATTAAGCTGATGCAACTGGGGAAAAAATATTACCAAATGTGCTAGTGGGATGGGATTCACCAGATGTAAATAGTGAAATGAATGGATCTGTACCCGACTGAATGGCCTAAACTGTCCTTAAGACACTAGAGAGAAATGGGCAGTTTTAGGAAAAGCTTCATCTCTTCTTGAAGAAGGTGTCTAAAACAGGTCAGATGAATTGGGCTTAGAACTGCCTGCTTCTCTCTATTGACATTCACAAGAGTCTAGACATCAAGCTGAGATAGAGATATCCACACTATATATGTCTAAAGTTAGGTAAGATGAATCCCATCCAATAAGTCTCTGTGCCTCTACCTGCAGGCAAGAAAAGGAATGTGAATAGTGATGGATGAGAGGAGCATTGAATTTCCTGCAAACATTCATCCACTGTTTCTGTGGCTGGGCTTCAGCTGCATTCTCATGTATTTGTGCTTTTCATTAATGCTGCACGACAGTACAAATGCCAGTGGAAGGTGAGTTTCATGCTTGCACACACAAAACTTGTGGGAAGAAGATTGTCAATTTTGTCTCGCAAGCTTTTTGCACCAAAACTGATGGTCATATTTACATTCAGCCAGGCTATCTACACAAACTGCCCTGAACTTCTGACCTCTTTAGGCACAATGAAAGATAACAAAGATGAAGGCTGTATATTTTCTTTGACAGAATTATGAAGGCCAGGACATAAGTCATTTAAGCAGAAAGGATTGAACAGGCCACGGGGTGTATTGGCTGCTGCAGAGAGAGGAGCATTCAGACTCATTCTGTCAGAGAGCTGGTGGATGCTGCTGATGGAAACACAGCTATAATCTGCATAGGAACAGAAGCAAGATACTTTCTTGTTGGAGCTGGTGTGTGAGCCAGGGCCAAGCCACCCTCCTAATTCTTCCTGTCATTTCTGAAAGATTTATTTCCCAATGCCTCTGCTGGAGAAATGGGCTCCGTATCCCAGGTCTCACCTTGTCCATGAATGTATCAGGAGCTGTCCCAGGGGTCAAATTCTTTTCCTGCTCACAATCCAGGCAAGCCCATCATCTTTAAGGGTCTCACAGAAACATTAATAAGAAGAAAAATCTGGCCACCATTGTGTTATTCTGATTTAACTTTTATAGGTGACCAAAGTGTTCTTTTCAATGTATTTTAGGTGTACTTTCTATGAAGCAGAAAAATGTTTAGCCACTTCTCAGCTGCTAGTAACATTTCAAACCCTACCATCAACTACCTGTATGCAATGGATTTTCTTTAAATAACTCTTGGCAAATGCTTGACATCTGTTTTCTCTAATTAATTCTAGCAGTCATCATACTTCACTGCATATGTTGAAAGCTTTCAAGGATGATAAGAGCTACCTACAGCATTTCAATCATGGGAGCTTGTATTGCAAACACTACTCCATGAAAGCTCCAGCACAGTTCATTCAGAAATGTCACTGAGAGAACACCAAGATGAAACACCTGCTGAATGTGAAAATAATTACCACATAAGTAAGAGAGAAGTATTTCAGAATCATGGCTTTTTATTTTCTTGCAATTATATTCTGGATTAAAAGGAGACAATCACTAGGAATAAGGGGCCTAGAAAAGTGCTCATTCATGTGGAACTATGAAACAAAAAAGTTCTTCCCTAAAGTAAATTCAAAGCAAAAACTAGTTACTGATGGATGAGCACAAGGGAATTAGAAGGTAATAATTGAATTCCTATTTAGAATAACATTATTCCTATGTATTCCTGAGCTTGCCCCCCACTGCCACCTCCCAAAATGCCCTATGACCATCATACTCTGAGATGAGAAACTGCTCCAGAAAAACAAGTGCCAGAGAGTGTGCCTGTGTCAGTGCTGATCAGACCCATCCCTGCTCCCATTTCTGCATGGGGATTTGGTTGTTGTTCCCTTATTTCCATGCACACACCTGTCTGCCACTTGCCATTGTGCTCTTGCAGCCCGAGGGTTCCCACTGACCTGGGACTGACAGCAAACTGCAGGCTCTTCCAGAGGTGACAATAATCACTCTGACTGACAAAACAACTCAAAAATCAGCATTCATAAACAGATCTGATGCTGTTCTCTGAAGAGGAGTATACCCTTCAACATCACCTTTCACTTGCTTCTAATCACCCCTCACATGTTTTGTAAAGAGAACAACAGAGACCACTTAGATAACATGTTAATGAGTAAAAGGGCTTGCTGACATCCTTCTGGGAAAAAATGTCCAAGTGTTGCATAAACCTTATTAACTACAAGTAACTGGAAATGCTCCTCATGCATCATGTGTGGAACCACACCAGTGCCCTGGCAGTGCCCCACAAGCCCCAGTGCTGCCAGCAGCAGGACTGGGTGAGGCAGAGAGGGGCTGCAGCCTGGGCTCTGTGGGAGGGGAGCAGGGAGAAGGAAGAAGGACAAAATTCCCAGTTCCCCACTGTGTGCCAGCCCATGGCACAGCACTGCCTTGCTGCCCAGGCTGGACTCTGAGGTGGCATTTAGTGCCCTGCACAGCACAGCATTTACAGCTGCTGAGCTGCTGAGCAAAAACCCTCCTCTGGCACCAAAACCCTCCTCTGGCACCAAAACCCTCCTCTGGCACCAAAACCCTCCTCTGTCACTCCTTAAGACCCTCATGCCTCTGTTGGTGAGTCACAACTCCTCAGTGCTCTGCAAGTGGTGTACCACAGGCTTTGTGCTTTGCTTTGAGGGTTCTGGTATTCTGTGCTTTCTCTTAGGTACACTGAAGTTGGAGCTGGAAATCAGCATGAGGGAAAGGAACAAGTTGTTAATATTTGCTGTTTTTCCCATTGCGAAATGCTTATAGTGCCCATTTCCATGTTAACACATTGCAAAGTGTCTTCTCAATGTTAAGTGTCCAATAATGGCAACAAAACCCAGCACAGATAACATGTTATGAGGATACACAGTAAATCAGACAATTTAATGAATTCATAAACTTTCATTTTATTTCCTTCCTGTGAGATAATTTTAGCCAGTGTCAATGGGATTTGTAGGAAGGGGGAATGAATAGTGATCCTACCTCAACCAATAAAACAAAATCCTAATTTTCTGTCTTTTATCTTTTCCCATTCTTTCGTGCGCCTCTTTGGCCTTGTCAAAACATATCGTTCAGTTAGAGACTAAAAATATTTTCCCATCGATTGGGGTTATTGATTTTTTTTAATCTGTACTTTGGCTTAGAGAGCTCGGGTGAAGGGTGAAAGTTCACCGGCTTAGTCCGCTGTTTTATCTGGACAGCAGAAGAATGTATTGGCAGCAGATTTGATTTACCTTGTTGGTCAGCTGTAGTCACTCCGAGCTCTGCAGACAAGCAGCAAGCATATTTTGCTGTCTATTTTATTGTACACTGAACTTCTTGAAGGCCCAACCTCTCTATTGATTTATCTCTCAATTTCCAGTGGCCTATGTTTCCATTCTTATTAACATAAATGTATCAGAAATCAGATTCCCTCTCAAAGATATATTGATCATTTTTGAGCTTTGAAAAAAGTCTGACATGTATGCCATGTATTTCAATCATTCAGGGTCCACAAGACTGATACATACTGAGTAATAAACAGTGGAGAAAAAAGTAGAAAAGGTGATGTATATCATGCTTATAGAATATACTTGGATATATCTGGTGTTGATATTGAAAATAATTTTCATATTAAAGAAAGAAAAGGTTATTGTGAACAAATATTTCTCTAAATGCTCATGAGTCCTGGTGGAATTGCTGCTAACTTATTTCTGAACAAATTTAAAATAAACTATTATGAAATTATGATTTCATTAGGAAAAATAAATTGTGCCAATAGTGAAAAATACTTTTTTCTATTCTTCTTGTAGATGTATTGAATAGGTAAAGCCTTTTTTTGACAAAACTTGCTAGCTTATAGCTTTCTCTGTAATACCTGTTGTAGAAAATATGTCTGACTAAAACTCTTAAACCACAGTTTTCAGGCAAGTCTGGCATGCTGCAATTGCAAGCACTAAGTGAGGACATTTAGCAGGCGCCCTGAATACTACCTGGTCAATGAGTGCTGCAAATAGGTGCTTAGATTCAAATATAATTTTGACAATTTCTAGGTTTCTAGATTTCTAGATTGAATTTGGAAAAATTCAAATTCATTAGGTACATAAAATATTCATAAGGTAATTATAAAGAAGTTCTAAGTTACTGCAATACCAATCTGTCCTTGGAGTTCACTGGGTTTGTTGTCCCTTCCAAACACCTGTTTTAAAGGCAGAAACAATCCTTCTGCCAGCAGTCCTTTGATCTAGCATTGTCTTGACCACAATTACCTGAAGCACTTTTTACAGCTCTGAGTGCCCTTTCCCTGACCATCCCACTGCTCCTCCAACAACCTGTGGATATCATTGCTCAGGAGCTGTGGACAATGTTCCTGTAGATACTCACTTAATTGGAAGGTTTCATTCTCCATTTGAAGTCAATCTCTGTAACAGGTCAGAAGTCTTAGGACTTCTGGGCCAAATCCTTTAAGGTCCAAATGGTCTTTGTTCTGCTATTTCTTCAGCAGCCTCCCTCTTTCAGTTTGCCAGGTGCTTTTAGCGTGCCTGCCAGAGGAGGGATGGGGATGAAAAAGGGAAGCCTCCCTTTGCTGTAGGCATGTGCAGGTATAGGGCTAATTCCTGTGAAAATTTATTTTAGTACAGCTCGTTGTGGGGGCAGGGAGAAGTGAGGAGGGGTATTTTCCTCTCCCCAGGCATTACCTTCTCAGAGGCAGTGAAGCAAAAGGAGCTTTCCAGGAAGGATTTGAATAAAGAGTACTGTGACCTTGTGGATGACAAGTAAATGCTCATGCAGTGAGCAATGTCAGTTCTCCATCTTCTTTGTGGCTGGATACATCCTGGAGGGCTCTCTCAGACAAAATGCATTTCCCATCACAAACCAGCTTCCTGCATTCTGGATGGTTTCTAGCTCTGGCAGCAAATGCTCCAAATCTGTGGTGTCAGTTTTATTTTAGGTTTTACTTTTGCCAGCAGTGCTGTGTTCTTGAATTTGACTTTGCTTCACATTCCAAACAAATATGCAGACTGCCTTTTCCTACTCTCTGTCTCCCCTTGGACTTCCAAGAAGAGAGATGCCTGAATATTGTCCTGTCTCATTCCTGTGGACTTCTCTGCATGACACATCACACGACAGCTGGAACCACAGACTGGACTTTCTTCTCTGCCACTTGCCACCATGCATTTCTGTGTGCTTAGTTTCATGCTGGTTGTCTTCTGGTGGGTTGTGTTGCTGATTTGCTGTTTTGTTTTGTTTTCTTTTTGTCTTGCATGCAAAGGCAACAGCTGGAAAAGGCATTTTTTCCTATGAGTAGAAGAACGTATCAATATTGCATAATCTATCTCCATTTTCAGTAAGTCTTCATTAGATAGCCATACAGGGATCCCCAGGTGACATATAATAAAGCCCCTTTCCATGACAGAAACATACCCATTAACAAATTTTACATTTTCCTTTCTTCCGTTGCTCACCACAGAAGCAATTTCAGTAAGAGCCTTATTAAGTCTTTGCAGGACTGGAACATATGCTGTCAAAGGAAGTACTGTCAAGACTAAAGGAATGAGTTATTGGGCATTTTCTGGCTTTGAAAATTACTTTTAAAAATCCAAGTAACTGGGCACAATGAACACTATTCTGCTTAGCAGTTGTGCCCCTAAATTTGAATCTCTTTGTTACCTAGAGTAGATAAGATACAGCAGTGATTGCTCAAACATACTGTATCAGAGACCTTTGCACAGAGTACTGCCACTGCAAAAACAATCCCTACCTGCACAAGCTGTTTGCTTTGCCTAGGAAACCACAGGAGCTGGACATGGAGACTCACACCAGGCCAGACAATACTACTGCCTGGTACTTCAGAAGATAGTGTATTCCATTATTGTACTATATGATCCTCAATACTGTCATAAACTGCTAATATACTAATGTGTTCATAGTCTATTGATTGATACTGGGAATAGTAATCTGGGTTAGTCTAACTCATTTGTAATACTGCATATAAGCAGAATTTTTTGAAGCACATGGTGTGTAGGAAAAGTGATTCCACACATGCTTTATCTTATCATTGCAGCATTAATGTTATAGTTTCTTTTATAGTGTACTAAAAATAATTTTATTTATAAATCTCCTTCCTCTCTTCAAGCATTTGGAACACCATACAAAATTCCAGAAATAATTTAAAATGCATTAAAAATTATATTAAAGAGCCACAGCCTGAAAGTTTTAATAAAAACCTAATCAAGGGTGTCAAGGGGTGAGAGATGTTATTCATATAGAGTCAATAAAAATAAAACTGAATACACAGTTAAAATGTTTTGAATATTTTTAAGACAAGGAGACAAAGATTGAGGAAACCTGGAATAGAAGAGGCATATTGGGCTCCCCTAATGAAATGCTTTGGCTGGAAGAGGGGCAGCAGGGAGGGGCTGCAGGCTGTACTGGGGGTCCTCACCGTTGCTGTGGCAGGATGCAACTTGCACTGGGGGATTCTGATTCTCCTGTTCCCACCTGGGCTGGTGCAATGTGTGCTGCTTCCACAGCGCTGAGCTCACTGGGGCCCAGTGCCACTGACTTTTGTCCTGGTCAGTGTCCTGCTGGTGGTCAGGGACAGCCCAGGACACAAGGCAGGACGGAGGCAGCAGCACCCTGCCTGTGCCAGCCGAGTGCCCGTGGAGGCTGTGGCTTGCCTGGATGTCTGGTTTGCCGGTGAGGAGGAGCTGCCATTCGGGCAGGGTTTGTACCATTCCAGCTGGGAGAAGTGCAAGCATGGCCTGTTTTTAGGATCAGTGGGTCAGCCTCAGGCTGGAGCAGGCCCTGGCTGCACAGGGAGCCTGCAAGCCCAGCCTGCGAGGAGCAGAGAGAGCTGCTGGAAAGTGCCCCAAATGGAAGCACAGCCACGGAGCCTTACGGCCCTGAGAGCAGCCAGGGCTGCTGCTGTGCTTCCCAGCTTCTGCCCAGGGTGTAGCCTGCAAAAACCATGCACAAGGAGCAGCTTTTGGAAAGCTATGCCTTCCTAAGCATGGCTGCTGTAGTGAGATGTTAGTAAACTAAACACTGCTCCTCTGAAGACATTAGATTGGACTTGATGATCTGACAGGTCTTTTCCAACCTAAATGATTCTGTGATTGGAAGGCAAAATCTGTTGTGTTTTTGACTGCTTGAAGTTGCTTGCAGAGCTACCCACACCAAGTGCATTCTGACTTACAGACAGCCCTCAGAGCCTGTGGATGCCTCAGCCACTTATTCAACACAAATTAATACACAATGGTTTTGTGAAAGAAAATGTTCCTTCCACAGAGTAAAGCATGAGCAAGTAAATGTGAACAGTGGCCACACAACATGGATCAGCACTTGCACTCAGACATTATTGATACACATTCTAAATTTTTAGATTGAGGATAGCTTTTATGTACTCATTAAAATATACCACAGAAGGTGTAACTGGTTACACAAGAACTGCAAATGTCTTTCCAGATCCCATTTGATAAGGATAATTAGATATTGCTGGGTTTACCTTGTGTTTTAGCATCTAAGATAGTCTACAGTCAGTGGCATAAGAACATTGTTAAAAAGAAAAGATTTTTCCTAGGAGAATGGTCATGTGCAGCAGGGGCTTGCAGTGTTGCGTGCTGTCAGTCAAAATTTGCCAGCAATGTCATTGAAGGTCAGAGTCCCAATATCTCTGCAATCAAAGCTGACAATGACACATTCACTAGATAGATATAAGGAAGGCACTTTTCCACTAACTGTCCTAAAGTAATAAGTGAAAAATTAAAAGTTTTCTTTTAAATACACTGCACATATTGTAACAAAGTAGGTTTGGAATTTTTTTCACTGAAAGAAGGTAGCAATGATAAAATGGAAAATGAAGAAATAGCACCTGTCATTTTACCCAGCTGTGGCATACTGTTTTTCCAGTGTTTTCTAAAGGTTCACAGCTGTGGAATCAGACCAGTGGAAAAACAATAATGGCTACAGTTGCAGAAGGAAAGCTAAACTAACAGGGGAACTAGCAGGCAGCAAAAGAAGCTCAAAAGAAAATAATGTAAGTTCAATTTAATCTACTGATGCAAAACCAGAGATACCCTTTTGTTTCTTCAGTTCACTCTGTTTGCATTTATTCTAAGGTTTTGGTTGGGAGCACAGTGCATTTTAGAAGCAAATTTCCAATCTTTTCCACTTCCTATGTATTGGTTCACCTCAATCAGCAGATAGAACTAAGCCAAAAGGGCTCCCATTTCACTGCATCACTTCCTAATGTAGATCATACATACTTCAGCTATCATGAGGCTATCAGAAGAAAAATCTGAGGGGAGAAGCCTGGATAAAATCAATATTTGACTCTCTCAACCCCAACATTAATCCTCACCCTAAACCTAGCTCTACCCCAAACCCAAATCCAATACCATGTCGGGCTCAGATCAGAAAGCTGTGGGAGCAGCAATATTGCTGCTTGTTGTTCTGGGGATTGTTTTGGCATTCTTTTTACAGCCCCAGTGTTCTTGGAGCTGTAGGATGTTAGGCTCTCCCAAAAATCCCAGACACAGAATGATGATGAACTTGCCCAAAAGCACATATTACTGGGAAGAGACTCATGCTCAGAGCAACCATGTCACACAGTGCAAGAAGCTGTTAAATGTTAGTAACATTTAAGCACTGTCATCTGTGTAGATAGAAGATTCCATTACCAATTTCCAGACAAGCCAGTTCTCAAAGGGATGTTTTAACTTTAAATGATGTTTAAAACAAATGCCTGCTGCAGATGTTCAAACAGACATCCTGAAGGAAAATCTGAAATGCTTGCCTCCAAGAAAATACTTGGAAAAACACAATTTCCCTTCAAATCCAAGTCCCAGCTGAAACATTTTCCATCAGTTGAAACAATAGCATTGAACTGTCATACAGACAGCACGAGAAAACAAAGGAGAAACAATTCAGTATGGATGGGATGGAAGTTTCATCACAGAAGATACAGAGATAGAAGATACAGAAACTAGGGTTATACACAGAAAACTGGCTCCTTTTATATTCTCATGGCTGTGAAACCAGTACCTGCCTAGGAGTTTTTTCTGCTAGATTGCTACTAGATAGCAGAACCTGATGCTATCTTTGACCACATGGACAATTTTTTCCCTCTTGAAACTTAGGATATGTCTGCTAAATTACCATGCCAAAAAAGGTTACCTGTCCCAGGAATCCCACCCCAGAAATGCCAGGAAGTCCCAGGAATAACTTGAACAGTGGAAGTTTGAGCTGTTTCACTATCCTGTCACATTTCATGGTTCTTTTCTCCAGTTCTTAGCCTATGCATCCTTCTTAGGAATACATGGATAGGTTTGATGGTTTCCATCTACGTGCCTTGACCCTTCAGAAGCTTCAAGGTCACTTTCTAATTTTGGATGAGGGCAAGAGGGATTTTTTCCACTTCTTATACCTTGTTATATGACATTCTTTCCCCAAATCCCTCCCAGAAATCTCAGTGGAGCAAAGTATAAAGACAGCTCATCTTTTTAAGTTTTTTCCCCCCTGTTATTCTAAAGATGACCTTCAGCACTGGGTTCAAATCCTGCTGGCCAGGAACATAACATTAATTTCTCATCAAGACAAAATAGGAACATTGTTAAATAAGTAGTTGTATTCTAAGCACAGGAATCTCACAGCTGACTTAATAAAATTGAATTCCTGGTAAGTGAGGGAAACATTCACAAGGGAAGGAAGAAAACAGAGCAAATATTTTGCAATGGTGAGTTTCACACATCTGGCCTGGGAATCTGGCAACCAAACAGATGTTTTGAAGAGCTAAATGGTACCATAAATCACCTGGCAATTTATTATGAAGTGATTATATATATTTCAGTAGATGTCACACAATATAACTGCATTAATTAAAATGGAATTAATATACAGCATCTTGCCATATCTAGCTATATATCAAAATGTAAGTTGCAATATGAGTTCTGCCCTCACTGGAGGGCTCCCAGGGCACTCCCTACTTCAGAAATGGTTGTTTGCTTAAGCCTTTCTTGGTTTATTTTTCAGCTGCAGTTAATTTTGGAAGAACCATTACACTTTTTAAAAAAAGACAAAAGCAATAAGCACTGTGAGCAGTACACTAAAAAGCATTTTGATTTGTGTTCACAAGGCTACTACTACTGCTACAGTGTGGATTTAATTTTGCAGCCAAGGTCAAGTAATAGGTAGAAGTGCTACTTATGGGACACTCAATACTGTATGCAACTTGTTTTAATTCAAGTGAAAGCTGTCTCCTTCCACCAACAGAGTGGGTGGAGGTTGCAAATACCTTCTCACTGTCAGTGCTGTTAACACTGAGAAGAAACGAATGTCCTAAAAAATTAATGAGCTGTGTTGAAAGAAGGCGAGATTCTTAAAATGAATTCATATGGGGAATCTTTTTGTGTGCGTTCTTATTTCTAACCCCCTTAGGGTTGAAGTCCCCCAGTTCTCCATCTTCAATGAAAGGGAAGGGACAGAGGAGAAAGAAGGATGCATTAAATAATAAAACAATAAAATACCAAAAAAGAATTGTACCAATTATTCTGTTTGGATGAAACCTTGTGGCAGAACTGCTGGATCTGTGACAACAGGAAGGAACATGGAAGCAGTAACTTCTCATCATCAACAAAGAAGTTCATTAGAACAATGAAAACAGTGTGATCCCCTAAGCTGCTTTATCTCTCTCCCTAATTCACTATGAAATTCAGCTAGAACTCTTCTTTGATGGTGAGAAGTTAAGCACTCTGCTTCACCTGCTGATAAGTGTTCAGGATCAACTTTTGAAATCACAGCAGTGTGAGTGCTCTTCTTTGCAATGATGCCTGCCTTTTATAAATACTATTCTCCTCACTGCCCTTAAAAGTTCTGCCAGGCTTCTGGAACAGAAAAATTCTATTCTTCAATGAACACAGACATTTCTTCTTAGGAAAATGGGAGCTGCATTCACATGCATCTGGAAGTTCACTTTGGCTTTTAGTCCAGGGATGAATTAATTTGTAGATGATTTTAGAAATCATCTATTGTCTGAACCTGATTTTCTTTACAGCAAAGACAAGCCCCCTTAATCCAAGAAACCTAGTTAGGATACTATGTAATAACTGTTCCATAATAATCAGCACAGCTTCTATGTACTTATAAAATGAATGTTTACATTACTATATAGGATTTGCAGTGAGGTAGTGTGTGAAGAGTCTCCTGCTGTGCTCGGTACTGCAAAATTCACTTTGCAAAAGAAGGAGCTTCTCCCAAGGAATTTAAGGCTTCAGCAGGTGACTTGTTCACTTTTTGTTAGGTGGCCTAAAGCCTTTAAGGCCTGGCCTATACACAAAGGCACGGAAAGTGTTGTTTGATATTGATTTGATTAAACTGGAGCAACTTTTCCATGCGAGTGTTCATACATTGGTTTAATTTGTGTTGATGAATTTACAAGCATGAACTAAATTTGCATAATCAGTCTTAGTCTGACATAAAAGAGAACAAGCACTAAAATTGCACCAGCTAGCTAAATGGATATAAATTAACCCCGAAGCCCTCCCTGGGCAGAAGGAAGCCTCAGAAATACTATACAGCAGCAGAGAAAAGCATCCAACCAGAGCAATTCTATTTATTACTTAAGGATTAACAATATAAGATTAAAAAGATGCAAAACCAATTCAATAGTATTCTAAAGTTAGTCTGCATTGAGAATGACCTATTTGGAAAGGCACACTTTCAAACACAGATTTTGGAGCTGCAAGTCAGCTCAGACTAAGCCTGTGGCAGGAGTTCCAGAGCAGCTGGTAAAGGCTGTGCTGCTCCACATGTGCCTGCTCCCTGCAGCACCTCCTGCTCACCCTGGCAGAGAGCTGGACCCACCCTGACCTCCAGCTCCCACGACAGAGGGATGCAAAGAGTGACCCTGTTCTCTGTCCTGGCCACAGCCAGCAATAACTCACCTCAGATGTCCTGCAGCCACAGAGTTCTGGTCAGGTGTGTGCCCAAATGTTTGAACTTTACATTTAGGAGAGACTCATCCACTCCACACAGCTTTTGCAGTAATTAAAAATCTGAATCAAATCATACTAATTTCACCAGCAAGTCCCAAAGGATCAGGATAAAATAACAGCAGGACGAAAAACTGAGAGAGGGACTATTACAGTATTTAGACGGTAGGGAAAATGTAAATGACAAATAATGAAGGAGAAGTACTGCAGAGATCTATAAACTCTGTATGATCAACAACAGGCTTTTGAAATGCTAAAAAATTACACCCATGACAAGGCAGTGTCACTGTAGGAGAGGAAAAATAGTGACAAATAATTTGTCAGAAAGGTAAGAAGCATTTGATCATCTCTCCAGCTGGGGCAGTGGTTATTTTTTTTATTACTGTAATTTGCAAGGCTCTGGATGGAGCCGGGCAATTGCTACAAAAAAAAGAGTAGTTTGACAACAGCTGTTCAAATTAAGGAAGAAATTAATTTTGGCTGGATCATGCATTTTATCTTGTGTGGTCATCTGAATTGCTTATGGGATATTTTATTTTTGTGTTAAGGGAAATAATTTTTGATAATCACATGGATGCACTTGTTTTGAGTAATTGTATACCCACCTTTAACACCATTCACCCTCCCACCCCACCCTTACGCTGAATATTTTCAGATGTCTGATCAGAGATCAAGAAGGATACTCTGTATCAGAGCTGACCAAATAGACACCATTAATAAATTAGAAAACAATGAATACTCAATGTTTAGTCAAAAAGATCAATTTTTAGACTAAAATAGCTGGCACAGCTGTCAAAACAGAGCAGTTCAGTGATAGCTGACAAACAGAAACAGAGTAAATAAAGCTACCCCATCATTTGCTGTGAAGTTTGTGCCCTCTAATTTCTCAAGCCAATTCAAACCAACCACTTCCATATCAAATGTGTCTGATGGACGCAGCCTCAGAGCTGAGGTAATGTGATTTGTTATCTGTCAAATACTGCACATTTGCTGTGAACATTATGGATTTTAATTTTTTTTAAAATTAATGTACTTCAAATGTATTCTATGAAGAATCTTTGGAACAGTTTTTTATTCACAGGGGGAAAAAAAAGGAAAAGATTATATGTCTGTGTGGGCTGTTCACATGGATTTTATAGTGCCTCAGTTTTCAGAAGGTGCAAAACTCCCTCTGAGGGCACCAGCTTGGCTCCCTTGGTAGATCAGCACCCTCCACTTGTCTAATGCCACCACCTTCAACAACCAATGCAAAGAACACCATGATTTATGTGTATGAGGAACTGCATCCAGACACTGTATAAGCCATCAACCTGCTGTGGAAACAGTTGACTCCTGCACGCTGCTGATGTAGGTAGGCACATCCTGATGCCAGCCCTGAGACCTCTCGGTCATCTTCACTGATAGTTAAGGATAAACCACAAGATATTAACGCTGGATGAGTACCAGCTTCCCATGGGCAAATGTCTTTCAGCAATATTGCACAGGACACGTGTTCATGGGTGGGATTCTCAGCTGATGGACATTTGTTCATCTCTAGAAACTCCCAAAGCAGGGAAGTTGTTTCACCATAAGGGAAGGACAAGCCCTTCATTCCATCCATGTGCTTTACATTTCATTTTCCATGCCTGTTTACTTTTCCCTCTTACTTTACATTCTTCCCCTTTCTGCTAGCGTGTAGAGAAGCATCATCGCCTCCCTTTCAGGAGACAAAACATAATCTGCCATCAGCATCTTAGAGGAGTACCAGTGTCTGTGTATCACTATCATTTACTCCATGGCTTGGCTGCATCTCTCATCTCTGATGGATTTTCCCTTTCCTTCATCTATCTGTCACAATACCTTGGAAAACATTGCTATTCAGGCAGTGAGACTGAAGGTATGAAGTTTATTTTACAATCGAACTTGCTTTTGCTGAATATTCTGAGCACTTTCTTCCATCTCAGAGAGTTCATGATCTCTGCTCCCTAACTGTTGACATTTATCTGCCCTTTCTTTCATTCCCAGCTCTCTTTCTGTCATTATCATTCTGATTCCAGAATGACCTATTACCATTTGTCTTTTATTCCTGCACACTTTAGGAATGACACCTTTTATGTTGATATCTGGATATCTTTTACATTCCTCTCAAACCTTACCCAACTTAGGCAGTTCTTTGTGTGGAGTAGCAAGCCAGCAGTGCAGCTCCCTCTGCCTCCCCACACAGCCTCCTCAATAACCAAGGGTGCACACTCCTTGATCCTTCCTGGGCCTGCCAAAGGACAGCATCAATCAGATGCCAATTTTGCAGTGGGTTGATCTCAGGCCTCACATCTCTCTCTGTGGGCTGGGGACAAATCTTGGCCCCATGGAGGGGTACACAGGAGCATTCAGCAATGGAAAAAGCTGGGACTATCATTCTGGCTATAGACAGTGCCAAAATAATGAGTCCTGCCTTCTCTGCTCTTTTAGAAAAGGGACCAAGGGACACTCTTCTGTCTTTTTCTGACACTCCTGCTTCCACAGAAATATCTAAGGGGGTTTAAAGAGAGCTGAGTAACAGGGGTCAATGCCACCCACAGCTGCACACTGTGAAGTCACTGGTGGAAAAAGGAAAAGTACTTTCATTTAAGTATAAATTTTAAGCTATGGCTGCAGCAAATGAAGGGTGAAAATGCATTAGGTAAGGTTAACAAGTTTGCTTGACTCAGCTAATCAATAACTAAGTAAAGAAGACTCTCTAACCATGAAGAAAACATATTTATTCACTTGCAAAGGAATGGGGAGGTCCTTTCTGTGATGCTCTCTATAAAAAAGTCTTGGGAACTTGTTTGTATTAAGCTTCAATTATACACAAGCTTATATTAAGCTGCACACTGATAATCTCAGTATTCTAACTGATGACAGCCTTCTCAGTGCTTAGTTAAAACAAAGCAGATATATCTGAGAGCAAATGAGCTAAACTGCACAGAACACCCTTCTGTAACTGTTCCTGGGCTGTTTTTCCTGCACAGCTCATTAGATATCCAGCACTGCAAAATGCAGGTGTTCTTTGCTCCCATTAAAGTTTTAATTGAGAGCTTATGATGCAGCACTGCTCTGGAAAAGAATTCAACATCCTTCTCCTCATGGCTTCAGAATAGTGGGATGTTGATTTTTTTTGCCCTTACAAAATCCATTTCTTTGTACTTTTTTTTTAATATATAGTTTTAATACATGACTCTCCAAGAGCTTAATATCCTAATGTGCCTTTTACAGAGGGGGAGAATCAGTCAAAGACTAAGTAATCTGCCTAAGATCACAGAGGAAGGCTGTGGCAGCATCACACTGAGACTTGAGGTCTCCAGAATCCTATTACTGTGCTCTAACCCCAAGACCATCCCGTCTTTCTTAAAAGCTTTAGTATTACATTCAAGTATGCAGAGACTCAGATGGAAACAAAACCAGAAGGCATAAACAAACTCAGCATGACAGTGACTGCAAATACCCTGAAACAATAGAAAAGCAAACAAAGTTATTTCAGTTTGAATTATATTTGGAAAATACATTCTAATATAATAAATTTATATCTATTTCACAACTACTAGCTAATTATTCAAGGGACTAAAACATTCCTGAAAACATAGGCAAGTGCTCTTTACTACCCAGTGGGGTGTGATCCTCCTTTGTGAGAATTTATTATTTTAGATATGTATTATGCCCATGATCTCATAGGTAATACCTGCTGGAAATAAGAATAACCTTTCCCCTTAAAGATATCATCTCTTTCCCTGTGATAATTCTGTCCATCATCAAAGAACTGATAAAAGGGCAAAAGCGAAGGTCAGTGATCAGAAGCCATGGAGCAGAAATGCTTCTGGAAACACATGAGGTTATTCTCAGCCTTGTCATCGGCATCACAGGCAGACACTGCCAAAGCTGACCCCACTGTTCAGAAGGACTCTGGCCACACAAAGGCTCCTGCATGTTGGGGAACTCTGTAACTCATTTTATGAATAGACAAAAAGCCATAAGTGAGCAGACACGTTATTTTAATTCCATGCCTTCCCAAATTTTGCCCTTAGGCCATTTTTTCTGTTAGGCAGTCAGCGTCAGTCCTCTGAAGTGATTTTATGTCACTTGAAATCCCCACTTAGAGTGGAAGCAGGAGGATGTGTGCAGGACAGCAGGAAGTTAGATAAAAAACAGCTGGAGATAAAAGGGCATAAATAGTAGAAGAGAGCCTTTGGGAAAGGCCACAATACCTCTGTTTGAGTACCTCTGGAAAATTTCCTTCTATTTCCAAATGTCCAGAACAGTGGAAAAAGTCCAGGCAAGGGATTTCACAGTGTAATCAAGTAGTCACCTCAGAATATAATCAGTTAAGAGATTGTTTTATATACACCTGCTATACTATATTATTTATCATGCCCGGAAGGCTCTGCATGACTTGCTATCTTTCATCACAATTCATCCTCTGTGGCAGGGGACTATCATGAAAGAAAGAAGAGAAGATTCTCAGAACAACTCAACCAGTCACCACCTACTCAGTCTGGAACTGCACGGGCAGCAGCAGGGTTTGTTACAAGGCTTTGAGCTGGGAACTGCAGTCCTGTTATTCTGCACACTAAAAGCAGCTAGCACAGTTCATGCCTTAAATGTTTCATATTTGAGGTTATTCTTACATTTAGGGAGGGGAAGGAAATTGAATTGTGACCTTCTTCAGATCATAGTACGAAAGGTATTTTATTCCAGGGAATTATCTTTTTGTGTGACTAATGTTTGTTCCTTTGACCGCTCTCTGGAATTGAAGGTAGGGCATTTTGAGATGTTATTGTAGTGCTAAGTGCAATAAAAGCTGCAGCGAAAGTAGCTAAACACCCTGAGGAAAGCAAACACACAGCTAATGACACACAGCAACTGCTCTACTTTGAGGATTTACTGGGACAAACAGCTACAACCAGAAGCAGAGTTTATGACATTGAGGAACCTGATCAGCTTCAAATGCATCTTCCTCAGTCACATTTACCTAAAAAAGCATTTCTGACTCATGAAAGTTTCTTCATGAACTTAACTGGCAACATGGAAGGAAATAAGAAATACAGCCTTGAATAAGGGTTTTTTTTCTGGGAGTCTGTGATTCAGTGCTTCTGAAAAGACCGAAGCAAATGGTAAATAGTATGAATAGTATGTCTCTCTCTCTCTCTCTCTCTCTCTCTCTTTCTCTTTTTTTTTTTTTTTTTTTTTTTTTTTTACATTGTATTTTACCACCCTACATTTGTTTAAAGGTTTACCAGGGGTTTGAATTAAATCCATCCAAAGGAAGACTTGATATTCAAGGCTGCCCCTCGGCAAAGAGGAGTTTTGCATTCATTAATATTGCCTTGGGATGAAGGAAGGAACAGGAGAGCCCTGATTGACCTTAGGCATTTATAAAGGTAATCTAATTTGTGCTCATTTGCTACTTTTTCATTAAAGCCACTCCTGGAATGTTTCTTATCATGGGCTCCCCTTCCCTTGAGAAACGTTTCAACAAATAGACCAGATCCAGCACAGAGTTGGCCCACAAGTGACTCAGGTGATCTGGAAATGCAGACCTGGAGAAATTTACTGCATTCTGACCTGGAGAATTGGGGAGGTAAAATCAGAAGCAGGAAAGTCTACAGTCAAACAAGTCAACTTACAGCCAGTGTATGGCTCATATTAACCTGACATGCAAGTGATTACAGCTTACCAAGGACTGACTGAATATAGGTTGTTGATGCAGGTCAGCAGCCCATTTCACAGCTGGAACATTTTAACAACCACTGTCCATTTGTGTACACACAGAGGGTAGAGAAGTAAATCTAGTCCTCAATACTGAAACCTTCTCACAGTCACATGGTTGAAGACATAATTCCAGAAACAGGTGATGCCAATGATGAAAATAAACATTGCAGTTCTGAGAAACATTACTGCTACTTGTCAGGAACATTCTTTTTTCCCTGACTTAAAGTATATTTGTTATACCACAGATTAACTGCATCTATTTAGGGAAGAAATGGCCTTGAATCATTGTTTTATCTTAGGAACCACAGGTGATGTTGTACACAGTCTGTTTACAACCTCAGGGTTAGTGAAAATGAAACCAAACTAAGAAAACGCCAACCATTGACCAGAACGAGCGCCGCCAACATTTCCTTCTTTAATCTCTTAACCAAACAGTACGACACATGACAGCACAATGGTGAGGATGAGGTTTCACAGCCTGCTGGGAATGCCACTTTTTGGTTAAAAAGAAAAAAAATAACGTTCTGCTTACCTGATTTGCATATTGCACATTAAATAAGCCCTGCAAGGCACCATGCTTCAAAATGGACTTATTTTTAAAGAAATGTAGATTAATAATCC
The DNA here is from genome assembly GCF_030490865.1 of Poecile atricapillus. Lineage (NCBI taxonomy): Eukaryota > Metazoa > Chordata > Aves > Passeriformes > Paridae > Poecile > Poecile atricapillus. Next base: position 12,472,572 of record NC_081259.1, read on the forward strand.
TCCTTGCTTAAAAAATGAGCTTCAATATTTGTGCGAATCGTAGAGTGAAAAAAATCAATGTGCTATCGACTGCTGGGGATGATCACATTCATTTTGCCCTTTGTGGTTGGTGAAATCCATGCTGCAATTACAGAGACAGGCTGGCAGCAAAGAGCCTCAGTTGGGCTTTCAGCTCCACATTAATCCAAAACTCACCATTTTAATGCAGATATAGATTGCCACGAGTCAATAGCTGACTACTTGAATTGTGAAGTAGCAGTTCCATGCTATATTGGCAGCACTGGCTGTTACAGTATCTTCAAGTATTTTGAAATTTCAAAGTGTTACTCCATGAAAGTGAAGAGCGTAACTGACACCACATCAGAAGGGGCTGCAGTGTTAATGCTATTATCATCAATGCTAGAATCTACAATGAAGACATAACACCACAAATAATCTTATAGTAGATCAAAAGTAGACTTTTCTTAGGATAACATATGAGCGTATCCACTCATGTTTTAATGGCATTATCTCACAAAGAACCTCAGGTTCTGAGTTTTTATAATATAGTTCCTAATGCTCTCTCATTTATGCTGTTCCAAACACAGATGACTTCACCAGAGTTCACTCTGCATTTACAATTTGGCAAGTGAGGTCAGAATTCGGCTTTGAGTAACAATTCCCTTTTCAGCAATCTGTGTGTAACCAGGAACTGAATTCCGCCACTAAATTTGTATGAAGAACAGGGGAATCCACTCAGTGATCGTCGTCACCTCTGCAGCACACCAGGAGTAGGACTCTATTTTATGTACAGGGACTACATTCCTGTGTAATTCCACCATACTGGCCGCTTTCTGCCACATCCTGATGCCAGGGTGAAACACGCCCTGCCAGAGCCACACCGAGCTGTTACAGCTGTCATTTACGGTGCACAGAGCAAACGCAATCCGAAACCCTCTGAGCCTCATGGAAATGCTTCCATTGATTTTACTGAGCTGTGCTTGTGTGGCTGCAGACAGCTCCAGCACACGGGTGAGCAGCAGAGCTGGGCTGGCAGGAGCTGTGTGCCAGGCTCAGGGCAGGCAGGCTGTGTGTGCCGTGCCACCCTGCCAGCAGCCAGGCTCTGCAGACCCGCCAGGCACCGCGCAATTGCTCTCTGCTCTTTTCTGTTCATTTCAGAACTGATTAAATATTTACAAATTTCCCAGCTACCGCGCAATGGTGGCATTCAGGGATGTAATCTTTCAGGTTTGATGTTGACCACCTTGACCTCATTCACACACATAAGCATTGTCTGTAAGCTACATAAGCTACAGGTAAGAACAGGAGAGGCGTGTGTTGAGGCTGAGCAACAAACTCAGCTTCGTCAGACACAGAAAAATGTGCACACTCATTTTTGTTACCAGGGTAACCTGTGAACTCAGCAAGAACTCTTAGCACACGTAATACTATCAGTAATAAAAAGAATTAAACAGGTAATATATAGGGAGTAGGTATTATTACCAGGTATTTTGCCACAAAATCAGGTGTGTGCAATCCAAAGCAGCCATTTTCCTTTGTTCATATCTGAAATACAGTCTCATTTGATGTTGGTAAGCCTTCCTGTGGTTTAGACTCTTAGCAATGAGTGGAGCAGAGTATGCAGCTATGAGACTTTGTGGAGGATTTCAAAAGAAAGAGGATTCACCCTGGTGTTACATATTGATATTCTGTGTAGCTTTTCATAGAACACCTGATCCACCTTAACAGTTTGTCTTAAAAACATTATGAGATTTGAGAAGGATCTTAACTTTGACTGCAGAAAAAAAATACTGGTTCTTGCCACTGACCTGTAGTTGAGGGGTTCTTACTTCTGGAAATCTCATTAAGTACAAAATTCAATATAGTGTGAAAATGAAGATTATTTATATCTCAGTTATAAATAGACTCACATTATGTTGTGAAACAAACAACCACAGTTTTTCAGGTTTTTGATTGCTTAAAAAGATGTGAGTTTTCAAATGTTTTTTCTTCTGATTTCCTCAATAAAACATAAGGTTTATCTCAACTACAATGGACAACATAACAGAAATTTCATTAGTAGCACAAATCAGAATAACAAGTTTCACTGAATATGATGGGAACAGAGAAGGAAGCAGGGCAGGCTAGGGGCCTTCCATAGGAACAATTTGATTAGCTGAGCATGAACAAATTCTTATTTGAATGAACAAAATAGTCCGAATCAGGTCCTCTCCTTATGAAATCTCTGTGATCTAAATTTGCTGGATAGAAAGAGGCCTCAGCTGCTACAATTCAACATCAGTTAGAATATTAATAAGAAAATGGAAAAAGTGCTTCAAACCAACAGGAAGAGTTTTTTGCCTTGACCTTCCTACCTGAGTAGTTTTAATTAATTATGAGGAATTTGACTTACTGTGGAGTGCATAATGATAGCCATTATGTGGAAACCCTAAAATTAGCCCGTTTTTACAGCCTGTAAAAACAAAGTCTGTCCCAAGCAGACAGTAATCTTAACAGAAAGCACCGGCAGTAGGGATGAGGTGTTGAATTCACAACCCAGCCAAGTCCCAGCACCCAGCAGAGGTTGTCTGTCCCTGTTTTGGAGGAAGTGGAGGGATGTTGAGAGGTGTAGGGGAGGTAGGGACAGCACATGGAGTGGAAGGAACCGGACCTGACTCACGACTCTCGCAGTGGCAAAGCAGTGGCAGTGAAGGGGCAGAAAATGCCTGAACTGAACCAAGCCCAGGGCTCTGCTGTTCCAGTTCCATGGCTGGATCCTCCCTACATTTTCTTCTTTTCTTTCTGAGGACTATTTTGGAGATATTGGTTTGATTTTCCCTAATGTGGCTTCCTGTCTTTGCAGGGGTCAGTCCCTCTGAGGGGGCAGCCTGCCCTTCCTGGGACAGAGCTTCCCCCCACACTGACTTTCTCCCAATTTTCACTGCGCTTATATTGCTTCAGCTACCACCTTTTCATCCAGCTTGAGACAGGTTTTAAGATATTTAGGGAAACTTTGAACTCCAAGAAAGTTAATTTTGAGCATTTCAGGAGAAGTAAGCCTGCCTTTAACAATCTCCACCTGGAATAAGAAAAACTTAATAAATTCTTCATGTTTACTGCATTTACACAAGGCCCCAGACTATGGATTACCTTTTTATTACTCCTTGTTGTAAGGTTTTTTTCTCTATTATTAGTTTTGTTTTTTATTTTTTTTTTAACAAAACAGTGGCAAGAAGAGAAAATTGTTATCTTCCCTGTGGACATTTACAGGCTTTTGAATGAAAGTTTGGCTACAGATTCATTCTCTGTGGAAGCATGAAATAGTTTTCCCTTACAGAGCTCGTGTGCCCCACATCTCAATAGAAGAACTTTCCCCAGTGATCTGGCAACAGCTATTCAACAGAAAAAGAGATATATCTAAAAGTCTGGAGTATCTGCTTCACTGCTGACAAAACACCAAAAATGAATGTACACACACACAAATACCTGCTTCTACACAGGAGATCCTATGTGCACTTTTTTATAGACAATCCATAGACAATGGCTTCTTTTCACTATTTTTAGCTGCAATTCTCTCTCCAGCAGCGAGTGGAATTTTCCAGTGCTGCTTTATGTTGAAATAATGAACTTTGGCAAATCTAAATCAGCAGAGAGCAAACTGCAAATATGAGACCCTGTAGCTTAGGTGGCAGTTTGTGTCATTGCATCATTGGGGCTGAGCTGTCCTGATGCCACTGAGGACAGAGAGAGAAATCCTGCTGGACTCCAGGGTCATGATCTAGTATCTCTATTGCTATGTCCTTTATCCTATTTTCATAACTTGGTACTGTCATTTTGTGTTCTGCCCCTCTCCATACATTAGTGCATAACCACTATAACATTGTAGGCAGTGATCTTCTTCAGGGGAAATATTTGATATTTTCTAAACTAACCATAATTATCATATATATATCTTGAAATAACTATCAGTTATTTCAAGAACACATAGAGTTAAGGAATGGTGCAGCACAGACCAATCACCAAAGACAGTGAATTTTCTCTCTGTGGTCACTCTGAAGTGTGCAGAAAGACAGTACACTGCACTGTGGGCCCACAGAAGTGCCCAGAAATACAAAGCTCTTCTCGGGGAGAAGTCAACTGACATGCAACCAGCCAGGTATTCTGAAGAAAACAGAAATACAATAAGTTAGGGAAAAAGGCTAAGGAAGGGAAACTACAGCAATTTTCACCCCCTTTTAGAATCAAAAGAGTAGTGAGCTGAATTCACAGCTTGAATGTTGCTGCCCAAACAAGAGGAGGTACAAAAGGAAAAGGCAGTTTCTCTCTATGCCATAAAAGAAGCCTTGAAAGATGAGAACCCAGGTAACTTCCTGCCACTATTTCTGTATTCCAATGGTTATTTCTATCAGAGCATATACATGAGCAAAATGAACTCTCCAAAAGTATAGGCAAAAAAATCCACTCACCCTTCAATGCCTAAATACCAGCTGAGGTATGACAACTGAGGTATAACAGCATGAGGTTTTAGACAGAGTAGACTTGTAACAGGTATTAAAATGTATCACTGAATTAAAAAAATAATAACCCAAATTTAAAAGACTGGCTGGTAAAAAGCACACAGCATCAATCTCATAAATTAATCCTCATCTGATTAATACATTTATTTAAATCAAGGTTCTTCTGTTTTTGTCTCAAATTAGTATTTTCAGAGCCAATGGACCTGCAGTTATTGTAGGCATATGTCACTGAGTTTTTCAAAGATATCACTACAGCATTAGAACACATTCCATACACTGAGTATCCATAAAATTCCCATGTTTAATTTGAAGTTTTATTATTCCCTTAAAAGCACATAATGACTCCAGCCCTGCACACTTGATAGAACTTCTGCCACCATTTACCCTCAGACATTCTCCAGGTTTGGAACTGGTGGCCTGCTGGAGACCATTTCCAAGCAGGGGAGAAAGCTCAGTCTAAAGAATTCCTGTGTTTATGCCTGTTCATAGGTCTCTGAATAGGCATTTAGGGCCAAAAATATGGTTATGTACCACTAAAGATTGCCTAGGTGTGGTGCAATTGGTTGTGGACAAGAAAGTTGGGCTGAATTTCCCTGGATTCTGGAAAATGTAGAATTCAAAGGCTGATTTCAAGTCATTCACAAGTCATTAGCTGCCCCTCAGGTGTTTACGTGTTTTCTTGCTATGTGTTAACAATTCAGAAATTCAAAGTAGAAACTTTTTACATATCAATCTACAGACAAACCATAACATTTACAGAAAACAAATGCAAAAAAATTGTTTCATCAGAATAAAGTAGATTCACACTTGACAGTACATTCATTACAATTGAAAAAATTGCAGTATTACAATATTTGTAATTCAATTGTTCCTGAGCCTCTTAATGTGATGATAAGTTGCTTCATTAAATAAAAAAAATTTGCTTCTTAAATGAGGTATGAAGAAAGGGGAAGTACAGAGGTAGGTAATTATATTTCTACCAGAGAATACAAAGTGAGCTAAATGTATCTGCATTAGAACTCAATATGAAATTTTTTTCCCATTTTCAGTATTGGAGACCTCATTTGCATCCTAAACCAGAATGAAATACTGCAAAAGTTTTTTTGAATCAAAACCCAAGAAAAAGTTCAGCTTATGCCAACAGAATATTTTGTCTCAATATGTTTAAAATATCACCATTTTATTTTTAGAATTTTCCTTTGACTTAGTTTTGTTATAAATTAAATTTCAAAAAGAATCATAATAAAATCAAATGTTTAGGAAATGATGCAAAATTCTGTATGAACTATTTGTAATTTATGTTTTAAAACTTCTTAGAAATGGAAATGTCATTAGAGGTAGCCTGTTGCATCAAATTTCACCTTTGACAAACCCACAAATTTTTGAAAAAATAGATTTTGTCAAGTTATTTTTCCATCAACTCTCCCTGATATCAATATCTCAAGCCTGTGAAACATCAGACTGAGTGAAGCTATTACAAATACTGTATGTGTAAATAAGTATCTCCATCTAAATTACTTCATACTTTTTCACACAAGAAACATAAATGCAACAAAAGATCAATCTGACTGTAAATACCCAAATATGTCCTTTAAAAGCCAAAGGAATGTCAGATACAATTTATTTTCAGCCAGTGCAAACTGAGACATTAAGTGGCAATTCTACTTCCATTAGCTAAATCTGGCAAATATGCAACTGTTTAAAGGCATTGTCAATAGCCATTGCACAATTAAGCATTTGTACTGATGCCTTATTAAATTACCCTTTTCAAGTAGGCATAATAAACTAGGAGTTCACTGTACAGATTTTCATGGTGAAAGTCCGGATCACTGGAAAATTTATTTAAAGGGAATGCAGTCCACCGAGTAATGAAGTAAATGTCAAATGTTTTTGGGCAAATAAGTCGGAGCTGTCTTAAAACTTTTTTGGCAGATATAGCTGAAGACAACTCTGGAAATAAAAATCCTTCAGATTTACAGTTCTGATTTATTGAGTTCCCAGGTAAACTTTCAAATGCACTGCATCTCCAGCAGCAAACCCTGTGTGGTGGGGAATGGAGATCACTACCATGGGCAGTCAAAAATGGAAAGTCAGCCAGAGCTGGTAACTTGGATGCTTCTCTGGTGTTCCTTTATCCCCCTGAGTTTAATTACCAGTGTTACTCCAGTGCCCTGCAAGATCCACTTGGGCTCTGCCCAGCTCAGGCTGTGGGGAGAGGGGCTTGGCCCTGGCTGCACACCCTGCTGCCTTCCCCCCCAGCCAGCACAACACAGGGGACAGAAAAAAATGTAAAATTGCTTTTCTACATGAAATTCTTGTTTCCCAGGGGCAAGGCATGTCTTTGAGTATCAGTGTTGCTCAAACTGGGCCATCCCCAGCCCTCCTCTCCCCAGCCCCGCTACACAGCTGGAGGAGAGGCAATCCTCCACCCTGCTCCAGGGCATGGCCATGACAAATTGCTCCAGCACAGGGAAAAATGCTCCCACAGAAGGCAGCTGCCAGTGCCCACCTAGCTCTTGTGGGTGCCAGGATAAATGCCAAAACCAATCCTGACTGGGGGTGTTTTCAATCAGTCCACTGAATGGAAATTAAGTACTTTAACTGTGCCTTTTTTTCCCCAAAATATTTATTCTGCTTGCTACTCCACACAAAAAGAGCTGGCCACGGTCAAATGCTACATTTTCAAAGCCTACTTGTGACCTTTCTTGTTTTGCCTCATTGTCAGGTGCTGGAAGGCACAGAGAATTACCCTCAGACCCTCAGCTTTGTGCCAGTTTACCACCATTGAAATGGAAAAGCAATGGCTGCAGATTGATATGATGGTTCATGTTGGAAAGTTGGAATTTTGTCTTTCCAGTCCTCTTCCAGGGCAGTTGATTCCTTTAAACACAGTGCACGTATCCTGCCAAGCCTCAGCTGAGTGTCTGGCTAGAACTGATCTTGAAGACAGGCACTGAGCTTTGCAAGCAGATTTTGGATCTTGAAACACAAAGGCTTTATCTTAAATGTAACAACAAACCACTTACAATATTTATACTTTCCTCAGACGTATCACATACTCTTTGAAAATTTTCTCACTGAATGCAAGATGATTTCTTGTCTTCATAACTTTGTTGATTATTAGTTTCAGTCTGCTGCTTTTAAGAATGGTAGAGTTGCAATGTCCAAACTTTTATACACAGGGTTGTGATTTTATTCATTTTAAAATTATAGCTTAGTATATTTAGTCAGTTTGTTTTATATCAAGCATTCATTTAAGTGGTTTTCATTGTATTGACATTTTATAATGCCCTCCTAATATTCTTATTATTGATTTTAATACTGCAATGGTATTATTCATGGTGACACCTATTGGAAAGCAAGCTTCAATTATATCAATAGATGCTATTATTATAACATTGATAACATTAATATTTGATAGTGGCATAAAATGTGATGCATTGGCAATTAACTCATTAATGTAGATATCATTAACCAAAAATGTCAAAGTTGTTGTAATGATTTTTCTGTGGTTTTCTTTAACAAATTCTCTAATCACTGGCTCAGTTTTGCATTTTCAAGTGTGTATTAGCCACAAAAGTTTTTCTGAAAATTAAATAACATAATCCCTTTTAAATAAGAAAGGATGGGCTTTTATGGCTCAGAAGATACCCTGAGTCTTGAATCAAAAGCATTAGTAAGAGATACAGTATCTGAAACTCCTGCACAGAATATTCAAAAATAAAAGATTTACCAAAACATAACCGTGCCTTTTTGCTTGTTGCTTAGCAACCAGAATTGATCCAGCAAAAAAGTCACCTGACTGAGGGATTGCTGGTGGCAATATTACTCCATCATTTTTCTTTTTCACACTAAACTGATGAAGGTTCTATCAGAAACAGCTATTAAATGTTTCTTTCTTTTCTCTCCAGCTCCTTAATTATACAGTAAAAACATTTCTATTGCTGTTGCTGACAGGAAGAGAGCACAATGTAAAGCTTAAATAATTAAGAGACTTATTCAAATACATCTAGCTCTAAAAGGAGAAATACTGCAAGTCACAACTCACTGTCAACTCTGCCATCCCAAAATAACAAATGCAGTGAGCTGTTCATCTAGCAGCAGAATAGCCATTTTTACCACACCTGCACTGATGGACAATTTGCAATAATCTTTTAAAAACCACAGACTAAGAATACTTGTTGTTTTGATGACTCAGTTGGAATTCACCACCACATTTGTCTCGCTTTCATCATTTCTAAACATTAGCATTTTCATCTGTTGACTGAAAGCACTTCTGGTCCTCTAAAACATATATATAAAACACTTTTGATCTTTTAAAATCCTCCTGTCAACCTGGAATCACACAGCCTCTTACATTACCTTGTTCTTGTCCTTAATGGTGACCTGCAGTGAACTCCGCACTCCCTACTTTCAGATGTTCAACATCCTTCCTTTGTTAAAAGCTGCTGATCAAAAAGGAACATTGTGTTCACTGTGTTTCCCTCTATAGCCCCTCACAATCATTTACAGGAATTACACTAAAACACAGGGTATGGACAGCAGCAATTTCATTTAACCGCATACTGGATTTTTGTTTTGCTTTCTGCCATATTTGATTCCTTAAGCAAACACGGAAAGGGAATGCATCTTGGGACTTACACACTTGGTCCATCATGAGCCAATATAAAGTCGAGTCCAGGAATGGCCAAAAGAGTATTGTTTTTACCTGCTGTTTCTTTGAAATGGATGCTCTATATAAGCTCAGATGGCATTTGTCCTTTTCAGAAGTGAAGAAATGTTACCTAAATGGAGCATATATCCAGTTTCACTTTTCCTCTGTATCATATTCAGATCTGGTAGATGGGATTTGATGCTGTTTCCCATAATGCTTCCATGGCTTTTTCTGTAAAAGCTTAACAAGGACACAGCATCAGAGTCTTTAGTGGCTAATACCCGACCCCTTTCTCTCACATTACAGCTCCAAGTGACCATTTTCATGCCAAAAGGTCACCAACATCCCCATCCCCATGGAACCAGTGTGCATCAACCTTCTAACCTTTGCCACCGAGAGATGATAGCTATTTGGGCTGCAATCCCTTCATTACAGATGCTCCATATTTTATATTTAGTGTGGGAGGTCAAATTTAGGAAAGCAATTTCTCTTAAAGCTAAGAGTTCCAATAATCCAAGATCTTCTATTGGCTTATGGGTGAGTGGACAGTAATGGGTTTATGGGCAGCTTTTTCTCTTCACTGGGGAGGGAATTCCGTCAATCTAAATTTTTAGGATTGGGTGGCTACCACTGTTTATTATTCAATGAGCTCTTATTAGATTGTATCTAAGCACACTACAGCAGGCAGAGAGTTATCCTTATAAGCAGCCTCACAGGCTGGATCAATACCTCAAGGCATTTACAATCTTCTTGAAACAGATTAAATAATGCAATTTTTTAAATTTTGTATTTAAGGCTTATATGCAGTCATGCAGCTTTGTTAGTGACAAAAGCATTCATCCATTATCATCATTAATCACCATGGTTAATCTACTGTTCAAGCAGCTTGCATCTTAATACAGAGACCACCTTTAGTGGAAATAACTTTTCACGGCAGGCCAGAGAAGGGTTGAGTAAATGCCACAACCAACAAAAAAATTTAAAATATCAAATCCAAAATGGTGGTTGAAAGATATCTGCCCTACATCAAGGGGGAACATTTTGATTCCATTTTGTATAATCTTTGTAAAATGGAATGATTATTATAGTCTCAATACTGCAAATGTTTAGGCACGTGCTTAAGTTCTTACAGCAAGGCCCAAACCAGCAAGGCATTTGAGGCTATGGTTGCATCCCGGGCTGCTCAGGACAGCATTCAGGCATGTGCTGCTAAATGCAGATCATACAGTGTGTTTGGAGGGCAAGGTAAGAGTTTGTTATCCATGACACCACTGAACAATTCTAGTTCTAGGAGACTGGTGTAGTCTATGGCTAAAAATCTCTCTTAGACCTGCAAAACTACTTTGAGACAGAAAATAAGTTTTAAAGCTACCTGTGAAGAAGGAATTTAGAGCAAATTGCTATTGTCTGTATGATCATGTTCTCCATTAGACAAAAATATTAACAGAAGTGTTAGGAAAACATGAGTTTTTCCAAGATAGCATTGATCAAAGCTCCTTGTTAAAAAGCAAAGCTTGCTACAAACAGAGAGCAGAAACAACATCAGGTCATTGCATTGGGAAGAACTAATGACGTGCCCTTCTTACTGCTCCTTGCTGCTGGGCGAAGCATCCTGAGATAAATCCATACCCATTAAATGGTTGGGCCCAGCAGTTTTCAAGTTTCCAGCTTTCTCCTTTAATAACAGCTCCAGAGATTCAAAAAGGAGATCCATAGGCAGAGACTGCAAACAATAAACATCCTTTGTGATGGGGCCAAGACAAGATCAGAATGGAGTTCTAAAAGTAAATTTCTCAAATATTTATTTGCACCTACATTAGTCTTTTCCCCTTGCTGAAACCTACACTTATGATTTCAGGAGGCCTGACTGCAGTCCCTGGAGGGCTGGTCCTGCTGAGCTGGGAGCACAGCTGGGAACACAGCCCCTCCTGGCACCGCCTGCTCACCTCGAGCCACAAGGGGACTGAGCACCATGCAGCTTGGTGAGGGCAGGGGTTTGGTGAGAAGGAAGAACTAGATGTTTAGACACGTCTAAGGGGCAGAAGATACAGCATTAATCCTAGTGTGGTTTTAAAATAGCACTCAGCCCTCAGTGCCAGCGCCTGGGCCGCGGTGAGTGTCTGCAGCCTTACCGGACCCCTCTGTGTGTCAGAGAGGGGACACATGGGAAGCATATGCTAAATACCTTCTTTAGACCATCTTAAAGGAAAACCTGCAAGGAGCTGGTGCCACATGTTTGCCTTGAGAGTGCTTGGAAACATCTGTGGGTTCAAACTGGACATTTGGAGAACATTGGATGGGAACTGGTGATGATAAAGGCAGTTTTGGAAATAACACTGGGCTGATCTGACCCCTGATATAATCCCACTCTGATCAATAGGGTTATCAGCATTTTTTAAAAAGTGAGTCTGGCCAGCTTCACGCTGTATTTTTGTTGCAGTGCAAAGGGTGTCAGTTTCTTTAATCTCTTTTAAAACATCTTCCATCACCCTTTCTGCTAGGTAAATGGAAGTCAAATTGTCAGGAAGGCTGTGAAGGAAATAAAGAGACTAGGACTGCTCTGCTGTTGTTAACATCCCTGGTGTTGCCTTTCCTTTTTTATTAGGCTCAAATAGTACTATTTTGATAATATTTGCATACAACAATTCTGTAATTTAAAGCAAATATAATACAGCAAATCTCTTATTGTTTTTGCCTTAAATATTCTGTTATCCAAAAACTTAAATGGTGTTCCTCTGAACAATGCAACACCTAAGTCAATGAACACAGGTAGGCCTGCATCAAACTTAATTAAGGAAGTTACCTGGATTTGAGGGCAACTAAATATATTTCAGATTCCAGGTTTAGGCCAGCTGTTTTCCTCACTGGAAGAAGTTCTGGGGCCCTGGCCTCATGGTGCAGACACAGCCTGAGCTGCACAAGAGGCTGAAGGCTGCTTGTCCTAGCACAGAAAGGAGTTTTTAATTTTCTTTAACCATTCTGCAATATCTCCTATGCTAATGATGGTCAATATTTCACAATTTTTTAACGTAACTGCTGAACAGAAACTTATTTCCATAGTTCTTGTGTTCTGCTCTCCTTGGAACATAGACTGTTGCTGTGTTTGACTGTGTGCAGATCCCATGCAGCAGTGTCCTGGTCCCTGCCAGGGTCTCCCAGCTGTTGTCACAACTCACCTTTTCTGATGCATTATGGAAATTCCCTTTATTTTGCTCTGTTATTCTCACATTCAGTAAATGACCTCTGTAAAATCTGTAATGAGAAGCTAAAACCATCTGCCCTGTGCTTACAGACACGTTCCTACCTCAGGGTGTACAATATAATCTCTCATAGCTCAAAGTGGTTAATATTAAAATGATACCCTGTGAAGGTACAATGGGTGTGGACAGAACCAATTTGTTTATACAATTGTGTTCTGCCACAGAGTAAATTAAGTTACAGGGTATTCATCAAAATTGAATTACCACAGTGCGAGCTAACAATTTTCCAAAGAAGTTGTGACATGAGCACAAAGCAGCCCGTCAGCCACGAGGAATCACTGTCTCACAGGCTGCAGCTGAATTACTTACCAGAACAATTAGACAAAAGCAATCCTCAGAAAGCTGGAGGTTGCCAACCAGTGGAAAACAGTGACATGTCTAAAACTGTGTTTATTACTTATTTAGAGAAGCCAGGAGGAAGGAGAGAGGGAGGGAGAGAGACACCTTCCATAGGTGGAATCTCCATGGGAGAGGGCAGTGGGGACATCTCAAGGTAAGGAGTGCCACTGTCCTGGTGGGACTGGTGGGACTTCTCTCCTGAATTATTAGTGGAAAATCAGATTTTCTATTGAGTGTTTCCACTTAACTTTTCTTTCTAGTACGCAAATAAGATGGAGTGAGAAATCCCTTCTCTGACCTTACATTTCTTTACATGAAATGAAGATGAAAGTGAATAAATGATTGTGTTTCAGTACAAGAAAATTTAGGAGGGCAAATACAGTCAGATGAAGTTTTAGTTCTCTCAACTCATGCTGCTGGAAAATATGTAAAATATGTAAAAGTGTGTGAGTGCGGAGGCCACCTTCTAATTTCTCTTTATTTTTTTCCTATAAGAAAGATTTTTTTTGCTAATCAACCTTACTTAAAAGAAAAAGAGGTATAAAAAACTTGGTTAAATGGCATTTTGTTTAAATGAGATGTTTAAAATGTAAAACTATTTTAAGAGCATTGAAATATTACTGTTGGAAAAGACATAAAAGTTGGGGTCCTAACTTCTTTCATCTTTAACCTCATTAAAAAAAAATAAATCTGTCAATCCACTTTTCTTAAGGAAATAGAAAATCAAAAGATTTTGCCAAAGGACAGATGTCTCTTTATGCTTTCAAAGCAATAGAAAAATAAAAAATGCTCATCAGAAATTGTTCTATTTTTTAAAAAATACTAGATGACATTCAATAATTTAAACTTTGATAACTACTATACTTCTACCTGCACAAAGTACCTTGCTCAAAAACATTGCAAAGCCGTGTGTCATCAGGCAGTGTGACCCGCTGGGACGTGGAGAAGAGCAAAGTGGTTAAACCAAAGCACCCTTGAGCGGTGCTTCAGCGCTGAGCGAGTCCCCAGGAGCGGGCTGGATCCCTGCAATCCCCTGGGATGAGCTGGATCCCCGTCCTGGACAACAAACACCGCGCATCCTCGGGCCGGCAGCTGCTGCAGCACTCCTGCGGGGTGAGCAGGGATGCGGGGTGAGCAGGGATGCGGGGTGAGCAGGGATGCCGGGTGAGCAGGGATGCGGGGTGAGCAGGGATGCCGGGTGAGCAGGGATGCGGGGTGAGCAGGGATGCGGGGTGAGCAGGGATGTGGGGTGAGCAGGGATGTGGGGTGAGCAGGGATGCGGGGTGAGCAGGGATGTGGTGAGCAGGGATGTGGTGAGCAGGGATGTGGGGTGAGAAGGGATGCGGGGTGAGCAGGGATGCGGGGTGAGCAGGGATGTGGGGTGAGAAGGGATGCGGGGTCAGTGGGGTTAGCAGGGATGCGGGGTGAGCAGGGATGTGGGGTGAGCAGGGAATGTGGGGTGAGCAGGGATGCGGGGTGAGCAGGGATGTGGGGTGAGCAGGGATGCGGGGTGAGCAGGGATGCGGGGTGAGCAGGGATGTGGTGAGCAGGGATGTGGTGAGCAGGGATGTGGTGAGCAGGGATGTGGGGTCAGTGGGGTTAGCAGGGATGCAGGGTGAGCAGGGATGCAGGGTGAGCAGGGAATGTGGGGTGAGCAGGGATGCGGGGTGAGCAGGGATGCAGGGTGAGCAGGGAATGTGGGGTGAGCAGGGATGCGGGGTGAGCAGGGATGTGGTGAGCAGGGATGTGGTGAGCAGGGATGCAGGGTGAGCAGGGAATGTGGGGTGAGCAGGGATGCGGGGTGAGCAGGGATGTGGTGAGCAGGGATGTGGTGAGCAGGGATGAGGGGTGAGCAGGGATGTGGGGTCAGTGGGGTGAGCAGGGATGCGGGGTGAGCAGGGATGCGGGGTGAGCAGGGATGTGGGGTGAGAAGGGATGCGGGGTCAGTGGGGTTAGCAGGGATGCGGGGTGAGCAGGGATGTGGGGTGAGCAGGGATGTGGGGTCAGTGGGGTTAGCAGGGATGCGGGGTGAGAAGGGATGTGGGGTCAGTGGGGTTAGCAGGGATGTGGGGTGAGAAGGGATGCGGGGTGAGCAGGGATGCGGGCTGAGCAGGGATGCAGGGTGAGCAGGGATGTGGGGTGAGCAGGGATGCGGGGTGAGCAGGGATGCGGGGTGAGCAGGGATGTGGGGTGAGAAGGGATGCGGGGTGAGCAGGGATGTATGTGGGGCTCCTCGGGGAAAGGCCGGAGACCGGGCAGCCCCTGGGCCTCCTGTGCAAGCGATGCTCCCGGGCAGGCAGGACCCAGCTCCCCCGAGGGGTGACAGACAGCGCCCAGCACCATCCCTGAACACAGAGCTGGGCAGCCCTTTCCCCGGGGCTCTGCTCTGGGATAACAGCATCCACTCGTCGTACTCCGGCTTCTCGAACCATTACAAACCACACAGACTTCCAAAAGACTCCTCCTTACAACAGCTGTCCCGTTAGAAAAGCCTATTTAGGAAAACTGCATTACTTGGGCTTGGCAGGACAGATTTTGTTTTTAGAAAATCACGCGTCATTTCCTTGGCAGATAGGACATTAGATCTAGAGCCAAACAGGAACATCAAGCATATATCTACCCCAATCCAAAAATCACATCAGCAAATCTCAGTGCAGGGAGAGAGCAGGGGCTGCTCCTCCTGCCTGAGCAGCCTGTGTGTGCCCGGCCTGGAGCTCCGAGCGCTCCCGCCGGGGCCGCAGCGGGGCCGGCCCTGCAGCTCGCCCACGTCTGACACGGGGGAGCCGGGGCTGGGCAGCGCCCCCGGGGCCGCTTCCCTCCCGCCGGGACTCCTGCGTGTCCCGAGGTGGCTCCTGCCTCCCCCGAGGTGGCTCCTGCCCGCCCCGAGGTGGCTCCTGCCCGCCCCGAGGTGGCTCCTGACACCTCCGAGGGGGCTCCTGACACCCCCGAGGTGGCTCCTGCGGCGAGCTGGGGCCGTGCTGCGGAGCAGGAGCAGGAGCAGGAGCAGGAGCAGGGACAGGAGCTGGAACAGGAGCAGGGGCAGGAGCAGGAGCAGGAGCAGGAGCAGGGGCAGGAGCAGGAGCAGGAGCAGGAGCAGGGGCAGGAACAGGAGCAGGAGCAGGAGCAGGAGCAGGAGCAGGAACAGGGGCAGGGGCAGGAGCAGGAGCAGGAACAGGGGCAGGGGCAGGAGCAGGAGCAGGAGCAGGGGCAGGGGCAGGGGCAGGGGCAGGAACAGGAGCAGGAACAGGAGCAGGAGCAGGGGCAGGAGCAGGAGCAGGAGCAGGGGCAGGAACAGGAGCAGGAGCAGGAGCAGGAGCAGGAGCAGGAGCAGGAGCAGGGGCAGGGGCAGGAGCAGGAGCAGGAGCAGGGGCAGGAACAGGAGCAGGAGCAGGGGCAGGAGCAGGAGCAGGGGTAGGAGCAGGAGCAGGAGCAGGAGCAGGGGCAGCCCAGCCCTGCCGAGCTGGCTGGGGCGCTGGGCAAACACCCGCCGGGTCACCGCACCTGCCAGAGCCGGCTCACGCCGGAGCCTGTCACCCTGAAACACAAATTGCTGCCCCACACTGTGCCGGCTCTGCTGCTGGCCCGCTGGAAGTGCTGTGAGCCGATACCTGCTTTGTCAGGGGCTCCCTCAGGAGTTCAGCAGTATTTGGATTTTGGGATGAGCAGCATTGCTCCTTTACTCCGATGGAAATGCATTTACACTACACAGCGTGTATTACTGGATGCCATACTGGTGCCTCAAGAGATGTTGACTCTGCACATTTACATAAATCTAAAAATAAATAAATATACTCACAAGCCTCCTCAATCAAAATATGCCACAGACAACTAAAAGATCTTGAATCAAATATTAATGTTGGAGATTTCTCCAGCCATTTTGTAATGCTTCCAGCTATATTTATTACACAATGTGTAATGCACTACCTTATTATAGTCCTGAGCTATCAGGAGTATCATCTTTTTTGATGGCCTCACACTGGCCTAATAAAACTGGCCCTCCTCTGAGTGCCCAGGAACGAGTACTTAGGATGGGGATGTGGTAGTCAGCACCTGCAGGCTGTGGCAGTCGTGACCAGAACACTGCTTGCTGAACCACAAGAAGAAACTGGTACTCATTAAAGGTCTTTTACTCTGGCACAGCAAGCCCCTGTTTCTTGTCTTATCCTGAGACATGTGAGAGGATTGTGAACATTTTCCCACTTATCTAAAATTTGTCCTCAATTTCCACTAGTACATAACAGGTCTGTCAGGTTTTTTGTTTTAAACTATTTTTGGTGTTTTTACCTTCTGCAGCTTTCCCACTAGTAAACGTACTGAATATTTCCTTTGCTGCATTGTCTCCTTTTCCTTACTTTGCTATAAGGCTCCATGTTTTATAGAGTTCATGTTTTCTAACTAAAAGAGGATGTGGCATTATACTTAATGTTGGCAACCACAAGAGATAATTTAAAAAGAATCCCATGGAAGTATGAGATTTGCAACATCACTATGGGAACAAACCCAAGTTACTGGGCTTTCTAAATTTAATGAGGTTCAAATGTCCAAGGGCACCAGCTTTCAGGGGAAGAAGCAATGTCAGAGTGTGCAGAGGAACGGATAGTGTTTCTTAAGCAAAGGAAAGAAAATATCTTGAAAGAGGCTTCTCCCTTGAAGTGAATCAGGTGAAGTTAGTGGTAAGGAGGCAGCTGTGAATGTTCAAAAAGGATTAGATTCTTCCACAGATTGTGACTTTTAAGTTCAGTCACTGCAATACTATTTATGACAGTTATAGTCCAATATGGCAATATCTCAAGGACAAGAATGATTCATCAATTCCAACACTGCTTCTTCCAGAGACCAAACTGCAATGCAGCACATCACAAGACATACTATTCCTATTAGGTAGGAAGCAAGAAATCTTCAAAACAGGAATGATGCAAAGTCAGTCCAGTCAGCTTAAAGATTCCTATTGCCTCCAGTGAATTTTGGGTAAAGGCAGCTGTTGAAAACAGGAAAGTTTTATTTGTCAGAAATTCCATTTGTTGAAAATGGCATTCTGAGGTGGATTACTAAAACTGAAACCACCAATACTTGCACCCTGGAGTATTTCAGCGCTTTCTCTGTAGAGCTCCCCATGCAGCTCAGTCCTTGGGGTCTGGAGAGACACAGCTCCTTACCATCGTATGGCCACCAGGCAGGCTGGATGTAAAGTTTCCTCCAAAATAAACAAGCTCACTTCAGATCAAATACTTGCAGCTATGCCAGCTGTGCCCATGGTAGCAAATACCAGCCTAGGCTGTTGCCTGTCCCATGCAATGGCTGGGCAATATTGCTCCCTTCAGTGGAAACCCCAACCCTCTTCTGAGCTTGCCTTCGTCTTTCTCACCCAGGGCAAGATAGAGGTGGGTTCTTTGCAAGCTTCTTGGCAATATGAGTGGGATTTGTCATGAAGCTACAGCCTGGGTCTGAGGGTCATTCAGTGCACTGCCCACACATCAATTAGGATTTCTGCAAGATTCTGTGGGAAGTCACATGGAATCCTCTGAGAAAGATCCACCACTGGTTTAAACACAGCACAGCATTCTTTGTTCTGGTAAGTCCCTATCTGCAGTTTTATAGTAAAAGTAAGTCCCCAGTCATCCTTATGCTCTACCATTTCTTCTCTAAATATTTACACTTGTTTTCACTGTTTGATGTGTAACACACCAACACTGTAGAGCAAACATGCATGAGTGGTGCACCTTGCTTTAGTACTACATCTATCCTCTGCTAGATAGCAGCAGATGATCAGGCTTCAAGCAATTTGTCAGTGAAGAAAATGCAGTGATGTATTTACAGGAGATATTAAAGTGCATTTTGGTTTATTTATCTGTATTCATATTAATTACAGAAGAGAGATTCTACAACAGTACTTGGGGAAATTCTCCCTAGCAGGAACCTCAGCCCCATGGTTCTCCTTGTCCCCAGAGATAAATGATGTGCATGACACCAGCTCAGAGAAGACAGCAAGTTCTCCTGCATTTGCAGAGCCTTTTCTACCTACACTGAAGGTTCTATACCAAATGCTTAAGCATGAATTGACAATATATCTTCCCCAAACTGTCCATTTGCTCACATGTAAAGAAAAAACCCCGTGTAATAGTGACACCTGGTGACACCTATTGTTTTACTTACACACACGCCTCTTTTTCCAAATATACTGGGTTACTGAAGACTCCCAACCTACACTATGTGATCAGGGGTAGAACTATAGGACAACACTCAAAGAATTTGGATTGATATTCTTTTCTTTGCTCTCACCTTTTTCATTGACAGTAACCTTCATCAAATGGTTTACACACTGTACTGTCACGTTCAAGGTGATGTACAAGAGGCCACATGGTCCACCTGGAAAATAGATTTGTAGCTAGACAGTAATATAAAATGAAAAATGAATTACGATGCCATCAGTTAAGCCCCTTTTTTCTGTAGTCCACATCCCCTGAGCTAAGAACCGCATGTTCTTTGGAAAGGATTCTTCAAACTTAACAGTTAAAAGATAGAAAGTTATTCTGGTTATAAAACCCCAAACATCTAAGCCTCCAAGACTTTTTGTAAAGTTTCTCTGCCAATATATGCTCAAAGTGACCTCATTTTTGTGTTAAAGAAGATGAAAAAGCCTAGATGTGTCAGGAGGATACTAATAATAACCAATACTATTAGACATTGATCCCCACTTTCTCAAAGTGTTTGCTGGGAAGTGCAGGCATTATTTTCAAGTACTCTGAAGTTCTGGTACTGTAAGTTATCATTTGTGTCCATTATTAAATTAGCTCTCCACTGTGGTGGAAATCACTACTTCTTTGGTACCTATCATGAGTCATCTAGGCCATGGATCGTGTAAAGTCCTATTGGAAAATCCTGTAAAAATTATGTGGTGAAAAATACTCATCTTTCTGACTCAAAGGGGACTACAGTGAAAGGGAAATTAGTTTTTACTTTTTATTTCGATATGTTCACAAAAGTGTTTGGGGAGGTGAACAAAATATCAGTGCAGATACAATAGCACAGGCCACATTGCCAAGCTTTGACCAGTTGATTGCTTCCCCAGGGCTGTTTTTACTGGTATTTTGTTGAACTCAGTCATTCTGCTTTCTGTTATGAACTATGAACTGGTTAAGGAGAAGATTATAATGTGGTAATGGCAAAGGCAAAAATAATGAAGTGCATCTCAGCAGAAAGAAAAAGGAGAAAATAGCAGGTGCAAAAAGATACTTTTCTTTTTAAATTATCCTAACCTTTTTTTTTTTTTTTTTATTTCTCTGATTTCCTTGTTTTTGGGCCTCAGATTCTACCACTTATTTGAGGTATACTAAGACTAACAAATGTGTCCTGCTGTCTATGCTTCAGTGTCTAAACAAAGCTTTTGTGGCTGTCCTCAGTGCTTGGCTCTGCAGAGCCTTCCTCTCTCTCAGCTGGAAAGGTTCTGTGTGTGAGCAGGGACTGCTCAGGTAACGACCCCTGCGCTCCCAGAGCTCGGGGACATAATAAAGATGTACCTGGAGACAGGCTTCTTATTGAAGAATAATGGAGAGGTCATCCTGAATGCCTGTTGCCAAGAAGGGCTGAGCTAGGGTCATTAATGATAATTAATCATTAATTAAAGCAGGCATGATACACTGGAAATAGCATGTTAGCTGCTCCATTCCCTGGGAAATCTTCTCCTTTGAGTTAAACTGGTTCATGCAGTGGTCGTGCTTCCTGTGTGAAAGATGTGTCACTTCTGTGAGATCCCAAGCCTCTCAGTGAAGTTGTAGAAGCAACAATCTTCGTGTTGATTGAATTTTCACTTAATTTAATTGCATTGGAAATCACAGATGGCATCACCCAGCAGCTAGAGGCTAAAAAGGGGCACTTCACAAACTGAATAAAAAACTTATTAAGTTATAATAACCATTAAAAGCAAACGAAGGTGAAACTTTACTGTAAACAACATATTTACACTCACTGTGATACTAAAATTTAGTTTCTTTTTATTTTGGACTTTAATCAGGCTCTTCATAAAGTGAATGATTCTAATATGATGCAAACCCCTGTTTTCTTATGAATGAGACTGGAAATGGAAATAAGGAACACAATAATGCTAAAATATGGGAAGGTGAGAATGGCTCAAATGTAAAAAGTTTAGTTACATGATTTATTTTTACAAGTGAGAAAAGAATAAAAAGAATAAAATATTGTTGTTCAGTACAGATGCTAAATTTTCTTCCCCAAATGAGCAGAGGCAGTGTGGTCAGTGTAACAGATTGCCTTCAAGACCTAAAACTGCATTCCATAAAAATGTCTGCAGGCATTTATGCTTAATATTGTGACTAATTCTGCTGCAGTCGATGGGCTTTGGTGATATCAGTCCTTGATAGGCTGAGTGTGTGAATTTGTCCTTCCATTTCTCAGCAGCCTTTCCCCATCTCTTGGGGAGTGAGAGGAAAATTGTGCCACAGGGCATGGTGTGGGAAGTGCTCCCCAAATCAGAACTGCCTCTCAGAAAGCACTGACCAGTGCCCAGGTAATGTGCAACTTTTCTGTGGTTTTAGTATCCACCTACCACTCCTCAGAATGACATAACAGTTACTCAAGGGCACGATGTGCTGGTAGGTGTGAATATCAGCTGGGAGATAGCATGTCTGGGACAGAAACTTTGAAAGGACAGGCAAGGATGCTTGTTTTTCAGTCTGCATAAACTGGGAAATGAACATCTACCATTATTGAAAATGAAAAAAATTTTCTGTGATTGAATGGAACATTGTTGCTCCTCCTCTGATTTTCTACATGATCATTTTTGCAGAAAGGAACAATAAATTTTAAGATAAACCCTGCTCACAGATGTGTTATTTATTCACCCAGTTAACAGCCATTTCCTGTAATCAGTATAAACTGATCAATCTGCCATAATGAGGATGGAGCCAGCAGCTTCCTGGCCAGGGATGAGTCTGTGTCTCTTCTAATCTGCAGACATAACATATTGGAAGAATGCTACATTCCCACATGCTAAGCAGTGAGAACACAGTAGCTTTCCCCTCTGCAGGTAGGTGGCTAAAATAATGTAAGAAGACAATCATTTGTGGGTCACTTGCATCATTAGTGCTTTATGAAAAAGACTGTTTTCTAACATAGGCTTGAATTAGTAATTAATTAATTATTTCTGGCAGTAAAAAACCTATTTTTCAGTTTCCACTGTAGTATAACTGCTACAACTAATGGATGATGTTTAAAAACAGATCCACAAATGTATTAAGAGAAATGATTTTTGACCTTCCACAGAAAAATGCTTTTATTAGTGCTGTAAATACCTCTGCTGAACACATGGATGGGGGCAAACCACAGAGCAAATGAGATTTAGTGGAAATAAAAGGGGGGATCAAATAGTGCTTTGTTCCTATGGAAGAGTAAACCAGTAAATAACGCAACAAAAAATCCTGCTCCTTGATTCCAGGAGGCCCCATGGGCTGCCTTTCTGTACTGATGCATTTGTTGGTGGGCACAGAAAATGTTATTTTTATGACCATTATGGAATTCAAAATAGACAAGAAGTAACTGAAACATGTACCAAAAAGACAATACTATCAGAAAGGTATATTGAAATCTGTCATATTTACATTTCTAATGTGGATTTTGCTTTAGGGGAAACACAGCAAATAAAGACCAGTAAACATTCAGAAATTGTTTTGGGACACCACATCAGCATCTCTGTTATTTGCTTATGAAATAAGGCTAGATTTCTCTTCTTTTTTTGGATCACTATGTGGGCTCTGAAAAAGACCTGTTCTGAGAATTCCTACAGTCAAAATACATATTTCTTATTTCAAAACACTCCTTGCACACCTATTGAAAGTCTTCTCTGAGTCCTGACAACTTTATAGGATTTTGCAGTACTGTTGCTTAGCTGCTTCGTGTTCACATCTTACTAAGTTTTCTAATACCAGGAGACACTATCCTGCAAAATGAAAAACATCTCCATCCAAACAGTGAGTCAGTGCCCACCTTCAATCAAATAAAATGTGAATTTCCATTTATTCCTTTTCAGTGTGAAGGGTCTGATTCCATAAAAATGTCTGCAGGCATTTATGCTTAATATTGTGACTAATTCTGCTGCAGTCGATGGGCTTTGGTGGTATCAGTCCTTGATAAGCTAAAGCTGCACAACTCAATGCTGCAAGATGGAAAAGCACGTTTACTACAATGTATATTAAAATTGTGCCAGAAATTATTTTACTGAATATTTACTGAAAAAACAGAGAGCACTCAGTGCCATAAATGCTGTGTTAAATGTAGTGCTCACAACCTGGAATGGCTGGATGTGTGCTGCTGAATCTGTAAAGGACCAGGCTGTTTCTGGGACTCTGTACACATGCAATTGATTCCATGGATTAGATACAAATCTTCCTTGTGTCTGCATTCCTGTCCACAGCTGTACACACCCAAATAAGAGCAAAATCCTGTAACTACGTGTTTTAGAAAACAGATCCTGAACGCAATGCTTTGGGACCAAAACAGAAAGGAACAGTCTTTAATTATATGATGTGACAGGATTTTCTGTCTCCAGAGAATATTCCCTGGTTACTAAGAGTGAAGGGCCATTGTTAGATACCTGAAAATTGAGAGCTACCAAGAACTGGAGGATTGCTGACAGCCCCACCGCTGAGGAGACACTAAGAGCTGATAGTGTTTTAGCCTCCTATGACGAGACAGCATAGCAGGATCCTGTCTTACTCTAATCATCCCCTTGCAAGGGATGGGAGCTGTGGCTTCACCTTGCTAAGCAGCAGCTGGCCTCAGAGGAACAAGCAAACACTCCCTTACTGGCACATACATTTCTATGCACAGCAGTGCACTCGGGCTGAAAAGTGCCATGAGAATGCAAAGAGCTATTAATATTAAAATTGTGAGTCTAATAATTTATATGCTGCTTTCTCATCATCTTGCAAAATGTCCCCAGCAGCAAATGTTATAAGTCATGACATTAAATGTTCTTTAGAGAAGTGCACTTTTTTTTAACAAAGAAGACTCTCCCCTCTAAAAGTCACGAAGAAAAACTGCAGCATGTCCAAAAGGGGCAGGATCTGCCTGTTAGCTTTTGAGAACATGCAGTTCATTTCAGCTGTGCTCCCCTTGATGAAATCTCATGTGATAAATCGTACAACTCAGACGTGTTTCACTTGTTTGCCAATGAATTTGAAAAAGGGCTTATAGCAGTTCGGAGTGTAAATACAATTAGATTTTAAAATTATTCAAGAATCATTTTAAAGTTCCCCTGAGATTTCCATGTTATCTCAAATGGATTTTGCTTTCTGTCAGGATTCAACTGCTTCTAGGAAAGCTTTGGTGAGCAGGTAATGTGACACCTACACCTACGTGAGAATTTGTGGACAGATCTAAATTAATTACAGATCACCACTGTAAACATGTAGTAATGTGCTTTTAAGATAATGAAAAGCATATTCATCTTAGTTTTTAAAATCTCAAATAGAGCTAAGTTTACAAGTTCACTTTACTCTTGATAAAGATTCTTTGTCTTTACACCAGCAGCTGGTCTAATTCTGCACGTCTGCATCTGATGCCTGCTCTGGGGCTCTTCCCCCTGCTTTGCATCCCTGTTGTGTCAACACTGTTTGATGTTGCTGGGGGAAGAGGGCAAGGGTCAGTTCTTTAACTGATGAGATGTAGCTGTTGGCTCCTTGAGATTAGGTTACACTAAATTTAGAAGCATGAAGGAAGGTAAAATTCCCACCTCTAACCAGTGTACCTTCTCATCCTACAGGGATGGGTATGCTCAAACTGAAGAAATCAGCATTGCAACACAACTGGCTTCACTGGTGTGTTGGAAAAGACAAACTGGGGATGGGAATATTTGAAAACACTGCCCCTTGCAGAGGCCCAGCACCCTCCTCACCCACCTCAGGCTGATCTTCTTTAAAAGCCTGCTGTGAGGGATGCTGTCACACCCTCACTTCTCCCACCTCACTCTTCATGTCCAGCAGCATTTTAGAGCATCAGGAATTGTACAAAGAAACTATTTGCCATTGACTGACATAATCCACAGACAAAGAAGAATCTGTGGGAGAATAATTTGATCACAAACTATCGATGCAGTGGCCATTTTTTGCTCTGGGTTTGGGCAGCACCTGTCAGTGAAGCGTCCTGATTCAGGACTGAGGCCTCCAGATAATATGGATGAGCTCTGGCTGGCTTCCTGCAGCAGCACAGCAGCTTTTCAGGAGATAAAGGGAACAGGGAAAAAGCTTCTCAGAAACTAACTGCTGGAGGATTGTTTTTGAGTAGCTGTGATGAGCAGTCCAGATATCAGCTGACAAATATTTACTGCAGAAGTTCCAAGAATTAAAACCTCATTCCTCTTAAGTAGCTGGACATGATATTTCTTTTGATTTCTTCTTCTCATATGCTATCTCTTCACCTCCATAAAAGATATCATGGGAATTTTACCAGGCTTAACCTCTTGTCTCCCCACAGCTCTACCCCAGGTAGGAGTTGACCTTTGCTAAGTGTTCGTGCTGCCTTTAATGAGAGAGGATGTGTTGTATATAGATCTTTCTGAAAATCCATGAAAAAAGCCTGTTGCCCAGTAACAAATGGTCCAGTTCACCTCCTTTTGCTCATGATGGGGAACATCCCCCCTTTCAGGTGGTCCTCTTGCTTGCTTCCTCTTTCCTGAGAAAAGAAGCATGGCATAACATGGATGAAGGCATAATGCAGGGCAGGAGGCTCTGAGGATGGTTCCTCCAAGGGAGAGCAGCCCCAGGGCTCTCCAGCAGAGCCGGTTTCACGGCACAGCTGATTTCCCTGGGATTTTCCTGCAGTCATCTTTGCTGTACAATGACATATGAGGCAGACACTTGACCTACGCCTGCTATTTAATTAAATGCACTTCTCCACCTTTCTTCTTTGTGTCCGTGTCGTGATCCATGTAAGGATAGACAAAATACAGTGTTGTTAATAGGCAAAACTTATGAAGCTTAAATGGAAGATTTGGCTGGGTATCTTTAATTAAATGGGCATTAATACTATGCAACATCCTAACTCTGAATGTAAAGGCATTAAAATAATTAACTGGTCTAATCTAGGTTTAAGAGGCTTGAAAAATAGGTTGAAAATAGGTGTCAGTGTGACAGTATATCCCTGTGAAGGTGACCTTAATTCTAGATACTGGAGCAGCTGCAGGATGCTGGTACATGCTGGGGACATGTGAGTACCTGGCTGTGGCACCAGGATGCTAAGTGCTGGCAGAGGAGAGAGCAGCAGCTGTTTAATCTTATGTATGATTAATCTAACTAGAAAAGATGGTGAAAATTCACTAGAATATTGTTTGTGTACAGCAGCATAAGACTGATTACAGATTTAGGCCTCTCTTTAGGGTGGCCTTTAGCCATAAGTGTAGGAAGACATCTTGTCAAAATGATATTTTATTCTGACTTTGTAAATAAGACAAAAATGCTGATAATGATTGATCTTTCTTTGCTGACAATCACATGATGTCAGAAATTCCTATCCCTCTTAGGAAACAACCACTGCTTTTCCTGTGTGTTGGCTCTTGACACCAAGCCCCAGTTCCAGGAGGAAACCAAACAATCCAGCTGTAAACACACTCTTGCCACAGAAACCATGCTCAGGAAAAACATCTCATTTATGCTTGCGTGGTAAATTTGCCATCTATTGATACCCCCACACTAACAAAGGTTTGGCTGAGTTTAACACTCACTTTACTTTTTGTATACTTTTGTATAATATATTTTGTATATATTTTTAATACTCACTTTACTTTTTATGTAAAAACTAGAGCTGCTACAAAACTGGTAAGGAAAATGATAATTAAAGGAATTTTTTTTTTTTTTTGCCAATTTGTCCAAAAGGCTTGGGATCTACCAACATTGCCAAGTAGTGCAGCATTAGAGAAGGAGATCTGAAGAGCAGAACAGTTGGTCCAATGATGTCCATTCTGTCTAGGTGTGATGAGTCAAATTTCTACCATCTCTAGTCTGTTCCTATGATTTGCATGCTTTAGATGTGTGCCTTTTTGCACAAAAAAACATCTTTTGGTGAGCTACAGTTATTTCTTCAGAGATCACAAATGAAAGGAAGAGTAAAGAAAGCTGCTCAGGTGCCCCAAAGCTCTGGGCATCTCTCTAGAAGAAATAGAATCCTCTAAAATAAGCAATTTCCACTAGTTACTAGACTTCAGTGTTAACACCTACTGAGCATACACATTTTAGGCCTTCTGGACAAAACTGACCCTTTGTTTATCAATCTAAATCGAGCAACAAAAAGAACAAACAAAGGCATTTCATTTTAGCTTCCTTTGTGAAGAGGACTGTCATTATCCTGTGTCTGTTCAGGCTGGAAGGTCATCAGTGAACAGTCAGATCTAGTAAATTTTTTACAGTTCTGAATAAATTAAATTGTGTACATGCAAATCACACTGCTGTTAAACAACAAATCCTAAATTCTAGTACATAACAGCAGTTATTAGTGCCTGAAAGACCTGATCACCCTGTTCATTCTGGGATACAAAAAGTTCAAAATGAATGGCGAGGAAAGGAGAGGAAAGTGCACCGCTAAATCCTGTGGTGATCTCAGCTGTCCTGAGTACAGTGGCAATCTGCAGGATTTTTGTCTTTATTTATCAGACTGCATAATCTAATTATCTCTCATTAGTCCAAAGCTGATTATTTCATTTATCTTTGTATATGTGACAACAAAAGGCTCTCTTTAATTAAGCAGATCAGCAATTAGCTGTTGTTTTATAGGCAGTTTTAAACATCCCTGTACAAGTAGCATGCAGCATGATTGCAATCAGATGCTTAGGGAAGAATTGTAGATGAGGACATTTTGATTTACAGCCCCATTTAGTTTAAAGCTGCGTTGGCAAGTCTAACCCCAAAAGCAAAGGCTTATGAGATATGGCCAAGCTGCCAGGCACGCTCGATGGAACAAAGCATAACTGAGACAAAATCTGCCAGTGAAATTTAGTTAGATCTGCAGAGGAACCTTTGTGGGCTGACCCTGAAGAACATGGGAACTCTGCTTCAAACAGGATTGTTCTGCTCTTCATAGTGAAGGAGACTCGCATTCAAACTCCTCAGTCAAACAGCAACAGGCAGCTTTGGATGTGGAGCTATCAGGATAGTCTGTGCTTAATTAAAATCAGAAAATTACTCTCTGTGATGATGCTGTTGACAGAGGTGGATACTGCAGAAAATATGAGAACAACTTAATTTGGCTTGTGAATTCTCCAAAAATCAGAGCAACCAAAAACACTAGAATCTGGGTATCCTTCCAAGAATCTTTGGATGATTTCCCAGTCCCAGTGTTTCCTTTATCTCCTCTTAAAAAGTCATCTCCCACTTTGGGGCTGGTAATGGAGGAGGAATTATCACTAATCCCTACTTTTCAGTCTTGCACTACAGAAATCACAGCTGAGTGAAAACGTCAAAGCAATTTTTTTTTTGTTTAACCTTTCCAAATTTCTGCCATAGGTTCATCAGCAAAAAAAAAAATCTGCATCCAGATAAATGTATGTGTCCATATACAGAAAATAACAAAGCAGTAAAAAAAAAAAAAAATCCTTACAATAATTTATGAACATGTAATAAGTTTAAATTTTAAGATGTAAGTGCTGAGATAAGCACAAAGAAATTAAGTTGGATGTCTCTGAGTGCACAGAAAGAAGAATGGATTGGAATGCAAATCTCCACACAAACTCATACTTGTAAGCGTGGGCATTGTCCATTACTTGAGAGTAGCTCAATTTAAATAATCAATTTGCAAGAGAAAACTGCTGGTGCATTTAATATACTGAACTTCCCCCACTGGACTGTGCTTGTGACCTGCTCTGCTTAAAATATGGAGAAATAGGATTAAATAAAACAGAACAGAGCAGCTGCTCCTTTTTCACTTCATTTTGCATATGCAATTTCTTATTTTTCGAATATGAACTGGAATAATATGTTCTCTTGTGTTGATACAATTTTCAAAATACATTTGTCTTATTTTTTGAAAGACAATTCTTTAAATGTTTTCTGCCCTTACTTTTGGATGGAAACATGACTTTTTTAATAGGAATATTCCAGTTAAATGCATGAGGAGCTCTCAAAACGACAAGGAGCTACTGGAATCTTTAGCAGAAATGGGGAGGTCCTTCAATGGTCTTTATCCCTCCTTGTGCAGAGACTTCTCTGCACAGAACTCCTTTGCTCCAAGCCTCCTTTGGTAGGCTTGGAACAACACAGTGCTATGAGGCTGTTCACCCGCTGGTAATTGGCAATTAAGCCTGGTATAAAAGGCTAATGGCAATTCTCTTCTGCTTGGAGAGTCAGAGGTAGGGATCTTGCCTGAACAAACTGAAGACATCTGTGAAACTCCCTGAAGTGAGTCATGAAAAGGACATAACCTCTCAAGTGCCTGCCATGAATTTTAAGCGCGGAGTCTCTAAAAACACATATGAAACCATGAGAAATCTAGGGCATCTTACTGTGCAGAGGGAACCAGGATGTAGCAGGCTTCATATAAATATGCAGAAACAGGTGAGCTGGGTGCAGACAGCTCCTGGAGTCCTTCTGCAATCCCTCCATTGGCTGGGAATGTCACTGGGAGACTTGGATGACCCTCTCAGTATGTGGCTTTGATTTAGAAGAAATAAAACCCACTCAGTAGCACTGGTATCAATACTAATCTTGGGGACAGAAAAGTTTGAAAAAGACCAGCAAAACATGTGCTAGAAGTAATTCCTGAAAACAGCCTAGTGAATAGGTAAATACCTTTTAATGTGTATTTTTTCCCTTCATATTCTGATGAAAACACATCTGTAGATATGGTAGTTGAGCTAAACCTATTCTTTCTTTTACCTAAGAAGGTCTTAAAATGAGAAAAAAAATAGTCTTCCTCTGGGCATATTCTAAGAATGTCTAGCAGGTACGCTGAGAAGCAGGAAAATAAGATTAGAAAGCAAATATCATAGATGGTTCATGTGATATTCTCCATGAGAGACCAATGGAGCATCAGGCAGGCTGGACAGTCTGCAGCTGCAAACTTCCAGGAGTGGTGGTACCAGTTAGGATCAAGGCTGTGTCACCTCAGGGCTGTGGGCCCCACAGTGACAGCATCATTAAAATTCAGGTCAAAACGACTGTCCTGTCTCACAGAGTTTGTGATGTATCCATCTGCCCTCAGACACTTCAGAGGGAGCAAAACTGACCTCACCCAGCCTCAGGACCCCTACAAGGAAAGGTGCAAGAGAGCACAGTAAGTGTGTGCTGTTACCTCCTCAGATGGGGTTTCCTTTGTTACACTATAAAATACTGGTCAATATTGACACAAAAACCCTGAACAAATGAAGTCAAGGGGAACTCCAACTCATCAACCCCAATAACAACTTTAAATTGTTAGAAGCAGAGGCAGTAGGTTGAACCAAGGATCCTAACAGCCTAAGTCAATGCTGTACAGCAAGAGAAACAAAGACAGCACCCACTCCTGTTGTACAAACTAGAACAAAAAGCTTTGAATTTTGTCAAATCTCACTGGACACCTTGGAATGGAAATCTGGAACGTGTCATGTCTGTTGGCAACCCTTTCACTCCCCTGGTTTTGGCTTCTAATTCAAGGAGGTGAAAGCAAAACCAGGAGCCAATCCAGTGGTCTGGGATTGTTGAGAACAGATCCTGACTTGCCTGGAGTTGCTCTTCAGCTGCCCTGGAAGGAATCACTTGGTCCGTACTCAGCCACTCCACAAACCCATGGCTCCTGTACCTTGCTAAAGCAGATGGAAAACTACATTGAAAACAATTTGCAGAGCAAATTATTGCCTAAGAATAAAGATTTTCATCTGAATGGAGATGGTCTAACTATAGATTTCTTGAGGTAAATTATTTTATTCATAGAATGACATCACCAGTTAACTAATTTTTCTGAAGTCTGGCTACCCCTCACTTTTAACTTTTGACCATTTGCTGCTTTTATGTCTTTGATGTACTTCCATCTCATAAATTGCAAATGAGGAACCTTTTTTGAAGTATGTGAATTTCCCTTAATAATATTCTAGTCCACCAGGAATGTGAACATGAACCAAACTTTGACTCCCAATGGAGGGCTACCACAGCTGGATACAGCCACATTTCTCCCTGCTTCATTTACATTTTCTAATTCATACAGGCTCTCAGCAATAAGCAAACAAACAATTGAATTAGCTAACAGAGTGAGGATAATTAAAGAGAATAAATAATAAAGAGAAGGTAATTAAAGCTCCACTCCTTCAAGCTTGCCATCTCCTGAAAGCTAAGGAAACAGAGCAGGGAGTGGCTGTGTGATACAAACTCAAACTAAATTTGAGTTACAGCAAATCCCTACAAATTAATGTAAATAAAAACCTGCAGCATTCATAAATAATTACACAACCCAGACAGGTGGGGTGCTCCAAGGAAAGAAAACATTAACTCATTTGTATTTATGTTTAGTAAGAATACAGCAAAACAGTAAGAACAGAGCAAAACTTGTTCTCCTCCAGATATTTAAAATCAATGTAAAGTTTAAATGTAAAATTCACCCTAGGTCTTAGGAAACAGTCCTTAAATATGCATGTACCTCCTTTTTTCATTTGGAAACTCCAGATTTACTGGAGTAAAATAGTTCTAAATTGGTTCCTTCTACAGCGAAAACTCTGTGCTGTATTTAATAGCAATCAGAGCTTAAGAGTTCTAAACCTAAATATCAGAGATTTCATTATGGGAAGTACTGTATAACAGTACAGAAAAATTCAACCATCTTAATTGTATGAGCTATTACCTTAACTTACAAAGCATTTTGTATAATCTGTCTGTTCCTCTCTTGTATCTCCCAAAAGACAGCCATAAATATACAGAGCTGGAGAATTCATTTGAATGCCATGTATTTCTTTAGAAATGGTATATTTTGTATTATTGTGAAGTGCATCCTCATAGAAACTCTGTAGTTTATTGATTCAATTGAATTGTGCAAGACTGAAATTCTAAACCGTGCTTTTTGCATTGATCATTAAATCGTATCATTGAAATAGAACTCGATGATGTTTTGAATACACTGATCCTAATAATTTCATTGCTTGTGAAGTTTCATTGTGGCACCGGTGACTAACAGTGCTTGAAGTAAAAAATAAAAATCTTCCTCTGAAACACAATTGTGTCCAAACCATTTGAAAGGTACACAAACCAATTACAGTAAAATTCTGTGCTCTCAATCAGGCTCCATGAAAAACATTCCAGCACGCAGAGATGCTGGGTTATTTATTGTGGGAAGTTACTGAATGCTTAACTATGCAGATGAAATTCTCCTCATTCTTTTATACAAGGCAGCAAAATAAATAACTTAACAGCACACAGTTCCCAAGGTAGACTTGTTAATCGGTCCAATATTGTTCTAATTCTCCTCGTCGCTAACTGAATTGGAACATGTAACTGGATAAAATGTGTCTTTAGATACCATGTACTTATTCCGATTACTATTTGGTTGATTGATGACTTTCTGATTTTTTGAAACAATGCCAGCACAGTGGCCTCTTGGTAGCTGAACACATGACTGCTGTTTGTTGTGCTTTGGGGGGACTGCAATGCGAGGTCTGGCTCAGTCATTTTTAAAATCAATACTTGCTCTCTGAGCACGGGATAATTTAGAGAACATAATTCAGAATTCTACCTTTCAGCATGTATCCTCCATCAAAGGAGGATTTTTGTCCACAGTCAGCACAAAGGCTACACAACCCAAGAATGCACAGATAAGGTTAAAAAAGAGAGGGAAAGTACATATTTTTTTTTTTCAAACTAAAGCATCACTAGCCACATGTGTAGATAAATATATCTTTTATGTATGTACGCTTATAGCACATGTGTACCTCCATAAATACGAACTGGAACTGGACACCTTGATCAATTTCAGTTTTTCCTTACTCTTACGTGTTTTGGTGTTTTTCCTCCTGTTTTGACCATTTGTGTACTATCTCACACTTTTTAAAGCAAGGTCATAATTCCCTACAAAGAGTGAAATGGCTGAAAATGGGACCTGCAAAGTGTGTGATCAGTTGGTGTTCAGTCTTCCTAATGCTGGAGCTCTGAAAATGCTGAACTCTGAATAATTTCCTCCACAGGTATTAGTGGTGTTCTTCTCTCAGCAGCAGGGATTTGAACAAAATCTACTGCATTCAGTCAGTGTAGTTGTGCACATGTAAATGAAGACTAACAGATCTTAGTCAGACCTACTGTTCCTTGGGTCTTGAATGAACTCCTGTGTTATGGATTTTGATCCTTTTGGATTAATCTTTACATCTTAACATTCTGACACAAGGTCATATCTCCATTTCACCTTCCATATCCCTTCCATTAATGAAATTCTCTAATTGTCCAGCTCTTTGAACCTCAGTAGTGTTCTAAATCCTCTCTCTGCCATGGAAATATAAAGTTCTTTTTGCACTTTCTCTTCCTGCTTCCTCCATCCCCCTCTGAGAGGAGCACCCGCAGAGTTTCCCGTGCAGCACTCCAGGCATATTCCTACACTCATATCCTGCAAGATTTCCCTCTCTCCTCCCATATCAGAAAACTTTTACCCCTTATGTTTTGACAGAAGCTGCTGAAGTCAATAGAGCCTTGTTCACATATAAAATGTGCTTAATTCATTTTTGAATCCTGGATTTATTTTAACTTTTCAGTAGAGAAAAGCTCAGGCACAATCCTTTTGCCCAGTTTCTCTCCAGCTTAGAGGACTGGGAGTCCCCTTCAAGTTCTTATTTTCATTCCAATTTTGCTTCTATCTCCTTCAAAAGGGGAAACTTCCAGGTACATCTAAACAAAATGTACAGCTTTTCTTCATTGCCACAGCATCCTGAGCAAAGAAGGATCTGTCATAAAAAGCACAAAGCAGTCTAATTCCTAGCCAATGACAGTGTTAGAAGTGGTACTCAAAATGTCTGGAGGTCTTGGGGAAAAAAGGCTGATGCCTCACTTAAATGTATTATTTTCAAACGTCTCATCCTCATCCAGATTTTTTCCAAGGAAAATATTTGTCTTAATTCTTTGCAACACTCCTTTTGAATTCTACTTGAAAATCCATAGATGGCAGCAAATTAACTTTAGCAAGGTGAGTTTTCTAACCAGTCTCCTTTTTTTAGTTTTTGATAAAAATTGAATTAAATACGACACAAAACACTTGAAGAATAGTGACAAAAATAGACAAATCATTCCAACCATCTAAAGACCAATGAAGACCTGTAATTTTTATTGCTTCCTTATTTACTGTCATTTGATGAGCCCTCAGTTATGCTGGTGTGGACCAAGCAAATACAATCCACTCAGGATAGAAAAGTTTCAAACCCTGCATCCATTATAAATTTTTTATGAGGATTATTGGTGCTTTTTCATTCTATACACTTTGCTGGATGCCCATAACAGCAGCTGCAGAGCTCTACAAAGCTTTCAACTTTTTCCACAGGTTTCTCAAAAGGTCATCCTTTGGGGCTGAAATTTCTAGTGTCTGTAAATAAATTTTACACAGGAGATTTAAACCTTATTTCTCTTTTTTAAAAAATTAGGAGTTAAAATATATTTATTCTTTTAGGGAAATCTTTGTTATTCTTTCCCACAGAAGGGCATAATATAAGCATCAAGGTAGATCATAAAAATTTGCATTTTCCAAAAAATGTGACCCAAGGTTTATTTTCTAGGGTAAACAACTTCTCAGGCTTGGTTGACATTTTCTGCAACAAGACAGATGCTTAATCTGCAGATTCCCAGCCAAACCTCAGAATAAAACATGGTGAAATAGAAGAACAGAAGGAAGGTACCTGAATAAACCCAGAGAAAGGAGTTTAAAGCACCCATTTCCATGGCACTGAGGCTTGTTCTTGCTCACTTTGCAGCCTGGGTGCCCTCGGTATCACCTCTCAGGTGAGGTTTGCTCTCCTTCACCACAGCAGAAAAGGTGAGTGTTGTGCACAGCTCGGCTTTTACAAGGTTTAGAAACTCTTACAAATGCAGGGCAGGGGGGAAATCCCATGTTTTATTACAACTGACCACCAGGATACCCGTCCTTTAAAATCAAGCTGAGACTTTTCTGTACTTTATTTCATCTGTCCTAGAGAAAAGCAATAACAATAAGGAAGTCTCCCACCTCAATGCTCATTATCACACAATAATTCTGTTATGACACAAAAACTATGTTTTAATTGCAACAGCTTGAAAAAATTACTGAAGGTTTTCCTGTGCTTAGTATGTACATTGGTAAAAAAGCAAATAAAGCACGGGAAGGGATAGTGGAGGATCAGGAAGAAGCCCAAGTTCTCAGCTTTGCACCTGAGGACACCTGGATGGGGAAAGAGGAACATGGGCTGGAAACCAAGTGAAGCGAAGTGAAGGGCTAATGCTTCCTGGTTTTAGCAGAAAAAAATAGGAAAAATTATTCCATGTAGATATACTACAATCATTACTGTACTTTTTTTCAGCAAGTGTAATAAAGATAGAACAAAGAACATTTTTTTCAGAAACAAAGAGAGAGGCTAAAAATAATTTGACATGAAAGATTTTATCAATAGTACATGATTATAGTTTTGCTTTATAGTAAATTATTTCAAAAAGGAGTGTTGCTTTTGTCACATTACTTGCCTCAGATTTTGGGTTCTTGCCCTTAATTTACAAGTACAGGTCTAGATACCTTCACACCCAATTTCTCAGCAAAGGAAAAAAATACTCAAACATGTACCTGCAGCTTAATTTTCTGTTTCCAGCTGTAAGCACAAATTATATGACAGAAAGATGGGGAAATGACAGGGTTTTGACAAGATTTTATTTAGAATATATATGATTATGAACATATAATTTGGAGTTGGAAATTATCTCATTTGTGAGAAATAACACCTCTGGTTCCACAGAACATAAAACAAAGGGTTTGTCATGGGGGCTTCACCAAAGACATCATTAGGAAAAACAGTATCTTAAACTATGGATAATAATAATAGTAGAGCTACTACAAATACTGTAATAGTTAATTTTAAGATTAAAAAAAAAACCTTCACAATTAAAATATCCATATCATAACTCTAGAATACATACACAACTACTTTTGCACTGTTTATGTTGACAAATCAATAATTATGGGAACAAAAACTAACATCTGGCATTTCTTCATCCTCTTTCACACTGTTTTTCCTCCATTTTTACCCCATGCCATTTACTTCCTGTGGCATGGGCAGCTGAGCTGCTCATTCAGTTTATTCAATGAGCCCAGACAGAATGGTTATTTTTGCTTATTCAATGAGCCTGCAAGCAAACCTTCCTTTGCCAAACTGTCCTTATCTCCTCTCTCGTGAGATCTCTCAATTTGCAGATATATCCCACTAAATTTTAGATGCCTAATTCTAAAGTTTAAGGGACCTTGGGATGCCACCATTTTCCTGCACAGAGCTGTTCTCACACTCCTGTTGGTTGTATCCAGAAGGATCTGGGAGCAGAGTTTGGCTGTGACTTTCTTGACCAAAGAGCTAATATTTTCCAAAATAATCACCAGTACTTGATATATCAGTCTGACTTTTTATTTTGAGCTAATGACAGACCAGTTACTATCAGGTTTCTTGGAATTATGGACAGGAGACTGAAGTTTAGAAACACTTTTAAAGTTAGTTCTGGCAAATGCAAAGAGGGTCTCGTAGTTGACCAGTGCCCTGCAGCACATGAAAAAAGAGCAGTGATACAGTCCAGCACTAATGCAGACAGTTTGGTATTTTCTGCCACATTCCAGGAACAACAAAATCCCAATTAAATATAAAATACTGTAAAAAAACCCCAATCCTAGCTAGAGATGTTTTGGCAGAATGAACTCCCCTAGCATGTTCAGGTCAGGATTCTGTAGATCACTCAGTGAGTGCTCATTGAGTACAAGCCATTGCTCTCTAGCGTGAAAATAAGAGTGGGTAGGTTAAGTCTCAAAAAAGAGAAGAGCAGGCTGTTAATGTGTAAATGGATATTATTTCAAGAGTGTCTTTGGATTTGCTGTGCTCCAGATTTTGGGTCTGGAACACAGACAGTCCTCAGGAGAGTATTGGTATCTGCACATCCATGAAATTGGAGAATCCAGTCCTAGCTTTTAAAAGAGCCAGTGATAATGAAGCCCTGACATCCTTGAGTTTATCTTGAAAGTCAAGAAATAGAAGAGGATGGACGTTTTGTTTATATGATTTTATTTAGGGCTGTAGATGAAACTGTACCTGTCTCTGGACCAAAATGCTTCAGTGCTATGATTCTTACAAATTTGGTTTTGAGTCATGTGTTTTTGGACCTCTCTTAGGAGGAGATTCACAATCTAAATGCATGAGTTATTCATGAAAGGAATGCATGTGTTAGTATAATCCTACCACTTTTTCCTAGTCAAATGAAATACTGTTGTATAATGTTGGTTTCCCTGCCAAATTTCCTGATGAAATTCCTTCACAGATATAAAATCTGCAGGAATTGTAATACTGTTATAAAAAGTCATGACCTCCTTTAAGGAATTGATTTCCATAACACTCTACTTTTCATTAGAATTGTTTTCCTTTAAGTAATTTCATAATTCCCTGTTAATGAGCAAGTGAAGAGTGTTTTGGACCAGATAGCATGTGATGTCTAAAGCACCAATCACTTCCCTAGGCCTCCTATCTCTCAAACCACCTGCTAATCATAACAATTGCTAATTTGAGACCTTTTAGCCATTTCTGGTGTCAGTGACAATGCCACATAGCCTGCAATGGCCATTTGGCCACTCTTCCCACCCACCTCAGCGGACTGCCGCTGCTGCTGCCCATTTTGGGCTCTATTGTTCTCCTGCCTCTTCTGACCACAAGCAATTCCTCCTCTCCTAATCTCGGGGGAATCTCTGCCTTCACAATGGGGGCAGGGCCATTTGCTTTGTGTGCAAGATAATCTTTTATAGAATTGTTCTCACACACACCCCATCCTGTTCATGCTCTTTCTGCCTCTGAAACGCAGATAAACAGCAATGGGGAGGTTTGAAAAGCCAATAGGAAATGTTAACTATCTCTGCTTACCACTGCCTTTGTTGATATGCTCTTAAAAATGCATATAGATATGGCTAAATTGGGGAAAATCTGTAATCATTATTATTGTTGCACTCTCTCTAATATTAAATCCAGAAGTGCCTTGAATACAGTGGCAATTTGCTAACAGATAAACAGTTCACTGGATTTGGATTTTATCAATACCTATGTGCAAAAACCATACAGTGATGGAGCTAGTGCTTCCCACAGTATTTCAAAAGAGAGGAAAAATCTAAGGTGATCAGTTAAGGGAAGCAGAACTGACAGCCCCTGTGCTCAGCATGGTATCTCCCTGCCTTATGGATGCTCCTCTGCCCCAGCCCACCCTGAATAGAAGGCAAAATTTACTTCATTGCCTAGTCTGAATTGCTGAAGTATGACTTTGTGCTAGGCTTTGTGTTTTAGTCCTCCACTCCAAAGGATTTAAAGCTAGTCATTCTATTACAAAGCAGGTTACAGAAGAGAGAAAAAATTAAAAGAAAAAAAAGGTAGACTGTACCAACTGCTTTAACTAGGGGAAAAAAAAAAAAATCTGTAAATATTACTGTACCCCACACAACAGGGAATAAATACACAGAAAGAAACTGTCCTGTTGCCTGTGGCATGGATAACAATTGTAGATATTTCTTTCACCTTTCAAAATTGTTTTTCTGATTTGTTCCCTACCCTTTTCCTGAGCAGACTATAAAATTACCTGCAAAACCTGAATCACGCAGGCATTTCTTCTTGACAATGTGCACTACTAACAGAGCAGAGAAAAGGCTCAGGAAAATCTCAGCTCTGTCACTCCGCTCCATCCTGCAGGATGCTCTCCTCCTCCTCCTCCTCCTCTGCTGCTGCGGCTCCGGGAGCGCAGCCTGCGCCGAGGGCTCCCTCTAGTCCCTGCTCCCAGCACAGCAGGGGCCGGGATCGATTCCTGAACCTGCAGCTGCCCCTGCCCGAGCCCCAGCACTGCCAGAGCAGCAGCCATGGGGAACTCCATCCATCCATCCATCCATCCATCCATCCATCCATCCATCCATCCATCCATCATCCATCCATCCATCCATCCATCCATCCATCCATCCATCCATCCATCCATCCACCCATCCATCCACATCCATCCATCCATCCATCCATCCATCCATCCACATCCATCCATCCATCCATCCATCCATCCATCCATCCATCCATCCATCCATCATCCATCCATCCGTCCCTCCATCCATCCATCATCCATCCATCCATCCATCCATCCATCCATCCATCCATCCATCCACATCCATCCATCCATCATCCATCTATCCATCATCCATCCATCATCCATCTATCCATCATCCATCCATCCATCCACCCAAACATCCATCAACCATCCATCCATCCATCAACCATCCATCCATCCATCCATCCATCCATCCATCCATATCCATCCATCCATCATCCATCATCCATCCATCCATCCATCCATCCATCCATCCATCCATCCATCCATCCATCCATCCATCCATCCATATCCATCCATCCATCCATCCATCCATCCACATCCATCCATCCATCCATCCATCCATCCACATCCATCCATCCATCCATCATCCATCCACATCCATCCATCCATCCATCCATCCATCCACATCCATCCATCCATCCACATCCATCCATCCACATCCATCCATCCATCCACATCCATCCATCCACATCCATCCATCCATCCATCCATCCATCCATCCATCCATCCACATCCATCCCTCCATCCATCCATCCATCCATCCACATCCATCCATCCATCCACATCCATCCATCCACATCCATCCATCCATCCATCCATCCATCCACCCATCCATCATCCATCCATCCATCCATCCATCCATCCATCCATCCATCCATCCATCCACCCATCCATCTATCCATCATCCATCCATCATCCATCTATCCATCTATCCATCATCCATCCATCCATCCACCCAAACATCCATCAACCATCCATCCATCCATCAACCATCCATCCATCCATCCATCCATCCATCCATCCATCCATCCATCCATCATCCATCCACATCCATCCCTCCATCCATCCATCCATCCACCCATCCATCATCCATCCACCCATCCGACAGTCCATCTGTCCATCCGTCAGTCTGTCCACCCATCCATCCATCTGTCTATCTGTCTCTCCATCATCCATCCATCCATTTGTTTGTCTGTCTGTCCATCACCCATCCATCCATCCATCCATCCCCTCTGCTGGAACCGCACAGCCCCGCACAGCCCACAGGCTCATGGCTCCATGAAACACGG
Organism: Poecile atricapillus; assembly: GCF_030490865.1. Taxonomy (NCBI): domain Eukaryota; kingdom Metazoa; phylum Chordata; class Aves; order Passeriformes; family Paridae; genus Poecile; species Poecile atricapillus. Next base: position 12,512,667 of record NC_081259.1, read on the forward strand.
GTGCTGCAGAGATTTTGGAGCATCTCCTGATGAAAGTGCTCAACACAGAGGCTGTGAGACCCAAATCTGACACAAACCTGTGGTCTGTGTGTCCCCTGGCACTGAGGCCACTGCCCCAGGAGGAGCTGGGCGGGCGCTCAGCAGCCAGGGCTGGAGTCACTTAGTGCTTTGTTGTACTGCTGCCTTTCATTACTCTCTGCTTTAGCCAGGTGGTGAGGGCCACGCTCTGAAAAGCTCCCTGGGGTCCATGTTGTCTAATAAGTATGGATGTTGCCTGAGGCAGTTGGTGAGGTCCCTGTATCTAAGGCCCAACAAACTCAGCTTTGTAATGATTGGCAGATTTGGGGTTGAAGCGTGGCTGCTGACATGACATCGTAATTCATTACACAGTGCTCTTTAACGTGTAAATTACCTGAGATATTACGAGTATTTTGCTTTTAACCCTCATCTCCTTGTACCTAATTTTGTTCTACAGCTGTGTGGGCTGACTTTGGTGATGCAGGACAAATGCGGGGGAAGCCTTAAGCTGCATGTTTTGTTACATGTTTTTTCTGTAAAACACAGTGCAGTAAAAAATTTCAACAGTTTCAGTCAAGTTCAACAAAATGTTACAGCTATGACATGAATGTCAGACCTCAAACCTGGTATTTAATCACTTAGTTCCAAAGTAGCATTTTTTCAGTGGTTTCTATAGAGGAACAAACTGCAAGCACCTCACAGTCACAGTAAAATTCCTTTTCAGCACAATCATCAATCCATTCCCACACCTTTGTATGGCTTCCTCTGCCAATGTCTGTTCAGATATGGAGTTGAGGATATCGCTGTTTATTATAAATATAGCTCTGCACACAGACCAGGACCAACAGTACTACCCCTTACTCACTGCCACAACTTACCCATAGAGCTAGCAAGAAAGCAAAATTGGTTCTATCAAAAGTTAGCTGATGTAGAGTGACAGTTATGATTAATTTAATGCTGGGAAAACACGTGAGATATTTTGAATGAATACTTGAGTTTTATTGGAGAATGATATAAATTAGCATCCCCAAGCCCATCCAAGCTTTGTCCTTAGCCAGGACAAGTAAATGGCAAGTTATAAAGCTTGTCATTAAAACACAGCATCTGATTTTGACAATAAGCTTTAAAATGGTGTTTGCAATAATGATTTCAAATGCTGTGGGTGCTGCTTTGATCGTAGCAGCCTCATGTTGCCAAGTGCACACGTGTAGATGGAAAATGAAAGGCTGGCAGTATGTGTGGGGCAGGCTCCTGACCTCTCTCCCTGGCTGACAGCTCCTGGGCCCTGGAGCCTTTGCCCATAGCATTGGTCTGTAAGAGCTGTGTTTTCAAAAAATTATTACAAAATAGTTGATATTTATAACTTGTAGCTGGAGATAGATTTTTCAAGACACCCAGTATTAGCCAGCCTGGCAACCACTTAATTCAATGCTGAGTGCTTTGAAAAAATATACGCTGAGAGTGTTGACTGTCCTTGAGTTTCTCTGATGCCAACAGAATCTGGAAGGATTTATAATCCTATAGGAGGTGGCTAGCAAACTGAAGGATTCAACTCACAGGCCAAAGAAAAATAATGGCTTTGTTTCAGGCACTTCTAGAAATCTGCATCACTGCAAACATCTTTTGGCCACCCTTATGATGGTACAGTACCACTGCCAATTTATACAAACACTTTTATCTCAGGCTTCAGCGGGAAGTTTTTGGACTGGATATGACTGAGTTAGCTCTAATTTTTTGTCTTCCTGCATCATAAATGTCCTCAACCTCTGGTCATGTGGACTAGTCTCAGATCCACTTTCACCTCTTCTCAGTCCTTGTGAAAGTTTTCCTTTTGTAATGAAAGCTCAAATGAATGCAAAGTGTATTCAGACTTTGTAGAAAACCTTTACATGGTCCTAGCTGAAAACAACACATACAGAGTGAAGTACCAACCCCTTCCTCCCCTAAGGCAATGAGCATCTTTGCTCTATAGTGAACAGATGCTTTTGGCATTGCTTCTGTTCATCACAAACTGCTGCAAGAGTTCCAGTACTGGGAAGCCTAAGGAGCTTCAAGAATAATAATGCTTTTAAAGATCCAATTTTAATTTGCATACAATGAATCATCCACAAGTTCCAAGTATCAATGTAATGTGTCAATACAGGATAAAAAAAGGTAAGTGAAAGCTTGCTCTGAAACCTAGATATGGTTTTATGTATTTGGCACATTTGCTTGGTTTTTATTTTAGATTATATAGGTTTGTTTTGTTGATACTAAATATTTGACTATAAATTTCCTTTTTATTCATTATACCTAAATTGATTGCACCAGCAATTCATTTGGCCATAGTTTGAAAACAACACACAATAGCTCTTTTTATTGCACTTCACTCCACATCACAGTAAAGTAGCTTCCCATAATCTCACTCAGGTTAATATAGAAGAGACCCCTCTGGTCCACTTTGAGTGGAAAACCACCTTTAAGGCTGCTTATGACACGACAGGCCAGGTCCTACAGAAGCCTATTTCCCCTTCATCCCTAGCCCTTCAAGACAAGTCAAGCCTTGAGGTCTCTCAGCTCAGACCATTATCAGGTGCTGTAAATGTTTGGGAGCCACAGGAAAGGTTCCCAGCATCACACTGTCAGGAGGGTGAGGGGGAATTTTCCTTTGCCCACAGCTGAAATTCCACGACAACTCATTTTTGTATGTGTTTTCTTGCATAGAAAACAAACTACTTTTTAGTTATCCAGAGCAGAATTTTTTATTCTAACAAGCCACATTCTATCTTGCTGTGAGGCTGAGGAAGACACAGGGCTGCAGCAGCTCAATACTGGCTGGTGAGAAGCAGAGAGTTAATCACTGCTGAACCAATATTTTGATATAATGTTAGTGGGCTTGGTGTTATTTTTAGCCCCACTGCCAGCTGTATTGACTGCAGTTCCTGTTTTTGACAGAAGAGGAACAGAAGTATCTCTAGTCACCTGGCCAAATTCTTATTCTGGCAGTTTCACCCACCCTGTTGAAAAAACTTGCATGGTGTCTACAGAATGAAAATGTTTGTGTCCCTCCTTCAGCAGCACACAGCAATACTATGTGAGGAGGTGATGCACCTTCAGCCATCCTGCTGGAGGCACTGCCGTGTCCTGCAGTGTTTCTGTGCTCCAGAAACCCTGCTGACCTGGGATATCACTGCTGACACATTCCAAGAAACATCCTGCCTGATGTTCTCCGCATAATTTAAATTCTGGGCTCCCTGGGAAAGCAATCCCATCTCCTCATGCACCAGTTCCACTGCTGGCCACATTGCCAGCTCCCAGAAAAGACACCATATTCTTTCCAGCTCTTTATCTTCCCTGAGTGCCCACTGCCTGAACAGGACATTCTCTCCTGTGTTTTGAGGGCTTTTGTTTCATCACACACAGACCTGAGCCCACAAAATTAAATATACACTCGATGTTTGAATTAACTGTTACATTAAAAGAGGAAACTTCTCATGTTTGTGAGGTTATAAGGAGACAAAGTAAATGTCTCATGGCATTTTATGATAAAATTTTGAGCCTGCAATCTTAGACATGGTTGTTTTAATAAGATGTACTGCATTACAGTAGAGTAGATTATAGATTCAAGCATACCCTTGGCTCCAATATAATCTCACTATCAAATGGTTTTAAACACAAGGACTTTCAAATTTTGATTTTAAATCAGATTATCCCCCAAAACAGAAAAAACCAATTGACTGTGGAGTGCTATCTTTCCCTTGCTTTCACCATTTTCCTTTCATGACACAATAGCAGCATACAACAGAAGATGCTGTACATTCTCTTCCTCCTTCCCTTTTAGTGCTAGAACCACTTCTTTTATCTGAAAGATCAGCCATCTAAGGCTCTTTTTCTGCACATAAGTATGTGTGGTTTTTTCTCTATACTTTGAATGATACCTGTGAATGCTCTGTTCACAGGTACACTGAGTGTAAAGATATATATTTGAGGGTAAAATGCTCTGTGAATCTGTCAGTCATCAAAAAAAAAGGAAAGGATTTAATTGTATTTTAGCTGCAGAGGCATTTCAGTGCCTTAACTGTTAAAATAAAGAGGAAAACTTTCATTATCAGGTTCTGGGATTCAGCTGTGCATCTTTCCTTAACGCTAATAGGAGACTCTGCTGTTTCTGCCCACCTAACACTGAAAAATTACTCAATAAAAATTACTTGTCTGGTGCAATTACACCCTCATCTTTTAATTAGCATTCTCTCTAGTAGTTAGGGTGGGCTTTAGAAGCCCAGTAAAGAGATATTTCTTGGCTGAACAAAGTCATCTTCTTACCAAGTAGATTGGTTTAGCTTCAGCCTTTCAATGAGCACAGGATCCCAAAAGCATTTCATCCTCATTACTGAATCACAATGCTGCTGCTGAAGTGTGAATGTGGATGCTTTGGTCTTCTGGGAAGGGAGAGCTTAATATTGAATAAACAACTACCTGGGGAGAGGGAGAAGAGGCTGAAAGGAGCTTCTGGGGCAGAAGAGGGCTGAAGCCAAATATTTTTACTGGTATCATTTTTCTTTTAAAATGAAATGAGCCACTTAAGTGTTTTCTTTGATTTGCATTTGGCTGACTGAATTATTGTCAGAGAGAGGGAAATGCCTGCAATGCAATCCTGAGTGGTGAAGAACACAGCACTTATCAAAAAAGTACCAGAATCCTTAAAAAGCTTGATAAGCACAGAGCAGTGCTTGCATATGTGGATCCCTCTCTGACATGAAGTTTGAATCATAGAACAAAACAGAACCACAATTCTATTTACACTGTAGTTTTTCTTCCTCATACTTTCAAAAATTCAAAAAATTTTGAAAAATCTGAGCAAATTTTTCTTTCATTTCCTGCCATTTTAAGTGAAAAGTACTTTGGAAAAAAGAAGTCTGTCCTAAGCAGCAAGGACAGTGTGACAGCAGCACAGAGGAAACTCCCTGGGGAGTTGGGTGAAGGCAGCACAGCAGGGCTGGAGCCCCTGGGGCTGCTCAGGGCAAGGACAAGGACTTGTCCTCCTCAGCTCCCAGGTGAGTGCCTCTCCCTGTTTACACAGGACCTTTTCAGGTGAGGTTTCTATGACCTCACCTTTCAAACCCTTTTTCTTTCATATAAATAATCATACATTAAACCAGGCAGAGGGATTCCTGTCCCCTTACCCAACAGAAGGTCCTACTCGTTGAGTTTTAAAAATTATATTCTTCCCTCCTCTGGCCAGATGCACTTTTACAAAATAGTGCCCAGGATTGCCATCAGTTTTTGAAACACATGGGAGCACTTCCATCCTTTACAGTCTTTTTATTATTGAGGAAAAGTATTTATGAGCTGAAGGAGACACAGTATATGTTTCAATTTACAATGCAGTTAGAAACACTTATAAAATATTTAATCAATTAAAGACTGGTTGTTTTTTATTTCCCATAATTTTTTAATTAACAGCAAATAGCATGGCAAGAAAACAGAATATTTCAATAAATCTTGATATAATGAAGAACTTACAAAGGTCTTTGCTAGAAGATTTTCTGATTTTTCCAAAGAAAGAAATAGCTCCAAAATCAGATTAAACCAGAGCAGCCATTTTACCACTAATGTGCCCTTCTAGACCTGAAATCTGCCCTGCAGGGCCTCACTCTGTGTGAGAATCTCTTGCAGCAGCTGCCAGAATAGGTTGGTGCTGGCAGAGTGAGGGCTGGAGCAGAGGGCAATGGCAGCATCCACACGAGGCTGCCTGGAATGGCAAAGCTGGTGACAGCTGAGGCAGGGCCAGCCCTCTGCACACACAGCACAGCCTGGGGAAGGGACAGAGCAGGACTGAGCAGGAGGAGTGCAAATAGAAATCTTTGAGGATACTCACATTGTTCAGTTGCTAATATTGGCTCCTGTATTCTGGGTGGGTTTTTTGAGTTTTTTGATTACCTACTTTATTTTGGTTTTAGATCTGCAAACTAAAAGTCTTGAGATGGGCCAAGCTTCCAGATACACTTGACAGGAGAGGTCAGAAGCTGTGGCAGTGGCATAGGGGTCACTTCTTGGGTAATCAGCAGGTTCCACCTTTGGCAGTGGTGCTTCTTTCCTGTGCCTGGGAGCAAGCCCAGCTTCTGCAGGCTAAGGTGAGCTCTGAACAGCTCACACTATTTTTACAAACTGAATGGGTTATAATAAGCATGTGTATGCAGAATAAACATATTTTGGTTGCCTTTAATTTTATCTTTGGTCTGTGTCAGAAGCCTGGGAGCAGGAAAACCAAAAGATTAAAACAGAATATTCTGGAATCGTATCAAGATGGGATGAAGAGTCTGTGAATTATCAACCAAGACCTATTCCTGGAAATTCAGTATGCCAGCTCACCTCCCAGGCATGCTCAGACGAGACTTCTGTGATGACAAAATAGAGCATCCTGATGCTACAAGAGACACATCACCAGTGCATTGTGGCCTTGGCTCTGCATAAGTATATTAACAAACCAGGTTATTTTAAAAATTACACTGCATTCCTGAATAGTGAACTAGAATGGCAGAACAGCTCAAATTTCAGAATACATACATTGAAATGCGTGACGCTTTGTTCCGTTGGAGGTAGGTAATTTCACAGATTCTAGCTCTCCTTTTGTTGTATGTTTCTCTCAAAATCAGTATCTGGGAAAATGTGCATTAACAAGCATCTGTACAGTGGGAGGATGACCACACAGTGATTTCAAAATCATGCGCTCATTACTGCTAAAAATATAGTTTGTTATCCCAAGAAGGGATGTAACACCTCTGTAATTAGGGACTGCTCTGGCCTCGGGGGAATCCTAATAAAGCAAATTTCATACATTGATGTGCTTCCCATTGCTTCATTTCTTTGTTCTATCACCCTGTTGTTAATAACACCCTGCAGCAAAAAATGTTCATGAAGCCAAGAGCTGTCCAGATAAGAGAAAAGGTCATGATCCCCCTAGTGCGCGTTCATCAGTGAATGGACACCAATCTGAAAATAAGAGGATGCCTGTCAATATGGGATGGAAGGCAGCAGCATAACATCAAATTAAAGCCAACGAATGCTCATACAGTTGTACTGGGCTCCAACCTTAACCAAAAATCAATAGTCAACAAAGTATTACAATATGAAGTGACTGAATCACTGGGGAAGGAGGTAGCAGAGGGAGGAAGTGCATGAAAGCTTTGCAAACATTATTATACTTATATACACATACGCACGCAGATGATGAGGATGATGATGCTCTGTTGCCTCTAAATTTCAGCAGGAAGTGGAGCCTCAGCTACCAGGGGTAGGAAATACAGCACAAGATTCTAGTCATGCCAGTATGGGGGATGCAGCAGGTACACCTTATGCAAGGTCCTGAAACCCATGAAATGTGTTATACACATCTTTCATGTTTGATCACAGCCCCACATACTGAGGGTTACTGCTGAACATTATTCATGTATATTTTATGGCAGTTTCTTTGAATAATCACAGTAGCAGTAAAAATTCCACAGGACAAGAAATGTCAGGTGGCACTATGGGAAGCAGGGATTTTTGCCAAGGAACGGCTGCAATAAAAATATTGGTTTGTCTCTGATTTTTTTTGATAAGTTATGTTTGTGAGGAAAAATTCTGTGAAACTACTTACAGATAAGGCAGCACCTACATTCCAAAGTGTTTGCCTTAAAATTCTCTCCATTTATCAATAAATTTGTGAACTACAGTCAAACTGTAAATATCTATCCCCAAATTTAACTTTTTGCTAAGAAGTTCTCTGCTTTCATTTTAGGCCATTGCTACCTTATTTCAAAGCAACTCACAAGAAGTTAGGAAACATCAAAAATCTTCAGTGGAATTTGATTCAGCCCCCAGAGACAATGGGGATGACTCCTTCCCCAGCTACAGGTAAAAGTCAAATTAAAAATTCTTTATTTTTCCCTATCATTTTCAAATAAGAAGAATTCCAAGAAAGAAAAAGGATAAAGAAATTCAAAAACATACAGCAATCCATACAGCAGACTTGTCTAATAACTATTTTTCCCCTGAGCAGCTGAGAAAGAAGAGTGAATCAGGTAATTTCCAATTCGTAGATTATTTTGTGTTGAAACAAATAATTTTAGCAGTAAGATGGCCCACTTGTTTGGAGCTCCTCATTTTGCCCCACTGAATGTACAAGACTAATTTTTCTGCCTCAAGGCCACCCTGCACATAATTAGGCCTGATGCTGGAAAATGACCTTAATTTTAATCATCAGTTTTGTACCCAGAGTGAGTACAGGAGCACTTTATAGCCCTTAGACATCTGATGACCAGACTAAACATGCAAATCAGATAGCTGGACATCTAAGCATAATTAAATTAATCATCCCTAACTTGAATCTATAAATCTGCACAAATAGTTATAATAATTTAAAGTTTGTCATTATTTCTAAGAATAAAACACATCAACAAATGCAGAGAATGCTTCTGGGCTCTTCTAAAATTTCCAGAAAAGATGTTTATATTTTATCAAAGAAACAAGGTAACTTGAGATTTCTCTGGGCTTTTCAGGATGAATTCCTGAAAAAAAGCTGCTATTAAAGGCATTAATTGGGATAAAATCCAGTTCTAGACACTGTAGAAAACATGCAATGGCCACCTAGAGATTAGGAACTAAAAAGGGAAACCTTGGCAAATAAATGACAGGAGAAAGGGAAATTGCAAGGGAGACATCCCCGAAAGAGTCAGATCCACTGGATTTTGTTATTACAGTTGTTTCTTTCCCTTCCCTTCAAAAAATGCTTTGTATTATGTATTTTATCAAGGCAAGTATTACAAGTTCATGTTTATTCATTTGCTTAATTGAAAAGTGCAATAAAGAAAATAGAAGTCAGTCTTATTTCGAGAAGAGCTTGGATATGAACTTTGTTATCTGGGCCTCCACGTTTGCTCGGTGCGTTACACAAGAACTATGTTGGAGCCTCTTATTACTCATGCCATAAATTTACAAGACAATTACAGTCTGCAACCTACAATGCAGTGCCACTTCCAGTAACCCTGGGATCCTCATCAACCAATTTTTGTTTGGTTTGTTTCTTCTTGGTCTCCTCGTTTTCAGGGAAAACTCTACCTGAACCATATGATGTCTCAACAGCTGCATTACAAGCAAATCTTCAAGTTTATTGCCCTGTTAATTAGGGTCACTGCACACTAATAATTTACCCAATATATTTTTTTTAATCAGCCAGTCATTGCATTTATTTCCTTTGGCTGAAACTGTAATAAACACTATGAAATACTTTAATTTATGATGTTTCTACCCATCGTAAAAGCATTTAACCTGGCCTTAAATTTTCTTTTATGGTAGCTTTCATTTCTAATATTTTAGATCTCTTAAGGCTATAATACGTGTTCTGGTAGGTGGACTTCACTGCCATTTAGTGTATTAGCTTTACTAGTCAAATCCACTCCTGAATAAATGCTCTTTTCATTTGTTTACTAACGAGGATTATAGCAGAGATCTGTCCTGTTCCTGGGAATCATTACTATAGTCTGTGTTATTGTATTAGGGCAGGATACACAGTGTCTACAGAGACATTTGCTGCAGTCCAAAGAGATCATTCTGAAATCCTGCTGGTCCAGAAAAGTCCAGAAAAGAGAGCAGGATTGCAGCCATGGGAACTATTCAGAAACTTGGCTCTACTCTGGTGCCCGGTCAGCTGGAGACAGCAGCATTTGTGGGGCTGATTGCAGCCCCAAGATCCTCAAGAACCTCTAGGAAAGACCTTGAAATCTCAACTGAGAGCTTCAGGAAACTGCCTTGAATAAAACAGATGAGTTCAATGCTGATATTTTTCTTATGTTTATGCTGCTGTTAGAGGAAAGGTCTGGATAAACCTAGTGAAGATGATAAGGGAAAGGGGAGGATGAGGAGCTGGAGTATTGTGCCACTTTAATGAAAGGTGCTGCAGAAAATGCTTAGAAGACAGAAGAGGTGGTTTCACTTCTCAAAAGAACCAAACCTCTAAAAGTGGGCACACATTGGAGAAATAAATTCCAAGAGTAACTAAAGGTTTCTTGGAGTGTAACAACTAAGCAATGATGTATGCAGAATTCAGTGCCAGCAGCTCCTCCTGGCAAGCAGAGATAGGCAGAAAACACAAGTAATGCTCCTTTCATGAGGGAGGAGTATTAACCATGAAGATGTTTTTCCACATCAGTGGGACTGAATGCATTAGGATTAGGAGCAGAGATGGGCATAGCAAATCCTGAGAGGTAAGGAGCTTGTCAGCATGATACTGATGTCACAAGTCATGCTGATGCCCAGGTAGTAATAGCACTATTTTTTGTAGCTGTTATTTGTATTAAAGTAGCTGAGATTAGGATCTCTTTGTGTTAAGCCTTTAAGCAAGGGAAAATCTAGCCCCCAAAGAGAATGCAGTCATCAATAATAAGACAAACAAAAGCTGGGAACAAGCACCATTATTATTCCCATTTTATAGCTGAAGAACTGAAAGACTGAGATTAAATGATTTTTCACAAAAAATCCCTGACCCAAAACAAAACAAACCAACAGAAATCACTTTGGTCCAGTTGTGACATGGAGCCACATCTGATTCTACAGTTTCTGCTTTAGCCACCAGACCAGCCCTCCTCCCTATACAAATGGCAATAGGAGGTAAATAACATCCAAACAAAAACTTACTACTCACCTAAAAATCTGAAACCACTTAATGTATTAACTGAGCCTAACAATGATTTTAGAGGAACATTAAGTATCCTATTCAGTGACCTAAATAGGCAGGCTTTGCCTTCCCTTGTTCCAATACTGCACATCATATCAAGAATTCCAAGCTGTCATCCTGGCATTGAGAGTATCATTCTAAATCACGCTCAGGATGTAGGGGAGGATAAAAAGTGCAACTTGTAAATGAATGTCTGTAGCAATATTAAGTATGCTGTCACTGGATTAGAAGGCTGCTTGTGAAGCGGAGCCACAATGTATACCTAGACTCAGATTCCTGCTAGCAACAGAGGAAAACTGCAAAAGATAGCCTAAAACATCTACCACAGCAGGAAAGGAATGAGAAAGCACAGGGACCCTTCAGAGCTGTGGGTCTTGCAGCCCTTGATGCCCCTCAGCAAGTGGCCCCTGCTGTGCCCTCAGCAGTGGGGAGAGCTGCAGGGCTGGGTATCATGAGGGCTGTAACTCAGCTGCCCAAGTGCTGGGATTGCATATCCACAGGAGTTTTTCTTCTTAGACCAGGGGAGGCTCCTTGTTATAAATCCATAAATTGCAGCTGAATTTATGGATTTATTTGCATGAGCAATACATGGTTAACATCCTGCGTGAGGAAAAGTAATATTCCCTTAGTTAGAACAGTCTTAATGCAGAGTTAAATCTGTGGGGTTAGCAGCAGGCTCTGGAGGAGCAGAGGGTACAGTTCCAGCAGCAGCTCAGCTCCAGGTGCCCATGTGGTGCCTGATGAGCTACAGCAGCAAGGCTTTCCTTGGGCTGACACTGGTGGAGCCTGTGAAATCACAGCTGCAGTAATATTGTTATTCAGCACCTGGGCTGCTGAGTGACACCACAAGGGTGACACCAATGCACTGTAGTACTTGGGAATAATGACAACTTGACAACTGCTCTAACTAAAGGCCCTTCTACACATATAAGAGAAACAGGCTCAAAGGGTCCATGTATGTGAGCTCTAACAGGCCAATAATGCTAAGTACAAGAAAACAGTTAAATAAAACTCAAAAAGTGGAAGAGAAGGTTCTGTAACTGCACTGGATGTTCCACAATTCTGAGAAAAAGCCTTATTGCCATAACATTAAAGAAGCAGCTGAGTATATTCTCCAACAAAACTAGTATTTATACTTCTGCCCAACAGATAAAAATTGTGTGTTTGTTCAAACAGATTGCTATTTCTGGCAATGTTAAATAGGAAACCTGTTACTATAACAAATTTGTGAGCTTTTAAAATAATAATTCTGTTTGACAGGTACTCCAGTGAGTGATGCACAGCCATAGTTAGTCAAATATATGCTTTATGAAGAGTTATGATGCTGCCTCCCTACATGTTACTCAGACCTAGACTGTCACCATCTGTGCATTGTGAAGACAGCAAGAACTCATTTCATAATTAGCATTGGTGGCAGCGCTGTACCACATAAGCACAGTGTTCTACATAACTACAACGTGGCTCGATAACAAGCTTAGCATGTTTAAGCATAATTGGTTGGAGAAATCAATCCTCTTGTGTGGTGTAATTGTTGTGCATGCAAGTGAGAAATAGAACCGGACCCGAGAGCTCTGCTAGGTGGCTCCTTTGGCCGCGGGTTCATCTTTCAGCACGAGGACTAAGGAACAGACTCAGAAATCAGGTAAGGAGGGGAAGTCACAATGTTTCTTCCCCTATTTCTGGGCAGATCACAAAGAGTAATTGCAGCGAAAGGCGATTTCTCCCATCATGCCTTGTGCTCTATTGAGTTCGCTCAAGATGTAATTGGAAAACAAATACAGCAACACCATCATCAGGACAGACACAAGTGCTTGTCTTGGGTACAAGCTGTTGTATAATGTGATAGGTCTTATTTCCACTGACACTCTTTATTCTTATCTAATAAAATACATCACCACGGCCTTTGTAACCTGGTACTAATAATTAAACTCATACATATATATTGGTGCTCTGTACACATTCAAAAGGATATTTTAATAACTAAAAAACATTAAGAAATGGCCTGTGTCCAGAAAATAGAATCTAGATCATCACTAAATTATTTTGTAAATATAACATTCTCCTCCTCTTACACAGCACATAAAGAAGTTTTGAGTAGCAGCTAATAAAAGTGAGTCTTAGTAAAAAGAAACGTTTTTGCTAAAAATACTGCATCACATAGAGTTATGCTGATTTTTAACCTTTCTATTTATACACATTTCCAGTGCACTCAGTATAGTATCCAAGTGACTCACAAGATTAAAGGTGCACCAATACATTAACTATGAAGTCCATAATATATACAAAGAAAATACACCAGAAACGACTGGTGAGAAATACCACACTTATTAAAAATACCATCCAAAGCTTAAAAGAAAGCTGAATTTGATGAGATTGCATATTTGATAAGACTCATTTATTTGATGATTTTAGTCTTAACAGTACATGGCTAAACCTGAAAAAAAATTTTCAAAATAAATGCGTAGCTATTAGCTGCTGGACATCATAAAGGTCATACCAAAATAGCATTACAAAGCCAAAAAAACTAAAATATTTCAACAGACACAGTGACACTGCTGGTGATTGGAGCCAAAAATCTTTTATCTGCCTGGGATAGACTAAGATTTTAGACTGGAAAGCAACTCTTGACTGCCTCAAATATAGGTAATGCTTTTTAAGACTGCAGGTCTGTAGGCATGATGTGCAACACACATCTGCACAGGAATCTATTGCAGTTCAGTGTTATTCATACCACCTCTCCACTATAAAGTGCTGTTAGTTTATGTCACACTCACAGGCTAGCAGGGACCACAGAGGTGCTTCATGTAGATTCACTTAAAACTGCACAGTGGCTTTAAGTGATGAAAGCATATTCTATCTATATACTGCTAGCAATGCACCTCCTTTACAAGTATTTGTGTCACAAAAACTCCCCCTTCTGCACCCCCATCCCTCTGCTGAGAATATCAATAACAAATCTTAATATTTACTACAGATAATGCAAACATACAGAACTCGTGAAGATGCCTTTAGCCCTGAGTACATTGTCACAATTATTTAGTTACCTTCCTCTGTTTGCTTCCTGTCTGCTAAGTGTGATGCTTTTTTTTCTGCCTAATATCCTGTGAAGGTGCCAATTACCCTGCTGCTTATCAGCTGAAAACTATGCTTTGTGCAAAGGGAGCATCAATTATTTGTGAGCAGAGAGCAAAGCACGTTTGAATCATAATGATAGGATGCTGGGGCTTCCAGCAAATAGAACATATCAAAAGGTAACATAAATCTAATAAAGTGTAGGTCATAAGGGATCATCTCAGAAGTCCACACTTCAATCTTTAATTGTTAAAATTATGTTAGTTTTGCAGACGGCAAGTCTGTGAGTGTACAGGGGTTTGCAATAGCTTAATAATAGGAAAAACCCACGGCAGAAAATAAATTTTCTTCAAGCAACATTGTCTTTAAGACACATCATTTCTTCCACTCAATTCATTCGAATCGTTAGGCTTTCTACTTCGGTGCTGTTGTTTATGCTTTGATTCTACACTGATAACCATTTTGCAGCAAAACCTCCTTGGTCTCAGCCAGACATAAACATGCTGCAAACCTGTAATCCTCTGCAGATTGCCGAGAGAGGCTGTAAATGATTTTGTGAGGACACCGGTCTCTTTATTTGGTATCAACATTGCCTTTACAAGCTTCCCCCACACACACTTTCAATTTCAGGCAAGCTTTTGTACATGGGGGGATATGGGCCAGAAAGATTAGGTTATTCCTTGAACTACCTCTGTAAGGTCAACTCTTTATATGCTTTTGAAACCCAATTTGAAGGGCTTGTCCCTACTTTTTCCTCAAGGATTGTGATTCACAAGGGTTACTACAAGCAACCATTATCTTATCGTAACACCTGCTCCAAGTGGTGGGACTGCAGGGCAGCTCCTGCAAACCAGCTTCTTTTCTATTACAAAACTGCTTACCTGCTGACTGACACAGTCTCATTCAAATGATGTACAAGTGTGTCCCAGCCATTTACAGGATTATCGTGCTCTCCTTCCACGAGGCTACTGCCCACCCCCACCCCGACCCAGGTCAGAAATCCAGAGATGGTACTTCTGGGGGAGATACAACTCACAGTTGTGAAATGTAGGGAATAAATGTCACAGTAGTTTTAGCCACAAGAGTCTTATTTTGGATTATTACTCAACTGCTAGGAGAACAGCAATGCTGCTTAGAGACCTGCTGGAACTCACTAAACCATTCAGTGCAGAATGTTGCTTATAGTCTTAAGCAAAAAGCTTCCTGATTGTTAAAAAATTCCTGCTTCCTAATGCCTGCCCAGTGTATGACATTGGTACTGTAAGAGGAAAAACAGTGGTGTGACAGACTCAAAGGACTCATCTGAAACACTAGAGCACTAACAAAATGCATGTGCACACAGACATTAAGGTGAGCCTCTGGTGATGGTCATCACTGGGCAATAGCTGCCACTCAGTGGTCAGGGGTGTGGGAGATGCTTGAAAAACCCAAGGCAGCAGATGTGACACAAAAAGCCTGATGGAAACAGAAGCAGAATGAGGCAGCTGAGGAATGGCACATTTTTCTGCCTCATCTCTGCACATCTCAGACCAGCCTACAATGGTCTGTGATCAATTATTATACCTGCAAGTCTGCTTAGGGATCTCGAGAAATTCAATATTGTGAGCTGCAGCTTTTTCCCAGCAATTGCAGACCTCTGGCTTCCAGAAAATCCACCCCACACACCAGTTTGTAGCTGTGACCCTCGTAGCTAAGAGCATGCAGACACTATTTGTGCTAGGAGAAAATTCTGGTGCTAACACCCATTAATCATTGGTGTTCTTCAAAGGAACTGATGGATCAGTCTCTCTCCTGTATTAATCATTTCTGTGAGTAGCCACCACTTTCTGTTTCCAGCACTTATGAGAGGGGCACCTGCTTCCCTGTCAGAGCACAGCCATCTCCCATCATTTGCCCAATATAGTCAATTATTCCTCTAGTCTGGCACAACACTTAGGGTAAAGCCATCACCATTACTGCCATGCCTTCACCCTTACCCCTCAGTGTTGCCTCTGGAGGAATTTACCAGAATGTGGAATTAGCTCCTGCTGAGGTTCTCAAATTATGTCTTGGAACTTAAAAAAAATGGCCCCTAAAGTCAAAGCACAACCTGCACTATAAATGCATTTCTCTAGCCTCCTGTACCTGCTCTTCACAATATATGACCCTCATGTGACCCCAGAGACCCTTAGTTCTCTCATTTGGGAGGAATTTGAGGGATTTGGGCAGAGCCAGGCTGACAAGCTCACAGGATGGGCTGTTATTTCCTACAAGTGAGGGTCTATAGAGCCACAGATTCTTTCTGCTACCAAGTGGATAAAAGATGGGGGCAGTTGTGTTCCTCTGAGCCACAATTCTCCCTTTGATATCCTTGGAGGATAGCTCAGTTCCTTGGTTTGCAGCTTGCCTGGGACAGGGGACTGCAAAACAATAATCTGTGTCACAGGGCAACCCAGCTATAGGATGAGATAGAGAAGCCAAGGTACCTACAGTGATAGTCAAGTTATTTTGGAGCAGCACACAAATAGTCTGTGGACAACTGGTTGCTTTCTCCTGGCATTTACAGAGCTTGGTCCAGGACCAGGACCGGCAGCTACTGTTGCTGCAAGCAGGGATAGCCAACAAATCTAGCTAATATATATAATAAAGATGCAAGTTAATATCCACAGTGAAAAACCACAATCTTATCAGAGAAACAATTCTTCAGCTTACACAGCCTTATTCAATCCACAATTTCTGGGAAAGGATGCAAGATTAGACAGACCTTGCCATGACCGTGAAAGTCAGCAAATCTGAGTAAAGTGGGACTTTTTAGATACAAGGCATCATTGCCATTAAATCCAAGCAGATGTAGACACTAACACAGCTGGACAGCCTGGGAGTGCCTGGTACCTGGTAGGTACCACCTGATCCATCCTAAGAAACCTTGTAAACACAGCATCAAAATTTGTACCTCCTCTCTGATCACAGAGTGCACCCTCTATTGCACATCCCAGTTGTGTCCCATTGTCTCCAGTCTGATACTCCTCTTGCTAAAGCTCCATCTAGCTCTGCTTTCAACTAGAAAGTAGAGACGTGCTCAGGCCCTTGTCCACTGCTGAGGGCTGAAACTTGGTTGCTTTGGAAACTTTAGGGAAGGTGTGGAAGATCTAACAATCAGATCAAGCATTATGTGACTCTTCCTGGATGCAGAAGGGAAAGATCTCTCTTGGCCTCAGACTTTGTAGGGACAGCATCAAAGGGGAGAGACCTGACTCAGGTCACATAAATCAGACATTTGTTCAGACTTGCTCTCTGCAGGAGCACATCTCTTCCTCTATACAAATCTTGCAAGACTGGTGTCATACCTTAGACATTTAAGACAGGTCCATGTGGGGGCTTACCTGAAAATCCACGTGATTTTTCCTTACTACATGACCTCTTTCTGTTGTGGCTGATATTTAGTATTCCAAAAGCCAAATTAAAAAAAAATAACAGGGAAAATATTTACATGAATGCAGCAGCTGCTAGGTTGAAAGGTAGCATAAAGGAAAGATTTAAACACAACAGTGAACAAGAAGTCAACCCCATGACCAAGCCAGCACTGTTCACCCCAAATCCTGGGCCCGCAAGAAACCCTGTTGTCAGCAAGGGGAGGAGAAGGTCTGAGCTCTCCCTGCCTGCTGAAAGCATCACAGGTGGCAAAAGACACTATTTTGTCCTGCTTTCCCTCTGTGGCCCTCACACTGGAGTAAATCTGGTGTTTCTGAAGAGGGAAGGCCATCATTTGCTCCCCTCTGCCCAGAGGTTTATTTTTCAGGAGAGACTCAGAGGTACTACTATCAGCTGGCAGGCACATCAATAACACTTGCTTCCAGCTGGCGCTTCAGAATTCACACACTGTGGTTTCTGGAGTTTATAGGATATTTGAGATCCCAGATATTCTGCACATGCAAGATGACCAGGAAGGGAAACTCCCAAGTGAAACCACAGTGGGTCAACTTCAGTTAGCAAAAGAGCAGAGGAAATTGCAACAGGCATTATCAGTGCTGAAATTAAACTGGGCACAATTCATCTAATGAGATATATCAAGGTGTGTAGATAGGTTTTTATTTCTTCTGTTATGATTTCTCCATCTCAAGCATTTTGTATGGCTTTTCAAACGTATAAAGGCTGACCACATCATAAATGGAGATTTTGGTCAGCTTACACTGTCCAGCAGTTCTGTTATATCTGTTTACTCTCTCATGAATTGACATTTAAATAGAGCAGATTAAAAAAAAAATATAGCAAGTATGGATGCTTAAAAATACAGTTCATAATTGTCTTATTACTGCTAGTGCAACTGGCTAACGAAGTGATCTGTAGTGCTAATATTTATATTTCAGTTATTAAACATTTTAACCAGCCTGAGTGTGCCAAGACTTGCTTATGTTAAGGAACTCAAAAGCAGATCAAGATAACACGTCAGGGTTGAGAAAAGTTATTTCCCTCAGGTACTGTTCTGTCTTTCTCGTGGATGCTGATGACCCTAAGCTAATCACTACTTATAGTAAGAGCAATATATTTGCCTAACAATTAAAAATAGAAACTTTAAATTTATGGAGTTTGCAGTCAGTCCCTGGAGTGTTCCAGGACACTAAGGATGAATGCCAAAGAAGAATTTTTTTATCTCTCTTTTTTCCCTTCTTCCACTCTGAAACAATCATCAATTACCCTTATCCACTAGCACCATCTCATCTAAGTTCATTTTCAAGATGAAGTTTCCTCGTTGGATGGTGGCTGTCCAATCCTCTTTCTGTCCATCATGGACTGCTTTAGCGCTGTCCCCAGATTGACAGCCTGAGAGTGAATCAATAATAATTATCAGACTGCAACCACAGCGAGCTGTGTAATTCTGTGATGGGATAGCACTGAACAAACAGCCCCACATCTACTGCCTCAGCTTTAAATATGTGCCTGTCCATTTAACTACTCTGATCATGTGGTTAGTAGAAAGCTCTTGGCCTTTTTTCCATGCCAAACATAAAACCTTTAAAAATTGTCTGCTTCTCTAATGTGACTGTGCCGTGTCCTGCCTTTCACTGTGTAAAAGCATTTGCCAGCAGATGTTAAATGTGACCATGAAAAAGAACATCACAGCCAAAAAGGAGGAATAGTCCAGTGTTCCTGGATGAGAGCAATGCGCCGCAAGAGAAGTGAGAGGCATTTTGCACACTGTAAATGACAAAGATCTGAGGGTTTTTCCATATGGCAATAAGGCTCCTGGCTCAGCCAGGATGCTGCAGGCATCTTAGCCTCACTGCATGTACATGCACACAGGAGATGCTGCTCAACTGCCCTGGCAAAGAAGCAGCTGGACTAATGGAGAAAGAGGCTCATATTTTCCTGGGGAAAAAATCCTGAGTGTCTACAAGGCAAGGGGAAGCATGTGCACTCTCTGCCATATATTCTACTCTACTTTCTAGGAAAAAAAGAAATGAATACATGTACAGGTAAATTGGCACTGAAATAGTTTCCAGGTAATTTTTGAATCTTAAAAGCAAAACTAATATTCTGGAAGGTACATACTGCAAGGTATGAAATTCAGATGTAGGAGAAGGCACAATGTGAAAAAAGCACTGGTCTTAAAACAAATAATTTTCACATGATCCAGATGTTTAACAGAAGTATGAAGTAGCACAAAGTAGCAACAAAAGCCTTTATATAACCATCATGTGGAGTAGAGATTGGTAGGCTTGTAGGGTGAAGCCCAGAAACTGAAAACAGAAAAATGAAAAGGATACAATAAATAAATAAGAGGCACCATCTTTTCAGCTACTGTTAGAAATGTGAAATTAGGATTTCTTAGCAGATAACAAGACTAATTTATTGGCACAAGGAATGGAAAAATTAAAAAAATATAAATTCATACATAATCACTATACCATAGTTTTACTAAAATGGTATAAGAGAACCTTGATGCAATATGCTTCATATGATGTTTACAGTAAAATAGTTGCAAGTTGATTTTATGCTGCATTTCAGATGTTTCTTGCAGTGTCAACAACAAAGCAAGCCAAGGTTTCATGATGTGACAGACCAGTATGAGGACATCTGAAAGGGCCAAGTGCCAAGACCAATCTATATTATTGACCCCACAAATGTTAACATATAGCTGGGGAGAAGTGGAGATCTTCTGAAACATTAGGCAGGAAACTGGACATCTTCTAAAATATATGCACTTATAAAAGCTATTGAATGTTAAATGGAGAGAATTCATCATGAAAAAAGAAATTCAATAAATTTTAGCCAACAACTTGTCTTCTCCAGAATCAGGAGGACATTTTGAGTGTTTTTAGGATGTGGACCCTGGATACTGAGAGAAAGAGTTATAAGTTATCATAGGCACAGCAACTGTAAGGCAAAGAGGTCTTTCCAGAGGAACCTGAAACTTCAACAGGGCAGTGCCATCCATATCAACAGCACAAGGCAGATCAAGGGAGGTGGTCTCCGTAAATGACAGTAGATTACGAGGTCTTTACAGGCTCTACTAGAAAATTAGTTGAGACTTCCAACAGTGTATTCTTGATCTGTCAAACATTAAAATGTATGCTAAAGATTCCAGTACCTTAATTCTTACGAGATGAAGGGTACATTGATGAAAAGTAGAAACAACATTTTACTTTGAGTAAGATGAGGCCAGTGACAAAAAAACAAAGTCTGAACTTTAAGGCATTTATGATTATTTTTTATTAATTTATCAAAAGGATTATGAAGAGCTCCATCACATGGGGTTCAATAATAGTTAAACACAAATAAAACAGAATTTGAACTGTAGTTCAAATCCCCTCTGGTTCAATTTCTGGCTTTCTGCCTTGGTCAAATTCCCTGATTCTATGACCAAGTAAAAAGGTAGCTGAGTTATTGCCTGGTTAGCAATCAGAATAAAAACAAAGGCTGAGAAAAAGCTTAGTGCTTCACAAGGACGCAAGGACAGTGAAAAAATGGCCTAGTCAGTCATAGAGCTGAAGGTCAGGATGCAGTCTTGAGTGTTATCTACCATTGCTAGATATTGGAAATCCTTATAAAGAGTCAGAAAGGTGTTGCATATTATGTGAGAGGTTTAACAGCAGTAAAGCTATTATTGCAGGAGCAATTTCTGAAAGCCTAACAGAAAATCTAACTCTACAGTTCCAAACACAAAACAAGCTTATCATGCTTATCATTGAATTCCCACTGGAAGATCCCCAAATTCTACCTTCTCTTGTGGTTTTTTTTCCTCTTTTATTTTCCAGTGCTTTTTTTTTTTTTTTTCCTTTTTTTCTTTTTTCAGAGAAGTGCTTACTGCCTTCAACCATACAGAGCTGCTTACTTTCTACTGGCAAGGAAGAAATTAAATGAAACAAGCCAGAGGCAGGATATTAATGCAGAGTGCATTAAAAGAAAAAAATTATGGTATGAACAGGGTAGTGACTGATTTATAAAATCAATCACATACTTTTGGCTCAATGTCATGTTATAAAAAGAACCATAGCCTTGTTTACATGAGCAGGATGATTAATCACTGTTTTCCTATTATTTAAGGTAGGCAATTTTTATTTCCTTTTTTCTTTCATATTAGTAGGCAGCAACATAGTTGTTTTATAAAATCAGTGGAATTGTATTCTGATGATAGTGAATTTAATGCACTGCTGTAGTTAAAAGGTCTGTCAGCAGAAATTCTGAAACAAACTTTCAGGCATCTCTAAGTAGACATAAAAATTCAATATTGGATTAAACTTGAATTTTATCAAGTTTTAGCAAACAATTAAATATTACAAACTTGAACATAATATCTGTAGGTCACATTGTATAGCACTAGATATCAAGGCAAGCATTTGAAGCTGAATAGTTATGTGATAACTGTTTTCCTTCTCACGTGCATGAAAACAAACTGACAAACTTCCAGGCCACTTAAAATGTGACTGCTCAAGGTGTGTCTGTTAATTACATATTTGCCAAAGGTTATTACTGGTGCAAAAGAGGATTCTTTTATAGTTTGCCAGTTCGGATAATTGCAAGGTAATACCTGTTTCTGATATTTCAAATCAACACTACAAGGCCTTTTACTTTTTAGAACTTAATAAATCTGCACAGATTGCCATTACCAACACCTTTACTTCAAAACACGCCTATTTTGTGGGATACGTACAAAAGAGAATTATGAAATGGGAATAAAGTACCGGCACTAGAAATTTTAATAAGACCATGGGATGTCCACGCAAAAACATTCTGATTTTATAGGTTCTGCAATACAATTGCCAATAATAGACATAATCTTCACTCTGGTCTGAAAACATGTCTCTGTTTCCCCTGCACTATTACCCTAGATATAAATATGCACTACATTTCCCCTGCATAGAGATTTTGTCAAAAACTTCAAAGGAGTTATTATAAACCTCATCCATTGCTTGAACAAAAGACAGCAGAAATGCAGAAAAATTCACAAATCCTTGAAAGGACTAATGTCTAAAGAAGTCTATCAAAACATCAAAATTAGGGACTATAACATCTTGGATTTCTTGCCTACTCCTGTACCACAGAACTAAGATAAAACACAATTGTTTCTCACAGTATAACCTTATCACCCTCTGCGTTACTAAATGCCAGCTCTAAAGTCAGCTCTGAGCATCCCTTCATGGTAGGTTTTGGTCTAAGGCATTCCCTTTAAAATGCTTTAGGAGACTGGCTCTAGCAGAGAACAGAAATCAGTCAACCAATGCATCCAATTTTGATAGACTTTGAAATAACAACCAAAAAAAAGTTACCTGATGATCCTATAAATACCCAAGATGAAGACAACCTCGATGAAACCCGTTTTCAGAAGTGACAAGAGCCACTGAAGGTTCCTCAATGGTTGGTCCAGATAAGAGAGAGAGCAGCAGAAAGGTTAAGGCTTGACTGAAATAGACCTGGAGACTGGACTGCAGGGAATCATACAGAGACATGACAGGGTCTGAGAAGTCATCCCTTCCTTTTATTTCCTGCAGAATTCCCAGAACCACAGGAGGGCCTCTTAGGGCATGTGGAAGAATGGGATTTCAAACCTGGAACTGCAGTGAAGATCCTGAGTGGCACCCCAGCAGATTGTGGCTGCTTTGTAACCCAAGCAGGAGCACTAGGGATGCAGATGAAGCTCCCCAGTGATCCCCGTGCTGCTGAGAAGTGGAGACTGATGGGTGGGAAAGTCAGGGATAGGTGCAGGGAGACAAGAGCACAGGGCCAGGCTGCACTGCTTCTTCTGGGTGTGGCAGGAAGGGACAAGCCCAACATTTAAAAAGGGCCAAGGAGCAGCTGTATCATCTCAGTTTAATGTATGCACTGTGAAAATATAGCTAGAGAGAAATTGCCTACAACTGATTTCAACTCCTTCCCTGTATTCCCTAGTATTTTTTCACTGCTTATGGTGTAAATTTTCACACTTGTGGAGAAGTGTTTGATCTAAAGGTAATATTCTAAAAGCATCTTAAAATTATTTCACACCATCTGGGAGATGATGCTGACATAAATGTTGTTAGTACAAGTTATTTCAAAGAAGATTAAGTAAGATCTAACAAAATAATCATGTGGTGTAATATTTTAAAGAGGAGAATTATCTACATGATACCATCACAGAAATTTTAGCAATCTATAAAGTGCTGTGCAACAACTGGTATAGAGATGTACTTGAACTTCTTGATGGAGTTTAAATTGGCAGATATCTTGAGAAAAAAAGCCCTAGCTATGTTCCACTATCATGCACAATTCATTCAGGTGGTAGGACAACAAAAGATTGCTTCCTAGACATGAAGAATAAAAAAGTTAATTAAATTCCTGTCAATGGTGAAAGCACTCCTTTCAAATTAAACTTCATTGACTACCAGCCTATAGTTACATAGTTAAAATTAGAGTATATTAAAATAATTTATCAAAATAAGCACACAAATACAATCAAAATTAACTGATTAAAAGTCCATTGATTAAGCACATGCAAAATGTTGTTAATGTAATAAAGAAGAAACAGCACCATTTATAGAGAACCTGTATGTTGCCATTTAGGTCACATAAGCTTTTGTTGGTAGAGCTTTTACAGTTTTTATTAGCTACTGCTACCTTTGAAAGCAAGCTTTAATATAGCTGTACAAAAAGCTATCACCCAGATTTCTTTTCGTCCTTCAATTTTAATTCTAAATTCTGGGAGCATATGATTTAACTCCATAAAGTTGCTGCCCTCCCTGTTGCTAATAGAGCCATGTTATTAAAGAAAAATTATTCTCCATTTCTACTGTAAATATTTTTTCACCTAAACTTTGCTTAAAGTTATCTTTGATACTGTCAATGTAAGTGTGGTCCAAAAAAGAAGGGGATGATACAAAACAAACCTGAAGTCTAATAAAATGCTGAATATTTAATTGTGAGTAAAACCCATTTTTGTTTGAGTATTGCAGAGTCCTGTTTCAGCCCAGGAAACAAGAATTTCAACTTACACCTCAGTTTTAACTTCCACCTGAGATGAACGAGGTTCAAAGAGCTAAACAACGCCAAGAGGTTCCTTTTGACAGTCTTGACCATGATTCCTGGGGTCAGCATGAGGTGTTTGATAAGGTGATTCCAAAAGCTTTTCTTTCTGACTCTGGTAGGTCAAAAGGGGTGTCAGTCCTCAGTTACTTTCAGTGAGAATTGCAGTCAAAATACAAGTTCTGTATTCATCAGTCTATCAACTATGAAGTTAGAAAGTCTGTGCTCAGGCTTGTTTTTATTTTTGTAATGTGTTGAATCTGAAGTCAGATATTGTTGTGGAACCTCATTAAATCCTCATATTGCTTATGTGCTATTTTTCTTTTCTATTTCTGGCAGTGTTCTACACCTGGAATAACCCGTGGGGCAAGAACAGATTTGTCATTTCATGTGATCAAGCATCACCCTGACGGCAAAGGCACAAGGTGCATCTTTGGTTGATTGCTGAAGATTTCATTTATAAAGAAATAGTTTTTATGTGGCTACAGCTTTGCAGTGGCATTTAACTGAGTTGTGTCTAAATAATTTTTCATTATAGGAGTACAGAATTACTCATGGTAAATACTAGACAATGTTGCATAGGACTCAGTAAAACTACAGATTACCTTTCTAAAATCCAGGGAAATATCCTAGATTTAACCTAAACCAGACAGTATCTCCTATCAAAAGCAAATTGTAAAATCTTTGGCAAAGAAAAAAAAACAGAAGCTGCTTAGAACTTCAGGTTTAAGCATCAACACAAGATCTAATGCTTACACCATTGTTTCTCTTTCAAAACATGACATTTTATGTATTGTTTCATTTGTTGACTTGTCTGAATTATTTTATAAACTCATAGCAACTGACAAAGAAAAACTATAGAGAAAAACTAGATTAAATTGTTTAGATAGAAAGAATTCCATTTAAGCGTAATTCCCTTGATAGCATTAATTTGGTAAAAGCCCTGGTACATGACCCAATCCTAACCTTATATTGAGCAGTCAAAGATAGCAAAAAAATTCATTGTCAATTCCAAGTTGCAATTGCACTTGTTTGGCACCAACAAAGGCACCTTATATCGCGTGCGCAAAGTAACTAATAAGTGCCTGATTGAAGTTTTGACTTCCATTAGTCCAGCCAAGGCCAGAGCAATTTTCTGGGTTTGAATGTCCAGGGTTTAGTTGGATTCCCTTGAGGATGAGCAGGAAATACTTCTAGACAAAAGATGCTCTGTGGCTGAACTGCTTCTTCTGCATTCAGTGCCGCTGCACTGCTGCAGCTGCTCTAGCCCAGCTACTAATAATGTTTTTGTATGTCAGCCCTGGCTCCCAATAAAGACAAGGACATTATTCTTAAATGACATGTGAAGGTGTGATAATCAAGGCACTGCATTCAGTCCTGGTAGGGATTTTGATAGTGCTGCTTCTCTAGATTATATCACAATCTTTTGTTCAGGTGCCACGGTAATACGCGGAATGTAATTTGCAAACAGGCAAATGAGAATTAACAACATTGAGATGCAATTTTTAATGTATTTGGGCATCAGTGAAATTATAACCATTCTAATAGAGACTGACTGATGATTCTAGAAATGTTATGCTGATCAGTGAATGCTCAAACCATTCACCTGATTCAGAGTCTGTAACAAGCACTGACTTCAAAGGGATTTGAATCAGACTTTCAGGATTTGCTATGTTAACTGTGAATAGTCCACACTTCACTGGTATTGAAAAGCACAGTCATTTTCAGCCAACCTTCTCCTTCCTTATACCTTGCAGGGTTTACAGTGTATTGCAGGTTATTACTTGTTTTTATTAAATCCACTTTGAAGCCTGGGGCTAAATCCTAAAGTCCTTGCCCAGCCCTTCCCTTCTTCCCTCAGACAAACATCCCCACTGCCTGCAACCGGAGCCTGAAATCAGAGGAAGTAGAAATAATCGAATCTGCTTAAATTTAACATCAGCTTTCTGTTAACTGGTTTATCATGCTGTACCTTTATTCACTGGATAAACGTACTTTATAGTAGTATTATCCTTTATGGGCACTAATAAGGAGGGAGGGATTATACACAGAACTTTTTTACTTGTTCTGTAAATTCGATCATGAAGTGTTTCCACCAAAGCAGATTTTATTGAAGCTATTACTTATCTTGTGATTCAGCCAGTGCAGACCTATAAGATCTGCAAAGTTTACAAGGTGCTAAACAATGCCCAAACCAACCAGATTAGCTGAGATAGATGTCAGGGTAATTATAGGCAGTAATGCCTCCACAGAGTCCTGAATGTTCAGAATGAAGACAATGTTTTATATTTAAAGGATCAGATAAGATATTGTCTATCCTTCCTGGAATCAAAATTGAATACGAATTGTTTATTAAAGTTTGAAATGCTGAATTAAACAGTAATTCCTCTAAACCTACTGGAAATCACTATTATTAGGCCATCAACACACTCAGTGCCCCACTAAGAACAGAGCTGCAGTGGTAAGGAGTGCTACAGAAGCAGCTGCTGTCTGTCCTGAGCAAGGATTGCTGGGACCAAATGAACTAGGACCTCCACCTTTTCCACAAGTATTATTTGAAAATTATTTCCTTTACTGAGCTCCTTTCTATTCTGTAGTAGTTTAAACCCCTCTCTTTCTCATCCACCATTGCCTTGTGTCCACTCCACCAGTAGCTCCCAGCATCTGAGTGTGTGAAGTGTCTGAGCACCTGTTTTCAAGAGCAGCATCTGTGCATGCAAAATCTGCATGCTCTGCCCCTCCTCACCACTGAGGGTGGTGCAAAGGAATTCTGTAACTGCCCCACAGCACAGAAAGCACCTCCCAGTGCCAAGGGCTGCATGGGGATTGCCCATTCTCCTTATCTGGGACCAGAAAACATGAGGGAGTCGTGTTTCTCACATAATCTCTTCCACACACACCGAATGAGACTCCAGTGGTGGTCCCAGAGCTGCTGAGTGCTGCTGTGGGGAGTGGAAGGAGAGACAGACCACTCCTCTCAATCAATGGCTTCCCTGGCAAATAGGGCGTTGACAGCACTCAAGGAGGTTGATTTCCAGTGGGGAAAAAGTTCTCTCTTATGCTGAACTTAGGGACCATTTAGCAAGTGACAATACCAGGATAAGGAAATTGCACAGTTCTGCTTTGGCTGAAATAACACTCAGGTGAAACATACATTAAAAAAAAAAAAAAAAAAAAAAAAAAAAAAGGACCTGGCAAACAAAAATTCCCATCTTTTCCACATTTTAAAAAATAATTTTTTGGATTTCCTTGAGTCTATAAGAGACTGTTCATGTCACCTATCATTGATTTATGTGTGCCTGGGTATGAGGGAAAGAGAGGACCTTTCATTTCCATGCTAAATGGAGGGGGAATGAAGGAGATTATTGCATAAACCCCCCTATGCCTGCTGCAGTTACACCTAAGCTGTAATAAGTGAATAGACCCATACAGGCTCACAATTACCTACACATTTTTTAATGAATACCAACACCTTCAGGGGAAATCAGAATATTTTAATAGACAAAATCATTTCAGTTCAGTGTAGTTGCTATAGAAGTTCATCACTTGCATGTCTATCATGATGTTGGAAAGCTTTTTAAAGAAGCAATGATAAGTGAAACCATGAATAGAATGGTTAAAATTGAACCTCGTCAAGCAGCTGATAGAACAGAAACATGCCAGTTAATTTCCAGAGGCCTTTAGGCATGTATTTATTACTTGATTTCTAATCAAAATTATATACAGAACAGCAAAAAGTGCAATTACAGGTCTGTTGTGATACAAAACAAGTCCAAAAAACTATGGATAGTTGCAGCTGCACATTTCTAAACTAATATACTTACATGCTGCCAAGACTAATACACTTTATTTGATTTCTGGCTGCAAAAACCAATGATATATGTTAACCTGGTATCTGATTTTCAGCAAGGATACCTAAGCACTATTTAACACTGACAGTTATAGATAGCTTAGCATTTAACTGGAGTCTCCCTTGACCTCAATTACCACATTAAAATATTGTTAACAAATTTAGAGTCAAATTGGCATTTATTATACAAGATTAGGTTCACTCTGAGTAATTTACATATTGTCATCAGGTCTGCCAACTGCTTACATCTTCATGTAGTTTGAGGAAAGCAGCCAATATTATCAGGGCAGATGTGATGACAAATAATAAAGTTTTGTTCCCATGACAAAGTTGAATTTTCCCTTTGACAGTAATAGACAAGGACTCTACCCACTAAAGTTTTTATCCTACACACTGCCTGCATCCTTTGAACCACAATTTAAAGAAGTAATATATATAAAGAGGAAAATTTCTATAGTTTTTGACCCATATGACCAGTTTTTCCATAGTTTGAAGTGGTATGTGGGACACTGTAGCCTGCTGCTTTTGTGGAAGTGATTGTTTTCTTACATATTTCAGTTTCAACATCAGTATTGCAGGTAACATGATACTAAGTCTGCGTCTCATAATTTCACATGCTTATGTGTGCAAGGTGACACATGAAAGATGAGAATGAAAATGTGTTCACACTCATGTATGAAATACATGAAAAATAAAATGCATATGTATGCGTTTCACTTGTGCCTCTTAGATTAACAGATTTTCCGAGATTTAGAATTGATGACTGTCTCCTGTTTCAGCCTTTTTTTGTGCCCTTTAAATTTTAGTCATAAGGGAATAAGTCACAGAGCATTAGTAATCTAACTTTGATCAGCCTTGGAAGTCCCATGGGGAAAAGTCATGAAGCCTCTGCTCAGTTTAAAGTCGATCCCTAATCAGACAAAATGCCTAATAATTTCAGTAATGATTTTATAAGGACTCAGGGATTTGCTCTACTCTTACTAAGCAATGCAGAAGAGAGATCATAAAGTATTTCCAGTTTGCCCTCAATCTAAAAGGATATTTAGTGCATTAGGGAAGATCTCATAAGAAATGCTTTCTTAAAGGCAGATTCGGCAGTCTGGGAGATTTCCAAGGTATGTAATCCCTTTAGCAGAAACATCAATTTATCTCAGCATGCTGTAAAAACCATAATAGCAAACAAAACTACAAATCCAGAGATCAGTTTCTGCCTGATATTCAGCCTTAAGTGTTTTTTGAGACCTGCAGACACTGACATTCTTTGGTTCCTTCTAAAAATTATTTAGCTTGCTTTCATTGTAAATCTTTGAAATTGCATGCAATTCTATGGCTGGCCTGCTCAAACTGCTTATATTATGGCTGCATATTTGCAATGCTTTCATTCCAGCTTACCCAGCTTTGTAGATCTGACATTTCTTAATCTTGCCTGTATTTTCTTTTTTTTTTTTTTTTTTACTTCTTAAAAGGAAAAAGGGTTTTAGGGTAAACTAAAGGAGAAACTTTGTATTGAAGTTTGTAGAGGTTCTCAAAGAACTAAATCTGTGCGAAGACATTTTCTACATGAATCTGTCAGAATATGGAGACCTTTTTGAAGAGAAGTTATCACAAAATTCCCTGCAGACATTTCTACTTGCAAAAACCAAGATGCTCCTGCAACTCCTGAACTACCAAAAAAATCCAAAAGAAGGCATATTTTAACTCCGGCTGAGGTGCTGACGCCAAAGGAGACTCTGGAGATTTAAGGAGGGTCTTTGGGTTTAGAACTGGAGTCATGTAGGAGTTTTGCTAGAAAACCTTCACATTAGTCAAATCCAAATCACTTTGTGCACATAGAGATAGGTTGAAATAACTGTTGTTAGTTGTCTGGGGTTTTTTTGCTGTTTTTTGGATTTTTGTTTGGGTTTTTGGTTGTGTTTTTTTGTTGCTTTGTTGTTGTCTGGGTTTGTTTTGTTTTGTTTTGTTTTTGGTTTTTTTTTCCTTTTTAATAAGGAAAACTAAAATATCTCGAAAGAGTTATTCCTATTACATGCTTAAAATTTGCAGGTTTACACAAAAGAAAGATTGCATGAGTGAAATTAGAAAATTATGCAGACATTACAAAAGGTGAGAAACTCCCTTTTATTTTGACAGCATATTCTCTGTATAAGGAGCCAGAACCCTCCAACAGCCTCATCTCAAGGGGCTGTGTTCAAAGTTATGTTGAGGAAAAAAATCAGACAATATTCCAAGTAGTGAAAATTTTTGTGTAATATTTGACTCTCATAAAGGACTTGAGGAATTTCTGGCCCATCAATCAAAAGAATTTCAGAATGTGTGCAACTGTCAATAGTTTGATCTTACAACTATTATTTTTGGCCTTCCCTGAGGACAAGACTGGAAGTCTCTGCAGGTTTTTCACAATCATATTTAGAGCCAAGCAGGATGCCACTGAGTTAGTGGCTTGTTCCACTTAGGAATTCCTGGTCTTCTGGAGCCTGGGAGACTTTGTTAATTTAGATAAAATTGACAATTGACAATTGACAATAAAAAATAATATAAAAATAAAATAAAGTAATAAAAAATAATAAATAAATAAACAAATAAAATTAATAATAAAATTAGTGGCCTCTGTGCAAATAGTGGCCAAAGGCACCTTGGTATACTTCTATTTAACTACAATGAGGTAAACTAAAGTACTTTCCAGAATATAGTTTAAGCAAGGAACATTAAGAACAAATGTCACAGTAACTACTTTCCTGGAAATGTTATATACTGACTAATCACTGGTGACTGGACAGACACAGTGAATTTAGTAAAATATATATCCATACATAGTAAATGTACTGTGCTACAGAAATCCCCTTAATAGACTCAAACCTCAGGCTCACCTGGAGCACTAGTGCATTGTCAAACCTGCTGCTGGCCTCACTGCAAATGTGACTTGGCAGAAAAATTGCTTCCTGTGAGCTGAAATAGCTGCCACGGCTGGTTGCTGGATCCCAAACAGTACACAAGACCTCTCTGACATTTTCAAATAGTACCACCTTCTTTGGTGAACAGAGACCTGGAATTCACCAGCTGAGGCTTTCTCTCCCAGGATCCCATACAAGCAAACCCCCTTCAGTTTGGAATAGGACCCAACAGAAGCCAGTTTACAGCAGGGTTTGCCAGTGGATTAGTATTCAGATGCATTATTCTGGATTCCCTCTTTCAACCAGGCATTTTTCACAAGTCCTTGATCTTCCTAGTCCTCAGGAAAGCTGATGTCCTTATACACATCTCGAGATTTTCAGTGGAATTTAATGTGCTTGCTGAAAATGCTCATAATACAGAGCATAAGTGCCAAGTCACTACAACAGTGGCTGGTGTAGCATTGCAGTAAGATTTATTGCTTGCTATTTGAAATGTGAATGTGTGCCTCCACACAATCTCTGAGGGACCAGACAGTTCTTATACAATTACAGTGCCATCCTATACACCTCAGCATCAAACCTCCTGTAGATCAACATCTCTTACTATAAAATGCAGTGACTTAAAACTGTATGTTGGGCAGTTTATGAAACTCCTCTCACTCTTTAAATAAAGGGTCCTAAAACATACCCTATAGCTTAACCATTTCAAGCCAGGAGATGTCATTCCAGGGCCCAAGGCTCTCACAGAGAAAGCTATTGCAGCAATCTATGGGCTGAAAGGAAGATAACTGTCTTTCCTTACCTTTCTGTATAAAAGACTTCAGTGAACATCACAGAAGCTTTTCAATTTTACTGAAAAACCTCATTACTTCTTTTTATTGCAGACTTAGTGGAGCCTTCTTTTAGAAATTAATCATATGATTAACTATGAGATGGTCTTTTAATACTGTATATACCATATATTGCTAAATGTCCTTCTTGACCCTTTATTTGCAACTTGGGTATTCTCATAGGACAGAAAATAAGAGACAAATCAATGCAATAAGATATTTCATCCAGGGCTTCCTGCCCTACCTTAAACTCACATTATTTTAAATCTTATTATGCAGGGAAGGTATGGGATCAAGTTCACAGCTGTCAGAAGCCATTAGAGTCAGTGGAACTCTACCTGCTTATTCTATCAGGGAATCTGGCCAACATCAAACGTTTTATTTTTGATTACCTTAACACCTTAAACAGGGGAAGTTTTGCAATACAATGGAGTTAAAACATCTCCACGTTAAAGACACTGCCCAACACAAGATGCACAAACTTTAGAAGCAATGAATCTTCACAAGACGCTGCAGACAGAAGTTATCAGTGTTATTCAGAACAGAAAAAATGGGAAAAAATCTCCAACCCAGACATAAGTTCCATTATCCTGGAACTCCTATATCTATGTGTGAGCTGCACAGAAAAGAGATCTTTTCATCTGCTTTGCCCTTTGAGTGGCAGAGCTGCTGTAGCCAGTGTTGCAGGAAATCCAATCTGCAAATTCCAAACGGATTCAAGTGTTTCTCCTGGAGGAGTGGCACTGCATGAGCCCATCCCCACCCCACACTGCAGCAGCTGTTCCAGGACCCTCTTTCAGTCCTGGTCATTACCCAGAGTTGGAGCATTTGTCAGTCTAAGTGAAGCAAATGTCAGCCAAGATATCTGCAGCATCTGAGCGCTTTTTTCACCGCTTGAAGTCACAGAATATGAACCTTGCTCTGGGGGCTCTAGAGACTCTTTGGGAAAGGGATTTTGTTATGTATTTACACTGGATCCCGGGGCCCAGGCAGTGATCCTGCAGCCCTGCCACCTTCTTCCCTGTGCTCCAGGCATGCAGCTCTCCCCCGAGAAACTGGGCATGTGGTTGCTGAAATTCTATTTGAATTGGAGTAATGTTTTTAGCCAAGGTGAAACCCTCTCCACTAACCCCCAGAGCCTCTGAGGTTACTTTTTGCTACTTCAGAAATTCTACAAGACTCTACTTGCTTTAATCAGCAGCTCTGCCTAATGGCCAAAGCAGTCCTCTAAGGGAAAGAAATGAAAGAGTTCTGAGACCTATTGAATATTTTTCAGACTTTTCCATTGGGTCAGCACAAGGAATTTTAGGGTTTTAGTAATTAGGGTTTAGTTTTTAATTGTAGACATTTCAAATAGAAATATTTCATTAAATACATGTGAAGCTTATGCTAATATTTTTTTTTTAGTTTATATCCAGCATATTCAGTGGAGGATTTATACTGACATATCTCAGATACGATTTTTTAGCATGTCTCAGTTTACGTATTTGTAGACTAGCCACACTAATCAAAGGTATGCAAATCTATGAGGGCAGATAGGTGTGTGTTTAGACATCTGTGCCAATCTACCATGAATTTTCCCTGACAAAAACTTAAAACACCTATGTTCTTTTATAAAGTTGACCTGGCACATGGAGGTGATCACTGCTCAGCACTGATTGTGTCTGAGAAAAGTACTTATAAAAGTCCTTAAAATATTAAGTTAGGTATCTGCTGTTGATATAATGTTGTAATATAATCTGTTATGTGCAGATATTTAGGAATTTCAAAACAGTGTAGGGAAAAGTCAGCATCATTATTTCTTTACTTTAGAACCAAGTACAAATACAAATTGCTGACTTGAAATACTGCCTGCTAATCTTCAACCACTTGTGCATTTTCACAGGACTGCAGGATTCAGCTGGGCTGAAATGCAGAATTTGTTGTGGGCTGGGTACTGCAGTGAGAGCCAAGACATCCCTAGAGGGGTTCAGCACCTGGAAAGAACAACAATAATGTTCAGCATGTGGGTAAGGGGAAAAAATTCAGCCCCAGGAGTGGGATTCTCATCTTTCCACAAGTACAAAACAGGGACATCTCTTCTGAAATCAAGCAAGGTTGATCAGAGAGAGAGGAAAATCAGACTTTGATGTATAAACCCAACATGGATTACTTTTGCAAAAACCTAGCTACCTTTACTTTTTACCCAGTGGAGACTGTATCCAAATCTGCTGCTCACCGTAATGTGTAGTATACAGAGATGTGAAAGCTGATGCAAGTGAATATGCATAGTCCTGGCAATCCTAGTTTATTTTAGTACATTGCAAGACAGTCCAATATTATCCACTTCAGTATAAACTTGTCTTTTCAGCTATTTCTACAACGAATGAAGTGTGCCTTCTATTGCAGTCCTACTCAAATCCATCTATCATTTTATTGACCTGCCAAGGAAAAAAATGCCCCTTCTTCCAGCTCACAGATATGAGTTCTTCATGACCACAGCTGAAGATATTTAGAAAGCTGTAGATGCTTCTTCTGTATGTAAATACATGATGCAAAAGAAAGAAAAAGGGACAAGTGTCCTTACAGGAATTGTGTCCTGCAGAAAACAGGGACTTGGTCAAGGAACAAATCCTTACTATAAATTAAAGAACCCAAAATCATAGAAGAAACCCAGCACTGACAGAGAGCTTGGAAGAGGAGCTGAGCAGCACATAAGACTTGCCAATCTTTGCTCTAGAGCAGCTGAGCCTGGTTTGTCCTTGGCCCAAAGCACCACGTGAGCGCCTGCCCCACTGCATTTGCGTGGCTTGTCCACAGCCTTAGATCCCCAAGCTCAGATTCACCACACCTCTTTCTTGGAAGCTTCCTCTTCATCCTATATCACCTCAGGCCTGCCTTGGAAAGGCACTGTGGGCAGGGATTCTCCAGGACAATGTGGGATTTTCTTCTTGTGGGAGGAAGAGTCTCCTCTGTGGGTGGGAGGGGAGAGGTAGGAGCCACATCATCCCACTGTAGCAAGCAGTCCACAACGCGCCTGCAGCTCATGGAGCTCTGCTGGGCAGAAGTGAGTGACTGGGGGCAGTTGGTGAGATTTAGGAGATGTTTTATTAACCCAAGCCATCTCTTTCACTAATGCAATGTAAGGAATATCAGTTGGCCATAGAAGACAAAACACACCTTTAATATAGGCCAGTTGGCCAGAGGTGACATGAGGTTCACTTTGTTAGCAACACGGACCTTTCAGCTGTGCTCTTGCTCCTTTTTACAAATTCTGCATAACTAATTTTTAAGTTTCTGATGCCATGAATTCTTTTAGTGTCTTCCAAGCTTGGTGATGTATGTTAAGTTTCTTACCTATAAACTTTTTGGGGTTCCTCACCCATTTGGTGTGATAGATGGGTAAGAACATGCAACAGAAAACACAGAATACAGGGCTTTGATGTTACCAGCATTAAACCCATACTTGTACTTTACCAGTCACAAAACCCCTGGCCCAAAATGATACATCAGCATTTTTCACAGAATGCTGCTGAAGGGAGACAGGGTATTAGTCTGAGTAAGCTGTACAATTTGTCACAATTTTTTGTGTGACCGTGGTCACACCATTTCATTTTCCCATTCACCTTTCCAGGCAGTCAGTAAGGAAAAATAGCATATCAATATTTTTCAGAGCTGGATATTAATGTTTGCAGGATATTCAAATATTATTGGAATGGGACAGTTTTATTCCTTAGATAGATGAGTATCAAATCAAGAAAAAGCTAGATATTCAGATTTTCTATGCTGATTTAGTTCCTTAGATGAATTTAAGTTTCCTTATAAAATCCTGAAAGTCCAGTTTCTCCTATGGCATGAAAACATTGTCCCTTTAAAGCAGTGATCTTTTGGCAGCAATCCTTAAATTCTAATTAATGACCTTTTGTTTGATCTCTTCCCCTTTTTCATTCCCAGTACCTTTCTTTGAGGTTTTTTTACCTAGCAGCATCTCTCATTTCTGACAGAGATAGCATAAGGCTGGCTGAGAAATTCATCTCTACCCAGCAGTACAATAGGGAAACCCAAGCTGTCTTCTTACTACTGACAGAGAAACCTCAGTTCTGGGTTATGTCCCTATCATGCCTTTGCTAAATTTGTAGTTGAAAGAAGGGTACAATTTGAAACTTAAAAATCAATGATAATTTTTTTGTCTTTGTACAAATTATCTTTAAATGAAAGACTCAATTTTGTCTGATATCATACTGATTGGAAATCCATTTTTACCAGCAAAAGTATTTTCAGGTGTCTCACAAACTCATCCTTAAAAACCCAGGTCCCAATTGTTTTACAGGAGAGGAACATTTATCTCCACATACATAAAGATTTAGATATTAAAAATTCAGAAAAATCAGAAGTGATGTGTTGATGGAAATTTTAAATAAGCTTTGAACAACTGGACATCTATCCTATTGCAGATTTGTGAAAATAGGAGAAAATAGGCACAAATGGGATTGTTTCAAGATCTTTCTCACTGCAGATGTACACAGTACAACACAATAAATCTCACTGAGATTTGTAATCTCACTGAGAGGAGCAATGACAACATCACACACACATCTTTCAAGTTATAAAGTGTGTAGCTGGCTGGCACACACTCCTATCCTCCCCTGCTGCTCCAGTCTTTACAACTGCACAGAAAACCCAGGAGCTGAACATATGAACCCACCAATTCAGACTCTGCCCTTCTTTCCTTTTCTCTTAGCTGGAGTTCAAGCAGGAACCAAATGAACTGCTTTGAACTCAGGCCCTGAGCCAGCATCATACTCACATGTCTTCTCAGCAGCACTCAAGTCCATACTCTCTAAATGTACATATTTGGGACCCTGCTTCAAGATAATTTCCTACATCCTCTGACCTTCTTTAACACTTTCGTTTTGGCTCCACCTTCTCTGATTAATAAGAGAAAACACCCCATTTCTTTTTCTTTCGTATTTACAAATCACACCGGGTTTTCTCTACATCTGCTGGCTCTCACAGCCATCTCCCGTCATCTCACCTCACCACTTTCTTGATTTTTTAAAGGAGCACTTACATCCTCTTCTGTATTGTCCTTCTTAGTTTGGTTGAGCTTTCCAGAAACCTCTGGAAAGCTACAGAGAGATTTTAACCTAAAAATCCGTGTAAAAACCTTGTTTTGTATGATGCCAGCCAGGCCCTTTATAGAATGAGCTCAGGCCTATGCTGAGCTACTGTGTAATGGTCTGGCCCAAGGCACCTCAGCCTCCTGCCTGCTCCCTGGCTGGACATAGCACCAAGCACAGGATCTGGGATCAGCAGTCATCCATCTTATGATAAGACAGTTAATAGTGGTCTAAATTAGCCTCAGACATGCCATTGATTTGGTGATGCTATATGATCTGCGTGGCACTAGAGCATATATCTATCTCCAGATGACTTCAGTGGTTTTTTGCCCATTCCAGGATTCCTCACCCCTCCAAATCTTTTCCCTCTAACTTACAGAATACAGGTCAGTTCAATTCTTCTTTATAAGTCATACTTCCAAAACCTTAAATCATGTATTTGTTTGCCTTCCACTGCACTTTTACAAGCTCAGTCAGCAATGTCCTTCCTATAATACATTGCAGAATTGCAGATACTCCAAATGGAACCTGACTAGTGATTTTCAAAGTGGCAGAGTAACTGTAGTAGTAACAGCACACATTTGCTTGCATTTGTACTTCTGCCAAAGTTTTCTGTTCAGGACTGTATTTGAATCTGTGGTTTTCCAGAGCTAGAAAGGAACTGATGCAACTCTGAATGCAAAAGTAAACGGCCTAAGCCATAATGGTAGGGATTCCTTCCCAAATACATTTCTCCAAAGCTGGCAAAACCCCTTTCAGAGTAATTCCCATGTCTAATCCCTTACAAGCAAACTTAACATGCTGAATATATCCACAGCAGTGATTTTAGGTGTTGTAAGAAGCATCAATATTAAATCAGTAACATTCATACCCAGTTAATCAAACGTATCCAGAGCCAAAACCTCAGAGTGACTCTAAGGGCTTCCACCCTCTTTGATTTCCTATTCTTTGGATAAGATGCACACTACAATCTCTTTAGTAAAAATCCCTTAGAGAACTTTGCAACAGCCCTTCAGTACAACACTCTGGCTCAAATCCATCTGCTATAATTATATTTCATTATCAATAGCCTCTCCTTCACAGTCTTACTCTACCAATCTGTAATACAATCTAATACACAATGCCTAGGAGCTGCTGCATTATACCTTGCAGAGGGCATAATTTCAATAACAAGGATATTAATCCTAATTTGAACATTGCTTAAATTGATGTTTTAGGGAAAAATAAACCACACAGAACCACTGCTAATGATCATCACTTCTCTCCCAAGATTATCTCTCTGTGGATGGGTTAACTGTTTAGTCCTGTCAGAGATTACCTACCCCCCATAACTCCCAAACTTGATGCAAGTAGGGGTTTCTTCACAGTCTGTGTGTTTACCTGTTGAGATGGCATGATGCCTGGCTGCTCACAAGTTGGTCAGACACATCCCCTAAGACATAAGTTTCCAGGGAATATGAAAGCTTAGACAGGAGGCCTAGATAACATTTAAGTGCCATCACTTTTACAGGAAATCCTTTCCACTGTGACAGCTCTGCCACATTGGTGTCACATCCCTCTTTACACTTCATCACGCCTGTTCACACTTTGGTGCATTGATGAATCAATTAAAGCATTTTCTTGGCTTTTTCTCTCTTCCTTTTGCATCAATTTGGGACAGTTGGCTCACAGCATGACAAAGTTTCACATCTAGATTTTCAAACTTTTCCTGGAAGCTAACAGGAATACATGTTCCACATGTAAATTAACCAGTATAGGTGGAGTATTTCTCTGGCTCTACTCTGTTTTCTTGCAAGTTTCACAAAATGGTGTCTCTGATCTCCCAGAACAGGTAGACTGAAAGGAGTATCTGGTTTACTTTTTATGAGTATGGGTCTTGCAACAACTACTACTATTCAAAGCGATTATGTTTGCATTGTGTGCTAAAAATACTATATTGCTTGTGTCTGTTCCAAAATTTGGAATTCTTAATGCATACACATTAAACTCAGAACCTAATTTGGTTAACTTGAATTTTAGGAGTTATACATGCCCAGAAATCCCAATTCAATTAGAAGTACTTCAGGTTCTTGACAGCTTGGGAAACATAGCTTCTTCTTCCTAGATGTTGAAGCATGAGATAGAACCTACATTTAGGTAACCATGTTCAGAAATGCTCCTATTATTGAGGTTACCATGCACATACCACTGTAAAACATGCACAGCCTTTTAATACCTGGTCTATAGAATGTCAAGTTTTCCTAATTATCAAAACATATTGGCAGATCTCCATGAAAATTAGACTAAAAAAATTCCCATCTTCTCAAGGTTTTAAAAACTGCTTAAAGACAGTAACTCCAGAGAACTCTCTGTCTAGCTGAAAGCTTGCCCGCTTTTGAAAGTGTGGGATGGAATCTCCCCCAAAGGGGAATGAATGGGTCTCAGATCTGTTCTAGTCACACTGTCATTGCAGAACCAGCTCTAGGACTTCCAGGACACAGAAGAAGGCTCCTCACCTGTGTTTACAGATTATACCTACATAAATACAGACACACACATGTGCCTTTATATATGTACACACAAATCAGAAAAAGAGTGCGAGAAAATAGAGATATTTTGCATAGCAATACTTGAAGGAAATATATGTCCACTCGAGTTTAGTATTATGAATATCCACCCTAAATTATATTAGCTTTGTCCAAAGATTTACCAGTGCCACTCAAAGCTCACAGAAACTGTACTGCTGAGACCATGACAGTACCTGTATAAAAATATGCAAAGTAATCCACTAATTAGTGTTTGAATGTGTAATCCTTTACTAGGTAAGAAGCAAACTAAAATATGCTCTTTGAATACAGCTACACTGTCCTTTAAAAAGAAGGATTTTTATGCTATACTACTTTTCATATGTGAAGTATAGGCCTGTCATAAAAATTAAATGTTTAATACTACATTTTTTCTAATGAAAGTTGACCCTACTATCTACTAGTAAGTTTACTAAAAGTGTTTTCGTGATGGATCCAACCCATAGCATGCAGCTTTGCAGCATGGATTTAAAGATACAAATTTTAGCCTAAGCATGAATAAAACTGTTACATTAAAATATTGAAGTCTTTCCTAACCTGTTGCAGCTGCAAAGAGACATTCTAAGCCTTTTCCGCAACAGTTTTTCAAGAAGACAAGGTAAAAGAAATTTGTGTTAAAGCTTCTGTAAGATCTAA
This sequence comes from Poecile atricapillus, assembly GCF_030490865.1. Classification (NCBI taxonomy): domain Eukaryota; kingdom Metazoa; phylum Chordata; class Aves; order Passeriformes; family Paridae; genus Poecile; species Poecile atricapillus. Next base: position 12,552,796 of record NC_081259.1, read on the forward strand.
TTACTAAAATTAGGTATTTCCCAATTAGACAAGAAAGCACTTCCAGGAAAAGTGACATGTGAGTGTTTACTTTCTATTTAAAGAGTTTTTTGATTAAAAGATATTGAAACCGATAACACAACAAAATTAGGTTTTGCTGTGATGGTCAAGTTAAGGTTTACGCTGTTGCTAGGATATACTGCCCTATCACAGCCAATCTTCATGGTGAAAATTGGTGCCTTAATTTCCCAGTGGTCCATGCTACTTCTGACTTAGGCCTCAGTCTGGTTAATCATGCTGTCATTCTCACTGCAGATTGCCTTTTGACATCTTCATCTGCAAAAAGATTCTGTAGTCAAGTCTGACTACAGTGAGTCAATTCAGTGTTTCACTGGTGGTCAAGACTGAACCAGTGGTCAAGTTTCTCGTGAAAAGAAGAGATTCATGAAAGGATGAGGAATACTGTAATTGAAGTTATTTTGCTTGGCAGAGGCAGGCATGGACCATACTTGAGCAAAATGTAATTGAAGCAATGATCCCATTTGGGTCCTGGTAGTGCCATGTCAGGAGCCATTGGGGCTATTCCAGGAGTCAGGAGACACAGTCTGACTCTGCTTGAGCTGCTTTAAATAACAAAGCAAAGTGGCTTCTGATTTACACTTGAGAACAGAAGTGAGAATCCTGCTTGGTATTTCCTTATCTCAAATGACAGATCCTGTTGAGGATGTGTGTTTAAGCAGTTTAGTTTCATTCCCTAAAAATTACTTTCTCAGATTTTGCTGTGATTTCTATTATAGTGTTCATAATGTGTGATCCATTGGTGTGAAGGATCACCTGTATAAATTCCTTCACAAAGTTGCAATTGACTCTCTCAGCTACCTGCAGATTTGCTCCCTCTAAGGGACTTCCATGGTGTTGTGAAATGTGAGATATGCCCAACAGAGCATACCCTGCAAAGACGTGCCTGCTGTCAGTGCTGTTCAAAAGCCTTTCTGAGGATGAGTGACAGGTGTCTTTACCAGAAGAGAAACATAAAAAACTCTGCAAGATTCAAACAAGGTGACTTCTAACAGGCTGAAAAGCAGGCATCTGTCTGAGGAATAAAACTAACCTGTATGTTATACAAGATAAGAAATTAGTTCAGTTAGAAAATCAAAACAGACTGTAATTAACACATAATTATATCCAAACAACATGTTTGTTGTTTTTGTTTTTTTTCCTAAACATGTTATTGCTTTCACTGCCCTATAAGTTTAATGTGTCCACAAATTACATTAGATCCCCATTTCCACCAGAGAATATGAGCAGATGTCAAAATTATACCAGTGGAGAAATGCAACAAAACACTGCAGTGTTTTGCTATAGGTAGGAATGAACAGGAAGCATTTTAGTATTTTGAATAATTTATTGATGCTTTTGAAAAGCAGATGTGCTCTCATTAACACTGTCTCTCTGCCCTCACCAGCAAGATTTCTTCTGGTGCCAGTATTCTACTATTTTTTCCCACAATTATAAAAGTAAACCACTTACTACAGAAAACTGCAGAGAAACAGTACAGTCAGCCTTGCAGAGGATTTCTCAACAAGTACTATTATTTTATTAGACAAGAGCACAAAGATCATCTTATGCTCTTAGCACTTTCCTTGATACCTGGCAGGTATCCTAGCTGTGAAGATATCAATTACTGGTGGGGGAAAAAATTCCTTATTTGTAGTTTATCAAATCAGCCAAACCCTGCTGCATAAGAACTTGAAGTTTGTAGAAAACAATATAGCCCAAATGAATGTGCCTAATGTAGGAGCTAAAGGGAAGCACACAGATTTACAGGATACTAGAACAGGAAGGTGAGCATGGGGTTGATTGGAAGTGTGGCTAATAAAATAACTCAAATTATTTGGAATATATAACCCAAATGCAGAGTGAAACACGAATCTCAGTCTAAAGATTCTGCTTTACAAATATACAAAGTGGCAAATAAAAGCATGCATGTTTAACAAAGCATAGAAAGCTGCTTGGCCAAAGAGTTTCCAGAACGGATTTCCAGTTAATATCATTACAATTCCTCTGCTAATTGATATAATCTCACTAGTAAAGGCACTGCTCCTGTTTAAAGCCAGGCTAACACCAGTATTATCCCTCACATATAATATTCACACACAGCACATATGCAACAGTGACATACATGTACTAAACTCTGAAACCAAGTGATAAATTGCATTTCTCCAGCACCTCTGATCGCCTCACCTGCACTCTGCCCACTAATCCATCTTTGCCAGGACTACCACTAACCTTCCAAACCTATCAGTCGCTTGCAGACAACCATCATTTTTTTCAGATAATAACCTGCTAAAAAAAATGTTTTTTTCCTTCCTACAAATGAGGAATTTGCCCCCAAAATGTATTGGTCTGAGGTTCAGGGCATTCTTGGAGCACTGACAAGTTTAAAGTCCAATATCTCAGAACACTTGAAGGTTAGAGCTGAGTACTTTATATAAATGGGGAAGAGGCACAAATTCACTCCCCTAATTGTTCAGTATAGGCTTGACCAGATGTAAAAGTTTTTATTTCAGCCACGGTTGGTTATAAGGTGTCAATTTTTCAATTTGCAGTGCTGTGAGACACAGGATGGCTCTCAGCTCATGTTTAAAACCTCTAAAGTTAATTATTCAGATTCTCTGCCTTGAAAGGCCTGTAAGATTAAGTTCACAACACTGAAGAAGGTCAATATAAAGGAAGTGAAGAGAAGGGCATACACACACACAAGCCTTAAAAGTTGCAAAATACATCTGCTACTGTGGCCATATGCTTCACCAATTTGAGTTTATTTACATCAAATCAACTCCAAGTACATCTGAAGTCTGTCACATGCTTGGATTTATTTTTTTTCCTGTGATTATTATTTTTTTTTTTTCCTCTGTGGCATAAACAAAATACCAGGACATACTGCCAACATTTCCATTAAGTGGGTGCATGTACAGAGAACTACTGAAATCAGGGTCTGTGCTCTGTCTCTGGAAGGCAGGCATTTCATATTGGGAACCTGGCCTAAGCAGCATTGCCTCCACTGTGCAGATAACACCAATGAAACCATTGCCTCCCTTCCACCTCTGGGTAATGTAATGTGATGGAGGGATATAGGACACCATAAAACATCAAACTGCCTTTAAGCACCCCAAAGCTCTTGCACACACTCCTAAGGAAAGCTTTGTCTGTCATCTCCTGATGTATGACTGGTGAGTTAGCACGATCCAGCCAGCTGGACCTGGGGGAGAAGCACACTGACACCTGCAGACCTTCTGGCAGATCCTTAGACCACTGGGACAGCAGTACAAGGGATGATGCAATTGACACTATCTATTTAATGACTGAAACAAGAAAATTAAGTCTCAGAATCAAGTTTTCTCATGACAGTATTTCACATCATATATGGCCAGCATATTTTACCTATATCTGTTTCTACAGAACTCTATGTGAGAGTTCAATACAGGTACAGGTCAATACCCACTGGGACAATTCTATGCAGGTCTTTGGTTTTGCACAAAGTTAATTAAAACGAATGTAAATCTCAGAAGAAAGTTAAGGTCCTAGTTGATATACATATAGGTCTTCTTCAGAGGACCTATATGTAGACCTAAATTCTACAGTCCTCGGTCTGTGTTTAATTTTAGTGAGAGTTATATTTCCATAGGACATACATTTCCACAAGATACTGCAAACAGACCTTATTTTATTTATCATAGAGGAGTGAGCAGTTAACAGAGCTGGGATTCACACCTTGAGATCAAAGGAGCAGAGATATTTGAAACCTGATTCTTATACCATAAAAATATCTGCTCTGGGACATGCGCCGTATGTTTGCCCTCTCTCCTCTCACAAGTTATATTCTGTAATAAAACCTTTATCTTCTCAAGATTTCCGAATATCATAAATTTACCAGAAAACTCTGCTTTAAAAGAAAAAAGCTAATACATTGAACTCTGGATGACATTGATTGACTTTTAACCTTTCCTGGGCTTTGGCATGGTAGCAGCATTAAGGTTAGTCATAGGCACAAAGGTATGTTTAGACTCCAAAAAAATGAGTAGGTACCTATGGACAGACCTTAAGCCAAACAGAAGGAAGGGATAAGAAATCTGTGACAAATAAACATTTTATTTGCTAATTGTTTAAACAGGAGTTGCTTGTAATTACCTAAGTTTTAATGGTTTGCTAAAGGAAACAAAGATTCTTAGCTAACACTTTGCTTTATTAGAAGTGAGGAGGGTTGTAAAAGCACTGTACTATTATCTGTGCCTTCCTTCATATGTTGTGATCATGTGTTCAGTAAATAGCACCCAGACTAAAAAGACCTTGTTGTGAAATCAAGCAACATTAACTCATTAAGTCAATAATTCATGGATTCTTTTATCTAAAGTGGCAACATCACACCATCAATTCACAAAACAGCCACTTCTCCGAAGTGTATGTGATGATAATAATGGATTTTCTAACAATACACTCTCAGAGCAAGGTCACTGCGCACAGATGCGGTGGACGCCATGATCTGACCTAGGTCAGCAAAACAAGCTTTATTATTGAACCTAATTATGAACTATCAAGATAATGGCCTAGTCTAAACTGTTTCCTTAGGGATTATTTAGAAACTAGTCAGCCATTTTAGGTTCAAATCTACTGTACAGCACTACCTTCCAAAGCAGAGCAAATGCTAGGTACGGTGTATGTACAGACATACCACACACCCGTTTCTGAATGTCCCCATAGCTGCCAAGGACAACTCAGGTGTGCAAAGCACATATTCAAACCAAACTGAACTCAGTTTTTGATGGGGGAAATCTAGTCAAGTGAAAACAGAAGGAAAAAATGCATGTTTACAAAACCTCATGAACATCCACAAAGGGGTAACAATCCAAATTTTGCTTTTGGTTTTGCTTAGGTCTATAATTAAAAGCCTTTTAATACATTCTTATAATAATGCAATACTAATAAGCCAAGAGAAACAAAGCAAAAAACTGTTTAGAATACCATTAACTGTTTTCAGACCCAGTACAGTAACATTCATGATATTTATAATCTATTTCAAATATATTCCATAAGAGAGATCATGGATGAAAAGTATTTCGTGCATCTTACATTTCCCATAACTTAAAATAATGCACGGGATCAATGCTGCCTAGCATCATTTTTGCTCAGCTTGAGGGTATTTTTACTTCTTTCCCCCACACCCCTAGAAAATAAAACACTTCAGCTGAGTTCACTTCTCCAGCCAGAAAAGTCATTAAAATGTTTCCTCCCCTTGTGTGCCTCACACTGTAATTCTCCCAGGTACATAGAACTGACTCATTATTATTTTATATTTCAGTCCATGTAATTATATCCAAGTTTCAGAAAGGAATAGTTCCTTGAGATCAGAGATCTTCTTTTGTTAGAAGTAAAGCCAACCTCTGAGTACTCCTAGCAGGGGAAAATTGATTCCCTCTATGATTCCCTCAATTATTTAAAATTATCTTGTTTTTATTTAAGGTTTTGATTCATATGATAAGAAGAGACCTAGTTTAGAGATGTTTGTTTTTCTAAGATCAGAGTTATGTTGCTGTGATAAACTTCTCACCTTTTCAGCTTCCAGTCCCAGTGAACCAGTCAACCTGTATGAATTAACATGATGTGATTGACCCTGTACCTTGCCTGTGGGTTTGTAATGAGATCCAACCCATGGGAAAACGTGTAGGGAGAAGGGAGGGGGTGGCTCAGCCTGAAACCTTTCCTTTAACTGGTTGGCCTGTGAACCCATGTGAACTGGATCTCCCAAAGAAGTCGTGGTTTGAAAGTAACCCTTTCAAATCACACTTGGAAAGGTTTGCATAGCTCTAGTGCTAATACACTGGGGCAATTTGCAGAAAATTTAGTATTCCTTCACTCCACACTGACAAAGACTGAAGGTTCACAAGCTCTAGGCCAAAAGGAGCCATAAGGGAAAAGCAGTTTTTCACAAAAATCAAGGTAAAGGAAAGACTTTGTCATACATTGATGGAGAGTCTTTAGGAATAAATGTAAGATGGAAAGAGGGGAGAAAAAGACTACTTTTGCAGGGGCACTGCTGGAAAAGAATATTTTTTTTTAAGAAACAGATTTTTCTCTATTTCATATCCTGAATTAGCCAGGCTATGTTTATTCTCTATTACACAGAATTCTATAGCAAAGCTTCTGAGTTTTTGTATAATTATTTAATACAGTCTGGAGGAATTTGAGAATTAGTTATCAATAGCTGCTTAGGAGAACATTCTGAAGTGTGTGAGTTAAAGGCTTTTTAGCAGCATTTTTAAAGATTTGTGTCATAATTTATATGCTTTTTCTATTAATATGGCAAGAAGAAAGAGCAGAAACGTCCCAATTAGAATTAGAGGCACTGGTAGCAGCATTCTCACATGAAATACAGGTTAGACAGCAGAACTGGATACCAGGTGTATCATGTACCAGCTGAGTTACAGAAAAAATATCAAGCCTTCCTTCCAAGTCCTAAAGGAGACCAAGCAATTATTTTACAAGAAGTTCAGGAAAAACAAACATCAGTTTAAAAAATAAAAATTCACAGGGAATTAGTGCCAAAAGAAAAAAAAAAAAAGAAAATCCTAAGCACCTGAAGTGCCAAGGAAGAAGCTGGAAACACCAGAAAAATGCTCAACAACTGAGAACATGAATGAGCAGAGGAAAAAAAAGTACTGCTGCACAGGGCTATAGTATTGTAAAGAAAACATGATGAAAGCAGTCTGAAAGAAGTTTTAAAAAAACAACCTTATTTTTAAATTAATATTTTGAACAAAATACCTAAATCTCCAAAAGATTCCCTTAGTACAAGGACTGATTGCTCCTCATTTGAAATACCATCTTCCAACAGAAAAGTTCTGGCTCTGAATTTAAAACCATCTGTCAGTGAAAGCAAATATTTGTGTTTAAATGGCTCAATAAAGAGAAGAACCAGTCCTGTTGTGGTACAGTCCTATTTACACCTTCACAATAGGAGCTCAGATATGTTTCAATGAGAGCTTGATCAATGTCAATAAATCTGGGACTCAAGTCTGTCTAGGCATCCAACCTACAACATTATTTTTGTACATGCTGTACTTCTACAATTCTCATGGATTTAATGAAAACAGAGAGCTACCAGATAATGTCCACATAGTTATCGAAATATAGTTTTAGACATCTAGTGGTAGGTAAATGAAATTTGAAAACAAAGTTTTTCTGCAATTCAACATTCTGGAGCAATCCTGCTAATTTTCACACCCCTTGCTTTTGTCCCTTTGCTCCTCACCTTGCCACAGTAGCACCACTTGCAGCAAACAGCTGGAAATGAAAACAGGTGAAAGCTGAGGAATGGCACAGCAGGGAGACTTAGAGCCAGTGTTTAATAAAGTTTTTGGGCACAAAAAATTCTTTCCTTCCATAGGAAATTGAATACCTCGGTTTTGCATCCTTGCACCAGCAAGCTGCCTCAGTACTTTAGATTTTTAAGACAAGATGATGACTTTCATTCTTTTGCAGTGTCCTACTTTCAGGAAGCTGTACATGGTTTCCCTGCCAGAGGCTGCAGGGAACGTGGTCTGTGAGCAAAATATCAGAGATATTAACAAGAATCTTCTCATTCATTTAATTAGACTTCATTGTTTTATTTGTGGAGCAATATAAAAACAGGGGGTGTGGAAGTTAGTGCATTGCTAATTAAAATTTCCAGAATCTTTCTACAAAGGTTATGTAAAATTGTGATAACTCCAAAGAGAATTTGGTACAGTAAATCTCTAAGATACAAATGATAGTGGGAAGCACTGAGCAGTTTTGAATAAACTATAAACATATTAGTCAATTGGATCTTTTGTGTGTGTCCTCACCCATCTGGTTTTACAGGCACCCCCACCTTTGGGAAGCAGACCAAGGCTTTTCCATAACCTCACAGTACACATGTGCTGAATCAGGCCAACACATCTCTTCATACATAAGTGCATGCAACAAAATCAATTGTCTGGAGCATTATCTGATGTAGCCAGCCAGTGGAAGGCACTTTACATTTTGTTTATGCCTATTCCTGTTCACTGTTTTAAAATAAAGCATCTCTAAATGGCGATAGCTTTTCACTATAATTCTGCTACATTTCTAGAGTCCAGATAAGGAAGGAAATGCTGAATAGACATGACTACAAAATGTTAAGAGGCAGAATACTATAGAACATTAAAAACAATGTGTCATTTAAATGAATTTCAAGGAATATATATTCTCTCTCTCTTACCTTGTCTTGACTACAATATTGAAAATAGAGGTAAGATTGAAAGGCATCAGGCCAATCCTTTGATAACAGTAAAGAGAAACTTCTTGACAGACTGGATTATACTTCTAACACTTCTTCCCACCTTCTTACAGTCCTTAGTTATTGCCAGATCCTTGCTGGAATCCACAGTTTTTATCTGATTGTGACTGTAGATAAGTATCAGGATAGTAGAGTTACCAGCTACAATAAGAGGATACACAGCTTTTGTGCTAATAAGCACTTCTGTTTAAATGTTAAGAGCAATTAGTCCTTTTGTGTCAACTATTGATTATGCAGACTGATAGACAAAAATCCCACACAGCCTCATTCTTCTTTCTCCTGGATTTCTAAAGAGCAAAACGGGCTTAAAGCAATTGTAAAGCAGAGTGATATTCCATCTTTGGAATCAAGAGCAGCTTAGCTGTTTGAAAGAGCAGCAGTGATGGGTTTGACTATGAGTGAGAAAAGCAATTTCTGATGTGTTTCTTTTTCAGTGTTATTTCATAAAAATACCCAATTTTGATACCAGTTTTCTGGAACAAGTATGAAGAAGGTTATTTCAGAAAAAAATTAAACTCTAAATAATTTTAGTTGTTTCTAATTACAACTTTTTTTGAAATTGACGTTTTGGACAGTTAGTCTACATGCATTCAATTTAAAAGTTGCTTTCTAAAGAATAAACACAGTTCAAAGTTTGTAGATTTAGAATCATGTTCTGACTTAAGCAAGGGGCACCAGTGTAACATTATCTTCAAATATAACTAACAACTTTATAGAGCATATATGTGTCAAACTGCTTTCCTTGCAAATCATGTAGCAGCAATAAAATTATTTTAGAGGGCCTTTTATAAAAAAAACTTTAAATAAGTAACAACAAGCACATTGCAATAATACAAATGAACATTCTTTCTGAAAAGTACAAATGCTCATTTTAAAATGATGATAAAATAAAAAGATAGGGGTAAAATAAGGATAAAAAGATAAATAAGTTTATAAAAACATACTATTTCAAAATAGCATTTGGATTTTATTTGCTCAATCATTTCCAGGTTCTAAATGCATTTAGGCCAAATATAAAGAAACACTGAAAGAGCAATTGCTTGGCGTAAGAGCCACCATTTTCACTGGTAGCAGCAACAGAGGCAACGGTTACAGCAGGTGTTACAAGCCTATTATTGTATTAACAAAGTGCTTTTTATTCCTATGATTATTCCTTTAGGCATATTTCCATCAAAACATGGCAATCCTTGAAAACCCAGAGCAAGAGAAAGTTGGAATTCAGTATATCCAAATTTTCAGCAATTTGTTGAAGATTCCTTTTGAAGAGAGAAATATAATGTACATTAAAAGAAAAGCATAACCTCTTAAAATTTCATGTAATTTCAATGCAGCAAGGCATTTAATTTTGTATGTGACTGCTTTCTTCATAGTTTTTATATTGCTGCACTGCTGCTTCACACAGAAGTGACTGTGAAGCTATTTCATGAACTACTCATTGATCTCTATGAATTTATTACAAACACTCTGGACCTTATTATAACAGCATCCTTGAAAGACAAGCATTTTGAATGTCACAAGGAGATGTTGCTGTAATAAAGGAGAATGTAATAGGCCTTCATGCACAGTATTTGTGAGCCAGAACATTTTCAAAGAGAATAATGTAAGTAAGTGCCTTATAAGGAAGGTGGACCCTATACATATTGCAGTTTGAAGATTTCTTGATATAGTACATTAAATCTATAGAAGGATTCTGTCTTCAGACATACACAAGACCATATCAGCCTGTATTGTACTCATGTTTTGAAGAGAATATACAATTTTCCAAGAAAATTAATACATTTTATTACTATTTTACCTGCATCAAGATGAATACAGAGTACAAACATTTGGTGTATATTATCAAAACTGATGGGAGCATTAAATTCCTGTGAATGCATAAAGGATTTTTACAAATTGATTGTAATTTAAACTTCTGGGGGTAATGTTATGATACTTCTAATTATATACATGTCTGGAATCTCTGCTCTAAATTTGGGGTGTCTAAAATCCTCATGTACTCTGGCCAGCATCTGGGCCCATAACACAAGTACTCACATAAAGGAAATAGAAGAGCTAATTTTCTATTCAGATAGCAAATAAATGTCTTCAGGGTTATCAGTATTTGACACAAGCAAAATCATTGCCATGTATTTTGGCAAGTACCTATTAGCACAGTCATTTATGAACTTTAAATGTTTAGTGTTGGGTCATCTACAGCTGCATTTTAAAACCAAGTAATCTAATTATATGACTCTGCCATATCTGATTAATGGTTTATTTTGCCAGGATTTCTTCAGCTTAAAAATACCTTCTCTATTGTTTTTCTTTCCATAAGCACTGTTGATCCCATTAATGAAATCTCTACTCAACCATTAGGTTGCTTTTTGTAAGTGCGTGCATTGCTTTTGAAAGCTGTTGAACTTCCAGATTTATGACACTGAAAATCTAAGCCATTGATCCACCAGGCAAATACATTACACAGAGCACTGGCAATGTACAGCAGCTACTTTACTGAAGAGCTATTTCAACAGGCTCCAGCCCTGACCTGGGGCCTGTCTCTACAAGAGAAAAGAGTTGAGACTTCTTGAGTCACTTGCAGTCTGAGCCAGAAAATGTACAAATACCATGTATTGCTACAGTGATGGCAAGTTAGCAGAAGTGTGTACAGCTCCTTATTTAAAAACCTGGTTAGATCCTGGCATACTCTGCAGCCAGAGTACACAGGATTACATTTAAAAGATTTATGCTTTAAAAATAGTGTACATTTCCTAGAAATGTGGCAGGCCTTTTCTTGAAGATACACACCACTTAGTCAGAAGCTTGAGCAAGCTTTTAAATAATACACTATTGAGACACAGCTCTGAAAACATGCTGGGTTTGGAAACTGGTGCTGAAATGGGATTGTCTGGAAGAAGAACTATTCCTTCAAGAGCAAAACCCAGATATGGTTGCTCTCAAAAATCTTGATGTCAAGTAATGACAAAATATAGGACAATATAGATAAATCAGTCTTGACCCACTGCCACTTTTCAGTGACATTTTTAGTGCTCAGATGGACAGTAATATCTGAAATGCAATAGCTAGCTGAACAACAAACATTCATTAACTGAAATTGAAAGGCTTCTGAACAGATCTTAAAAAACATAGAAAAAGTTAGATACATGTTGTGTTTTAATAGCTCTTCATAATTTATCCAATGCATAATGGTTCCTGGAAGATATGTGCCTATCAAAGTTACTTTTATTCAGCTGTAACTCAGTGTTCAGAAGGGTACACACTCATGTCTGAAGGAAAGATTCTCTCCCAAGAACAAGCAAGAGATGTTGTAAGCATATTACATAACAAAAAACAATTGTACTTAATAAGAATACATCTTGGGTGTAGGAATGACAGCTGCAAAGCAACTTGCTTGGAAGCTTTCATTGGGCTGTTTTGTTGGCAATATCAGCTACATTTGAGACAGTGAAACAGTTTCTGCTGGTGCAGGATTGTCCTGATGTTCCACAAGAGATGTGTTTGCTTGCATAAGCATATCCTGCATGAAGAGTCTAGAGCCAAGAAATTACTCTAAGAAAAGCAGAAACTTAACTCCTAAAATTTTCATCTTCTCCAAACCACGACACAAATGAGAAAAATGCATGTACCTCCATTTTCCTATTCTGGCAAATCAAGTTAGGAAGGGCTTGGACAGTGAATGAGACAGACTTGATGCATAATTCTGACCGTCTGGGAAAGGTACAATTCACCACTGAGCTCAAAAAAAAAATAAAAAAATGTATAAGCAGATGCCAAGAGCATATTTATAATAAATAAGGAAGCAAGAATATTAACATGGCAATTCTGTAAGAGAAATTTCATGGGATATATATTTATATAGAGAGTGGTTCTTCAAGAAGAAAATGAAAGATTTTCCACTAAAAAATCCTCCTGATTCCTTATCAAACACTTAAAAAGGAGTTGAACAAAAGATTTATCTGCAGTGAATTCTTGTAGTATTTATTTCTATGTTCTACCTGTTGGAAGGTGATCAGAAAGGCAAAATATAGCATTTAAATATGCCACTTGAAAGAGATGTATATAAACATTAAGAAAGATGTATACATCTGTTATTAGACATTAGCTAGGAATGCACCAAAAATTTACTGTAAAAGCAGCAATTACAATTAATAACTTCTACTGAGGGAAGCAGATAAACATATGGCAAGAAATAGACCATTCTTAGATTGGAGACTTTTTTCCCTTGTGAACTTCTTCAAATGTCTGGAATTAGTTTCTTTTTCCTCTTCATTTAATGTAAGTGTTCTCTCACATTTCATGCAATTGTTTTACTAAAGAAAAATAGTAGCTTCTGTATAATGTAATTTAGGACAAATAAGAAGCTTTGAAATATGTTTTTGTCTTGAAAAAATGATCTTAATCAAGGTTCACCACTAATAAATTGGCATTAATGTCTGAAATGTTTTCCTGGAATCAAAGACAAAAATCCTCATTTTCATAATGTATCATTCAACTAAAAAAAAAAAAAAAGAATAGATTTAATTGCACTACCATTTCTGAGCATTACAGTTGTAATGACTTCTGGAGAGTCTTTTACATGCCTACAGTTCCTGATCTCAGTAATGATTAGAGTCCTGCTGCTGTGAGAAGGCTGATTAAGGAGCTCACCTGGCAGTGTCAGGATCTCTTTCCTGTCCTGGCAGCACAGGAAGATCCATTTGTAAATTCCAAGGTTATAAGCACCAGCTTTCAGAAAACTTCGTTCAACTTTTCAAATTGGTACAATTTATGAAAGTAAGTTTCTACTTAAGGGCAGAAGAAACTCTGAGTAGTTGTCTAGCAAGCAAGATCTAAGCTCAAATTTCAAGAGCAACTCTTTTTCCTAAAGAATTAATTAAGTTAAAACATTGTTCCTGCAGCCAAAACTTGATACACTGATGCAGAAAGATTAATACAGCTAAGCATCAGAGAGATGAAGAATTTCCTTCTAATTAAAACTTTCTGGCAAGATAACTGAATTGCCCTCGTATTAAAGATTAATGCTTTTGATAGCTTTGATGGCTCAATATCCCCTGTAAATCATAAGAGTAAGATGCTTAAAAAATTGATTCAAGCTTATTAATTGCAAAAATAAAATATCACAGCATCTGCAGCAACTATAAAAAGTTGAGTAGCAATCATTAGAAGTTAATTTTTATTTCTTTTTAGCACGCTGCATTAGTGGAGTAACTAAAGCATTGCTGCCTCAGGGCTGTGTTTTGCAGCTTCCCCATATGTATTAGACAACCATTCACTGACCCATGTGGTTTTATGGAAACTGCTGTGTTTACAAGAATAAACTTTCCCTTCAGCACATCTGCAGCTGGGCAGTAACCTGTCCTTACCCACAGAGGGTATATGCCAACTGGAAAATCAGCTTCCAGCAGGTGGAAACACAGAATCACTCCAAGGTTAAGCCCTGAGGATTTTTGTGTTCTTATTCCAAACCTTACTCAACTACATTTATTTTGAATTTGTGGATTTTTCCAATGGCTAGCCAATAAAAGCAAAGCCTTACTTCACATAAAGGTGTCTTCATTTGAATGTGAGCAATATAACTTATTTCAACATGAATTCAGACTTTGCAAATTTTATATCCTGCCCTGAAAGAAGCCTTCCATTAGAAGTGCTTGAATTTGTGTTTGTGCTGAGCTCAATTCTTGGACTTTATAGGACTGTTTGTGGAAAATATTATACACTCTAGAGACTTCTGAGTTTTTCAGTTTATTGTTTAAGAGAATCATTACAAATCACCTGAAGATCTTCATACAATAAAATTCAAGCTAGAATTTGTTTAAAGCAGGATATTGCTCCTTCCTAATTTCCTGTCTTTTGACATGACATTACATAAACCAAGAATAGAAGGTGTAGAGGTGTCATCAACCAGAACATACTTCCAGTTCACAGTAATTGAGAAACTCCCTAGAACTCTATTTAAATTAATTAAATTAAACTATTTAAATCAAATAAGTGGAAATTTTGTCCTCCTGAAGCAGGTGGTATATAACACTTCCAGGCTTCCTTTGGCAAGTGCCACTGGCTAACAGGTTTTAGAAATTTAAATTTAACAGGAATATTTTTTATATTCCCTCATAGTGCTCTTATTTATCAACTCTGCTCATGGAAAACTTACAGAAGCAATGCAATGAATACAATAAAAGCATTTTTCATCATGCAAATACACCAGCTGGAGACAGAACTTTTTAACCAATATGCTTTTTCTTTATTCTGGTTCATTTTAGTATTTTTTTTATATATACTCCAGTGTATTATATGTTTGTAATATTTTATACTATTAGGCATTAGAAGTAAAAGAGAGCAAAATATGCTAAAGAGCAGTACAGGAGACATTGTGAAGTTAATTCCCTCGTGCATGATTTGGAGAAGAGAGAGCAGAGTGTGTACATCAATATTCTGATTCCATGATTCACAAGGAAACTAAAGTTGATTGCATTCACAAGAATTAACCTATTGTTTTTACTTATAGAAGATCTTACTAGCTTTTGTCTTCCTCTCCAGTTAAAACAACACAAAATACCTTATTTATTTGTCCAAAGAACTAGTTACTGCATTTTGAAAATAACATATATTTTGGAAGTACTACAGAAGTTTCCTTGGAGTAAAGTTTCTGGTTTTAAGAGACCTGGGGGCCCGAGATAAAGGAAACCAATGAAAATTTTCAAACCTGAACCCAGTAACAGGCACTGATATTTATCTGTACTCGTTTGAGCACTTGATGTTCACAACCATTTCCACATCAGCCATTATAAGGTTGAATTTGAAGGCTGTCTGTATTTAATTGCAGAAGGAACAATAACCTATAGCCTGATCCAATACAGGTGACATTTGCCCTGTTCACTAGGGAGCATCTTTTTAGTGTTTGAAGGAACAACTGCCTACTGCACTAATTTAATGGCTGCTTTGGAATGAATCTGCAGATGCAGTTATGTACCCCCTGGCCTGGTGCATGAAATAAAAAAAAAGAATCAAAAGGGATTGACACTAAAAAGTGAACACAGGGAATAACACAAGCATCTGAGTCTTTGTGAAGATGTAGTGAATGGTTCTAGATCCCTAAAACTTGTGCTATAATGTCATCTCTTCAAATGGGTCAAGGTCTTAAATATGCAAGCACAAAAAAATTGCCTTCAAATTTCATTTCTAATTTGAAAAGGCAACTCCAAATGGCTTAGAGTGAATATTTTCCTATTTTTTGTCTCAAATGCAGATGGAATTTAGCGTAGCCCACTTTGACAACTAATACCAGCCTGATCTTGTTTTTCTGGTATTTTTAAAATTTATTTTTAAAATTTCAATACTTGCTTATACATACAGTCATCCCCAGGCACTTCAAAGGTACTGGAGCAACAGGCTACGTAATTTAACTTAAAGCAAGTTAGAAAGAGTAAAAATAATCCACAGCACTTCATATCCTTTTGAAGCTCAGGAATACTTTCTTCAGCCTTTTATATTTATAGTTGACCTATCCCAGCCTTTGGGGATTCAGATTCTACACTCATTGGATTGAATAAAACTATTTCCTCAGTGGGGCTCATGTGCCCTTAAAATTGTGGCAAACACCACCCCAAGAGTCCTCCTTGCAGGATAGATCTCCTTCTAATCAGAATTTTATCATCCTAATGCATATTTTTAAAATTAAGGTTTTTCTATTTTGGGTGTGGTCATACCACTGTTACAGAGCACACCTGAGAGCACATTAAAAGTCAATGGAGTAACTCCCACTAATTTCACTGGGTTTTGAAATCAATTTCTTCACATTGATTTCAAATGGAGCTGAAAGAGGACTTGTGTGGGCTTATGAAGTTGGAACGGAGGAAAAAACTACTGCATTTGCCCTTATTATATAAATAAGGTCAACAGAATGAAAACTGCATCATTTTTACAGCCAATAGCTCAGACTGGATAGTGTCAGCAGAGATTTCCTTATTTTAAATTGAGGGAAACAACACACACTCATAGATGCCTGAAATACAACGTCCCAAAAACATACATGCAAAGAAGAAATGGAGATGAACTTCACTGTTTGGCTTTTCCTCAGACCAATATTTGAATGCACTGCAAAAGGTGATCAGGAAGAATTTTGCCTGAGAAACTTGGTTGGGCCCTGTAGTGGGAGTGGGGTTATGCTCCTTGTAAAATTCTTCCTTCTGAGAGGTGTGATGTGGATACACAGCATCCACTGAGAAGCAGGGAGATCATGGGAGTCAGCAACATACAAGGTACAAGGTCTGTCCATGCACCTGCCTAAAATTTTGCTTGCCTTAATCAGTAGGAGTACCACAAGGTCTCTTAATTGAGTGCTCCAAATTTCTTCTTCTTGGGCTCAGACACCTCCCTGTTTTCTCAACATTGCCACCCTTGCCTCACCACAAACCCTCCTTTTGCGATGGGGTGTCATTGCTCAAAAGTGCCACATTGTAAAAGGGGCTGTGTAACCACTGCATTTCCTGACTGAGAGGAGTTCGTCACTATCAAGGAGAAGCAGATGTAGGAGCCGTACCCTGGAAAATGAAGACAGTTAAAGTATCTGTCTTAATGTGATCATTAAAGAGGGAAACACTCCCTGTTTATTGCTTTGAATCATGCAGAAAATATCCCCTGCCAACCCCCTTCCTACCCATGAAGGAAGATGTGAGGCTGAAGATTATGGCAGGGAGAATATGAGCTCAAACAACAAACACTGGGAAAGGCAACATTCCCATTATGCTGGCTTTCTAGGGATAGAAGACTTTTTGGAGAAGTGACCCAGATCTGTTAGTAACAAGGCATGTTTCTCAAGACCCCAGAAAATACAGAAGAGCATGTTTATTTTAAAAAGGTGAAACAATCAAGGAATCTCACATTTTTTATAATTTAAAACACAATGTTCTCAATTGGTTGTAGGAATAGCACCAGACACTAAGAACTGAAACATCAGAAAATTTAATATTTCTCCTTTTTCTAGAAATGTCATGGAATGGTAAAGATTCAGGTGAAGCTAATACTCTGGACTGACAGCCCGTTTTCTTTTAAAAAATAGCCTGATCTGTCTGCAAGAATAGTCCCCAAAACTATATTCTTTTGTGACAGAAAGATTATTATTGTTTCATCTTTATTTCTCTCTAGGAAGAGGCAATTCATCTACAGCCAAAGTTAGAGTAGTGAGGAAAAGCAATCTCTGAAGTATAAACTAGATTCTAAAGTGTCTAAAGTATTAAGCCAAGTAAGGCAAACACTGATTCTTAACTAAAAGAACAAAAAGTTCACTAAAAGTGAACTTTTTCAGAGTGTAGAACTTCAATGTCTTCAGTCAGACGGAACCCTAAAGACAAGTGGCTTTAGTCCTGTGGGGAACCTGGAGAGCTCGGGGAAAGCAACCAGCTTTGTAGACCAACAGGACTGCTCTTGGGAAGCATCACCTTCCTCACACAAGAAACTGGACCTGAGGGAATCAGCAAGATTCTACAAAGGCAGGAACTTCTGTACGCAGCTATCAAAATCACTGTGTGTACAATGAGCACACACACAAAATTCAGCCTGTAAAAAGGGCTCACTAAAAAATAGTATTAGTCAAAATCCTTGAAATGCGACCTTACATGCTTAAAAATCTTTCCCTGGAATTCTCTTTTCTCTGTTTTCCTTGGACTCATTGTAATGATTATATACAGATTTCACCTGGACTGAGCACAGACTAAGAAATTTTGATTATTAGTATTATTTGACACAGGGTCAAAGTACAACAAGGCATATTAATGGCAGGAAAATGTATTGAGAGCTACTGAATAGAAAAGGTACCACAGAAGCCTTTCTAAGCTATAACCCACAGCAGAACATATCCATTTAGTGAAGTATCACCACATGCTTGCCCTGTTCTGGTTCTTTTTCTTAGGTATCTACTTTAGGTTCCACTCGGAGGCCAGATAAAAGGCTCAGAATCACCTCGAGGCCATCTTGGTATGGCCATTATTACATTTCACCATTTCTCAGGTAATCTAAATTAAATACACAAGAAAGCTGTATGTTCTTCAGTCCCAAATTGAAAAGAACCATTTTATTAGCACATAGCTGTGTAAATGAACAGGTTTTGCCGGTAAAGCACTAACAGACTCTTTGATATTATTCACAACTACCATCTAAGGTGAATAATTGTGGAATCAGGCCATCTGCCAGCTGAGAAATTCTGTCACTTTAACTATTACTTTACTTTGCAAGTTGACCTGTAATGAGATTCTGATGGGGATAGATAGAAGCTTTTCAGCCAGCCTAACTCAATGATGAAAAATGATGGGTAAGAAATTACACCTTTTTCATAACATTCTCCTGCTTCTTCTGCAACCCTGTAGCTTCATTTTTTAAGCCATACATAAGAATTTTATTACAACTTAGGGTAATAAGTAAAAGGATTACCATCTGAATAATAAAGCTTGCAGCACTCAGTGACACAGGAAGATTCTCCTGCAAGGTTTCCCTTCTGAAAGGCAGTTGTGTTCCATTACCCAGAGTTTTCCACAGCTCATTCAATACACCCAAAGTCTAGCACACCATTGCTGCCCAGTGCATAGAGTAAAAGCAAAACTCAGGGACTTTTCACAGAAGATCATTTGCTGGTTGTTGCCCCCTCTGTTTCTGCTCAGGGTCTGGTGGATCTTGATGTTCCCAGGATGAGAAGAGTTGGATGAGCAATGTGAGCTCAGCATGTGCTTCTTGCTTGCAAGGAGTCATCTGAAGAGCAGCCTGACACCACCATCACACTTTGGCACAGCTGATTTTAAGGCCAGCTTCATATTTATTGTCAAGGTGGTTTTAAACTGGGAAGGACAGATTTCAGTTCTATCACAATATTAAACAATGTAGAAGAGAAACATGATTATCAGCAAGAGGCCAAATAATTTTCTTCTAACCCTTACTAAGCTACAGAAGAAGTTGGCTTTGAGATGAATTCAGGTGAAAATGTTTGATAGGTATTTTATTTCCACTTCTCTTCCAAAACCTAAAGTAATTATGCATACAAATCAGAATATTTCATTTCCATTGGTCTGAAACACACAAATTCTATACTTTTTCTCCTTGTATGAAAAGAGATGGTCCACAGACCCTAATACACAGCAGGAGATGAACCATCAGTTCTCAAAAAGTTCCTGCCACAATTGGTGGCTTTTGCAGTTCTTCAGAGGTAATGGTCTCGGTACTGTTTCTCCTGGGCAGTGTTCTCACTACCAGGAGGTGAATAGCATGAGGAGTTATATACACCTTTCTCCTGAGAAATTAGATTCTAAAAGGTACAGTAGAAACAAGTGCAAGAAATTAACATAGCTGGAAAGAGGAAACAGGCAAAATACAATGTAAACAAATTTATTCAGGTACAATTTTCTGGAAATATAAATACAGGCAATAGATCCATGAAGGTGTAAATATTTCCATTAATAATTGTGCAAACAGACCTGCAAGCACCTGAGTGTCAACTGGGTCATTATTAGTTTTTTGCTTCTGAGCAAAGAGAGATCTCCAGAAAGAACACTGTATGACAAAATTGTGGCCTTTTGTAGGAGGGAAAAAGCAAATTTTTTTTTGAGAAGACCAAGGGATTTTTTGTTTATTTTAAATACAAATTGTCCTCGGTCCCTTTGTTACTTCAGGGTAGTTCTCATACTTCATTCTTTGTTCAAAAGCAATGTTTGGGCTGGCTGCCTTTACGTCTGTTCATCCTCAGCTCTGCCAAAAGTTAGTTTTGAGCTGCAAGCAATTGACCACAGAGGAATAGGCTATCAAATAATTGATTTCTCAGAGCTTGTATGGCCTCAAACAGGTTTAGAGAGTGCTGAAGCAAGACAGAGTTAAAGGCTGTCTCTAATTCTGCAGCTCGTCAAGATGAGAGACAGCTTTATGGGCATTTCCAAAGGTATGGCTCTGCAAGCTGCCAAACGTGTGGGGACTCACAGCTGAGGCCTGCAAGATAATGCTCAGTACAGTCGCTCTCCACCTTTGCTGGACACAGTTTGCAGCACAGCTTTTGTTGTCTGGGCATTTTCTACTTCCTTTCAAAGCTGAATAAGCAGCGGGATTTTCCTACAACCTCATTGCTTTAAAAAGCAAAGTCTGGGTTTATTCAAACACTAATACAAAACACATTATCATTATGTCTCCAAGACCAATAACTCCTGTGACCAATTTCCATTGTCTGTAGGAAAACATGACAGAATGGTTCTAAAAATTTCTCAGTGGAGGGAAAAATGATGGATTTCCTGACCAAGTAACTATTTCAAAAATTTACCAGTTGATTTAGTGAAGACCTTCAAGTTGCTTAGTTAAACGATCTGTGGCTTAGTTTTCTTTAAAAAAAATAAATATCACCCTACTGCCTAAATGCTGTGTTATCATGCTTGCTAGCAACACCATTAGGGGCTGCTCTGACAGTCCTGGCACCATGACTGAAAGGTACCTGAGCTCTAAAGTGTTTTTTTGCAATGCTGAACAGTGAAGAATGCTACAGATTCACCTAAGGAAGCATTTCTTTGTCTATTGCTCAGGGGCATTTCAGAGTACCTATCTCAGTATCCTTAGGCTCTTATTCAGCTATTAATGATTTCAGTAAAATGTGAAAAGCTCTGCAAAAGCTCAAAGCTCTTGTGATGGATAGAAATTTTGTTAATGTATGAATTAACTATACATGTGGTTTTTAAATTCAATTTAAGCCTGAAAATCTAACCTTGGGGGTTTGAAATAATGGGACATTAACTTCACTGCCTTTTACAAACTACCATGAAACATAAGTAAATGACAAAGATGAAAAAAATCAAAATGATAAATGTCTTATAGTTGGTATTTTTTAAAAATAATGTTATTGCCATTGAAAACCTAAGTGAAATGAATTCGGTCATTCCAGCTTAGTCCCTGGTGGACAATAGTCCACATTTCAAAAGCATCACACATAATTTGGCAAAATTGGCAGCTTTGGCTCAGATGTGGCTTAGGGCTGAGTAAGCATGCAATTCCCCTAGTGAGAGTGCCCCTTTCCTTGAGGGTTAAGGTCAATGGCTAGTCACTGTGGGGTAGGAAGGTTGATATTGTCTGCTTGTATTCATCTCAACCACAGCCCCAGAATTTCAGCTGCTGGTGATGCACAGCCTCCCAGTGCCAGGAAATATATTATACTCCTCCCTTAAATATACATGCACCTTCCCTCTCTTCCAGTCTCCCAGATAAAACACATACTTTCCCTTTCCAGGATAGACAGCCTTTCAGTCAGTTTTATAATCTTCCCCCTCCTCCCCTTCCCATCCCATAGTAATATTTCACCTTATACTAGATTTAAAAGATTGCCCATTCTTGACCCAGAATACAGCTGGGCAATATACTAGTTTAATGGCAGGAAAACAGGGGCATCAATGGAAATTATAGAAAATCAAATTGAACAGATGTCAGGAAGCACATCAGGCATTGTAAATGTGAGGGATGCCCATCAGACAAGGTTATGGAGGTGAAAAAACAGAACACGTGAAAAAAGCAGAGCGAGAATAAGAAGCCTGGCCCTCCCCCAGCTGCCAGTGACATGCTTTAACTGATGCATTGAGAAGGTTATTCTGTGCCAGCCTTCAAAGTGACACTGGAATCTACTGGCTTCTGTGATTATAAAATATGACAAACAAGAGTTACAATAACAATGTTGCAAAAAAAAATAAAATTAAAAAGTTCTTAGATTCATTTCAATGGTGATTTATATCCACCCCTGAAAGTGTTGAGATATCTGATTACTCAAGAATCTTCCACTGATTTTAACCGACATAGGGCCAGATTATTTTTTTTTTTTCTAAAGGTATTCAGACATTTAACACAGTAGATTGTGTCCACTGGGATTTTAAAAGAGTAAGACATGTAATTCTTATTAGTGACAGTTTTGAAATGCCCAGTGTCATCTCATCAGCATTCTTGGCATTTAAATAACTTTAAAGAATTGGTTTAAGTTGAAGACTTTTTGCCTTTAGTTTGGCATCTAAGGAAAATTGTAGAATCAGATGCAAATACTAGTAACATACATGAGCTTTCCTTCCAATCAGGCAACTCCACTCATTGAAATGATGTAACACTAGCACAAGTTTTACTTTCTCTCATCTTACTAAATCTAATTTAACTAGAATTGTAGTTAGTTCAGGTTTGGAAAAGAACAAATAGACCTTGTTCCATATTTTGAGACAATGAAGGTCTCACTGAAAGTAGTGTTTAAGTCACAAGGTATCTTTTTTCATAAGGTTGCCAAATCACATAATATTGCATTGAATTTTCTGTCACTACCTATGTTTTTTAAAAGACCATGTAATGCACATGACAATAATTTGCTCAGTCTCTGTCAAGAACTGTATTAATACACATATATGAGAGACAAATTATTTAAATTGCTTTAGCAAGAAATAGTATCTTGCCCAAGTAGCTTTTAAAACAGCTTCTGTTAATTTAGATATTTATTTTAAATAAATGAAAAAATAACTACCATATAGTTTTCCTACTTTGTGCTATTAAAACTTGATCAAATTGTTCCCCAACAGGAGGTCATTTGGGAATGTCATTCCACCCCACACCAGAGCCTCAGGGTGCTCAGCTGGAAGGCAGGTAGACACAGGCAGGCATTTAGGACTGATGGTCCAGACAAACTGAGAGCAAACAGGGCCAGGGTGAATCTGCTTCCACAGGTCAGGGATGTCTAAATAGATCAGAAAAATTTATGTTCATTTTAGACTACAAATTTGCTCCTGGACGCTCTGGCATACGACTGTGTGCTGCTTGCAATGAAGTTCAGGCACAAGAGTTTAAAAAGGTCCTGTGGAACTAGGCAGGAATCAAACAGTGTTTGAAAGCAGCACTACTTACCTACATGCACTTAAAAATATGTAAATTATAATTCTGTATGAAAAAGTATCACCAAGTAGATAGTCTTGCTGAAAAGGCCTTTTAGTTTCCCCGTGTATTGAGCAGCACTGTGTCCATGCTACTCATTCTCACTGCATATTGTCAAGTGCCCTTGACCATGACTTGGCCAGTCTTAGCTGACAACAGTTTCACAAAATACACACTTTACTAGTTCTGGGTATTTCAGAGTAATGAGACACAGAAAATTAAATGAAAGGACAAATTTACATAAGAAAATTTGGCAAAAAAGTTTCAAATACAACAGTTTCAAACTTTTCTTTGAAGCCAAAATGTTTTGAAATTAGTAACACAAGTTTCCCTTAATTGAAGATATAGTCAAGTAACGTGCAGCTCAGATCTCAGTAGGAAGTTATGGTACAGAAATTATTAAGTTTTAAGTGCACTAAATCATCCCAGGGCATTTCCCTTTCCACCAGCCAAATCTACCTCCTTGCTAGAAATGAGACTTGTCAAAATTGGGATGTCTGACAAATGACATCTCTAAGATCAACATGAGGAATTGCTCTCAAGAGCACAGCTTTTTCTCCCCACTAAGTTCAAAAATCTGCTAAAAGATCTGGTTACTATCCCAAGGTTGAAGGTTGCTATCCACCTTGCTCATCATTTTGTTCATTACTTCCAGTTCTTAATTGTTTGGACCAAGTCAGGCCAGCTCATCTTTAATGGGAATAAAGAGTTAATCTTTTATACAAAGGACCCAGCTGAGTCTTTGTATGTGTTTGAATGTGTAAAGGGCTTTTGGCAGTTTAGAGTGTGTGTGGTGTTAGCAGGATTTAGCTCATTAGCAAACCACAAAGGCTCTGCTGACACTGTACTCTGGGTAAAATACATGAGGCCAACCTACACCCTGTGGACATGTACAGCATAACTACATAATAAACAGGCATTTATTAATAATTTTATCTGTCACACATGTAGAAGGAGAGGGTGAGAAGTCAAAAGCTGTCATATGTTGCAACTAAAGAGGCATAATTAAAATGATAAGTGTCATGTGATTATAACCCTTGAAGAATTAATCTAGCATGAAACAACAATGGTATAAATACAACAGCATATGTTCCAAAAATTAATTTCACATAATAGGCAGCTGATGTAAGCACTTAGACCCAATTATGTATGGTCATACAATAGCAGCTGATGCATGGAAAATCCCTTCTATAGTATATACTAGAATAATCCCATTATAAATGAATGAATGGAAAGACTCCTTTAGAGTCTTTGCCCTAGTGTGCACTTACAGACAAATCAGAATTTATGGAAATATTATGTAGCTTTAACTTCTCACTGATTTGTTTTCAAGGTTTAACTTTTCAAACCAGATACTTCTTCCTCAGTATCTTAGACTTTTTCTGTTATGCAGAAGGTGGATTTGTGATGACAGCAGTTACAACCTACATATTTATTTAGCCTCAAATTTAAATAATTTAAGCAAATTGATTTCCTAATTTCTACTTCATGCAAATTAGACTTCATTCCTAATATTGTTCTACCCAATTCTCCCTCTGAAGCTGAATCACACAGAATACTGCGAACTGCAGAAGTCAGAATTGAAGAGAATAACAACCAATGAATATTGTAGGATAAATCTTGAATATGGTTGCTGTGCTTATATTAGCATTTGCTTTAGTGCTATGATTAGGATTTTTCCTCAGAGTGAAAGTGTGAACAGTTTATACACATATCAAGCATGTTTGTGTTTCAGTTTACACTGATCATGTGCACAAGGGCTTTGCTCTGTTTCTCTATTGACCTCAGCTCTGCTTGCGTGCAATGCAATGTCGCATCCCCAGTTTCAGCTTGAGAGCACAATGTGCATCCAAAGTTTTCAACCTGGAAGCACTAACAAGAATTCAGATGCACACAGATTACCTCCTGACAATGACAGAAATAAACTTATTCTAGAGAGAAACTAAATTTATCGATTAAATTTTGGCCCTGAAATCACTTTGAATGCTTGTAAGGTCAATCACAATGACCTACCATATGTTTCAATAGCCTTCTGTTCTCTTTTGAATTACACAAGTTTTAGTTATGAAGCTGTGAACATTTCTACTATGACCACTGACCAATGACACTTCTTACATTTCTGCTTAGAAAAGCTAGAAGCAAATTATATTCACTGTCTCTCTAGAGTAATATATTAAACAAGAGAAGAAACAATGGAAGTATTATAGCACCGTGACAAGTAAACAATGTTATCTGCTCCCTGGAATTAATGTTGAACTGTAAAGCAACAGTAGTCTGGATGCCATGCTAGGCAAAAGAAATTCAGAGGTAGAAACAGACATGGAATTATCCATCCAGCTGATCACATACAAGTGTATCTGACAAATAAAGAAAAACAAAACACTAAATGAATGAGGTCTTCAGTAAAGATGAAAAAAATTACAACTTGTCTCCAAGAATCCATTTGCAATGTATGCTAGTAGTTGTTTTCACTTGGGTACATATTTTGTTATTTCAGTGTGCTGAAGAATGAGAATGAATATATACAGTCCATTAAGCTGATTATTAACACAGTTCTTAAGGACTAAAAGCCCATCTGGACTTTAAATAAAAGCAGCAAGAGGTGGCCAAAACTAACAGCAAACTATTTTTTTGTAGACAACTCAATGACAGAAGTGCAAGTCCTTTTTGGGAAAGTAAATAAAATGTTGTATCTCTGGGGAATGCAACATTTTGTGGCATCAGTGAATTTCCAGGTGGAAGCTGCAGCCAGGACCCAGGTGTGCTTTCATCTGTTACCTAAGTAGAGCTAACCGTAAAGGTTCCATAATGAAGAAGCAAGACTTGCACTCAGGGGGGTGCACTGAACCACAGGGGAGTGGCTTACTGCTTTGGGGACTTGTGGATGAAGAGTGAAATGAGCAAGATGAAATAAAACACAAAAGTACCACAGCTTCAAACCAAACCAACAAAAAACACCAAAAAAATCCACCATGATCTATTGCCTAATAATAAAAATTATTAATAAAAAATACACATTAGGGGGGAAGTAAAAAACACTTGAGAGAAAAACAAAATCAGAGAAAGCCAGACACTTACTGTTTACCCTGAATAGGAAAGGAGAGCATCTGTTTAAAGTTAATGCATTTACCCAGATTTTGAAATTTCACTTGACATTTAATTTCAGCCATTTGCAAACTATCAATTAAATTAAGGTTCCAAAAACATTGACAAAGGCAAATGACATAATACTACTTTAAGAGACTACTAGTCACAAAACCAGCCCTAGTTCCTGTAGGTTAACACCTACCTTCTCTTGCTAGAATACCCTAAAAATGACACTTGTCTCCAATACAAAAGTGTTTCAACACACTACTTCTGGCAATCTGTGCAAGCTGTGTTGAGGCAAAAAGCCACCCACAGGGTGTGTACCCAAGACAAGGTGCTCACAAGAGAAGATCTTTAAGACATCATCTTTGTACAGAACAGGCAAGGCAGCCCCCCAGCAGACACCCACCAGGCTGCTGGGCTCTGCAGCCTCATAAACCACGAGATGAACCAGGGAATTGGTCCCATATACACCAACTGGATTGCCCTTGTGGGGGCCCATTCTGCCAGGAAGGGATTATTGGACTTTGCTTACATCCTTTCTACTCCTGGACATGCCTTTAAAGAGAAAACCTCTACAAGGGTTCATGTACTAATACAGACATGGGTCCTATTCCTGTAAAGAGAGAAGTTAATGGAAGTCCCCATGAACGGAATGAGAAAATTCCCTTCAGCCGAGGATCTATTTTAACTCCTTCAATTTTCAGCTAATTTTTTTTTCAATAGACACAAAATACCAAAGGGTAAAGGAGTTTCTCCTATTTTACCCTGCCCCACTCAGGATTTGATGCGTGTGATGGCTCACTGGGGGGCTGGGTGTGAATGGTGAGTACAAGTGACCTGGAATTTGAGTGCTTCTGCCTCAAAGTTAAGGAGATATTGCACATCAGTACTCCTGAACGAAATCTTATCTTTATCAAACAAGGCCACACATTTGGACCTGGAACTAGTAACAGCTGTACCTAAGCGAATGTTATTAAGAAAGGAAATAACGAATTGGGAAGTATTTGAAGTTCTGACCTTTCACCCCCAGCACTATGATTCAAGCTAACCCTGAAGACCTGACTATGATCTATCAATGATTTCTGGTTTAGATCCCCAATAGTTAATTTGTTTCACGCTGGGAGAGGTGGCTGATACATTTAAAAAACTGGACTATTAGTAATGGCACATTACCTATTTGTGCAAAATCATGCACACGAGCTTGCATTAAGCACTGAATAAAATAGCAATATATACAAGACTCTGGAAACACTAAATTGAAAAACAGATAAGAATTTTGAGTATATGAGTTAGATTAAATTATTTTTTCTCAGTAGAAAAGTCTGGAGCAAATGAGTAACAAAGTATCACTGGACTTCATGCCATTAAATTTAAAGTAATATCTAATGAATTTACAAGTAGCGGACACTTCAAAGGCCACTTTATTACATCTTTCAAAAATATTGCTCCATTAGAGATGGATTTTATCAGTTAGAAGGGTGACATTACTCAGTATTAATGAAATATAGCAGAACACTTGACGATGTACATATTTAATTTTAAATGAAATATTTTTTTATGTTTTCATGGATAATAAAGAACATTCCCTCTGAGTGGAGAAAAATGCTAAGGAGCCAGAGGTTATGGGAGGACCATTTAGTGATGTTGTAAAATCTTGGCAGCACCAAAGTGGTAATAAGTATTACATGTTCCCTTCTTAATAATTGTAGAAAGACTACACACCAGAGCTTTATTCATGCAGTTCACTTGATCTCCTTTTAAACTGAATAGATTTTTTTCCTTGCTTCTCCTTAAATTTGGATGTTAAGTAAATATTTAAATTTTCTTTGTCCATGTCATAAAAACTTCACAAATTATCTAAACAAGTAGCCAAGATGAAGGGATAATATTTTGCCAGCAGCTTTCACCCTCTTAACTGTTGTTTAAAAAGAATACTGAGATAAAAAGGAAAGGTTATTACACTTGGACAACCTTAATTCTTCAGGGAAAGATGCAGAGTTTAATAACAGCAGTCAGCCATCTGCTGCTCCCAAGGTTTGCATGCAGATGGACCAGCCTTGCAATTGTGTCAGCTCAGAGACAGCAGATATCCCTTCCAGGACTGTGAAAAAGCCCTGCCAGGACCTAATCCCTTCTCACCAGCAGTCCAGGCTCAAGGAGCGCTGGGACTCTGGGTGCCGCTGCTGTGAACCCTTAATCTCCCCTTCACTAATATGGCTGCAGCAAGACTGTAATCTCACATTCTAAAGGATAGAATAAGTTGGAGTCTCATTTTAATGCCACTAGTTTAAAGAAAAGTTAACAGATTAAAGGTTCTTATTACCTTTTTAAGTTTAAAAAGTAACTGTTCACATGTCACACAGTGTGACAGTTGAGAATGGAATGTTGTAGGAGACACATGTACCAGTTTTCCTACAATTTTATTGGTTGTTACCAAGGAAAGGAGGCGGCAGGCTGGAAGCCCAGGCCCGAGGTGTAGACCCAGATCTTGGCCAAGGCTCCAGGAATTGACAAAGAGATGTGGATACATTTGAGATAGTCCAAGAAAGGGTCACAAACGTGATTGAGGGTTAGAAAGGGCAGGATCTCTTCTCTAAGAAAAGGCTGAGAGATCTGTGGCTGTTTAGCCTAGAGAAGAGGAGGGCTGGGGGGATCTTATCAATGTATCTAAATATCAGAAGGGAGTGCACAAACAGGACTGAGCCAGGCTCTTTCCAGTGGTGCCCAGTGGCAGGACATGAGGCAGTGGACAAAAACAGAAACACAGGAGGTTTTGTATGAATACCAGAAAATACTTTTTTATTGTGAGGGTGACCAAACACTCATACAGATTGCTCTGGAGGTTAAGGGATCTCCATTCATGGAGATATTCCAAAGCCACCTGGACACTGTCCTGGGAAACTGGCTCTAGATGGCCTTGCCTGAGCAGGGTGATGGAACAAGGCACTTCCAGAGACCCCTTTCAACCTGAACCAGGCTACGATTCCAAGATTAATAAAGCTTCCTTAAAAAATTTATGTAAGTTTATATTCATTGGGAATTTGGTTCTCAGGAAGAGTCTTACACACTGGATGACAGTTTCAGAAAGTGCTTTACCCAAGGAGACATTGTACATTTCTTCATACAACCTCCCAGAGCTTCTTGATACCAATATTTCCAGCAAAGAGATCTCTGTAGACCATGGATAGAAAGAGGTGGAAATTTTTTTTTTCCTGGAAGTTCTCTGCAGAAGTCAGTATGTATTTTTGAGAACATTAAGCTGAGGGTCACAGTGCTGGTCTATTTATTTCCCCTTCCCACAGATTTTGCACAGAAATACTGGAAACACTTTTTCTTCAGGTTTACACGTAGTGTGAGCTCTTCCAGAGCAACAGCTAAAATGACCAGTACAGTGTGGGAAACTGGAGCCAAGTCTATCCCTTCTCTTATGGAGCTCCCACAGGAGCTATTTGCTTCATCAGCAGCAACACTGTTGGGGATGCTAAGGGAAAAATAAGAAATTTTCTGGTTTTTTACACTTTTGCATCAGTACAAATGACACTGTGTATAGTATCATTCAAAGGCAAAGAAACTCAGGAATGTCAGAATTCCAAGGACAACTCATAGGAAAGGGAAGTAAATAAGTTAATCTCATCCTTTTTTTTTTTTTTTTTTTTACTAGCTAACATCAAATAAAGGTAACCATAAAAAGGCAGAATTTGAATCTGAATTGATTGAGGTAACAATGAGAACCTCTGATATTTTAACTTGAGTTTTTCTAAGGTTTGCTCTAAGCCACACTGGTGTTCTGTAAAGAGGATTTGGAACATCCTACTGCATTTTCACTTGCTGCTTGTAATAAAAATACGTAAGTAAATGTCTCTTTTCAAAGTGTGGATGCCAACAAAAAATCTCACTCTGCAACTGATGAAAAAACAGTTGCTGTATACAACACGAAACAGAATTATTTTTCAATACTGAGACAGAAATTGTGATCCTACACACTTAGGGAACAGCAAGCACAGGGCTCCAGGAGTAACAG
Source organism: Poecile atricapillus (assembly GCF_030490865.1). Lineage (NCBI taxonomy): Eukaryota > Metazoa > Chordata > Aves > Passeriformes > Paridae > Poecile > Poecile atricapillus. The sequence goes on from NC_081259.1 coordinate 12,583,146, forward strand.
AAGCTAGTGAAAGAGTTGCAATTCAGTATTTCTCCAAACCCTTGACAAAGCACTGAGGCAGCATCTTCCTGGAGATTTGGGAAAGGAATAAATACAATCTATTCATTTTGGGCTGTTGGTCTATGAAGTGCAGATGATTACCATTGCCTTCTGTAAGCCAGAGAGATATGTACTTCATCTGACATTCCGAGATAGTTTAAGTCAATATTATCATTGAATGAGACCCATTGATCAACCAAGTGAAGCAGCAAAAAAATGGATTCCAGCTTTAGGAAAAATTCGCTTGGGAAACTGCAAGCCTGGCTTGACCTGGCTTGGCAAAACAGAATTCTTTGTGCATTGACTGGGTTGTAACTGCAGCCTCCACAGCCAAATGCAGACAGCTACAGCGCAGATTTGAAGAATACTGCAGTTAAAATAGCTTCCTGACCAAGATTTCACTTAGTCAGGTCAGTAGTTGAAGCTTGACCTGGCTTGAGTGGACTGAGCCAATAATAAGGTTTGATATAGCTATGTGGTCAGACAAAACACTAATTAATTACAGCCCTGCCAGAAGCTTGACTTTCTAATGAGAGGTTGGTTGTAGCATTACTGTTTCCCTAATCTCTCTTGCTTTTTGGTTTATCACACTTTAATGGAGAAGAAAAATAGATTAGAAGTAAGGAGGGGAAAGCGAAGGATGGAACTGAATCCCAGCTGGTCCAGAGAGCTCACAGTGGTAGAAGTACCTTCTAAACCAAGAGCTGCTCTTTGTACTGACTGCCCAGATCTGCCTCACAGACAACATTGTAAAGCTTTTTAAAATACCTTTATGGTACACAGATGGCTTATTCCTTGAAGCAGCAGGGAAAAAGGTCTATAATAAATCATCACACAGGGCTCCTTTAAGGTATGTGATAAGTATGGTGAACTAGGACTGAATTCTGGATAACAGTAGTGAGCCAGGAAACAAAAATAATGGCTGCATAGCTCAAATTAATGTATCCCTTTCTAATTAATGTAACCAAAAGTTCACTATGATAATTCTCTAGAAACATGAATATTTTTTTTAATTTCTTTCCTGCTGCACCTATGAAGATGACTACTATTGATCAAGGGCTGTCCTCAAGTGAAGCAATTTATTCACGTCCCACTAAAAAATATTGTAAGCCATTTATTACTAGTTAATCAAATGAACTTTTGTAAACTTCCAGTAATTTTATCCCCACCTAAAATAAGTGTTTTATTTTCAGCTTTCTTTTGACTCTGCTGAACAGCAGAGGGAGATTTCAAGCCTTATCAATAGTGTGGGTCCCTAGCTGTAATGAATAACTACCACCAAGAAAGCTATTTTTATACAACAGGCACTGGAATAGAGGTGTTTTTTTCCATTTGGTACATGTTATATATTGCCTTCATTAGCACAGCATCCAGGCAGCTTTCATTAATACATGAACTAACACCACTAAGTTGCCACATGCCGTTGGCTCCTCTGAACATCTCCCAGGAGAAAATTGTGTATTCAACACGTGCATGCAGCAAGAGTTTTTCTTTGTTCATTATTGACTCTCTTTACCAAGATGGTAACCATAATCTATCAGCCTGCAATCTTACATATTCATAATCAAGTGTTTTATCACAATTACATCCCATTATAATAGCTTTGGAAACTGAAGGATAATTCAATTGCATTTTCTAATCATGCCCACTGTTTAAAGAAATTCTCCCAAAATTTAACTTGTTCCTCAGAGTCGGCTGACATGTCCTAGACTCATCTTTAGATGTTTCTTGTACTGCAATAATTGCAGTAACAATCTCTACAGAGAGGAGAGCCCATTATTCACATTTACAGGCTATTTAAACATTGTCAGCATTAGATAAATGACAGCATGTGCTCACTGCTGTACATGAGCCCCAACCCTGCATAAGGGGCCTGAGTCTCACTCTCTGACTCTGCTTCAAGTCTAAGCACTGCTCTGCTGACTTAATCCAGAAAAAATATTTAAAACATACATTTCAGTTTTGGGCACTTTATTCAAATCTGAAGGCAACTAGTGACAAACACCCTAGAAGATTGATACAGTTTGAAGCGTGTTATGTATGGCTTTGCTCTTCAACTTGCAAGTAATTTGTAAAGCGGGTCTGTCCTGACTATGAAACATTGTATCAGTGTGATTGGAATCAATAGTTCCTGCACTGTCATTTGTCACATATTTACAAGCCTGAAAAATAGTTCATTTTGTCCTGATCCTATAACTCAAAAGATTGAATCAGAACCCTGGAGGGACCTTCGAGTGCGACACATTCATTACTGGTCACTAGTTCTTTGGTGACGCTGTGAACACCGCCACACCAGAAAGGGAACACGACTTAAAATTGAAACAGGGATGCTCTTGTATGTGTTCTCTGTCCCAGTACATTAAAAACCTGTTGTTAAGTTGTATCTCCACTGGTTTATTGTAGTGAACCTAAGAAACAAACTTATTTGTACTGTAGTTGCTTTTAAGTTTTAATTGCCCTTTTTAGAGGAGCCTTCAGAATTTTTACCTTGGCCTTTTAACATATTCCAGCTTCTGCAATAGTTTTAGGAACAAGCCTTAGCCATGACATACACAAACTCACTTAAAAGTTCTTTTTAAGCTTCCTTTGCACTCTTCAAATCAGTTTTTTATGGGAAAAAAAATTTTGTTTGTAACTTTCTCTAAAGGTTTTTACCATTTACTGTGCATCTCCCCCTAATGCTGTACTTTGAAAGCTTGGCCGAGCAGCTGAATTTCCTCTTCAATCTCAAAGGCTAAAAAATAATTTATAGCCCTCAAGATAGTGTGGCACAAGTTCACTGCCATGAGGTAACACTCACTTTGCCGCAGGAACAACCTCAGATTCACTTTTACAGATCATCTCCATGTTCTGAGAACTGCCAGGATCTCTGTGCTGTAACTGAGCAGGAGACAGAGATATTCTGTACCAACCTTATGTTAAAATGTGAACCCTGATACCCTCAGGGATACCTCATCATACCCTCCTGCTGCTCAGCCTGGAAGCCACCCACTGCCATGTTCTAGCACACAACAGGAGGGATCACTAAGTGGTGCTCCTTGAAGATGGGGACAGCTTCTCACATTTATACAGCTAAACCAGCATCCAGGGAGCACCATTCCATTTCCCCCAGCCCTCTCTCACTCTGCATATTTGGCAAAGTATTGGTTGTTTGGGAAGAAATGTCCTTAGCATGGTCAAAAATTTGAATATCAAGGTTATCAAAGCATGAAAGGCAATACTGGGAGCCTGTGCTCAATCATTGTATACACGTATGGTCTGCAAATACACATGTGGCCTAGGGTGATAACACTCCACTGTTGCGTAGTTTTCTGGTAAACCACATTTTCTGATAAAATGGTAATTTTAAAACATTCCATCAGATCTAGTAACTTAAGTGTAATACAGTAAGACAAAATGTCACCTATACCTAGGAAAAAAAACCCCAAACCAGAGTATTAGCTCTTGGATCAGATCTAAAATGTGAGTCCAATTCTTTGTATCAACAAAGAATTCAGTCACCATTTCAGCAAAAAGTTCTCTTGAAGTTATTATCTCTGCAAATTAACAAAACCATCAGAGTCACTTTTCAGAGTATGAAGCATAAGACTATGTAAGAACCTCAGTTACAATAATTCTGCTTCCCAGTTAATGAGTCACAAAGACATGAGAAGAGGCAGTATCTGGAGAGGCTGAATTAATAGAACCTAAAATACAATTTCAGTAGAAAAAGGAAAGATTTATCAAAAATACAATTTCAGAAAAGCATCGCTTCACTTCTGACACATGTCTGATCATCTTCAAAAATGAAGCAACCATTCCAATGGTGTCCCAGGAGAAAAAACCCTCTAATCAGAACTGTGATATAGGCACACTTTGCTGGGGCACTCTCAAGTTAGGTTATACTGGGGGAAAATACCTTTTTCCAGCTCTAACTTTTAAAATACATTGATAACAGTAGTATTTAACATTGCCTCAAAAAGTTTGGAGATTTCAGTAGTAACAATCACTTTGGTTTTCAACTTTTACTTGTGGTAATCAAAGGGTGCATAAGCTGTATAACATTTTTTACAGTATTCTATAGGACTGTAGTAGTATTTTGAGTGTAAAAAGAAGAGTAAGCAGAAGTTTCCACATGAAAGCTACAAGAGGACAACACCTTTGACGGCTCACACAAATTTGATTCACTTTGCATTTTCACAGATACAAAAAGACTCTTCAGGGATTTGAGGGGCACTAAGCAAAAATGAATATAACACCTTATGACTAAGAAAATAGAAAAAAGCCAATGCAACCCCTGGATCTTTACCAAGCAAGGAAAATTATCCAGACTTGAAATGGAATAGAGAAAGAAACCATCATGAAAACCAGGTTTACCATTTTACTCATCTCTTTCCCTCCCACAAGTATAGGGGAGGGTGGTCACAACCTCTTGTCTCCCCTCAACATTTCACCTTGCCCTGGCGGTGTTTATTCTTTCACCAAAATAGCATCCAATAATCCAGAATTTACTGCATCTCCAGCCCTGATATGGGGCTTCCCCCTGTCCCTCTTCTCAGCAAGATTTCCCAAGCAGTGCCAGCCAGCACTATACTGGCACCAACTCCTTCCCACTTCCTTCAGGATAATTGCCAGCTCCCTGCTTGCAGCTGCCTCTCTTACCTTTTCAGTCTTTTAACTCCAGGCTTGGTGGAGAGTGGATAAAATTCCTCTTGCCACATACCTTTTGTTTCTCTCTTTTATTTCAGCCTTTTTATCTCCAAGCACACATGCTTGCCCTTCTTCCTCCCCCAAAACTTCCAAAAATCTTTTTCTTTCAGCCCTTCTAGTTTTTGATAGGTTTCAGACACACTCCTCGTAGCATCTCCCCCACCTTTGAGGTGCCATCTGTATGGGTCAGCCTTCTCCTTTTGTTTTGCTCCCAGAAGTGATAAAGCAGGTCACAGAAAAAAAGACAAGGTGACTGTTACCAAATATAAATTGTAAGAGTTCTTAGGTACTAAGATGTTTTTAGCTCAAGAGGTAAAAATATAACTTTCCAACATAGAAATCTTTGTATTTCTGCTAATTCTGTAAAACTTCTGCCATATTTTACACTGACAATAACTATTTGGTCAAAACTCCATATGTCCACAATAAAAGCCCTTTTTCTTGCAGCTGAAGTAGTAATGGAGTGCCAGGATAAGGTCTATTTGTTATTTATAAACCAGACAGCCCAGGTTTGCCTTTCAAGTCTGACTTGTGCAGTCTTAGTCAAACAAGTAACAACCTGCAGGCCAGAGTGCTTCTCAGTACTGTGCAACCACTGCTAGACATGTACTGCACAAATTCAGAGCTGGTAGGTCACAGAAAGAGGGTAAATTAGAGGTATCTAAAGAGCTGAGAGTTTGTCAAAGTTAATTTTGTCCTTACAATGATGTTCAGAGCCCAAAATCAAATCAAATAGTCCTTGCTCTACCTGTTTCCAGAGTCAGTTTTGCCTGTTTCCAAGGTCTTCCTCACCCCTTGAAACTACATTTATGCATATCCTTCTTGTATCACTTGTCATTTGTCAAAAACATTAATAGGATTTAGAGCCTGTAAGCTTTCTTAATCATCACTCGTGTTAATCTGCACACTTCCTAATTCTTCATCTGTTAGCCTTAAACATCTGATGCAGTTAAAGTAAATCTCCTCCATCTTCATTTGTAAAACCAGATGCAAAACAGTTAATAACTCTGCTGTTTAATATCTTATCCCTTAATCTGTACTATAGCATCAACCCCTAAGAAGATCAGGTTTTTTTAATATTTGTCTCCTGACTTTACAGCAAACAAGAACTCTAGCAACAGGTGAAATGCCTTACTTTAATTATACTTCATTGCTTCTGAATTCCTGAGCCTTTACTTTTTGTAAGACACATCCAAGAATATAAAAATGAAGAAACCAAAGCAGGAGAAGGGTACTGCAGCCAGGGATGTGGAAACACAGGCCTGCTCCCTATATTTCCACTACATTTCTCTGTATTAAATATTTTCTGTCATCGATTGCCTCACTCTGTTTCATCATGGAGCTTCACACTCCTTCAGTCCAGGAGGATTCAATTATATGAAGCAAATCAGGGGTGAGCACCCACAGCACCCAACAGATCTCTTGCCCGTGTCTCAGCCGCTCTCCTCAGACAGCCCAGCAGGCACCGCACACCACTCTGCCTTTCAAGGGTCCTTATGCAGTCCGCCATGGAAAGGCATATGATGGCATATTATCCTTTTATCCTCCTTTGTCAGTACAGCTCCTTGAAGTATTTCTTTTTCTGTCCCAGAGTCATTATGGTCACTAAGCTCATAAGCTACACAGAGAGAGCTCTGTCTGGAGGATGGAGGAGACAAGAGGCTGCTGCTCACTTCAGTCGTGATGGCCTCAGTCAGATGGAGAGCCTCAGCCATCGTGTAGCCCCATGGCCCGGCAGAAACAGCCAGGAAAAGCTGTCCAGTCCTCCTTAGCAAAACCTCTGGCTTCTCCATGGCAGGGCACAGCAGCCAGCCCTCAGTCTGGGACCCAGTGAGGCCGGCCCCACACAGCTGCAGCAGGGTGTCACACGAGGGCCTGCACACACAAACCATTCCCCCAGAGCACAAGCCAGCTCCCCAGTGCCACTGTCATCCCTGCCACTGTGGCACCTCTGCCCTCATGTGTTTTGGCAGCCTCAGGAGCACACAAATGCCCACACTGCATTGCCAGGTCCCAGTCTCATCCCCCTGAGGGGCTCCTCCTTGTAGTCTCCCTCAGGTGCTCATCAATGCTGAACATTTTGTTCATCAACAACAACACTGTTCCAAGGGAACACCTTCGGAGGCCCGTTAGCTCATTGGCACCTCCTAACAAGGTCTGTAGGAGAAGGATTGTAACCCCAGTGCCCAAAGCCTCGTTCCGAGGTGTCCCACGGGGCCTCACGGCGTGTTCAGGGTGGCCATGGGCCTTGGGGTGAGCGTGGGCCATGGCCGTGTCCCCACAGCGTGTCTGCACCATGTGCTGGTACAAGACATAACAGTTCATCCACCAGGGAAACCATCTCTTCTTAAGTGTGGCAGCATAGTTAGCTATCTTTAATCACTGTTTGTTCTTGATTTGTTTTTTTAAAATTTTCTTTAAAGAAATTTGTGTTTTGAAAATATTTGAAATGTAGAAGTGTGTTAGTGGGGGTGGCACCAGCTCTGTCAACAGGTGAGGCCGATGAGCACGCAGCAAGTCTGGGTGTCCCAGCAAGGAATATTCTATCTTGTGCATTGCTTTCATGAGGCAAGATTCTCTGTTATACCCTCCTTAAAAATGGAATTTTTTCAAGTCACTGTTTGTCATCATTGTGGGACAATATAAGCAGTTGCAAAACTGTTATAAAAATAGCTGAAGATGGTTGTTAATATTCTCTTGGCACATTCTGAAAGAATTTCCTTTTCCATACTCTTTTCTCTTAGTTGGTATCACTCAATAGTAAACTAAGCAAGTAAAAAAGAATATTAGTTTTGTCTGAAATTGTCAAGAAACATGAAGATTCTTGACATGAGAAGTAGTCTAATAGATCTATACACACATATCCCCATAGAAAAATGTCATCAATTCCTGACACAGGAAAGGAAATATTAATACTGTTAGTTAAAAACAGCTTCTCAGAGTTATTACAGACATAGAAGTGACCTACTAACTTTTTTTCCAGTTGAAAAGTGTTTTCAGTAATTTCTGTTCTAATATTTTGGACAGTAGATGTACTGGGGAAAAAACCTACCAATGATGTCCCATGGCACTGATGTATCTGCATAAAACTTCATTTTATGGAGAAGTAGAGCACTCACTTAATTCATCAAGTCACAAATAGTTGACATGTCTTAACAATGGCAATCACACAGCCAGACAGCCAGAAATTCAACACCCCCAAGCAAGCTAATACCAACCCATGAGTAAGATGTATTACTTACATCAGTGCTTTCTCTCAGTGTGAACTATTTTCTTTTACTAGCTTTAGCCGTGATTTCCTGTTCTTCACATCTGTGGAAGATTTTATAGAGTATTTAATGAAACCAGAAGCAGTGGAACTGCTGTCCCATGCCCACACTGACTCTGGGTGGGGAAGGAGGGTTTGCTGAACCTTGGTTGATGGGAGGAGGCTGTGACCACTCCTTCACTGCAGTCCTCCCTGACTTTAGATTCTGGTCACAAGCAGCCCCTCAAGGGTGCCAGCAAGGTGTATTTTGCTTGAGCTTACTGAACCTCCATTATTTTCTTGTGACCACAGTGATAAGGCTGTGATTACTGTCATTATGGTATAATTACAAATGACATGATACTTGCTATGGGATGCCTAGGATTTGCAGAAGTAAAAAAAGAAGTTTTTTTTGAGATGACCAGATAGACTAAAACCATTCAGATATTTTTTCTTTCCTTTCAACTTCAATAAAAACAGATCCAATGGGTTCAAAACCTAAATTTTGTAATGTGTCCCAACTGAATGAGCAAAGGCCATTTTCAGTAACAAAGGTCAATATGATCGAGTAGCCTATGGCCATCTGGCTAGATAAGGAACTGTGGTCAAGGTCCATGTGCTAAACTTAAGTGTAAAGCCTGAGGTTTTGGAAAATGGATGGACAGTTTCAAGACAGTGTCCATCCATGGTCAGAAAATGCCATGACCTGCTCAGTTCAGCTAGCCCACAGAGGAGTGGTACCTGCTGAGATCTGAGCAGCATCTTCTACACCTATCTGACTTCCAGACAAGGCCAAGTGTCATGGCAAAGCCTCACACTACATATTGCACCTAACAAATTCCAAGTCATAATTTCCAAATTATGGATTTAGATAGAAAATTCAACAAGTCAAGTGGAGGGAGAGGACAGGAGGTGACTGGGTGTATGAATGTCAGGACTAAAAAGCAATTTCTTTTCATATGAAGTAAACCAGATAAGAAAACGCCCTGGGGACAAAGCGAGCAGGAGTGTACTCCACACATTGAGTGATGAGGAGTGTACAACACCTTGGGAAGCAAAACAGATATGCCACCTCCTAATCATCACTCAGTCACACAAATACACTGCATCAGCCAGAGACTTGAGCCAACAGCAAAATGATTATTAATAGAGAAAGGGAAAGAAGAGCTTATCAGATCGAGAGCACAGCAGAACTTCACAGGTTGTGTTTGAGACCATTGTGTATATAACCCCACCCATTCAGCTATTTGTGAAACAGAAGCTTTCGTACCTTGAACAGTGATTTCTCAGAAAGTCTTTGATAGGGCAAGCTCTCCAAGGGAAGTAAACAGAAAGGTGAGACATGAAGAAACAAGGATTCATGCCAACCTCTATTAAAGGAGCTGAATGAAAGCTGGACAAAGCTTTATCAACTAAAACAATAATTCTTACCCTTACTTACTCCTGTATTATCTAAACATTGCTATATTGTAACTTGAAGTAGGAAAAGGGAACTCCCTGTGCTATATAGGTTTATTAGCTGCCAGTCCTCAGGAGTAAGTTGTGACAGAGCCAGCATTCACATCAAGGCTTGCTTAGCTCCCAGGCAATGGCTTCTTCTCAGGATTGTGTTTTGAGTGCCAGTGAAGGAGGAAAACCTGATCTTCCTGTTTCCCTCTTCTTTGCAGCCTTCTTTTAGAGTTTGCATTTCTCATGTAATCATATCGGCTGCACAGTAGCTTGCATTTTGTACAGCAGGGAGAGATTCAAACTTTTTACGTGCTGATCATCTGTTAGTGAAACTGCCTCTCTGAGCCAGAACCCCAGACCATGGGATGTTTGCTGCTGATGAGATGCCTTTCTCCTCATGACTAGATCTATGACAAAGGTGAGAGAGATCCTTGGATTGTATAATCAGTAATGTGAAAGAAGCCTTAGATACAGGAGTTCATGGATTAGTTTTTATGTAGAGCTCATACATCTGCAGTACCAGGGTGTTTAATAATAACACGTTATTATGTTTCTCCTGAGAAAATAACATAGGAGAGAGATGAGGTATACCTTCCCCTCCATGAGGTATATCTTCCACCTACACTCCATTTAACATTTTCCAAACACATTCAAAGGGGCCTAGCACTCCTGTTTATACATGGTTCCCCACTTTAATATTTGTCACTTGACTATTCACAGTGGGGATTTTGATACAAATAGCGATGCTAAACAACACATGTGTTTTAAATAGAGACGTGCTCCCAACAGAGTTGCAGCTAGGAAACTGCAGAGAGCCTGTTAACTGAATTTTTATAAGCACATATCTCAGCTGAACAAAAATACAAGGTCAGTTATCTACTGTTTCTGAATGTCCTCAGTCTTCAAGTTAGCCACTTACTGTTCAGATCACAAATGCAGTGGCAGCATCTGTATGCATCAGCTCTCTCTCTCTCCCCTCGTGGATCAGACTTCAACACACTGCCTCTCAGCCAACTATATTTTTTTACAGGAAAAAATACTAAATATTCTTATAAAAATATTCTTTCTCCCAAATATATGTGAAGAGTTTAATACATTTATAATAATTATGACAAAATAATTGGAAAAAATTAGTTTTTGTAAAAATGAAAATGCTAAAGCCCCTTAAAGCCAATCATTTCAGTTTAAATCAAAATAGAAATCTTCACCATGCAGAAAAATCACAAAAGCCTCTAAATCTCTTCAATAAAATCTACTTCCACATTTTGACTGAAAAACATCCAAACCAGTATATCTTTTTCATTCCAATTGTTGTTTTGTTGTCTCCAATCTGCAGTGATGTAACGCTTCAGTGTACCAGCTCAGGCCTGGGCCTCACCTAATAGGAACTGCCAAATATGCCAAATAGTGGCAATTACCTGATGGCTTTGTGATGTGGACCATTGCCCATTAGGGACTCATCTTTGACAACCAAACTGATTTAACTTAGAATCTGAGGATGGATTATACAGAGCTTCCAAATACAAAGGTCTCTGCTGTTAACACAGTTTAATTGTTGCCATAAACATAAATACAGGCTTAAACTTATATTTTCTTATGGCTGATATGCAGGATGCAAAATATCTTGAATATAATGTTTATTAAACTTGCAAAACCCCCCAAATGTTATTTATTGTTAACATTTTTTTATATTTAGAATCTTATAGAAAAAAAATATTAATTGGGTAAGATATTTACTACTTTCCCTCTTTATTTGATGTGTTATTTAGCTAAAGACATATTTATCTCCTCTCTTGCAGAAGCCCTGAACATCCCAGCACTCAGCCATGGACTGCTAAGATGAAGTTCCTCACAGAATGCACCCTGGGTTTTCTAGTTGTCGCATATGTTTAATTTAATTACAATTAATGAGTTACAATTTACCCTAAGGGAAAACTAGCTTTTGTTGACAAAGAGGTGTTTAGTGAATGGCATTCAAATTCTTGACCTAGACCTCAAATTAACAGGCTGTCCATTAAGAATGCATGAGTAGCTTTAAAGACTGCATTTATCTGTCATAGTCCTTTAAGTCCTGTGATGTCTTAAAAAAAGACAATCCTAACCATGCAGTACTACTAAAAAAGATTCAAACATTACTTTTGATGGTACTTTTTTCACTGCAGAACATGGTTGAGTTCTACTGGATTACAGTCCATAAAGACATCACAATGAATTAAGTTCTTACTTTAAAACCCTGCTCTGTTTCTATTGCTGCACATCTAAATACTGATGCCACTTTCCTTCATGCAAGAAATAAAATACAAGGACTCCAGTGAAGCAAATTATCAGTCACACTCTTGCCTGTTACCTAAGCAGTGAGAAACTGCATTGATGTATTTTGAAGAGGAAGCGTGGGCTCAAGTGCAATAAAATGATGGGTCAAATTTCACAGCTAAGTTAAGTAAACAATTAAAATTACATATCCTAATAGATTCTCATTCTAACTACTGTACCACAAAGCAGTTTTCAAATCTAGTTTTTAAAATGTTAGCTGGGTGTAAAAGTTATGAATTCCAATTCCAAATGAAAGAGGAAAATGTTTTTTTACCAGCATTTCAGAAATCTATATGGTCAAATAACAATGTTCAAGAGTCTTTGTGTGATGCAGTAAAAAGATACAGTCTAGTTCAGCTTACATTTAGTTAAACAATACTTGTTTCACTCATGTATTATTTTCTTATTTCAGGGTGAAACAGAACAAAATTGGTTTGATTTTGCCAGATATAAAGTTGATCCTAAACTTTCAGGAAAGAAAAAAAAATGTTTTGGGAAGCAGATTTCACTAGAAGTGAAACTCCTTTCAACCTGCATAATTTCAAAGGGTTTTACAATCCAGAAAGTTATCATGCAACTCAGATATATTCAAGTCAAATTTTCCAAACGAGGAAAGCTGAAATTATTTATATCAAGTGCTCAGCATATGGTATTTTTGCCCCAATATTTATTCATAAGTATCCATATTTTCCTTTATTTTGAAATGACTTTAACAGTATTAACTAGAAGTTAGTTTTTGGCGGTAAAAATCAGGCTAATGCTGGATAAAAGTAAAAATGCAGACACTTGAAAAAGATGACAAAGTATTAGTCTTTAACAGCAGAGTACAGATCTTCTACCAATATGTAGATCTTCAAGTACTCAAGCCTGTGAATGAAAAGTAATAATAATGCAGGAAAATGAAATTATAATCACCCTGGGCTAACTGTAAAGAGACAAACAAAAAATCAGCAATTTGTGATGTACAGTTTGCAGGAATTTATGTTCAGCAAACTCCTATACCTGATATGTCACATCTTCCCCACATTTTTTAACCGGAAACTACCTCATTTTCATTGGCTTGTTTAAATACATTACCTCACTTGGATATAGAAGACTATTTGGCAAGAGAGATCTAGGGAACAAAAGTCCATCAGTTTACCTCTATTTCCTACATATTCTTGCTTAGAGCACTACAGATTAAAAAGGAAGTTCAGGAATGGTTGGGTGTGAAATTACCGGTCTGTGAGGGTGCATTGTGTTTTAAGCTCACACATGTACAAATCTCCTGTCTATATTGGGAGCCATTCTGAGAAAGCTCAGGTTAACTGCTCTCTCAAGATATCCACTAAGAATCTCTAAGTGTTTGAATGGGAGCCCTTTGCTATTTAGATAGTGAGAGATAAGATTTCTTCTTTAAATATTAGCTGTCAAACTGTGTTATGTCTTATTATGTTTCATCAGATTGGCATTCAGTATGATGAGGTTCAACAGCACATGCTGATAACGCTCAAATAGTGTAACATAACTTAGGAATAAAATTAAAGGACAGAAGACTATTTTCAGCTCAGACACCTGCTTATCCATGTTTCAAGAGAGAATACAATTCAACCACAATAGGAAATTTAATTAATGTTCACAAAACTGGCAAGTTCTTTCTCACCAGACAGCTAGTTTTGAACAGGACCCATAAAGACTATTTTGGGGTTTGTGAATATTTTCAATCACCACAGTAATGGCACAGTATTTTCAAGATGTGTATATTCTGTAGCTCCCAAAAGAAAATATTGCCACCTGAGACGGATTCTTTAGGTTACTGTTTTGGGTGAGTACCTGAGGGACGTGTTCTGTGTCCAGTACAAATGACAACAGTTTGAGAAGAAGCCAAGAAAAGTTTCTAAACAGTTCAAACAGCCTACACAATCTCTCTTTTATTCTCCATTCTATTCATCGTACTTATGATCATACAGCTAAAAACCCTTTTCATCAAGAAGGAAAGTTAGCAGTCCACAGAAATAACCTTTGAAAGTGAAAGAGACAGACTGTTGATTTTAATAGGTTACTCAAGCCTGTAGTCAAATTCTTCCCCTAAACCTTGTTCCAGAGTTGTAAGAATTCAGTTGGACCTCAATTTTTACTATACTACTTCCATGTTAAATTTTATTTTCTTCTAGTTTTGACTGCTAATTTATTAATGTCAGATATTTTTTTATTGCCCTCCCTTTTCCTTCTAAACCTCAATTACAGGTTGCATTCCAAAAGATGAATATTTGTGCATGGTTGGGAATTAAAACGCTGACCTTCGGTATATTTTTTTCCCTCAGTGTTTTTCCGACTATCTGCCGGGTACCTGACAAATGAGGCAGTGAGGACCCTCCATATTCTGTTTGGGGTCTATTGGCTGAGGAACTCTTGGTCATCCTACCTGCCTGACGTCTAGGATCATGATGAATTGTCTCCAACTCCAGCCTCAGATTGTTTTTTAACATTTAATTTAGTTTCTTCCTGTGCTTGGATGAACATGGCCATGTTATGGATTTCTGCTCTAATGTACACCAGCAGGTTGGAAGAACAAGCCTCAGCAAGCTGTGGAAATAAGAGAGGCTGGATCAATAGTCAAGGTCATGACCCTGGCTCTGATTCTGTACACTGTCCTGAGATTTTCTCCCCTTAAAAGCCTCTGACTGCTTCTAATGTGGATCCAAGTGCATATTGAAAGAGAAATTCTCAAAAATCAACCCCCCAAAAGAGTAGGTGTAGCAGGATCCTCTTACCTTCTGTGTCTTAGACACAGAGCTGACAAGAAGTGTGTCTCTCTGAATTCAGTCTAAAAATAATGTCTCATTTTAAGTATCTTCCTATACAATCATTTTGATAAAGAGATAGGTTATTGCAAATTTTGTCATCTGGTGCTGCAAAAACATTCATTTATTCATTCATTCATGGAGTGATTCTGATCCTCCTAAAACAATTACAGATGTTATTAATTATAATATGATATTTCAATGAAGAGGCAGAATTTAAATATAAAATAAAGTGTAAAAAATACTAATTTCACAAGTATACCTTGATTCGTACCAAGTAGAAAATGCTGCCATAAAGTGTTGTGATAAAGGATCAAAGATGCTAAGTCATTTGTTGAGCCTGCCTTTGTGCTGCAGATAGAGCTTTGAGTCTTCAAATATACAACCGTAATGCAGCAAGGCACATTTCTGAATGGTAGTAATTTTCCACTGCAGGATATAGTCATGCTGAGATTTAGTACTTAAAAAAAAAAAAGAAAGAGAGAAAGAAAGATAGGAAGAAAAAAAAAAAGATTGCAAAGGTATTTAATGTATCACAACAGCACCCCCCCCATCCTTGATACAGATAAATTGTCATATCTGTTAAAACCCAGCCCACAATGATGGGCAGTCAATACAATAAACAATTCAGTCTCCAGTAGAGATGAGCAAAAGAATTTCTCATCTACAGAAGCAACCTTTTTGTTGTTTCTGCAAAAGAGTGAAAAGAATTACTTTTCAGTTGGCCCCTGTTTCTGACTTTCACTTAGCAGAACAGAAAGCTGGATATTGCCATGGAGGGGGAAGGCTGAAGGTCAGTCAAGAAATTCAGCTTGTTGCATCACACTGCCCTGGTCTGAATCCGATCCGCATGCAGCAGCAGGGTGACTGCAGAGAACTGCAACAAATATTCAAAAAAGAGAAAAAAAGAAAAAAAAAAAAGAAAAAAAAAAAGAAAAAAAAGGGGAAAAAAAAGAAGAAAGCATCGTTTACAAAGGTTTCCCTTAATAGCTGAAAATTGTTTACATGTAAACTTGGCATCCTAATCAAGGGAACAGGAATTTATGATTCACAGGGTAAAAATCAGGAGTTTGCTCAGTGTGAGAAAGAGGAAGATAAGTGAGCTTTATGAATTGGCACAGTAAGGTTGTCCAGAGGTATTTAGGTGTCTCATGGGATTTTCAGTCAATGTAAATTAGATGTGTAATGGTTTTGAAAAATCTCACTCTATGCCTATTGCATGTTGAAGTGCCAAATCACTTCTAATAATAATCTGTGAGGCCTGTTACCCATTAAAAAGGAAAGGTAAAGGACTCTGCTTGAGCTGTGGAATTGTCTCTTTGGCTCCAACTTCCAACTGTGAATTTAGGAATTTCTCTCCTAATATGTTGATGAGTAAGAAACCAGACTTGTCTCTTGAATGAGACTTTGTACCAACATCCCTGATGGGGGGACCACCAGTCTGTGCTCCTTAAGCAAGAATTTAACATTTTACTTACAAGTATGCACTAATATTCAACCAAATCTGATGTTACAGGATTATGAGGTATATCTGGATGAGGTGACTGAGGAGAAACATGGAGAAATCAGTTAAAAATCATGAAACAAATAAAGCCTTATTCTTATAAAAGGTACCAAATTCTGCACTATTTAAAACAGATGAACAGGAAACACTATAGAGTCTGTAATATTCTAGTAGGATACAAAGACAGCTATAACATTGTTACTGCTATGGAGTTAAAGTTTCTCCTCCACTGTGTCCCAATTACACTGCTCCATCAGCAGACTGGGTTTAGTAACCTCATAGATACAATAGGAAATCATTTACATGGATTTACATGGATGTGCAATGCAATTTCCTGCCCTGGACCTGTGTCACAGATGGAGCACTCTGCTGCAGCAAAGGACACCCCTGGAAGAGATCTGGAATAAACTTTGCCCCAGTCATTCAAATGTTTTCTGAGGCGTCTCTTGATTCTTACCTTGGCTGTGTCAACCACCTCTCCACCACTGTTCAGGGCAGCTCTTGTCTGCCTTGTGATTTCTTTCTTATTTGCCAATGTATTTTGTTTCAGTGAGTCACTTGGCTGCTAAGAGAAATATGTCTTGGTAACATTATCCCATACTGGCAAACTGCCGACTAGGAAATATATCTGGAAGAACTGAGCATAAAATAGGAACAGTTTTGTTCCTTGATTCTGTCTTGGATGATCTATATTCTAGTCACACTCAGATTTTTATAAGAAACCCTGTTGGGTGGGTCTTAGTTTTGCATATTCTGTGTTTGATTTTCAGGACTCAATTTTCTACCATTCTTGAAAACCTGAAAATATCTGCAGATGTTAGTAAAGCACCATCATCCATGTCTCCTCATGGGATTATCAAATTATCACCATATAGGTGTGAATTGGATCCTTAAGAAATAGCATATTTGATGATGGAAAAGGTATCTGAGAGAAACAGTGGGATCTAACAAATTCTAAATCTGTAGGGATTCAGGGAAATATAAAGGAAAAGAAAGGACAAATAACCTTAGTCTAACAGAAACAATCAAGGATTAGAGAATGCAGATTCCCTAAGGAAATAACAGGCAATGTTAAAGATGACAATGGCAAATATTTTTACCTTCCTTATAGACATAGTATAGAACGTGCACACAAGTAAATCAGCACTTTCACAAGTATTTTTTTGCATGAGCATGTATCAAAATGGTTTTTACTTTTCCAGAATTTTAGTTTCTTACCCTTTCAATTCAGACTTTGTTTTCAATGAATTTTGTCCCATTTTGACTATGAATACCAGTTATTCATATCTCAGTTTTATTCAAAGAAACAATGTCTTTTGTAAAATATTTTCTACTTGAAATTTTTTTCCCATAAGAGCTGTTGGAGTTTGGTCAGACAAACCTGGAATCTAGGTGATATATAGGTGATTTAAGGTAGTGTTATTGTTTAATAAGGTACATATTCATCAGGTTTTTTCTTTAAAATCTGCCTGCTGGGTGAACCCTGAAGAGTTGCACTTTAACAACTGCATTTCCTGACTTTTTGAAAAATCTCTAAGAAATTGTTTGACCTGGAAATGTTCAGTTAAAGAGCCCAACACCAACTGGATCACAAGCATGTTTATTGATCTGCATACACGAGATGGTCCAGGTTCCTTTCTGTTCCTGTGTGTGAGCTCTCTGAAGTGGCCAGTACTGCTCAGATGCAGCTCCTGGTAAGACCTGCCCCACTCAGTCCTGAGAACAACTGCACAATGCTACATACTGCCCCAAAATGGTTTTGCAGCAATAAAAGATGCGGAGGAGCCTCCCTTAAGAAGTCTGGGAATAAAAGCATAGGGAGTGTGTATTATGCATAACAACGTACCCTAAGATTTCCAAGCATATCTAGATGCCAGGTACTTTATGTTTTGTAATTTCTACATCCCAGCAGACACAGCTCCTCTTTGTTATCCCACTCTCAGCTGCAGTGGATGATTCCCCCAGCGTTCCATAAACCCCAACTCCCAATTCCAAACAATTAACAAAGGTTTGCAAAACACAGTGCAAGTAAAACCTGTCAGTCTCCAAGATCAAACCAGGTATTGGCTATCCAGGAATTTCAGTGTGTTTGAGCTCTTCCTTTCGCTGAGAGAGGACAGCAAAAGACACCGATAATGTCACTCCTGGTGAGCCAGTGCCAAACTTTTTCATTCTGCTACTATTTTCTGAATTAGTATTAAAGAGGAGAGTGCAAAAGTGTGTCTATTCTAGGAGGAAAATGAAAAGCCCCATTCTAGCATCTGCTTCTGTCTCTCAAGTCCTTTTTATGCTACAGAGCTGGTTCTATCTGATGAGACATAATGTCATAATAAATCTGTCTAGCTCTCACTCACTCCACCAGAAAGTAGATCTTGCTTTTGACTGTATATGTTCTTTCCACTTTTTGGGTGACTTTTTTCCAATACTTCTAAGCAAAGTGCAGAAGTCCTTTTGTTCTTAGGATGTACTTCCCTTGACACTAGTTCTGCCTGTGAATTACATGCACAGGGGAACTTCTGCGCTGTACCTCAATAAAAAACAAAACAAAACTCAGCAGCAACCTCGGAAAATTTGTCCAATCTACCCTCTCATATACCATGCAGAGAACACAAAATGCAAAATTCTTCTTTTGACTAAGCTGTCCCAACACCAGCTGTGCATGGCCTTTTTGCTGCAATCTAATCCACTGAGGTGAAAAGAAGTATTAGAATGATGTTTTTATTAATATGGTATTAATAAAAAATACCTTCCAAGTAAAAGGGAAAGAATCACCTTTCTTGAGTTTGGACAAATTACTGCCTCAAAAAAAGCTCTTGTGGTTTTTTTTTCAGCATTATATCCTTGTTTCATGACTTACTGCCTCCTGCTTATGTCCCTGGTGAAACAATCAGAACCTGTGTGTCTGAACTGACCTCCATCTCTCTCCTCTCTCGAGTACAGATGAAATAAGCGAAGAGATCACAAGATTAACTCTTCTGTCAAATGCACATCTTCTGGATATTGTGAACAATATATACACAACATGCAAGGCACTTCTAAATCACTACTTTCTTTTGCTGTTAACATCATCTCAGCATCTTAATCAAATTTTGCACTCTCATATTTCTTAAGTGCTGAGTTCTTGCAACATTTCCCTATTTATAAGCAAAGAAAAGTCAGGGAAAAGGCCAGGTATGAAGAAATGCAGCCAAGGAAAAACCACCAAGCCATCAAACTGAGTAAACTCTGTCTCACTTCTATGAAAGTAAGAGAAAACTTCTTATTTACCTGATAATGTATTTCTGTCAAAATAACAGCTATTCTTTATGTCTGTCTTCAGGTACCAGACTTAGATCAGACTCCTATAGGGAAAAGATTGTTCATGCTTTGTCTCTAGCTCCTTGTCTCCTTTATTGTAAATTCTGGAAACACACCTTTGATTGGGCACTATTCCCTTGCCACTCCACAAACCAAACTGAGATGAGGCCAATTATGGGAGTCTTTCATCTTGTAGAAGTGAGATATCAAAGAGTGTAGTTTGATAGAGGCAAAAACTTCTAGTGAGACATTATCACATGCATTACACTCACACATGGGACTATGGACATAAAGGATCAATGCAGAAAAGTACCAAAAGGTCAGTTTTCAAGATTTCCTGAATATTCAAGGATTCAGCATAGATTTCTTTCTGACTATTGAACAAAACCAATTTAAATGAAAAACCCTGCTTGTGGATTGCCTGGCCAACTTCCCAGACCTTCCACACTTGCTTTCATCTCATCAGCCAATAGTTCCTATATTTTCCCTGAAGTAGTAATTTAATAAACATAGTTACAGGATTGTTTAAGGATAAAAGAGATCCTCTTTCAAAAACCAAAACTAAACCAAACCAACAACAGAAAAAACCCACAAAAACCACAAGAAACCAACAAACAAATGAACAGAAACAAAACAACAATGAAAAACAAAAAAAAAAAAAAAAACAAACCAAAAAACAAAGCCAAAAAACCGAAAGATATAAGAGATCATTCTTTAAGGGAGAAAAAAGTTCATTTACTTTAATTTTTTGGGTCTACTGTAATTATAGTCTCTTAGGAAATACAAATTTTTGCAACTTTAGTTATATAAATAATTTCCAAAATTTTTCAAAATCATACAAGAAAATTAGGGAGTCATACATAAAAGAAGATGATTGTGAAGGGTGGCTTTACCTAGAGCAATTTTTGAAAAGGATAAACTTGACTGAAAACTAAAAATAGAGCACTAAGTCTTCCCTGAGAAGACAAACAGTTGTGTCCAGGAAGAATTTGTAGATTTGCAGAACTTCTTAAAGCAACTTTGGTCTTTCCAAAAGCTGCTTTTTGCCTCCTTTCTCTCTCCTTTTCCCATCCAGAAACACACATACACACAGAACAGACAGGGAGATGTTTGTGAAAACTGCCGTTTCCGCAATCAAAAGTACAACATTTACTATGGCTTTTATCAAAGATTTCAATTCCCTCATCTTAAGGAAAATGACCCTTTTATTTTGTTGTGGACATAAAATTATGGCTCAGGGAAAATTGGAAGCATTTCTGTTGAGGGAAATCAATTTTCTCACTGCCATATATGATCAACATGTCACAGCCATCACCTAGATAATAATAGTAAAGTACAAGTAAAATGGCTGGTAATACTGGCTTCAGGAAAAAAAAAGAGCAAGATAACACCTTTTTTTCCTCCAACATGTTTTCAATAAAAAAAAAAAAAAAAGAAAGAACGCAAAGGTTTCTCCTGTGATCATAGCCTTTCAGAACGAGAATGTTTTATTTTGTTTATTGATAGGCTGAAGTGTTGATGAATCTGATGAGAAATTTGGTCTTCCTGGAAAATAGTCAGCTCTTTGTGTAAGCTGTGCTGGGCCCTTTTCAATCAGCTTGTTAATGGGTGGCTAATGGTAAGGAGAAGTGACCAGCCTGAGATTACCCAGGAGTATGTTTATGTAGAGGCAACACTCAAAGCAGAGAAGCATCTTCTTAATTTGGATGCTACAAACAAAGGAAACATCAAATTTGACCTTGCTGGGGAAATGTTAATGGCTTCTGCTCATCCTCCTTCTGCCACTTAGCATCTCTTGTACCCCACCTTGGGAAGCTTCCCGGCAGAAGTGTGCATTAGCAGAACTCTACCCTTACAAAACACTGGCCCAGGCAAGGAAAAAACATTACAAGTGATTAAATGGTCTTTTGATGTTCACTTCAACAGATGTAACAGGTCACCACAGCTAAGCACATCTTCAGTGATGCCGTAATAGTATATTACAAGGTAAATCAGAACTCTGTAAGCAGTAAGAAACAATTTCATGTTTCAGGTTGAATTTTCAGTGTTGTCAAGTGAAAATCAAGAAGCTACAGTTAGCAAAGGTTAAGGACTGCAACACTGGAAATGAGAATACATGCCAACACTGATTTTAATTAATTGAAGAAATGTAAATGTGACAGAATTGTTCGAAGCCTGGGGGTAACTAAGAGTAAATAAATTCTAGGATATAAAATAATAATAATAATAATATCTGCTCTTCCATCTCTGTTGTACTTTGAACTTTACAAAATTTAGAGGAGATGATGTCATTCACATCATGCTTCAAGAATGGCAGTGGGCTTACAGAACAAGCTGAAAGATTAGTGTAATAACTTCTAAGGACCCATGCCCTCAGGCTACCCCCTCCAAGTATGTCCAAAGTATTATGATTACGTAGGGCAGTGTTAACTGGGATGATCCATATCAGGATATGGAAAAGAAATGACAGCACCAGACTGTGGTCACTGTAAAGTACAGCTTTTTCTGACATACCTTTGCCAATAGTTTCTTTTAGAGAAGCCTCCATTTCCACTCAACAAAAGTGAAACTTGTGCTTTGGCTGACAGATTCCCATGAGAATTCCTGTGAGAGGCAGTCAGAGAAAGGACCTGATTTGTATTCTTATTAATGACAAATCTGAGGAAGAGTCTTTCCACTCGGGTTTTCAGGCAGCAAAAACATCTAATTTAAAGACTCTTTTAGTTAAATTCTTCACTAAACTGCATAAAAGCATTTCTATTTTTTGAAGGACTTATTGTGAATTTCACAAAAGTCTACTATGTCCTTGACTTAGCAAAATGTTTAAGAATAAAATTAATGTGACTCCTAAATACTTAAAATAAAGCATCTGCTTACTTAGGTGAGGAGCTCTGTGTAATAATTGGTGAAGGTTAAACATTAAATCTTCCAAGTCTATCTGATCATTTCAAGAATATGCAGTGTCATGACATGCTTCAAATTTAAATACAGTCTGGAAATGTGTGTCTAAGGAGTAAAAAGTATAACTGAAATGTGCTAAAAATACGGTGAAGACCTTTCAAATCCTTTTTTAGCCTTTAATCCATTATTTAGCACTTCATTCTTTAAAAGAAACCTGCAGAGCTATATCCTCAGAAGCACAACCTTGAAACAAAGTGTTTTTAGACATGCACAGAAAGCATTAGCAGCTTTCATTGCAAAATGACACCTGTGTGCCCGTATGTCCTGATCCCCGAAGTCATACTTCACACTATAGACTTATTCATTCAAAAACACTTCATCTGATTTATATCAAAATACCTGCTCCTGCCTACACAGATTAAGTAAATGTCCAGCTCAGACAGCAAACATTATTGTCTTGAAATCTTTCATTCTGGTATATTATCATACATTTATCATTATGTTGTTTCATACCCACATACCCATAAATATTTGGTTTTAGTTGTAGGCAGACCTGAGTGTCATGGAAAGCTGACCTGCAAGTAAGTAAGAGAAAAATCTTATCTTTGGCCTTGGAGAAAGGGAGATAAAAATGAAGGGAAAGTTTGAGCAGTGTGAGCAAAACTTTTTTTAAAGGTAAATTAAGTAAATGTCCTGTAGTCAGTTATTAACTTCACATGGTTAATGCTGCTGTTTGGTCTAGGAAGGTTATCTGCTGTAACATTTCTTAACATTTTCATAATGTTATCAAGAATTAAAAAGGTAACATTTATCAAACATTCACAGTGTCTGTGAGTCAGAACAAAGAGCAGCCACACAGTTGTGATAACGTCAGGCTGTCAGTTAGAAGCAAGTCCAAATACCTTGGAGATATTTGCTTTTGGATGATGCATTCTCTGTCATGTAAAAATGTAACTTTTCAAAGTACACATGTTACTGATTAAGTTAAAGACAGAAAATCTTATTTCCTTCTAATTACTTCTAAAGCCATATGCAAAAGATGGAGAAGGATAATCAACGGGATGATCCAGATAAAGGAGCCTTAACATGAAGAGAAATCAAAGGGCCCAATCCTCCAAATCCTTCTATGATTAGTCTTTAATCTGCAGTGAGATTGCTCATGTGAAACAGAAGTTACAGGACCAGATCTTAAATCTCCCAACTGCATCTTCCTAAGAAAAGAGGCAGATTAAAATCCAGACCTAAAGTCTCATTGTGTCTGTCAGTATTAGAGAAACAATGGCAACAACCACAACCATTGACTCTAAAAGACTTGTACCATTCCAGAAGGCTCTGATTTGGACAGTTAGGACTAATCCTCAATGCTGAGAAGGGAAAATTTTGATTACAGCACTTTGTGTTAAAACCCTTACCAATGAAGCAATTGAACCCATGCAAGTGATAATGCCAAAGGCAGGCAAAAAGCTGGGACTCACAAACCTTTTCACTTCAGCAAAGAGAATAATCTCTGATTGAAAATCTATAATTTTAAAGTAAGTGGGAAAAAAAAAAAAAAAAAAAAAGCTGGTTGCTCTGCATTCTTTTTCTAACATTTCCATCAATGGCTACCATTGCTGCCAGAGTGCTGGAAGTGTCCTGGGGCTAAGGCTAAGACATTGTGTGCTAATTCACATTTTACATTGACAATTATACATGTGGAGGCTATTCCAAGAAACAGCAATGTGCAAGTTAGGGAATGGAGAGGCTTGGAAAACATGGAACTAAACAGCCTCGACTACAATTCAGACCTGTTTTAGGCTCACATCCAACCATTCATTCCCCCATTCAGGTCTGGGCAGATCCTGGTACTTCTGTATTAACAGCTGTCATCCAGACTTATTTCTGGTCAATAATAAATAACTTGGGAAGAGTAAATAGGTGAATAGAATTGCTAGTTACAGTCTCTGTCAAATTAAAAGGCATCAAATCAATATCATGTTTCAGTGGGACTCCACACTTTCCAATTCTCTCAATACTTCCTAAAATTATAATTTCACTAGTTAATCAGGGATTATTTAAATTATGTGTTAACAGTGGCTTTACTGTCAGTGTGTTTTCCAATATGTCCAGTAAATCCTGCATCAGGAATTGGGACTAGAAGGATGAGAGACACCTGCTGGTGTTCCTGCTGGCTGGATTCTTCACATCTCACCTTGGCTGGCAGCCCCTCTTATGGCAGGAGCCAGTAAACAGGTTAGCTCTGCTTCTGCCTCAGTAGGACAGGGGCCATGGATAAAGGGAGCACACAGGACAGCTCCTACTGCTTCTAGCTGTAGAGCTCCCAAGGACCCACAAATACCCCCACTTCTCAGGAAGGAGAATGTACTTCTGCCCTGCATTTTTCTTATTTCCCAGATTTGCTAATATTTTAATGTAAAATACATCAAAATTATAGATAGCTCAGTGTCTTCTTTCTGCTTTGGCAAGATGTTACCAAGACTTCTTGATGTCCTATCTTATCTGTGAAATATAACAGGTCCTAGAATAAACCTGTTACTCAGACCTGTAGACATTACCAATTCTGGTTCTGTTCCTTATAGGCACAACACAGTATCCCTGCTCAAAATACATTGTGGGTTTTGTAGCAAAATGCAAAAGTAGTAGAGAACCATTGTAAATTTATTGGGTTTTCTAATTACAGAATTGAAAATATTTGCTATTTTATTTAGTATTTGGTATTAATTACAACCATCTATATTCTCCTTTGAGAAGTCTTAGTCCAGGATGAACAATCAATTCCAGGCCAAATTCAGATCCCAGTTATAACCAGCAAGTACAGGATAATATTTTGATTTCAGTGACATTGCTCTAGATTTACTCTAATCTAACCAAGATCATTACCAGGCTTTCTTTAAAGACATTGTTCTCTCAGATGCCTTTCCAGATTAATTGGCACAATTACATCCGTCTTTCTCTCTTCCCCTCAGGTCGATCTGTTTGTCAGAGGGCTACAAGCTCTGTTGATTCAGAGCTGAATGAGTCCTGTAGGAAAACGAGTTACAATGCTCCTCCTCATCTCTAAAGGCCTAAACTCTTTTGGTTCTGATGTAGCAGTCACAAAAACACAGTAATCTTTCATTCACCCAGACTTTCTTTTCTTCATTTGAAGGGCAAGAGACACTTCCAGGATGCACTGGGCTGTCTCTTCACATGTGAAGCACTTCATGAAACCCTTACATGCACTTACTACTTCTTCAGCTTCCAGAATAAAAAGACTATTGGCATTTACAGTCAGAAGGTAATCTTTCAATAGAGAATTGCTAGGCCAGAGGGGATAGCTTAGTGATCTGAACATCAGGATCAAATTAAGCCTTGGTGCAAGAGAAAGCAACTCATCTGACTTCAATGGATCTGAGCACATTTACATCAGAGGTGAATTTGTCCTGAGAGTCTGCATGGCAGCAGAGATTCAAATCCCAGCAGCCACAGATAAGTGAGAAGTGGATTGTCAACTCAGCAATCTGAGAGAATGAGAAACATTCTTAGGAATGCTATCTTAGGAATGGCTACTGTGAAAAAACCTCAACAACTAAGCAACATGAAATATAAAGCGACATTTACAGTTTGCCATGTGTTTAGCTAAGTCCAAATAACAGCAACCAGAGAGATACTTCTGTTAACTTTTCCTGAAATCTGTTAGTAATGGGCTTGTGATGATAGTGTTTTTTCCTGTTCTATTTTATCATTCAAACTCATTTGCTAAATAGCTGACAAATTTTCATCAGAACAGAAAATGCTGCTAGATGTATTTCAATTGACCATCCCAGGTGGACTGTGAATAATGTCAATTAAAAACCCATTAAATAAGCACTTCTGAATATCCCCCACTTTTCTGCACAATTTTTCTGCTGTTATTTCCCTTATGTTAAAAAAATTAAATAAAATCTTTTTTATACCACGAGGGAGCAATTAATACTGTTTTTTTTTTTTTTTTTCCACTGCACTTTGACTATGACTATTCATTATTTCATCAAGGCTAAGTAATCAATATTTTCATTTAAAAATAAAGACAAAAATCTTTTTATTAAGAACATAAATGCCATTTTCAGACCTGCTGTATGAGACATTCTCAGGGAAAGCAGAAGAAATCAAGAGTGGCTTCTATTCTCTCCTCTGTTTAAATTTCCAGGGGAAAAGGCTGTGGGTTAGTAGCATTCAAAGACAATGTTCCAATATTAGAAATCTCCCAACCAGAAAGTTTTATTTTGGGCTTGTGTTTCCCAGACCTCTGCAGTAGCAAAATCCCTCATTGCTCTTAGATGGCAATTACACTTTAAGCAAAAAGATATTGCAGATCATTGATTCCTGCAAATCTCTTCTCCTTTGAAGTAGCAGCACTTGCTTATGAATGAAGATACACACACTTTCACCTTGAAATCACATCAGCCTATTTTCTGCATTTAGTCCTGGAAGCACATGAATTAGCTGTGCCAAACTGGATACATCTCAGCAGAAGAAAAGAGGTTTGGTCCTGAGAGCCTCCCTTTAGGCAGGTAAGACACTCGCGTGAGGAGTCTTAGCAGTATGACTGACACTATTTGTGGGAGTAAGAATTAAGAACAGGAAGCTTGTCTTGAACACTCACAGCTCCCCTCAGGTGAGGAAGATCCAAGTCCTGCTGAAGCTTTGTGTCTGAATGTTTGTGTGTGCAAGGATTCCTTGCTGGAGGAAGGCTTGCACAATTCCACTGTATGAAACTATGCAGTTGATTGACAGAGAAAAAATAGTTGAATTAAGCTCTTCTTTGATTTTACAGAACATTGACTTCTGCAAATGTGACCTTAAATTCAAATTGATTTGATCTTAAATGCAGGAGATTTCATCTACCTTCCAGGCAAATATGCTCCATATGTTAAATACCAGTAAACATAGTTAAGTTCTCCATTGTCTATGAGTAGAATACAGAACAGCTTTTCTGTAAAGACCAGAATCTCCCTTAGCAGCAGAAGATTTAAAAGGTCAGAACTGGTAATGATCAGCTGAAAACAAGGGCTTGCCTGAAAGCTGTTAGTGTTTGTATTTCCAGTAGGTCCTAAAGACCTTATAGAAAAAAATCAGATGAAATAGCTCCTTGTGGATTTTTTTTGTCCTGGTGATGATTCTTTCTTCTTTACCTTCTGGTGGTGAACAAGAAAACTTAAATGCTGTTTTAGGACATATCATCAAAATTCAGATATTTCCTCTGAGAAACTGCCACAAGTGCAGTATTTAAACTGACCACTACTGCAAGGGGTAAGGAAATAACTTTTAAGTTATTTATCTCATAATTGCTTCTTGTAAGGTTTTGTAATTTTTCTTAAGGATATTGTACTGCTTGACACCTGAAGAAGATTTAATCAACAATTTTGTCTGCTTATTTATTATGCAGCCCTCTGATATTGTTCTGGATAGCCTCTATTTTTAGCTCTTGGATCATACATCCTGGGAGAGTGATTCTATTCTTTCTCCCAAAGATAGATTGCCCCTGAGTGCCAAAAGCTGGCAATGGAAAAAAACAAAAACTGCAGCGAAGTGCTCATGGCAGAAAGCTTGATGGAAGCTTTAGGGGACTAATTCTGATATGTTTACTTTATTTTCTTTTTAATGGGTTGTCAGCTGAGGAGAACAAACAGCTCTTCCTGCATCCAGAAGCATCAGCATTTATTGGTCCAGATAAAGCACAGAAAAGAAAAATTGTTCAGGGTGGACTATAAGTCATCACCATGTCTCTTCAGGTAAAATGCCAAAGTGTTTCTGCTGTACGTCTTCACTGTGCTGCTCTGTGCAGCACAGACTGGTACCAGAATGTACCATGGCCATTGGAACAATGCAGAGCTGAATACTGAATATAACTTCTGTATCTCACCCTGAAACAGCTGCTCAGGTGAAAGCATTGCTGGCATCATCACCAGAAACAGCAGTTCCCTTGGGAATGATTTGTGTGTACTTTCAGGAGAAGGGTACACACATTCAGAGCCCTCCTAAAGCTGGGAGGGTTTGGGAAGGTTTGAAGAGTCAAGGATTGCAGTGTCCCAGCTCTTACAGACCTATTCTGGGAAGGCCTAAGGTCTTCATGCTGTCAAACCAGTCCTTCCTTTGCAAAAGGAACTTGCTATATTTTCCTCTTCACAATCCATATCACCAGTTAAGCCTTGATTTTTCACACTGGCACTGGATCAAGCAAATAGTACATGTGAAAATCACTTTCCTAACTTTTCAGGGTAAGGATCTTAGTTAAAACATAGGGGATTGTTTTCAAAATACCTGTGAAAGAAAACCACATTGATATTGTTTAGCTGTGTTTCAAAATATTGTCAGTAAAAGGGCAAAATTACATTTCCCCATGCCCACACTGGAGGTGTCTGGTAAATGTACTGCTGAGCTGACATTCAGTGTCCTTGTAATGAATCAAGTCTATGTCTTTACAGAACCTGGGGTTTACAGCAGTGCTCTGAGTTTATAGCTCAGGGTAGTCTTAAAGATCCATGTTTCTTTTATGTATTTCAAATTGATTTGAACCATAAGCCTTTCTTTGCAAAGAATTCTCTAGAAAGTAACCCTCCTAATCACCTTGTATATTCTGGACTAGGACCTCAGCTCCCTCAATAGGTTTCATTACAACTGCACCTGTGTTGCTGTGTAAAACTGCCTAGAGGGAGACCAGAATGGCAAATCTCATTTCCCCAAATGACTGTTCTTCTGGTCAGCTTTAGTGTGGTTCTCTTGAGCTGACCAGTTTTGTGGACACTGGTTCTTTTTAACCACCAGTATTGTCCATGTCAATGAGTCAAACACTGAGCAGCCTTTAGCTATCTGATGTGCCTTTGTGGTGACAATGACATTACCCTCAAAGGCACCCAAGGACATTCCCAGATTGTTTTGATGATAGCCTAAACATATGTTGATGCCAGGCTCTCAGAAGGAGCAGTGATGCCAGGTGTCAGCATACAGGGAACACAGGGAATTGCTGGAACCCTGTCAGACACAGGGAGAATACAGCCAACAGGGATCAGCAAAACCAAAAGCTGGCTGGGTAATTCTTGAATTCCACTGTTTTAGGGATGTGAGAAAGGTAAGGTTTCATACTTTATCAACAGTATGTCCAATAATTCCAGTCCCAAATTCTGCTCAGGCATAATCATTCATCTATATCTGTTAATGACAATTTAATTGCATATCCTTATCTCATAAATACGGAAATATTTGTATATAGTAATATGTGCTAAAGAACACATTGATTTTCAGTTTGCCATCAATTTCAGTTTGCTATTTATATACAGCATATGGACTTCAGTTTTCCCTTGACACTGGCATTGTTGAAACAATCACTTGATCTATTAAATTTTTTGAGTAGCTCTTTAAATTATAAATAGTGCCCAGTTGTTTATTTCAAGTGCTTTCAGTACTCCAAATGTGGTTTAATTGTATTTGAAAACTGCCAAATATCAATGGAGATCAATCCTGTCCCATTG